>NC_134354.1:218248090-218869340 GCF_048569485.1 Anomaloglossus baeobatrachus
TATCCATCCTCTATCTTTATAAGAAGAAGAAGGAAATGACAACACATTTTTTTTTTCTTTCAATGTGCTTCATTGCACTGAAGGCATATAAACACAGGTACCAACCCGCGGTAAAATCGAATGCGGTTTTCGGGTGCGGTTTGCTGCTTTGTTTTTTGCCACAGCTGCGGTAATCTTTCAGAGGGTGAGGAATTTTCTTAAGAAAATTCCATTTTCTAGTGTGCACAGGGCCTTACAAGACATTTCTGGTGCAAACTGATGAGTCTCCAGCCCTATGTTATTACAGCACAACATGTGTATATATGGGACCCATTATTCTGTATGGAGGGCTATGTGGGGTCCATTATTCTGTATGAAGGGCTATGTGGCACCCATTATTCTGTATGGGGGGCTATGTGGGGCCCATTATTCTGTATGGAGGGCTATGTGGGGCCCATTATTCTGTATGGAGGGCTATGTGGGGTCCATTATTCTGTATGAAGGGCTATGTGGGGCCCATTATTCTGTATGGGGGGCTATGTGGGGCCCATTATTCTGAATGGAGGGCTATATGGGGCCCATTATTCTGTATGGAGGGCTATGTGGCACCCATTATTCTGTATGGAGGGCTATGTGGGGCCCATTATTCTGTATGGAGGGCTATGTGGGGCCCATTATTCTGTATGGAGGACTATGTGGGGCCCATTATTCTGTATGGAGGACTATGTGGGGCCCATTATTCTGTATGGAGGACTATGTGGGGCCCATTATTCTGTATGGAGGACTATGTGGGGTCCATTATTCTGTATGAAGGACTATGTGGGGCCCATTATTCTGTATGAAGGGCTATAGGGGGCCTGTTATTCTGTATGGAGGGCTATAGGGGGGCCTATTATTCTGTATGGAGAACTATGTGGGGTACGTTTTTGGGTCGTTTTGGGCAGCATTTAGTGGCAAAACCAATAGAATTGTTGCTTTTTCCCCGCGTTTATCGTGCAGTATAGTTAATGCTTTCTGTTATGTAGGAGGCATCATGAACAATACTAGAATTCTGGCCTTAATTATTCTTATTTTTGATGCCGTTATCGTGACGGATAAATCAGGTGAGAGTTGTAGAGGCTTTTCTCAATCATCTTTAGTTTTTTGTTTTTATTTTTCTGTGAATTAAAGTTTTAATGGAATAAAAAGGTTTTTGTGTTTTTACTTTTTATTTATCCAAATATCTTGTAGAAACAATCAATGGAAAATGGAGTTGAGGTAAGAGGGGGAAGTAGAAGAGCCGCTGAAAAGGACCCCCCGACAGTCCCTAAAACATAAGGGGCATTTTTCTTTTCTGTCTCTCTCCGGTCAGTGGCGGATTCTTGTCCTCCCGCCTGCGTCATACAGCCGGCACCAGGCGGTGAGCGAGGACGGGTCCCTGCCGCAGCGCTGCTATAGTCATTTGTATCAGTGACCCCAGAATATATATTTATACCGGGGGCACAATGCTGGTAACTCATGTATATTCTCAGTTGAGCGGACGGTGCACTGTGGTGGACTATATATTCATGGGCACAGCGTGGCGCATTTGTGCATTCAGGGGCACAGTGGGCGGCATTTTTTTATTCATGTCTCTTATATAGGTAACATTATCAATAATCAATAATTGTCAGATCCTGAAGTTCTGATTTTTCTCCTTCAGGTCCTCTCTGTAGGATCATAGCAGATGGCAGACCGGCTTCAGGAGCAGCAGGACAACAGGAGGCCATCATTTCCTTGGAAGACCATGACACTTCATCTATCAAGCTGCACAGTGTCACCATGTGATAGAACGGCTGCAAGTGGCACCCATAGTCTTACATAGGACTGCAGGTGACATCTACTACATTATCTATACTCTGTGAGTTATCAGCGTGTTATCTGTGGTGTTACATAGGACTGCAGGTAGCATCTGCAATGGGTTGTAATGGCAGCTAGGAGCCAGGTAAAGACCCCCATGGCTGCTGTTTGTGTCTTCCTGTGAAGCTCAGCCTATAGCCAGGCTTTATGGGAGAACATCATTTTTGTCTGTATATTGCAGTAGTGTAGTATTAAAGAATAGCAAGTTCAAGTCCACAAAGGCACTAAAAATACTATATTTATCAGCCTCCAAATAACCTATAGAATAATACCTCTATTATCTTCTAACGGTATATGTATGTGTTTAATAACCATGTGGTCCCTCGTCCCCCCATCCTGCACACGCTGGGGGGGTCATTCCTACTCCTGGGGGCGGCCCCCACCACACAGGAGCCTGATTGACAATGGTCCTGAACTACTGTTTACTGACCGCAGGCAGGGACAATTAAGCATCTTTATTAAACACATACATTTAGCATTTTAGGCCGGGGCGGACACATGACTTGTGCAGTAAGTTCAGCTGCACATGGGCCCAGTAGGGTCGAGAAGCCCCAGGATGTAGGGAAAACCCTGTCGCATGACCGGTCGCACAGACACTGTGATTTTTTCACTTTCTACCCATGTAGATTCTCCTTCTTAACCCCTTAACGACCCATGACATACTGGGTACGTCATGGATCGTGTGCCGGTAAGCCCTGCCCCCTGCCGCCAGTAGGCGGCGGCGATCTGCGCACATATCAGCTGTTATCAACAGCTGACATGTGTGCCTGCTAGCCGTGGGTGGAATCGCTTCCACCCGCGGCCATTAACCCCTTACATTTCGCTGCCAAAATCTTGGCAACGATATGTATATGGACCCCGCCCCCACCGGAAGTCACGTGACATGATCACGTGACTTTCGGCGGTTGCCATGGTAGCACAGGGTCATGTGATGACGCCCGTAGCTAACATGACTCACTTCCTCTCAATGCCGGAATACAGCCGGCATTGAAAGTGAAGCAGCAAATCTGCAGTTCTCAGCTCTGTAGCTGAGATCTGCAGATAGTGCAAAGCGATCGAATTGCTGATCGCTATAGCCCCCTAGGGGGACTAGTAAAATAAAAAAAAAAAGTAAAAAAAAAAGTTTTAAAAAATAAAAAAAAAATTAAAAACCTAAAAGTTCAAATCACCCCCCTTTCATAAAAAATACACACATATTTGGTATCGCCACGTTCAGAAATGCCCGATCTATCAAAATATAAAATCAATGAATCTGATCAGCAAACGGCGTAGTGGCAAAAAAATTCCAAACGCCAAAATTACGTTTTTTGGTCGCCGCAAATTTTGCGCAAAATGCAATAACAGGCGATCATAACTTAGCATCTGCGCAAAAATGGTATCGTTAAAAACGTCAGGTCGAAACACAAAAAATAAGCCATCACTGAGCCTCAGATCCTAAAAAATGAGAACACTACGGGTTTTGGAAAATGGCGCAAAACGTGCGCCACGTTTTTTGGACAAGCTTGTGAATTTTTTTAACCCCTTAGATACAAGTAAACCTATACATGTTTGGTGTCTACAAACTCGCACCGACCTGAGGCATCACATAGATACTTCAGTTTTACCATATAGTGAACACAGTGAATAAAAGATCCCAAAAAGTATTGTACGATCACACTTTTTTTGCAATTTTTCCGCACTTGGAATGTTTTTGCCGTTTTCCAGTACACTATATGGTATAACTTATGGTTTCATTTAAAAGAACAACTCGTCCCGCAAAAAACAAGCCCTCATATGGCAAGATTGATGGAAAAATAAAAAAGTTACGCCTCTCGGAAGAAGGGGAGCAAAAAACAAAAACGCAAAAACGGAAAGTGCCCGGGGGCTGAAGGGGTTAAAGGTCGGGAGAAGGACTTCCCTGTGTGTGTCTCTGATGAGTAGATTCTTCTTATAAGTAGATCATTATTTATTAAGTGATGTCTATCCTGGCTGTCAAATTCAGAGCTTTAGCTGTAATCCACAGGCTGTACTCCTGTACATAAAGCTCAGCGGTATTCTTCCTTACAGGCACATTGTCCTGGTACATAGAGATATGACAGTATATAGTAGTACATCTCTATAGAACGGTAATTTACTAATAATCGCATTTTCAATACACTTTTTAAAAATAAATGTCGCGGGCGGAGGAGGGGACTCTGCGCTCTCCCACTGCTCGGGTCCGGCTGCTGCTCGGTGGTGGCTCGAGCGGTGGGCCGGATCCCAGGGACTCGAGCGGCGTTCCTCACCCGTGAGTGAAAAGGGTGGGAATTGATTGTGGGGATTGGATATTATCCGTGACGCCACCCACGGTTGTGGTGATATTGGTGACACCACCGCTGCTCTGGACGGGGATCCCGGGAGCGATGACAGGGAGCAGCCTGGATGTTAGTTCTCCCCTCCGTGGGTAGGGGGGTTGGTTGTCCCGGGGCCCGGTGAGGGGGTAGGGATGGACGGCATGCGGGTTATGGGGCCTGGCGAGGTGCAGGGTCGTGGGGGCAGCGCTGTGCCACACGGCACGGTGGTACTCACTCAGCCAATGATGAGGACACAGTTCTCGGTAAAACATACGGCTGCATGGAGGGGTCCCACAGACGGCTGCAGTGTTTCTGCTCCCGGCAGGTTGATGGTGACTGCCTTTCCCTGCACCTGTGCAACGTGTACGGTTCCAATGGGTTCCCACCGGTAACACGCTCCCCAGCTTGGATGGGTGCTGAAGGAGCCCCTTTTGCACGCAGGCTCTGGCCCTGGGAACTTTAGCCTTGGCGGTGACTGTGTTTCCCTCTCTCAGTTGGACGGTTGCCTTCTGACGGGACTTGGCTGCTGGGAAACCCAGGAGGTTCCCTTCGCTAACGAATTTGGCAAATTCATGGCGACTCCTAGCCTTGCCGGGGTTCATAAGCCCCTGCCAGATGGTGCTGGCTTCTCTTTGCGTACCGGTCCGGTACCGCCGGGCCACCGCCCGTCCACGGTCCTTACGACTGGCTCCAATAGGCCTCTCCTGCAGATGGTCACCACCGTCTGCCAACCTTGCTGATCCGTCCGGGCCACACACCCGGACCAACTTCAGGCTGCTTAACTGCCACTTTCCTCCTTCCACTTTCACTTCCAAACTAATCTCTGCCCTACTTTTCCCGCCTCCAGGACTGTGTACTCCTCGGTGGGCGGGGCCAACCGCCTGGCCCACCCCCTGGTGTGAACATCAGCCCCTGGAGGAAGGCAACAAGGGTTTGTGTCTGACTTCGGTTTGCCTGACCGGGAGTGTGGGGTGTGTTGGTGTTGTTCTGTGACGACCTGGCTTGTCCAGGGCGCCACATTAACATCACTATTTAGGAAATAACATTTGCATCCTTTT
Source organism: Anomaloglossus baeobatrachus (assembly GCF_048569485.1). Taxonomy (NCBI): domain Eukaryota; kingdom Metazoa; phylum Chordata; class Amphibia; order Anura; family Aromobatidae; genus Anomaloglossus; species Anomaloglossus baeobatrachus. The sequence goes on from NC_134354.1 coordinate 218,253,318, forward strand.
AATAATAATGACATGTATAATACAGTTAATAAATAGTATATTAATGGTGATTGGAATCTTAAAATAGTGTAAAATTGTGTTGTTTTTTTTTTCTCCACTACATTAATAAAAAACTTAAAGAGAAACTGTCATTAGGATTTTATACGTCAAACCTATGACGTACTGTATATAAAAACGCTTTGCTTCCCTTTCTTGTAGAAATCCATTTTGCTGTTTTAGAGAAATCCATAGTTAAGCTGAAGGCGCAGGGTCCACCCCACGGCCCTTCTGCCTCCATAACCTCCAATTGCAATTTTGGATTTCTCTAAAATAGAAAAATCAAAGATTAATTGGTATTCCAGCACCTTTTATATTCATGCCATTAGTTTGGGATATAAAATCTTGATGACTGATTCCCTTTAATACTATTGTAAGACTTATATACCTGTTTGGTAAAATGACAGTTAAAATTACAGCTCATTCTTATATAATGAAATTTATATAAATATAAAGTATGGCTTTTACACCTATGAATGAATAAAAAAAAAAAAGTGATGACAGAATTATCATTGTGTATGTGAAAATTGTATTCTTTTGTGAATGTGTTTACTATGTACATGCAATTGTAATGTGTAAATGGCCATGTAATTTTTATTATATTATGCTTTATGTCAATATACACATAAATGTGCTGGTATTTGAGTGGGGCGTGATGGTGGGGGGCCCAGACACGAATCCAGGCCCCTCACTGTCAGTGTCCGCTCGTGGTATGAACACTTGTTCTATAGACAGCAGTGCCACAGCATTGCTATATACAGTAGAGGAAATCAGTTTTCTATGTATACCAGCCACAAGCTGGTTTTCACAGAAGTAGGTCAAGGGTAAATGGTGTGCTCCGGTGGTACACCAACGGGAAGCGGTGGACTCCGGTGGTTTACCAACGGGAAGCGGTGAACTCTGGTGGTTCACCAACGGTAAGTGGTGGACTCCGGTGGTTCACCAACGGGAAGCGGTGGACTCCGGTGGTTCACCAACGGAAAGCGGTGGGCTCCGGTGGTTCACCAACGGGAAGCGGTGGACTCCGGTGGTTCACCAACGGAAAGCGGTGGACTCCGGTGGTTCACCAACGGGAAGCGGTGGACTCCGGTGGTTCACCAACGGGAAGCAGTGGACTCCGATGGTCCACCAACGGGAAGCGGTGGACTCCGGTGGTCCACCAACGGGAAGCGGTGGACTCCGGTGGTTCATCAACGGGATGCGGTGGACTAAGGTGGTTCACCAACGGTAAGCGGTGGACTCCAGTGGTTCACCAGCGGGAAGCGGTGGACTCCGGTGGTTCACCAACGGGAAGCGGTGGGCTCCGGTGGTTCACCAACGGGAAGCGGTGGGCTCCGGTGGTTCACCAACGGGAAGCGGTGGGCTCCGGTGGTTCACCAACGGGAAGCGGTGGACTCCGGTGGTTCACCAACGGAAAGCGGTGGACTCCGGTGGTTTACCAACGGAATGCGGTGGACTCCGGTGGTTCACCAACAGGAAGCGATGGTTGCACCCCGGTGGCAGGCTACAAAAGCCCAAGGTGAGCCTCGGTGGTTTGCAAAAAGGCCAAAGAATGCACCCCGGTGGCAGGCTACAAAAGCCCAAGGTGAGCCTCGGTGGTTTGCAAAAAGGCCAAAGAATGCACCCCGGTGGCAGGCTAGAAAAGCCCAAAGTGCGCCTCGGTGGTTTGCAAAAAGGCCAAAGAATGCACCCTGGTGGCAGGCTACAAAAGCCCAAGGTGCGCCTCGGTGGTTTGCAAGAAGGCCAAAGCATGCACCCCAGTGGCTGGCTACAAAAGCCCAAGGTGCGCCTCGGTGGTTTGCAAAAAGGCCAAAGAATGCACCCCGGTGGCAGGCTACAAAAGCCCAAGGTGCGCCTCGGTGGTTTGCAAAAAGGCCAAAGAATGCACCCCGGTGGCAGGCTACAGAAGCCCAAGGTGCGCCTTGGTGGTTTGCAAAAAGGCCAAAGAATGCACCCGGGTGGCAGGCCACAGATAAAGATCACGAGCAACAGGAACACGACCAAGAGCTGTATCCAGGAGCAGAAGCCCCATGGACACGGCTAAAGCTGCAACCAGGATCATCTTCACCAGTGATAAATGCAGGAACAGAAATTAGGATCATGGACACCAGTGATAGCCAGGAGATGTATCCAGGATGACAAGCTCCATGGACATGTTAATAATTTGAAATCAGGATTTCAGGCACCAGGGACATTGCCGAAAACTGCAAACACAATCATGATATCAGGACATGACCAGTAGCTGCAGTCAAGATCAAAGTGACCAAAGACATGTCCAGAAGCTGTATCAAGGAGGATCAGGAATATGACCACAAGATGCAACTAAAGTAGGCCCTGGCCAAAACCAGTGAACACCTGTAGAAGGTCACAGACTGAGAACTTGGAAATGCTAAAAAACAGTGTCCAGGAACAATGAAAGTTGTGAAAAAAAGAACGCTGTGCAGAATCATACAGGTGTCCGCACAGGACAGGCAGGGGACCACATCACAGACACAAAATGTCAAAGATCCATGGAACCTGATTGAAAAAGAGAGAACAAGGCGCTTGACCATAAATGGCACTCACTCCAAGGATATATATAAAGAATTAAAAATTTGTATTTTATTATAGCATATTAAAAACAATAACAAAAAATAAGAAAGTGCACAAATTGTAAAATAGACACCAAAAATAGTATATAATACCCAGTTCGTCTTCCTAAAGGTATACACAGTTTGCCATAACAATTCACAAGGTTGGACCTGTATAATATCTAAGGGTAAAGCAACTCAATACATATCAAATAACCATTAGAGTTCAGAGGTAGAATAGTTAAATATAAATAAAGCAACCTAATAGTCAAACTACTTTGATACGCCAGTACCTACAAAACCATCCTGCGCAATTAGCTGGAAGATGACCAAATGCTTACTAGGGGTAAAGGAATAAACAAACAACCCAGCTCAGTGGTCATAAAAATCTAAATCCACCAATACAGTCCCTATTGTGGAAAATACTTAACTCATAATAAAGGAGGAAGACCTGGCCCGACGCGTGTCGCTAAAGCAGCTTCATCAGGGGCAAGGGGTGTCATAAGCAGTAATGAACATAAACAGGCATTTTATATCAGTGCACACAAATCATTAAAAACACATATCCTACCGGTGTGGTGCATGATCCTCCATGGCGTTTGCAAACAGGAAGTGTTCAGAGTAAAGAGGAGGTTACCTCAGAGAGTGACTACAATGCTTGCGCTGGTTTACGCATAAATCCTATCTAAATAATTTGAAGAATAAGGAAGAGGAATGACTCTACGTGCATAGCGCTAAGGATGCATACTGCGCATGCGCTGGTTTAAGCAAAATACGTACGTAAAGTGATTTGAAGAATAAGGAAGTAAGAACATCCAGCGTTTAGAAGCGCTGAGAAGCGATTCAAAGTAGAGAAGCCAGGAAAGCGATATGCTGACATTGAATGGCTTAAAGTGCAGGATATATTAAGGAATATGTAAATGCAAAAATAGTATAACTCCCCAGTAGACTAATAGCTACTGAGGAGGTAGCCATATATGCAAAAAATAATGATCATTATGAAATAGGTATATAGAACAATGGCAAGTATTATAAGTATTTATTTCTTTTAATGATCAGGACTACTAGAGATTAATATAAATTGTGAACAGAGCCGACATAAGATCACTGCATAGTCAGCAACAAGTTGTTTATTACTCAGATAGTAACCTATCATACACAGAATAATAATACTGCAGCACATGTATTTGTAGAATAGGTATAGAGGTCCATTCAAGATTTACATTGTAAGCTGCAATCAAGTGTATTATTTGAGAGATATTCCTGGAAATAGGAATGGTTTTATAAAGAGGAGATATAACAAACCAAAAAACATGCTTGTATAATAACAATAGTACCCATTAAAGACTCCATATATACTTCATATAGGAAAATACCTCCATCACATATATATATATATATATATATATATATATACACACATACATATAGTGTACTGGAAATGTTCACATACTTTTATCAAAAGGTCTTTTTTGTGTGTAACCATAGTGAGACCCATAAGAGTCACCCAAGGTACTATATACTGTTAATGATGTCAACTATGATATACAAGACTGCAGATATAAATGCCCCAATCATACATAATCAGATATCCCCATATAGAAATATCAAACAATACCATGTTGCTCACATCAAGAAACTCTGCACATAAAAATATCAAAAATGGGGGTCCTTACATTCGACTTGATGAAGACTAACCACTATTGGACCAGAAAGTTATGAAAAACCGAAATTTCTACAGCTCATTTTCAATAGGTCATTTCATCCCAGAGAAATACTCCGAAAAGCTTCAGACAATAAGCGACGAAAGTCAAGACAGGTAATGCCAATCATACATATCCCCATACTAACTCACAATAATAAGATAGACAGCATAGGAGATATACATAGAGATCATGCACCACAACGATCAAGGGAAATAGTCAAAATTTGATATAAGAGCAGAGCATATATTTTTTGAACGGAGGGTCAAGATACATCAAAACAACTAGAACAATTTAATGAGGACCAAATCCAAGAGTATTATTTCTTTTCTTTCTTCTTTCTTTTGATTTCAAAAGGAGACTTAGGGGAGCACTACATGTTTGTAGATCCAGGGCGTTTATTCAATGATGATAGAACCGAAGAATATCATAAAGAAACCCACATGCTCATAGATGGAATCTAAATTCAAACAAAAGAGAGTAAGGGTTAGGATTTTATAAGATACAACTACAACTGAGGGAATTCTCAGTTAACCCAGGAAACCTGTGAAGAGAAGCTCTTCTTTTAAACCCATTGGGGAGGCTGATTCCAGGAGACAGATCCAACGTGACTCCAACTGCAAAAGACATTTTTGGAGGTCACCACCTCTGATATTTGTCTCCAACTTTTCCAATCCAACAATCTGAAGACCCCTTGGTTTCCCACGATGAAATCTGTGAAAGTGGGAGGCAACAGAGGTTAAGGTCTTACCTTTTATAATGTCACTGGAGGCCAAGTTAATGGTGGAAATATGCTTTTGACATCGCTTCCTCAATTCCTGCGTGGTTTCACCTATATAAAGTTTAGGACAGGAGCAGATTAACGCATATATTACATGTGTGGACTTACAGTTGATGTAAGAGTGAATTTTGTATCGTTTGTTGTTGAGTGGATGGGAAAAATAATCCCATGTAGGTACCATGAATTCACAAATACCGCAATCTCCACATGCGAATGATCCAAGGAGTCTGATTCCACGACCCATAGAGTATGAGGAACGTTTAAAATGGCTCCTTGTAAGGCAATCGCCAATATTTGGAGCTTTTTTTGCTGTTATTAAAGGACGATCTTCAATTAAGTCCCTTACTTTAGGGTCAGCCTTCAAAATTCGCCAATGGTTCTTCAGAATATTATTGAAGGTATACCATCGATTATGGAAGTTTGTGGTAATCCTAATGCGTGAGTCAATGGGTTTTTCCTTTGATGAAAGAAGAGAGAGTTGAGATTGTGACTTGGCTCTCTGGAATGCCCTAGAAATAGTTCTCTTGGGTTAACCTCGTCTAAAATGTTCTGTGAGTTCTTTCGCTTCCCTAAGAAAATCATGGTCTGAAGTACAATTTCGCCTTAATAGCAGGAATTGACCAAAGGGAATGCCATCTCTTATATGTTGAGGATGGAAACTAGAGTAGTGCAAAAGACTATTTGTTGCAGTTTCTTTGCGATGGAGATTGGTTGTAAGCTTGCCATTTTCCATAAGTAACTCTAAATCCAGGAAAATCCCTTTTGAAGAAGAGATGGAATAGGTAAGAAAAATATTTAATTGGTTTTCATTCAAGAGTGCAATGAAATCTTTGCATTCGAGTTCCGAACCTTGCCAAAGAAATGCCACGTCATCAATGAAGCGATACCATCCCAGTATGTTGTTCCGGAATTGTTCCAAGGGGTAAACTACCAGGGCCTCCTACCATCCTAGAAATAAGTTTGCCAAAACCGATGCACACCGTGCGCCCATAGCCACTCCAGACGTCTGGAGAAAAAAAGTCCTGTCAAAAACAAAATAATTATGTGTCATCACAAACTTGAGAAGATCAATTAGAAATGAATCATGCAATCTATTGGAGTGTTCCTTCTTGTCAAGGAAATACGATACAGCAGATAAACCATCTTGATGTGAAATATTGGAATACAGTGATTACACATCACAAGTGACAATTAATGTGTCACATGGAATAGAGACACAATTGATTTTCTGTATAAAATCAGTAGTATCTCGTATGTATGAAGGCAGGTTCTGGACCAACGGTTGTAATTAATAGTCCAAATATGAACCTGCCTTTTCACATAAATTGCCATTATCGGAGACTATAGGGCGGCCGGGTGGATTCTGTAAGCTCTTATGGACCTTTGGAAGCAAGTAAAATGTAGGTACCATAGGCTTAGCCACCCAAAGAAAATTCTTCTCCTTACTTGTGATGATGTCATATTCCAAAGCAGAATCCAGAAGATGTTCCAGTCTTTTCTGAAAAGTTAAGCGGGCTTTGCACACTACATCGCAGGTGCGATGTCGGTGGGGTCAAATTGAAAATGACGTACTTCAGGCATCGCATGCGACATCGTAGTGTGTAAAGGCTCGATGATACGATTAACGAGCGCAAAAGCGTCGTAATCGTATTATCGGTGCAGCGTCGGCGTAATCCATGATTACGCTGACGCGACGGTCCGATGTTGTTCCTCGTTCCTGCGGCACCATACATTGCTGTGTGTGAAGCCGCAGGAGCGAGGAACATCTACCGGCGTCACTGCGGCTTCCGTAGGATATGCGGAAGGAAGGAGGTGGGCGGGATGTTTATATCCCGCTCATCTCTGCCCCTCCGCTCCTATTGGCCGCCTGCCGTGTGACGTCGCAGTGACGCCATACGACCCGCCCCCTTAATAAGGAGGCGGGTCGCCGGCCAGAGCGACGGTCGCAGGACAGGTGAGTCCATGTGAAGCTGCCGTAGCGATAATGTTCGCTACGGCAGTTATCACAAGGATATCGCAGTTGCGACGGGGGCAGGAACTATCGCGTGCGACATCGCAGCATCGGCTTGCGATGTTGTAGTGTGCAAAGTGCCCCTTAGAGTTGGATCAGACGGTAATCTGCAATAGAATTTGTTATTGTTTAATTGTCGTTCCACTTCCTTCAGATATAACTCAGTAGGCCAGAGCACCACATTCCCCCCTTGTCTGCCTCTTTGATTAGAAAGGTCTTATTACTCTTGAGTTCAGATAGAGCCCTTTTTTCTTTTTTACTCAGATTATGACCACCAACAGGACTATCAGAGAGTTCAAGAATTTCCTTTTTAGTAAGTTCAAAAAAGAGCTGAATTGATGGAAAGAGTGACAAGGGAGGAGAGGTAGTGGATTTGTTTTTCAAGGGACATGGTGCCCTACCTGGGATGGTTTCATTTTCCTCAAGTAAATCTAAGAGGTCATGCAGAACCCGTTGGTCCAAGTCAATGCAGGTTTCAGCAATCCTTGGCTGTTTATAGATTGCACGAAAGATGAGTTTTCTGCAGAATAAATAAACATCCTTGATAAGAGTAAATTTATCAACCTCATTGGTAGGGGAAAATGTAAGCCCCTGCTCCAACACAGATTTTTGATCTTCTGTTAATGTAAGATCAGTTAGATTGATTACCTTAAGAATATTCTCACGTTGTGATGATGACCCTTCTTCTCTTTCAGTAGATGTAGTGGGAGTTATTTCTGGTAGTAGGTTTGTCTGTAATTGTTCCCCCTGTAGTTGGGATTCCTGTAACGGGCAGCTTGTCTTCTTGGACGTCCCCTTACCCTGTCTGATGCGCTTTCTGCGTCGCTGCTTCCTGAACCTAAAAAATCGCTTTCACTAGAGGTCATGGGTGCAGATTGTTCTGAGGAGGGGCCTTTTGAATTCATATTACGTGAATTGCCTCTATGTTTCCATCTAAATGCTGTGCCATTTGCAAAGTCTTGTCTATCCCTATTATCCCTATGTGTCATCACAAACTTGAGAAGTTTGGTTTTGCATTTCGCGCATAAATGAAATGATCATATTTTTCTCCAAAACTATAACAGATGCAAGCTTGTCCTGTTTGGTGGAGACGATATTTAATAAAATAAGTAGAAATCCACTAAAAGTTTTGTTTGGTTATCTTGCAATCTCGAGATAATCGTCTCCATGCTTCAAATACTCTTAAAAGCCATTTCTAAGGCATTTCGCGCATAAATGAAATGATCACATTTTTCTCCAAAACTATAACAGATGCAAGCTTGTCCTGTTTGGTGGAGATGATATTTAATAAAATAAGTAGAAATCCACTAAAAGTTTTGTTTGGTTATCTTGCAATCTCGAGATAATCGTCTCCATGCTTCAAATACTCTTAAAAGCCATTTCTAAGGCATTTCGCGCATAAATGAAATGATCACATTTTTCTCCAAAACTATAACAGATGCAAGCTTGTCCTGTATGGTGGAGATGATATTTAATAAAATAAGTAGAAATCCACTAAAAGTTTTGTTTGGTTATTTTATTTAGGAAATAACATTTGCATCCTTTTAATAATAATGACATGTATAATACAGTTAATAAATAGTATATTAATGGTGATTGGAATCTTAAAATAGTGTAAAATTGTGTTGTTTTTATTTCTCCACTACATTAATAAAAAACTTAAAGAGAATCTGTCATTAGGATTTTATACGTCAAACCTATGACGTACTGTATATAAAAACGCTTTGCTTCCCTTTCTTGTAGAAATCCATTTTGCTGTTTTAGAGAAATCCATAGTTGAGCTGAAGGCGCAGGGTCCACCCCACGGCCCTTCTTCCTCCATAACCTCCAATTGCAATTTTGGATTTCTCTAAAATAGAAAAATAAAAGATTAATTGGTATTCCAGCACCTTTTATATTCATGCCATTAGTTTGGGATATAAAATCTTGATGACTGATTCCCTTTAATACTATTGTAAGACTTATATACCTCTTTGGTAAAATGACAGTTAAAATTACAGCTCATTCTTATATAATGAAATTTATATAAATATAAAGTATGGCTTTTACACCTATGAATGAATAAAAAAAAAAAGTTTACTGATGTGAACAAGTGATGACAGAATTATCATTGTGTATGTGAAAATTGTATTCTTTTGTGAATGTGTTTACTATGTACATGCAATTGTAATGTGTAAATGGCCATGTAATTTTTATTATATTATGCTTTATGTCAATATACACATAAATGTGCTGGTATTTGAGTGGGGCGTGATGGTGGGGGGCCCAGACACGAATCCAGGCCCCTCACTGTCAGTGTCCGCTCGTGGTATGAACACTTGTTCTATAGACAGCAGTGCCACAGCATTGCTATATACAGTAGAGGAAATCAGTCTTCTATGTATACCAGCCACAAGCTGGTTTTCACAGAAGTAGGTCAAGGGTAAATGGTGTGCTCCGGTGGTACACCAACGGGAAGCGGTGGACTCCGGTGGTTCACCAACGGGAAGCGGTGGACTCCAGTGGTTTACCAACGGGAAGCGGTGAACTCCGGTGGTTCACCAACGGGAAGCGGTGGACTCCGGTGGTTAACCAACGGGAAGCGGTGGACTCCGGTGGTTCACCAACGGGAAGCGGTGGACTCCGGTGTTTCACCAACGGAAAGCGGTGGACTCCGGTGGTTCACCAACGGAATGCGGTGGACTCCGGTGGTTCACCAACGGAAAGCGGTGGACTCCGGTGGTTCACCAGCGGAAAGCGGTGGACTCCGGTGGTTCACCAACGGGAAGCGGTGGACTCCGATGGTTCACCAACGGGAAGCGGTGGTCTCCGGTGGTTCACCAACGTGAAGCGGTGGACTCCGGTGGTTCACCAACGGGAAGCGGTGGACTCCGGTGGTTCACCAACGGGAATCGGTGGACTCCGGTGGTCCACCAACGGGAAGCGGTGGACTCCGGTGGTCCACCAACGGGAAGCGGTGGACTCCGGTGGTTCATCAACGGGATGCGGTGGACTAAGGTGGTTCACCAACGGTAAGCGGTGGACTCCGGTGGTTCACCAGCGGGAAGCGGTGGACTCCGTTGGTTCACCAACGGGAAGCGGTGGACTCCGGTGGTTCACCAACGGGAAGCGGTGGGCTCCGGTGGTTCACCAGCGGGAAGCGGTGGGCTCCGGTGGTTCACCAACGGGAAGCGGTGGACTCCGGTGGTTCACCAACGGAAAGCGGTGGACTCCGGTGGTTCACCAACGGAATGCGGTGGACTCCGGTGGTTCACCAACAGGAAGCGATGGTTGCACCCCGGTGGCAGGCTACAAAAGCCCAAGGTGAGCCTCGGTGGTTTGCAAAAAGGCCAAAGAATGCACCCCGGTGGCAGGCTACAAAAGCCCAAGGTGAGCCTCGGTGGTTTGCAAAAAGGCCAAAGAATGCACCCTGGTGGCAGGCTAGAAAAGCCCAAGGTGCGCCTCGGTGGTTTGCAAAAAGGCCAAAGAATGCACCCTGGTGGCAGGCTACAAAAGCCCAAGGTGCGCCTCGGTGGTTTGCAAAAAGGCCAAAGCATGCACCCCAGTGGCTGGCTACAAAAGCCCAAGGTGCGCCTCGGTGGTTTGCAAAAAGGCCAAAGAATGCACCCCAGTGGCAGGCTACAAAAGCCCAAGGTGCGCCTCGGTGGTTTGCAAAAAGGCCAAAGAATGCACCCCGGTGGCAGGCTACAGAAGCCCAAGGTGCGCCTTGGTGGTTTGCAAAAAGGCCAAAGAATGCAACCGGGTGGCAGGCCACAGATAAAGATCACGAGCAACAGGAACACGACCAAGAGCTGTATCCAGGAGCAGAAGCCCCATGGACACGGCTAAAGCTGCAACCAGGATCATCTTCACCAGTGATAAATGCAGGAACAGAAATTAGGATCATGGACACCAGTGATAGCCAGGAGATGTATCCAGGATGACAAGCTCCATGGACATGTTAATAATTTGAAATCAGGATTTCAGGCACCAGGGACATTGCCGAAAACTGCAAACACAATCATGATATCAGGACATCACCAGTAGCTGCAGTCAAGATCAAAGTGACCAAAGACATGTCCAGAAGCTGTAGCTGTATCAAGGAGGATCAGGAATATGACCACAAGATGCAACTAAAGTAGGCCCTGGCCAAAACCAGTGAACACCTGTAGAAGGTCACAGACTGAGAACTTGGAAATGCTAAAAAACAGTGTCCAGGAACAATGAAAGTTGTGAAAAAAAGAACGCTGTGCAGAATCATACAGGTGTCCGCACAGGACAGGCAGGGGACCACATCACAGACACAAAATGTCAAAGATCCATGGAACCTGATTGAAAAAGAGAGAACAAGGCGCTTGACCATAAATGGCACTCACTCCAAGGATATATATATAAAGAATTAAAAATTTGTATTTTATTATAGCATATTAAAAACAATAACAAAAAATAAGAAAGTGCACCAATTGTAAAATAGACACCAAAAATAGTATATAATACCCAGTTCGTCTTCCTAAAGGTATACACAGTTTGCCATAACAATTCACAAGGTTCGACCTGTATAATATCTAAGGGTAAAGCAACTCAATACATATCAAATAACCATTAGAGTTCAGAGGTAGAATAGTTAAATATAAATAAAGCAACCCAATAGTCAAACTACTTTGATACGCCAGTACCTACAAAACCATCCTGCGCAATTAGCTGGAAGATGACCAAATGCTTACTAGGGGTAAAGGAATAAACAAACAACCCAGCTCAGTAGTCATAAAAATCTAAATCCACCAATACAGTCCCTATTGTGGCAAATACTTAACTCATAATAAAGGAGGAAGACCTGGCCCGACGCGTGTCGCTAAAGCAGCTTCATCAGTGGCAAGGGGTGTCATAAGCAGTAATGAACATAAACAGGCATTTTATATCAGTGCACACAAATCATTAAAAACACATATCCTACCGGTGTGGTGCATGATCCTCCATGGCGTTTGCAAACAGGAAGTGTTCAGAGTAAAGAGGAGGTTACCTCAGAGAGTGACTACAATGCTTGCGCTGGTTTACGCATAAATCCTATCTAAATAATTTGAAGAATAAGGAAGAGGAATGACTCTACGTGCATAGCGCTAAGGATGCATACTGCGCATGCGCTGGTTTAAGCAAAATACGTACGTAAAGTGATTTGAAGAATAAGGAAGTAAGAACATCCAGCGTTTAGAAGCGCTGAGAAGCGATTCAAAGTAGAGAAGCCAGAAAAGCGATATGCTGACATTGAATGGCTTAAAGTGCAGGATATATTAAGGAATATATAAATGCAAAAATAGTATAACTCCCCAGTAGACTAATAGCTACTGAGGAGGTAGCCATATATGCAAAAAAATAATGATCATTATGAAATAGGTATATAGAACAATGGCAAGTATTATAAGTATTTATTTCTTTTAATGATCAGGACTACTAGAGATTAATATAAATTGTGAACAGAGCCGACATAAGATCACTGCATAGTCAGCAACAAGTTGTTTATTACTCAGATAGTAACCTATCATACACAGAATAATAATACTGCAGCGCATGTATTTGTAGAATAGGTATAGAGGTCCATTCAAGATTTACATTGTAAGCTGCAATCAAGTGTATTATTTGAGAGATAGTCCTGGAAATAGGAATGGTTTTATAAAGAGGAGATATAACAAACCAAAAAACATGCTTGTATAATAACAATAGTACCCATTAAAGACTCCATATATACTTCATATAGGAAAATACCTCCATCACATATATATATATATATATATATATATATATATATATATATACACACATACATATAGTGTACTGGAAATGTTCACATACTTTTATCAAAAGGTCTTTTTTGTGTGTAACCATAGTGAGACCCATAAGAGTCACCCAAGGTACTATATACTGTTAATGATGTCAACTATGATATACAAGACTGCAGATATAAATGCCCCAATCATACATAATCAGATATCCCCATATAGAAATATCAAACAATACCATGTTGCTCACATCAAGAAACTCTGCACATAAAAATATCAAAAATGGGGGTCCTTACATTCGACTTGATGAAGACTAACCACTATTGGACCAGAAAGTTATGAAAAACCGAAATTTCTACAGCTCATTTTCAATAGGTCATTTCATCCCAGAGAAATACTCCGAAAAGCTTCAGACAATAAGCGACGAAAGTCAAGACAGGTAATGCCAATAATACATATCCCCATACTAACTCACAATAATAAGATAGACAGCATAGGAGATATGCATAGAGATCATGCACCACACCGATCAAGGGAAATAGTCAAAATTTGATATAAGAGCAGAGCATATATTTTTTGAACGGAGGGTCAAGATACATCAAAACAACTAGAACAATTTAATGAGGACCAAATCCAAGAGTATTATTTCTTTTCTTTCTTCTTTCTTTTGATTTCAAAAGGAGACTTAGGGGAGCACTACATGTTTGTAGATCCAGGGCGTTTATTCAATGATGATAGAACCGAAGAATATCATAAAGAAACCCACATTCTCATAGATGGAATCTAAATTCAAACAAAAGAGAGTAAGGGTTAGGATTTTATAAGATACAACTACAACTGAGGGAATTCTCAGTTAACCCAGGAAACCTGTGAAGAGAAGCTCTTCTTTTAAACCCATTGGGGAGACTGATTCCAGGAGACAGATCCAACGTGACTCCAACTGCAAAAGACATTTTTGGAGGTCACCACCTCTGATATTTGTCACCAACTTTTCCAATCCAACAATCTGAAGACCCCTTGGTTTCCCACGATGAAATCTGTGAAAGTGGGAGGCAACAGAGGTTAAGGTCTTACCTTTTATAATGTCACTGGAGGCCAAGTTAATGGTGGAAATATGCTTTTGACATCGCTTCCTCAATTCCTGCGTGGTTTCACCTATATAAAGTTTAGGACAGGAGCAGATTAACGCATATATTACATGTGTGGACTTACAGTTGATGTAAGAGTGAATTTTGTATCGTTTGTTGTTGAGTGGATGGGAAAAATAATCCCATGTAGGTACCATGAATTCACAAATACCGCAATCTCCACATGCGAATGATCCAAGGAGTCTGATTCCACGACCCATAGAGTATTAGGGACGTATAAAATGGCTCCTTGTAAGGCAATCGCCAATATTTGGAGCTTTTTTTGCTGTTATTAAAGGACGATCTTCAATTAAGTCCCTTACTTTAGGGTCAGCCTTCAAAATTCGCCAATGGTTCTTCAGAATATTATTGAAGGTATACCATCGTTTATGGAAGTTTGTGGTAATCCTAATGCGTGAGTCAATGGGTTTTTCCTTTGATGAAAGAAGAGAGAGTTGAGATTGTGACTTGGCTCTCTGGAATGCCCTAGAAATAGTTCTCTTGGGATAACCTCGTTGTCTGAAACGTTCTGTGAGTTCTTTCGCTTCCCTAAGAAAATCATGGTCTGAAGTACAATTTCGCCTTAATAGCAGGAATTGACCAAAGGGAATGCCATCTCTTATATGTTGAGGATGGAAACTAGAGTAGTGCAAAAGACTATTTGTTGCAGTTTCTTTGCGATGGAGATTGGTTGTAAGCTTGCCATTTTCCATAAGTAACTCTAAATCCAGGAAAATCCCTTTTGAAGAAGAGATGGAATAGGTAAGAAAAATATTTAATTGGTTTTCATTCAAGAGTGCAATGAAATCTTTGCATTCGAGTTCCGAACCTTGCCAAAGAAATGCCACGTCATCAATGAAGCGATACCATCCCAGTATGTTGTTCCGGAATTGTTCCAAGGGGTAAACTACCAGGGCCTCCTACCATCCTAGAAATAAGTTTGCCAAAACCGATGCACACCGTGCGCCCATAGCCACTCCAGACGTCTGGAGAAAAAAAGTCCTGTCAAAAACAAAATAATTATGTGTCATCACAAACTTGAGAAGATCAATTAGAAATGAATCATGCAATCTATTGGAGTGTTCCTTCTTGTCAAGGAAATACGATACAGCAGATAAACCATCTTGATGTGAAATATTGGAATACAGTGATTCCACATCACAAGTGACAATTAATGTGTCAGATGGAATAGAGACACAATTGATTTTCTGTATAAAATCAGTAGTATCTCGTATGTATGAAGGCAGGTTCTGGACCAACGGTTGTAAATAATAGTCCAAATATGAACCTGCCTTTTCACATAAATTGCCATTACCGGAGACTATAGGGCGGCCGGGTGGATTCTGTAAGCTCTTATGGACCTTTGGAAGCAAGTAAAATGTAGGTACCATAGGCTTAGCCACCCAAAGAAAATTCTTCTCCTTACTTGTGATGATGTCATATTCCAAAGCAGAATCCAGAAGATGCTCCAGTCTTTTCTGAAAAGTTAAGCGGGCTTTGCACACTACGACATCGCAGGTGCGATGTCGGTGGGGTCAAATTGAAAATGACGTACTTCCGGCATCGCATGCGACATCGTAGTGTGTAAAGGCTCGATGATACGATTAACGAGCGCAAAAGCGTCGTAATCATATCATCGGTGCAGCGTCGGCGTAATCCATGATTACGCTGACGCGACGGTCCGATGTTGTTCCTCGTTCCTGCGGCACCATACATTGCTGTGTGTGAAGCCGCAGGAGCGAGGAACATCTACCGGCATCACTGCGGCTTCCGTAGGATATGCGGAAGGAAGGAGGTGGGCGGGATGTTTACATCCCGCTCATCTCCGCCCCTTCGCTCCTATTGGCCGCCTGCCGTGTGACGTCGCAGTGACGCCATACGACCCGCCCCTTTAATAAGGAGGCGGGTCGCCGGCCAGAGCGACGGTCGCAGGACAGGTGAGTCCATGTGAAGCTGCCGTAGCGATAATGTTCACTACGGCAGTTATCACAAGGATATCGCAGTTGCGACGGAGGTAGGGACTATCGCGTGCGACATCGCAGCATCGGCTTGCGATGTCGTAGTGTGCAAAGTGCCCCTTAGAGTTGGATCAGACGGTAATCTGCAATAGAATTTGTTATTGTTTAATTGTCGTTCCACTTCCTTCAGATATAACTCAGTGGGCCAGAGCACCACATTCCCCCCTTGTCTGCCTCTTTGATTAGAAAGGTCTTATTACTCTTGAGTTCAGATAGAGCCCTTTTTTCTTTTTTACTCAGATTATGACCACCAACAGGACTATCAGAGAGTTCAAGAATTTCCTTTTTAGTAAGTTCAAAAAAGAGCTGAATTGATGGAAAGAGTGACAAGGGAGGAGAGGTAGTGGATTTGTTTTTCAAGGGACATGGTGCCCTACCTGGGATGGTTTCATTTTCCTCAAGTAAATCTAGGAGGTCATGCAGAACCCGTTGGTCCAAGTCAATGCAGGTTTCAGCAATCCTTGGCTGTTGATAGATTGCACGAAAGATGAGTTTTCTGCAGAATAAATAAACATCCTTGATAAGAGTAAATTTTTCAACCTCATTGGTAGGGGAAAATGTAAGCCCCTGCTCCAACACAGATTTTTGATCTTCTGTTAATGTAAGATCAGTTAGATTGATTACCTTAAGAATATTCTCACGTTGTGATGATGACCCTTCTTCTCTTTCAGTAGATGTAGTGGGAGTTATTTCTGGTAGTAAGTTTGTCTGTAATTGTTCCCCCTGTAGTTGGGATTCCTGTAACGGGCAGCTTGTCTTCTTGGACGTCCCCTTACCCCGTCTGATGCGCTTTCTGCGTCGCTGCTTCCTGAACCTAAAAAATCGCTTTCACTAGAGGTCATGGGTGCAGATTGTTCTGTGGAGGGGCCTTTTGAATTCATATTACGTGAATTGCCTCTATGTTTCCATCTAAATGCTGTGCCATTTGCAAAGTCTTGTCTATCCCTATTAAATTTCCTCTTTTTCTTATCAATTATTGTCTTTTCAAATTCATCCAATGTAGACCCTAGTTGGCTTTGAAATGGTTGGATCTGTTTTTCCTTGTCAAAGTTAGTCAGTTTATTTTCCAATAATTTGATTTTCTCTTTGGTATCACTTAGTAGAGCTCTGTCATGTTCTAACAGCATATTGATAATTATTCGTGAGCACTGAAGCAGACCCTTCTCCCACGTTTCTCTAAAGGCTGTTTGGGTCTCCCAGGCTGGGAAAATTTGAACCCTAAGACCTCTAGGAATAATGGACATTTTAAGGTATTCCTCTAAGGTTCTAATATTCCACCATATCTTGATACCGGATTTATGCGCCAAAGTAATCTCCTTACATAACTGCGCAAACTCCGTGCTAGCTGGGGTGCTAGGGACTGAATTGAAAATATTGGCTGATTCACTAGTCCAAGTAGCCTCTCTAGTATCCCAATTAGACGCCATGAAGGAGGCATGCACCAGTCAAGGTAGAAAAAAATTACAACAATAAAACAAGGAGATATAAAAGAATTATATCAATTATCCATATACTATCGTATAACAAATCACATAATAGTTAGGCGTGCTATTCAAGGAAGGGCCCATCCAAGCCCAATACACATTACATAAGAAACAACTTTTAGAATGCACAGCCAGCAATTCTAATTAGAATATAGGGGGTGCACCAGTCAAGCAAGGCACATAATTGAAAAAGAGAGAACAAGACGCTTGACCATAAATGGCACTCACTCCAAGGATATATATAAAGAATTAACATTTTTTATTTTATTATAGCATATTAAAAACAATAACAAAAAATAAGAAAGTGCACAAATTGTAAAATAGACACCAAAAATAGTATATAATACCCAGTTCATCTTCCTAAAGGTATACACAGTTTGCCATAACAATTCACAAGGTTGGATATTACGTGAATTGCCTCTATGTTTCCATCTAAATGCTGTGCCATTTGCAAAGTCTTGTCTATCCTTATTATCCCTATGTGTCATCACAAACTTGAGAAGTTTGGTTTTGCATTTCGCGCATAAATGAAATGATCATATTTTTCTCCAAAACTATAACAGATGCAAGCTTGTCCTGTTTGGTGGAGACGATATTTAATAAAATAAGTAGAAATCCACTAAAAGTTTTGTTTGGTTATCTTGCAATCTCGAGATAATCGTCTCCATGCTTCAAATCCTCTTAAAAGCCATTTCTAAGGCATTTCGCGCATAAATGAAATGATCACATTTTTTTCCAAAACTATAACAGATGCAAGCTTGTCCTGTTTGGTGGAGATGATATTTAATAAAATAAGTAGAAATCCACTAAAAGTTTTGTTTGGTTATCTTGTAATCTCGAGATAATCGTCTCCATGCTTCAAATCCTCTTAAAAGCCATTTCTAAGGCATTTCGCGCATAAATGAAATGATCACATTTTTCTCCAAAACTATAACAGATGCAAGCTTGTCCTGTATGGTGGAGATGATATTTAATAAAATAAGTAGAAATCCACTAAAAGTTTTGTTTGGTTATCTTGCAATCCCGAGATACTCGTCTTCATGCTTCAAATCCTCTTAAAAGCCGTTTGTAAGGCATTTCGCGCATTAATGAAATGATCACATTTTTCTCCAAAACTATAACAGATGCAAGCTTGTCCTGTTTGGTGGAGATGATATTTAATAAAATAAGTAGAAATCCACTAAAAGTTTTGTTTGGTTATCTTGCAATTCCGAGATAATCGTCTCCATGCTTCAAATACTCTTAAAAGCCATTTCTAAGGCATTTCACGCATAAATGAAAAGATCACATTTTTCTCCAAAACTATAACAGATGTAAGCTTGTCCTGTTTGGTGGAGATGATATTTAATAAAATAAGTAGAAATCCACTAAAAGTTTTGTTTGGTTATCTTGCAATCCCGAGATAATCGTCTCCATGCTTCAAATCCTCTTAAAAGCCATTTCTAAGGCATTTCGCGCATAAATGAAATGATCACATTTTTCTCCAAAACTATAACAGATGCAAGCTTGTCCTGTTTGGTGGAGATGATATTTAATAAAATAAGTAGAAATCCACTAAAAGTTTTGTTTGGTTATCTTGCAATTCCGAGATAATCGTCTCCATGCTTCAAATCCTCTTAAAAGCCATTTCTAAGACATTTCGCGCATAAATTAAATGATCACATTTTTCTCCAAAACTATAACAGATGCAAGCTTGTCCTGTTTGGTGGAGATGATATTTAATAAAATAAGTAGAAATCCACTAAAAGTTTTGTTTGGTTATCTTGCAATTCCGAGATAATCGTCTCCATGCTTCAAATACTCTTAAAAGCCATTTCTAAGGCATTTCACGCATAAATGAAAAGATCACATTTTTCTCCAAAACTATAACAGATGTAAGCTTGTCCTGTTTGGTGGAGATGATATTTAATAAAATAAGTAGAAATCCACTAAAAGTTTTGTTTGGTTATCTTGCAATCCCGAGATAATCGTCTCCATGCTTCAAATCCTCTTAAAAGCCATTTCTAAGGCATTTCGCGCATAAATGAAATGATCACATTTTTCTCCAAAACTATAACAGATGCAAGCTTGTCCTGTTTGGTGGAGATGATATTTAATAAAATAAGTAGAAATCCACTAAAAGTTTTGTTTGGTTATCTTGCAATTCCGAGATAATCGTCTCCATGCTTCAAATCCTCTTAAAAGCCATTTCTAAGACATTTCGCGCATAAATTAAATGATCACATTTTTCTCCAAAACTATAACAGATGCAAGCTTGTCCTGTTTGGTGGAGATGATATTTATTAAAATAAGTAGAAATCCACTAAAAGTTTTGTTTGGTTATCTTGCAATTCCGAGATAATCGTCTCCATGCTTCAAATACTCTTAAAAGCCATTTCTAAGGCATTTCACGCATAAATGAAATGATCACATTTTTCTCCAAAACTATAACAGATGCAAGCTTGTCCTGTATGGTGGAGATGATATTTAATAAAATAAGTAGAAATCCACTAAAAGTTTTGTTTGGTTATCTTGCAATCCCGAGATACTCGTCTTCATGCTTCAAATCCTCTTAAAAGCCGTTTGTAAGGCATTTCGCGCATTAATGAAATGATCACATTTTTCTCCAAAACTATAACAGATGCAAGCTTGTCCTGTTTGGTGGAGATGATATTTAATAAAATAAGTAGAAATCCACTAAAAGTTTTGTTTGGTTATCTTGCAATTCCGAGATAATCGTCTCCATGCTTCAAATACTCTTAAAAGCCATTTCTAAGGCATTTCACGCATAAATGAAAAGATCACATTTTTCTCCAAAACTATAACAGATGTAAGCTTGTCCTGTTTGGTGGAGATGATATTTAATAAAATAAGTAGAAATCCACTAAAAGTTTTGTTTGGTTATCTTGCAATCCCGAGATAATCGTCTCCATGCTTCAAATCCTCTTAAAAGCCATTTCTAAGGCATTTCGCGCATAAATGAAATGATCACATTTTTCTCCAAAACTATAACAGATGCAAGCTTGTCCTGTTTGGTGGAGATGATATTTAATAAAATAAGTAGAAATCCACTAAAAGTTTTGTTTGGTTATCTTGCAATTCCGAGATAATCGTCTCCATGCTTCAAATCCTCTTAAAAGCCATTTCTAAGACATTTCGCGCATAAATGAAATGATCACATTTTTCTCCAAAACTATAACAGATGCAAGCTTGTCCTGTTTGGTGGAGATGATATTTAATAAAATAAGTAGAAATCCACTAAAAGTTTTGTTTGGTTATCTTGCAATCCCGAGATAATTGTCTCCATGCTTCAAATCCTCTTAAAAGCCATTTCTAGGGCATTTCGCCCATAAATGAAATGATCACATTTTTTTTCCAAAACTATAACAGATGCAAGCTTGTCCTGTTTGGTGGAGATGATATTTAATAAAATAAGTAGAAATCCACTAAAAGTTTTGTTTGGTTATCTTGTAATCTCGAGATAATCGTCTCCATGCTTCAAATCCTCTTAAAAGCCATTTCTAAGGCATTTCGCGCATAAATGAAATGATCACATTTTTCTCCAAAACTATAACAGATGCAAGCTTGTCCTGTATGGTGGAGATGATATTTAATAAAATAAGTAGAAATCCACTAAAAGTTTTGTTTGGTTATCTTGCAATCCCGAGATACTCGTCTTCATGCTTCAAATCCTCTTAAAAGCCGTTTGTAAGGCATTTCGCGCATTAATGAAATGATCACATTTTTCTCCAAAACTATAACAGATGCAAGCTTGTCCTGTTTGGTGGAGATGATATTTAATAAAATAAGTAGAAATCCACTAAAAGTTTTGTTTGGTTATCTTGCAATTCCGAGATAATCGTCTCCATGCTTCAAATACTCTTAAAAGCCATTTCTAAGGCATTTCACGCATAAATGAAAAGATCACATTTTTCTCCAAAACTATAACAGATGTAAGCTTGTCCTGTTTGGTGGAGATGATATTTAATAAAATAAGTAGAAATCCACTAAAAGTTTTGTTTGGTTATCTTGCAATCCCGAGATAATCGTCTCCATGCTTCAAATACTCTTAAAAGCCATTTCTAAGGCATTTCGCGCATAAATGAAATGATCACATTTTTCTCCAAAACTATAACAGATGCAAGCTTGTCCTGTTTGGTGGAGATGATATTTAATAAAATAAGTAGAAATCCACTAAAAGTTTTGTTTGGTTATCTTGCAATTCCGAGATAATCGTCTCCATGCTTCAAATCCTCTTAAAAGCCATTTCTAAGACATTTCGCACATAAATTAAATGATCACATTTTTCTCCAAAACTATAACAGATGCAAGCTTGTCCTGTTTGGTGGAGATGATATTTATTAAAATAAGTAGAAATCCACTAAAAGTTTTGTTTGGTTATCTTGCAATTCCGAGATAATCGTCTCCATGCTTCAAATACTCTTAAAAGCCATTTCTAAGGCATTTCACGCATAAATGAAAAGATCACATTTTTCTCCAAAACTATAACAGATGTAAGCTTGTCCTGTTTGGTGGAGATGATATTTAATAAAATAAGTAGAAATCCTCTAAAAGTTTTGTTTGGTTATCTTGCAATCCCGAGATAATCGTCTCCATGCTTCAAATCCTCTTAAAAGCCATTTCTAAGGCATTTCGCGCATAAATGAAATGATCACATTTTTCTCCAAAACTATAACAGATGCAAGCTTATCCTGTTTGGTGGAGATGATATTTAATAAAATAAGTAGAAATCCACTAAAAGTTTTGTTTGGTTATCTTGCAATTCCGAGATAATCGTCTCCATGCTTCAAATCCTCTTAAAAGCCATTTCTAAGACATTTCGCGCATAAATGAAATGATCACATTTTTCTCCAAAACTATAACAGATGCAAGCTTGTCCTGTTTGGTGGAGATGATATTTAACAAAATAAGTAGAAATCCACTAAAAGTTTTGTTTGGTTATCTTGCAATCCCGAGATAATTGTCTCCATGCTTCAAATCCTCTTAAAAGCCATTTCTAGGGCATTTCGCCCATAAATGAAATGATCACATTTTTCTCCAAAACTATAACAGATGCAAGCTTGTCCTGTTTGGTGGAGATGATATTTAATAAAATAAGTAGAAATCCACTAAAAGTTTTGTTTGGTTATCTTGCAATCCCGAGATAATCGTCTCCATGCTTCAAATCCTCTTAAAAGCCATTTCTAAGGCATTTCGCGCATAAATGAAATGATCACATTTTTCTCCAAAACTATAACAGATGCAAGCTTGTCCTGTTTGGTGAAGATGATATTTAATAAAATAAGTAGAAATCCACTAAAAGTTTTGTTTGGTTATCTTGCAATCCCGAGATAATCGTCTCCATGCTTCAAATCCTCTTAAAAGCCATTTCTAAGGCATTTCGCGCATAAATGAAATGATCACATTTTTCTCCAAAACTATAACAGATGCAAGCTTGTCCTGTTTGGTGGAGATGATATAAAATAAAATAAGTAGAAATCCACTAAAAGTTTTGTTTGGTTATCTTGCAATCCCGAGATAATCGTCTCCATGCTTCAAATCCTCTTAAAAGCCATTTCTAAGGCATTTCGCGCATAAATGAAATGATCACATTTTTCTCCAAAAAACATCATACCATGCAGGGCGTGGCTGCGCATTCTTCTGAAGTTCTGGCTGCACTGTGGCTCCCAGCTCCATTCGCTTTAATGGAGGCAGGTTTTTTGGTGAATAACTGTAAAGTGCGGGGTTAAAATTTCCCCTCAAAACATAGTCTATGACGCTCTCGGGGTCCAGAAGTGTGAGTGTGCAAAATTTTGTGGCTGTAGCTGCGACGGTGCAGATGCCAATCCCAGACATACACACACACACACACACACACACACACATAGACACACATACACACATTCAGCTTTATATATTCCATCTATATATATATATATATATATATATACTAGCTGTACTACCCGGCTGCGCCCGGGTAATAACTGCTGTTAACAAAATAGAAAGTATTAACAAAAATGTATTCTGCACAAAAAAAACACAAAACAAATAGATATAAATGTAATTTTGTCTGTCTCCCCTCTGTATATATCTCTATGTCACTCTCTCTATATCTTTGTCTGTCTGTCTCTTTCTCTGTCTGTCTCATTCTATTTCCCTGTCTGTCTATTTATCTCTTTCCTTGTCTGTCTATCTATCTCTTTCACTTTCCCTGTCTGTCTCTTTCCCTGTTTGTCTCTTTCCCTCTTTTTCCCTCTCTTTCCCTGTCTGTCTTTTTCCCTGTGTCTGTCTCTTTGTCTGTCTCTTTACCTGTCTTTGTCTGTCTCTTGCACTGTCTGTCTCTTTCCCTCTCTTTCCCTGTCTGTCTGTTTCCTTGTGTCTGTCTCTTTGTCTGTGTCTGTCTCTTTACCCGTCTGTGTCTGTCTCTGAACCTGTCTCTCTATTTCCCTCTCTTTCCCTGTCTGTCTCTTTCCCTGTCAGTCTGTCTCTTTGTCTGTGTCTGTCTATTTGTGTCTATGTCTGTTTCTTACCCTGTCTGTGTCTGTCTCTTTCCCTGTCTGTGTCTGTCTCTTTCCCTGGCTGCATTGTGACACACCAACATTCCATTTAAGGGCATGGCTGCGCATTCTTCTGAAGTTCTGGCTGCATTGTGGCTCCCAACTCCAATTGCTTTAATGGAGGCAGGTTTTTTGGTGAATAACTGTAAAGCGCTGGGTTAAAATTTCCCTTCAAAACATAGCACATAGCCTATGACGCTCTCGGGGTTCAGAAGTGTGAGTGTGCTAAATTTTGTGGCTGTAGCTACGACGGTGCAGATGCCAATCCCGGACATACACACATACACACACACATACATACACACATTCAGATTTATATATATTATATATATATATATATATATATATATATATATATACTAGCTGTACTACCCGGCTTCGCCCGGGTTAGTAACTGCTGTCAACAAAATAGAATGTATTAAGAAAAATGTATTCATCCCATAAAATAATGTATACATCCCATAAAATAATGGGATGTATTAAAAGAGGTATAAGTGTTCATGAAAAAAATATTGTTCTACCTCTGTACAAGTCACTAGTGCGACCGCACTTAGAATACTGTGTACAATTCTGGTCACCGATATATAAGAAGGACATAGCTGAACTGGAGAGGGTGCAGAGAAGAGCCACCAATATTATTAGAGGAATGGGTGGGCTGCAATACGAAGACAGGTTATTAAACTTGGGGTTATTTAGTTTGGAAAAACGAAGGCTTAGGGGGGATCTAATCACAATGTATAAATATATGAGGGGACAGTACAGAGACCTTTCCAAAGATCTTTTTACACCTAGGCCTGCGACTGGAACACGGGGGCATCAGCTACGTCTTGAGGAAAGAAGGTTTAATCATAATCACAGACGAGGATTCTTTACTGTAAGAGCAGTGAGACTATGGAACTCTCTGCCGCATGATGTTGTAATGAGGGATTCACTACTAACATTTAAGTAGAGCCTGGATGCCTTTCTTGAAAAATTTAATATTACCAGTTATGTATATTAGATTTTATGACAGGGTATTGATCCAGGGAACTAGTCTGATTGCCGGATGTGGAGTCAGGAAGGAAATGTTTTCCCCATTGGAACTTGTTTGCCACATTGGGGTTTTTTTGCCTTCCTCTGGATCAACATGTTAAGCCAGCTTTACACCTTACAATTAGGTATGCGATCTTGTATACGATGTGACACGCCCAGGTCGCATATGCGATTGAATGAGATTGCACGTAGGTCGTTCATTTGCTGTCACACGTGCGTTAGTAGTCTATGTTAAATTGATCAATTTTGTGTGCGATCCTTTAGATCATGTGTTCTGTGACGTATGCATCGGGCACCCTTTTTTTTTTTATTTATTGACTTGCCAAGCGTGTGTAATGTGTAGGGATGCGTTTTTACTATGTCATCTGCCATTCAGCTCTGCTACATGGCCGCTGACAGCAGACACAGACAGCCATGTAGCAGCGGTGAATGGCAGATGACAGCAGACACAGACAGAGCCGCACTGTCAGAATGAACTCGGGTGAACTTAGGAAGGAGGCGGGTCGCCGGCCAGAGCGACGGTCGCAGGGCAGGTGAGTGCGTGTGAAGCTGGCGTAGCGATAATTTTCGCTACGCCAGCTATCACACGATATCGTACCTGCGACGGGGGCGGGGACTATCGCGTGCGACATCGCAGCATCGGCCTGCGATGTCGCAACGTGCAAAGCCCGCCTAAGTCCATCTAGTTCAACCCGTAGCCTAAAGCCTGCTTTACACACTTCAATAAATCTTTCAATCCGTCGTCGGGGTCAAGTTGTAAGTGACGCACATCCGGCATCGTTCGTGACGTGTTTGCGTGTGAAACCTACATGCGATCGATATTGAACGAAAATACGGTGATCGCATACACGTCGTTTATTCCTCATACATTGGACGTTTGGTAGTACGAAACTAGTGAATTGAAACGTGTGACATCCCTCATACGATTTCGGTGTCTGATGCTATGTGCGCAGGTGTGCGCTCTGCACCGCAGCTTAAAAAAGGTCTGTTTCAGAGCGGAGTATAGACACGCCCACCGGCTGCTGTGATTGGGTGCAGTGTGACACCTGTCACTCAGCGTGGGGGCGTGTCTCACTGTAACCAATCATAGGCGCCGGTGGGCAGGGTAAGCAGGGAATACGAGATTGTTTAATGGGCGGCCGGCTTTTTCAAAACAGTAAAAGCCGCCGGAGCAGTGTGAACGCCGTGCAGCGCCGGGGATCGGGGATCGGTGAGTATATGAGAGAGGGGGATAGACTGACATGGACAGAGAGTGAGGGACAGAGATAGTGACCGACTGACAGAGATTAGTGAATGACAGACATTGTGAGGCGCTTCAGAACGCAGCTTTTCAGCTGCGCTCTGAAGCGGACCTTTTTTAAGCTGCGGTGCAGAGTGCACATCTGCGCACATAGCATCAGACACCAAAATCGTATGAGGGATGTCACACGTTACAATTGACTAGGTTCATACAACAAAACGCTCAATTCTAGAGAAAGATACGATGTGTTTGCGATCAACGGTTTTGCGTTCAATCATGATCGCACGTAGGTGTCACACGCAAATACGTCACGAACGATGCCGGATGTGCGTCACTTACAACTTGACCCCAACGACGGATTGTGAGATATATTGAAGCGTGTGTAGCGGGCTTAAGTCTTCACAAATACACGGACCTGTGATCAGCCCCATAGACTCTCATAGGTAAGGGCTCTATCTGTGATCAGCCCCATAGACTGTCATAGGTACGGGCCCTATCTGTGATCAGCCCAATAGACTCTCATAGCTACAGGCTCTATCTGTGATCAGCCCCATAGACTCTCATAAGTACAGGTTCTATCTGTGATCAGTCCCATAGACTCTCATAAGTACAGTCTCTATCTGTGATCAACCCCATAGACTCTCATAGGTACAGGCTCTATCTCTGATCAGCCCCATAAACTCTCATAGGTACGGGCTCTATCTGTGATCAGCCCCATAGACTCTCATAGGAAGGGGCCCTATCTGTGATCAGCCCCATAGACTCTCATAGGTACAGGCTCTATCTGTGATCAGCCCCATAGACTCTCATAGGTACGGGCTCTGTGATCAACCCCATAAACTCTCATAGGTACGGGCTTTATCCGTGATCAGCCCCATAGACTCTCATAGGTACGGGCTCTATCTGTGATCAGCCCCATAGACTCTCATAGTTACGGGCTTTATCTGTGATCAGCCCCATAGACTCTCATAGGTATGGGCTCTATCTGTGATCAGCCCCATAGACTCTCACAGGTAGGGGCCCTATCTGTGATCAGCCCCATAGACTCTCATAAGTACAGGCTCTATCCGTGATCAGCCCCATAGACTCTCATAAGTACGAGCTCTATCTGTGATCAGCCCCATAGACTGTCATAGGTATGGGCCCTATCTGTGATCAGTCCCATAGACTCTCATAGGTACAGTCTCTATCTGTGATCAGCCCCATAGACTCTCATAGGTACAGGCTCTATCTGTGATCATCCCCATAAACTCTCATAGGTAAGGGCTCTATCTGTGATCAGTCCCATAGACTCTCATAGGTACGGGCCCTATCTGTGATCAGCCCAATAGACTCTCATAGGTACAGGCTCTATCTGTGATCAGCCCCATAGACTCTCATAAGTACAGGTTCTATCTGTGATCAGCCCCATAGACTCTCATAGGTACAGGCTCTATCTGTGATCAGCCCCATAGACTCTTGTCGCGGGCGGAGGAGGGGACGCTGCGCTCTCCCACTGCTCGGGTCCAGCTGCTGCTGCTGCTGCTCGGTGGTGGCTCGAGCGGTGGGCCGGATCCCGGGGTCTCGAGCGGCGTTCCTCGTCCATGAGTGAAAGGGGGGATTGGTGTGTGGTTTGGGGGATATTGTCCGTGACACCACCCACGGTTGTGGTGAAGTTGTGACACCACCGCTGCTCTGGACGGGGATCCCGGGAGCGATGACAGGGAGCAGCTTGGATGTTGGTTCTCCCCTCCGTGGGTACCTGGGTTGGTTGTCCCGGGGCCCCGGTGAGGGTTTTAGGGATGGCAGGCGGGTTACGGGGCTTGGTGAGGTGCAGGGTCACGGGGGCAGCGCTGTGCCGCACGGCACGGTGGTACTCACTCAGCCAGTAATTTACACGGAGTCTCTGGTCAAACAAACGGCTGGATGGACGAGTCCCACAGACGGCTGCGGTGTCTTTCCCCTGACCCCAGGTTGGTAGTGTAAGTCCTTTCCTTCACCTTCGTGTACGCTCCTCCTGCGCTCCGGTTTCCAGCCGGCTCCCCGGTTCGGTACCGGTGGGCCACCGTCCAGCCCTGGCTACCTACGGTTCCACCAAGACTTTCTTCCCGGCTCCCACAGACGGCCACTACCGTCTGCCTGACTGGCTACACGAGGGCCCTAGGCTCCAACCTAGGCCCCAGTCTGCGTCTGCCTCTCTGCAGACCTTCTCTCTCTTCCTTTGCCTGGACTTGTCTGAGCTGGTTTTTGCCTCAGGCCAGTAGACTCCTTGGTGGGCGTGCCCATCTGCCTGACTCCGCCCACCTGGTGTGTCTGTCTGAACCCGAGGGAAGAAATCAGATCTCACTGGGGATGTCTGCTGGGAACTGCTGGGGGTGGGGGTGTGGGGGTGTTGTTACCTGTGACTCCCATAGGTACGGGCTCTATCTGTGATCAGCCCCATAGACTCTCATAGTTACGGGCTTTATCTGTGATCAGCCCTATAGACTCTCATAGGTACGGGCTCTATCTGTGATCAGCCCCATAGACTCTCACAGGTAGGGGCCCTATTTGTGATCAGCCCCATAGACTCTCATAAGTACAGGCTCTATCTGTGATCAGCCCCATAGACCCTCATAAGTACGAGCTCTATCTGTGATCAGCCCCATAGACTGTCATAGGTATGGGCCCTATCTGTGATCAGTCCCATAGATTCTCATAAGTACAGTCTCTATCTGTGATCAGCCCTATAGACTCTCATAGGTATGGGCTCTGTGATCAACCCCATAAACTCTCATAGGTACGGGCTTTATCTGTGATCAGCCCCATAGACTCTCATAGTTACGGGCTTTATCTGTGATCAGCCCCATAGACTCTCACAGGTAGGGGCCCTATCTGTGATCAGCCCCATAGACTCTCATAAGTACAGTCTCTATCTGTGATCAGCCCTATAGACTCTCATAGGTACGGGCTCTGTGATCAACCCCATAAACTCTCATAGGTACGGGCTTTATCTGTGATCAGCCCCATAGACTCCCATAGGTACGGGCTCTATCTGTGATCAGCCCCATAGACTCTCATAGTTACGGGCTTTATCTGTGATCAGCCCCATAGACTCTCACAGGTAGGGGCCCTATCTGTGATCAGCCCCATAGACTCTCATAAGTACAGGCTCTATCTGTGATCAGCCCCATAGACTCTCATAAGTATGAGCTCTATCTGTGATCAGCCCCATAGACTGTCATCAGTCCCATTGACTCTCATAAGTACAGTCTCTATCTGTGATCAGCCCCATAGACTCTCATAGGTACAGGCTCTATCTGTGATCAGCCCCATAGACTCTCATAGGTACAGGCTCTATCTGTGATCAGCCCCATAGACTCTCATAGGTAGGGGCTCTATCTGTGAGAAACACGGATAAAACTCGGATGAGAAAACCAGACATCAGAATGTACAGTGATGAGCTGTGTAATGTCTAATCTTGTTCCCACTTATTGCGCTGCACAATCATCGCATGCCCTGCTGTAGTGCCCCCCATGCCCCATACAGACCACCATCCACATGATGTCTAATAACACATGGATAAAAGTACACGGGTAAATTTACATGCGAGATATAGACAGGGAAACAACTGATGAGTCTGGCATTGACCATTTCACTGACATCACGAGGACAGTGCAGCAGCCAATCAGTGAGCTCAGCAGCTCTGAGTGGGGCGTTCGGTTTACACTGGCAGAGCTCACTGATTGGCTGCTGCACTGTCATCGTGACCAGTGAAATGGTCAATACCAGACACTAGCGGCAGAGACTGGCCAGTAGACCCATGGACGGGGAAGGGGGGGAAAGCAGGGTTTGTATTTTTTTTTTTTACACTGAAGTGAACTCTTGGACGAAGATTAAGTGAAAAATCTACTTTAGGGTCTGTGCGCACTGGGAAATTTGCTTTTCTTAAGAAAAATCTGCACCCTTTGGCAGAATTCCGCACCAGAGTCAAAAACGTACCCGGCACCCGCATGCGTTTTTTCCGCGAGTTGAAATACTGCAGCAAAACGTATAGGAAGAAAAATGCAGTGAGCGCACAGCATTTTGATTTTCCCATAGATTTTGCTGGGGAAGGACTGCAGAAAGGTTATGAACAAAAGCTTAACTTTTTTTGCAGCAAAATCTGCGGCAAATCCGCGCCAAATAACCGCAGTGTGCGCACAGAGCTTTAAGGTTGTGATGGAGTCACTATGACTGGTGGCATTGTCCTATGGTTACAGTTCAGTACAGTGTCTGGACAGGAGCACCGTGCAGCAGTGTCAGTGAACTGTGTCAGTGCCGGAGCACCGTGCAGCAGCGTCAGTGTACAGTGTCAGTGCAGGAGCACCGTGCAGCAGCGTCAGTGTACAGTGTCAGTGCAGGAGCACCGTGCAGCAGTGTCAGTGTACAGTGTAAGGGCAGGAGCACCGTGCAGCAGTGTCAGTGTACAGTGTCAGGGCAGGAGCACCGTGCAGCAGTGTCAGTGTACAGTGTCAGGGCAGGAGCACCGTGCAGCAGTGTCAGTGTATAGTGTCAGGGCAAGAGCACCGTGTAGCAGTGTAAGTGTACAGTGTCAGTGCAGGAGCACCGTGCAGCAGTGTCAGTGTACAGTGTCAGGGCAGGAGCATCGTGCAGCAGTGTAAATGTATAGTGTCAGGGCAGGAGCACCGTGCAGCAGTGTAAGTGTACAGTTTCAGGGCAAGAGCACCGTGCAGCAGTGTAAGTGTACAGTGTCAGTGCAGGAGCACCGTGCAGCAGTGTCAGTGTACAGTGTCAGGGCAGGAGCACCGTGCAGCAGTGTAAATGTACAGTGTCAGGGCAGGAGTACCGTGCAGCAGTGTCAGTGTACAGTGTCAGGGCAGGAGCACCGTGCAGCAGTGTAAATGTACAGTGTCAGGGCAGGAGCACCGTGCAGCACTGTAAGGGTACAGTGTCAGGGCAGGAGCACCGTGCAGCAGGCGTGAGTGTACAGTGTCAGGACAGGAGCACCGTGCAGCAGTGTCAGTGTACAGTGTCAGTGCAGGAGCACCGTGCAGCAGTGCTAGTGTATAGTGTCAGGGCAGGAGCACCGTGCAGCAGTGTCAGTGTACAGTGTCAGGGCAGGAGCACCTGACACTGCCTGGTGCGCCGGGTGCTGATGCCGACCCTGTTCAGAAGTTAGAGTTAGTTCAAAGGTGGTAACTAGATTATCACAAGAGATGGAGGCCATCCATATGATGAGAGGTTGGAAAGTCAGGCTGGCTTAGCTAAGATAAAAAACGACGTTTCAGACAAGATCTCATGTACGTGTATAAATAAATGTGTGGTCAATACAAAGGACTGGCACTTGACTTATTCCTTCCAAAAAAACCATACTAAGGACTATGGGGCAGTCATAACAAGTGGAAGAAAGGCAATTCTGATGGCTAAATAGGAAAGAGTTCTTTACAGTTAGAGCAGTCAGATTGTGGAATGTCCTTCCACAACAGGTAGTAATGGCAGATACTATAACAGCTTTTAAAAAAGGGTTGGATGATTTCCACAGTATTCAACATTGTCGGTTAGAGATAATTTAGTGACAAAAAAAAGTATAATTGGTGGAGAAAGGTTGAACTTGATGGGCTGTATGTGCCCCCCCCTGAGCTGTATGTGCCCCTCCTGAGCTGTATGTGCCCCTCCTGAGCTGTATGTGCCCCTCCTGAGCTGTATGGGCCACTTAGAACTGAATGTCCCCTCATGAGCTGTATGTGCCCCCTAGAGCTGTGTATGCCTCCCTGAGCTCTATGGGCCCCCCATAGCTATATGTGCCCCCCACTAAGCTGTATGAGCTCCCAGAGCTGTATCCCACCCACCCCAGTAATGTGTTTGCCCTCCAGAGCTGTATGCCCCCAGAAATGTATATGCCCCACAGTAACGTGTATGACCCCAGTGCTGTCTGTGCCTTGGTTATATCTCACTGCTACAAAATATATATTTATATATATTGAGGCTTTGACTTCATCATTATTTATAATCATTTAGCCATCGGATTTTGCACATTATATTTGCCTGCTGCTATTTTCCCACTGAGTTGCCGCTTTGCTGCTATATTTATGTTGGGTGCTATATTTATCACCAAAGCCAGAACTCACTGGAGGCAACGCAAGAAGAACTCGTATTGGAGAAAGATTTTATTAAATTACCATCAGCAAAAGTATAAACCACATTTAAAAGACAAAAACAGATAAGCTGCCGGGCATCGCCTCTTCTTCTGAGCTTCTTGGAGGACAGGTTGCTCCTCTGTCGGCGGCCATGCTTGTTCTCTGAAGTCCAGGAGGCTCCTGAGGGTCGGTCTTCCCGGTCTGCAGCTCCTCTTGATTTGCTGAGAGATCAGAAAGCCTTGGAGATATGCCGCCTTCAGTTAAGGAAAGAAAAAAAGGAAAAAAAATGTGATTTACTAACAAGAAAGCTAAAAATCGTATATGAAGTATCATGTAACCCTGCAAAATACACAAAAAGCACAATAACCTAAGTGTTGTAGTGTGTCGCCCTGGACAAGCCAGGGGCCACAGAGCACAACACCTACACACCCCACACTCCCTGCAGGCACATCAAGGTCAGACACAAAACCCTTGTTGCCTTCCTCCAGGGGCTGATGTCCACACCAGGGGGTGGAGCCAGGCGGTTGGTCTCTGCCCACCGAGGAGTTCTACAGGTGTTCACTGGTTTTGGCAAGGGCCTACTTTAGTTGCATCTTGTGGTCATATCCCTGATCCTCCTTGACACAGCTTCTGGACATGTCTTTGGTCACTTTGATCTTGACTGCAGCTACTGGTGATGTCCTGATATCATGATTGTGTTTGCAGTTTTCGGCAATGTCCCTGGTGCCTGAAATCCTGATTTCAAATTATTAACATGTCCATGGAGCTTGTCATCCTGGGTACATCTCCTGGCTATCACTGGTGTCCATGATCCTAATTGCTGTTCCTGCATTTATCACTGGTGAAGATATGATCCTGGTTGCAGCTTTAGCCGTGTCCATGGTGCTTCTGCTCCTGGATACAGCTCTTGGTCGTGTTCCTGTTGCTCGTGATCTTGATCTGTAGCCTGCCACCGGGGAACATTCTTTGGCCTTTTTGCAAACCACCGAGGCGCACCTTGGGCTTTTGTAGCCTGCCACTGGGGTGCATTCTTTGGCCTTTTTGCAAACCACCGAGGCGCACCTTGGGCTTTTGTAGCCTGCCACTGGGGTGCATTCTTTGGCCTTTTTGCAAACCACCGAGGCACACCTTGGGCTTTTGTAGCCTGCCACCGGGGTGCATTCTTTGGCCTTTTTGCAAACCACCGAGGCGCACCTTGGGCTTTTGTAGCCTGCCACCCGGGTGCATTCTTTGGCCTTTTTGCAAACCACCGAGGCACACCTTGGGCTTTTATAGCCTGCCACCGGGGTGCATTCTTTGGCCTTTTTGCAAATTAACGAGGTGCACCCTGGGCTTTTGTAGCCTGCCACCGGGGTGCATTCTTTGGCCTTTTTGCAAACCACCGAGGCGCACCTTGGGCTTTTGTAGCCTGCCACCGGGGTGCATTCTTTGGCCTTTTTGCAAACCACCGAGGCACACCTTGGGCTTTTGTAGCCAACCACCGGGGTGCATTCTTTGGCCTTTTTGCAAACCACCGAGGCGCACCTTGGGCTTTTGTAGCCTGCCACCGGGGTGCATTCTTTGGCCTTTTTGCAAACCACCGAGGCGCACCTTGGGCTTTTGTAGCCTGCCACCGGGGTGCATTCTTTGGCCTTTTTGCAAACCATTGAGGCGCACCTTGGGCTTTTGTAGCCTGCCACTCGGGTGCACCCACCGCTTCCTGTTGGTGAACCACCGGAGTCCACCGCTTCCCGTTGGTGAACCACCGGAGTCCACCGCATTCCGATGGTGAACCACCGGAGTCCACCGCATTCCAATTGTGAACCACCGGAGTCCACCGCTTCCCGTTGGTGAACCACCGGAGTCCACCGCTTTCCGTTGGTGAACCACCGGAGTCCACCGCTTTCCGTTGGTGAACCACTGGAGTCCACCGCATTCCGTTGGTGAACCACCGGAGTCCACCGCTTTCCGTTGGTGAACCACCGGAGTCCACCGCTTTCCGTTGGTGAACCACCGGTGTCCATCGCTTTCCATTGGTGAACCACCGGTGTCTACCGCTTTCCGTTGGTGAACCACCGGAGTCCACCGCTTCCCGTTGGTGAACCACCGGAGTCCACCACTTCCCGTTGGTGAACCACCGGAGTCCACCGCTTCCCGTTGGTGAACTACCGGAGTCCACCGCTTCCCGTTGGTGAACCACCGGAGTCCACCGCTTCCCGTTGGTGAACCACCGGAGTCAACCGCTTCCCGTTGGTGAACCACCGGAGTCCACCGCTTCCCGTTGGTGAACCACCGGAGCCCACCGCTTCCCGTTGGAATCTCTTTGGAACTATTATCTTCCACTTGGGCCTCTTCATCAAAGCGTCGGGCCAGGTCTTCCTCCTTTATTATGAGTTAAGTTTTTGCCACAATAGGGACTGTATTGGTGGATTTAGATTTTTATGACCACTGAGCTGGGTTGTTTGTTTATTCCTTTACCCCTAGTAAGCATTTGGTCATCTTCCAGCTAATTGCTCAGGATGGTTTTGTAGATACTGGCGTACTAAAGTAGTTTGACTATTAGGTTGCTTTATTTATATTTGGTTATTTGATATGTATTGAGTTGCTTTACCCTTAGATATTATACAGGTCCAACCTTGTGAATTGTTATGGCAAACTGTGTATACCTTTAGGAAGACGAACTGGGTATTATATACTATTTTTGGTGTCTATTTTACAATTTGTGCACTTTCTTATTTTTTGTTATTGTTTTTAATATGCTATAATAAAATAAAAAATGTTAATTCTTTATATATATCCTTGGAGTGAGTGCCATTTATGGTCAAGCGTCTTGTTCTCTCTTTTTCAATTATGTGCCTTGCTTGACTGGTGCACCCCCTACAGTTAGGTCCAGAAATATTTGGACAGTGACACAATTTTCGCAAGTTGGGCTCTGCACCACATTGGATTTGAAATGAAACCTGTAAAACAGAGTTCAAGTGCAGTTTGTAACGTTTAATTTGAAGGTTTGAACAAAAATATCTGATAGAAATTGTAGGAATTGTACACATTTCTTTACAAACACTCCACATTTTAGGAGGTCAAAAGTAATTGGACAAATAAACCAAACCCAAAAAAAATATTTTTATTTTCAATATTTTGTTGCGAATCCTTTGGAGGCAATCACTGCCTTAAGTCTGGAACCCATGGACATCACCAAACGCTGGGTTTCCTCCTTCTTAATGCTTTGCCAGGCCTTTACAACCGCAGCCTTCAGGTCTTGCTTGTTTGTGGGTCTTTCCGTCTTAAGTCTGGATTTGAGCAAGTGAAATGCATGCTCAATTGGGTTAAGATCTGGTGATTGACTTGGCCATTGCAGAATGTTCCACTTTTTTGCACTCATGAACTCCTGGGTAGCTTTGGCTGTATGCTTGGGGTCATTGTCCATCTGTACTATGAAGCGCCGTCCGATCAACTTTGCGGCATTTGGCTGAATCTGTGCTGAAAGTATATCCCGGTACACTTCAGAATTCATCCGGCTACTCTTGTCTGCTGTTATGTCATCAATAAACACAAGTGACCCAGTGCCATTGAAAGCCATGCATGCCCATGCCATCACGTTGCCTCCACCATGTTTTACAGAGGATGTGGTGTGCCTTGGATCATGTGCCGTTCCCTTTCTTCTCCAAACTTTTTTCTTCCCATCATTCTGGTACAGGTTGATCTTGGTCTCATCTGTCCATAGAATACTTTTCCAGAACTGAGCTGGCTTCATGAGGTGTTTTTCAGCAAATTTAACTCTGGCCTGTCTATTTTTGGAATTGATGAATGGTTTGCATCTAGATGTGAACCCTTTGTATTTACTTTCATGGAGTCTTCTCTTTACTGTTGACTTAGAGACAGATACATCTACTTCACTGAGAGTGTTCTGGACTTCAGTTGATGTTGTGAACGGGTTCTTCTTCACCAAAGAAAGTATGCGGCGATCATCCACCACTGTTGTCATCCGTGGACGCCCAGGCCTTTTTGAGTTCCCAAGATCACCAGTCAATTCCTTTTTTCTCAGAATGTACCCGACTGTTGATTTTGCTACTCCAAGCATGTCTGCTATCTCTCTGATGGATTTTTTCTTTTTTTTCAGCCTCAGGATGTTCTGCTTCACCTCAATTGAGAGTTCCTTAGACCGCATGTTGTCTGGTCACAGCAACAGCTTCCAAATGCAAAACCACACACCTGTAATCAACCCCAGACCTTTTAACTACTTCATTGATTACAGGTTAACGAGGGAGACGCCTTCAGAGTTAATTGCAGCCCTTAGAGTTCCTTGTCCAATTACTTTTGGTCCCTTGAAAAAGAGGAGGCTATGCATTACAGAGCTATGATTCCTAAACCCTTTCTCCGATTTGGATGTGAAAACTCTCATATTGCAGCTGGGAGTGTGCACTTTCAGCCCATATTATATATATAATTGTATTTCTGAACATGTTTTTGTAAACAGCTAAAATAACAAAACTTGTGTCACTGTCCAAATATTTCTGGACCTAACTGTATATTCTAATTAGAATTGCTGGCTGTGCATTCTAAAAGTTGTTTCTTATGTAATGTGTATTGGGCTTGGATGGGCCCTTCCTTGAATAGCACGCCTAACTATTATGTGATTTGTTATACGATAGTATATGGATAATTGATATAATTCTTTTATATCTCCTTGTTTTATTGTTGTAATTTTTTTCTACCTTGATTGGTGCATGCCTCCTTCATGGCGTCTAATTGGGATACTAGAGAGGCTACTTGGACTAGTGAATCAGCCAATATTTTCAATTCAGTCCCTAGCACCCCAGCTAGCACGGAGTTTGCGCAGTTATGTAAGGAGATTACTTTGGCGCATAAATCCGGTATCAAGATATGGTGGAATATTAGAACCTTAGAGGAATACCTTAAAATGTCCATTATTCCTAGAGGTCTTAGGGTTCAAATTTTCCCAGCCTGGGAGACCCAAACAGCCTTTAGAGAAACGTGGGAGAAGGGTCTGCTTCAGTGCTCACGAATAATTATCAATATGCTGTTAGAACATGACAGAGCTCTACTAAGTGATACCAAAGAGAAAATCAAATTATTGGAAAATAAACTGACTAGCTTTGACAAGGACAAACAGATCCAACCATTTCAAAGCCAACTAGGGTCTACATTGGATGAATTTGAAAAGACAATAATTGATAAGAAAAAGAGGAAATTTAATAGGGATAGACAAGACTTTGCAAATGGCACAGCATTTAGATGGAAACATAGAGGCAATTCACATAATATGAATTCAAAAGGCCCCTCCACAGAACAATCTGCACCCTTGACCTCTAGTGAAAGCGATTTTTTAGGTTCAGGAAGCAGCGGCGCAGAAAGCGCATCAGACGGGGTAAGGGGACGTCCAAGAAGACAAGCTGCCCGTTACAGGAATCCCAACTACAGGGGGAACAATTACAGACAAACTTACTACCAGAAATAACTCCCACTACATCTACTGAAAGAGAAGAAAGGTCATCATCACAACGTGAGAATATTCTTAAGGTAATCAATCTAACTGATCTTACATTAACAGAAGATCAAAAATCTGTGTTGGAGCAGGGGCTTACATTTTCCCCTACCAATGAGGTTGATAAATTTACTCTTATCAAGGATGTTTATTTATTCTGCAGAAAACTCATCTTTCGTGCAATCTATCAACAGCCAAGGATTGCTGAAACCTGCATTGACTTGGACCAACGGGTTCTGCATGACCTCCTAGATTTACTTGAGGAAAATGAAACCATTCCAGGTAGGGCACCATGTCCCTTGAAAAACAAATCCACTACCTCTCCTCCCTTGTCACTCTTTCCATCAATTCAGCTCTTTTTTGAACTTACTAAAAAGGAAATTCTTGAACTCTCTGATAGTCCTGTTGGTGGTCATAAATCTGAGTAAAAAAGAAAAAAGGGCTCTATCTGAACTCAAGAGTAATAAGACCTTTCTAATCAAAGAGGCAGACAAGGGGGGAATGTGGTGCTCTGGCCCACTGAGTTATATCTGAAGGAAGTGGAACGACAATTAAACAATAACAAATTCTATTGCAGATTACCGTCTGATCCAACTCTAAGGGGCACTTTGCACACTACGACATCGCAAGCCGATGCTGCGATGTCGCACGCGATAGTCCCTACCGCCATCGCAACTGCGATATCCTTGTGATAACTGCCGTAGCGAACATTATCGCTACGGCAGCTTCACATGGACTCACCTGTCCTGCGACCGTCGCTCTGGCCGGCGACCCGCCTCCTTATTAAGGGGGCGGGTCGTATGGCGTCACTGCAACGTGACACGGCAGGCGGCCAATAGGAGCGGAGGGGCGGAGATGAGCGGGATGTAAACATCCCGCCCACCTCCTTCCTTCCGCATATCCTACGGAAGCCGCAGTGACGCCAGTAGATGTTCCTCGCTCCTGCGGCTTCACACACAGCAATGTATGGTGCCGCAGGAACGAGGAACAACATCGGACCGTCGCGTCAGCGTAATCATGGATTACGCCGACGCTGCACCGATGATACGATTACGACGCTTTTGCACTCGTTAATCGTATCATCGAGCCTTTACACACTACGATGTCGCATGCGATGCCGGAAGTACGTCATTTTCAATTTGACCCCTGCACCTGCGATGTCGTAGTGTGCAAAGCCCGCCTAACTTTTCAGAAAAGAGTGGAACATCTTCTGGATTCTGCTTTGGAATATGACATCATCACAAGTAAGGAGAAGAATTTTCTTTGGGTGGCTAAGCCTATGGTACCTACATTTTACTTGCTTCCAAAGGTCCATAAGAGCTTACAGAATCCACCCGGCCGCCCTATAGTCTCCGGTAATGGCAATTTATGTGAAAAGGCAGGTTCATATTTGGACTATTATTTACAACCGTTGGTCCAGAACCTGCCTTCATACATACGAGATACTACTGATTTTATACAGAAAATCAATTGTGTCTCTATTCCATCTGACACATTAATTGTCACTTGTGATGTGGAATCACTGTATTCCAATATTTCACATCAAGATGGTTTATCTGCTGTATCGTATTTCCTTGACAAGAAGGAACACTCCAATAGATTGCATGATTCATTTCTAATTGATCTTCTTAAGTTTGTGATGACACATAATTATTTTGTTTTTGACAGGACTTTTTTTCTCCAGACGTCTGGAGTGGCTATGGGCGCACGGTGTGCATCGGTTTTGGCAAACTTATTTCTAGTATGATCACATGGTGACACTGTGCAGCTTGATAGATGAAGTGTTATGGTCTTCCGAGGAAATGATGGCCTCCTGTTGTCCTGCTGCTCCTGAAGCCGGTCTGCCATCTGCTATGATCCTACAGAGAGGACCTGAAGGAGAAAAATCAGAACTTCAGGATCTGACAATTATTGATTATTGATAATGTTACCTATATAAGAGACATGAATAAAAAATGCCGCCCACTGTGCCCCTGAATGCACAAATGCGCCACGCTGTGCCCATGAATATATAGTCCACCACAGTGCACCGTCCGCTCCACTGAGAATATACATGAGTTACCAGCATTGTGCCCCCGGTATAAATATATATACAGGGGTCACTGATACAAATGACTATAGCAGCGCTGCTGCAGGGATCCGTCCTCGCTCACCGCCTGGTGCCGGCTGTATGACGCAGGCGGGAGGACGAGAATCCGCCACTGACAGGAGAGACAGAAAAGAAAAACGGCCCCTTATGTTTTAGGGACTGTCGGGGGGTCCTTTTCAGCGGCTCTTCTACTTCCCCCTCTTACCTCAACTCAATTTTCCATTGATTGTTTCTACGATTTCTAAGATATTTGGATAAATAAAAAGTAAAAACACAAAAACCTTTTTATTCCATTAAAACTTTAATTCACAGAAAAATAAAAACAAACAAAAAACTAAAGATGATTGAGAAAAGCCTCTACAACTCTTACCTGATTTATTAGTCACGATAACGGCATCAAAAATAAGAATCATTAAGGCCAGAATTCTAGTATTGTTCATGATGCCTCCTACATAACAGAAAGCATTAACTATACTGCACGATAAACGCGGGGAAAAAGCAACAATTCTATTGGTTTTGCCACTAAATGCTGCCCAAAACGACCCAAAAACGTACCCCACATAGTTCTCCATACAGAATAATAGGCCCCCTATAGCCCTCCATACAGAATAATAGGCCCCCTATAGCCCTCCATACAGAATAATGGGCCCCACATAGTCCTCCATACAGAATATTGGGCCACACATAGTCCTCCATACAGAATAATGGACCCCACATAGTCCTCCATACAGAATAATGGGCCCCACATAGTCCTCCATACAGAATAATGGGCCCCACATAGTCCTCCATACAGAATAATGGGCCCCACATAGCCCTCCATATAGAATAATGGGCCTCACATAGCCCTCCATACAGAATAATGGGCCCCACATAGTCCTCCATACAGAATAATGGGCCCCACATAGCCCTCCATACAGAATAATGGGCCCCATATAGCCCTCCATACAGAATAATGGGCCCCACATAGTCCCCCATACAGAATAATGGGCCCCACATAGCCCTCCATACAGAATAATGGGCCCACATAGCCCTTCATACAGAATAATGGACCCCACATAGCCCTAAATACAGAATAATGGGTGCCACATAGCCCTCCATACAGAATAATGGGCCCCACATAGCCCTCCATACAGAATAATGGGCCCCACATAGCCCCCCATACAGAATAATGGGCCCCACATAGCCCTTCATACAGAATAATGGACCCCACATAGCCCTCCATACAGAATAATGGGCCCCACATAGCCCTCCATACAGAATAATGGGCCCCACATAGCCCCCCCATACAGAATAATGGGTGCCACATAGCCCTTCATACAGAATAATGGACCCCACATAGCCCTCCATACAGAATAATGGGCCCCATATATACACATGTTGTGCTGTAATAACATAGGGCTGGAGACTCATCAGTTTGCACCAGAAATGTCTTGTAAGGCCCTGTGCACACTAGAAAATGGAATTTTCTTAAGAAAATTCCTCACCCTCTGAAAGATTACCACAGCTGTGGCAAAAAACAAAGCAGCAAACCGCACCCGAAAACCGCATTCGATTTTACCGCGGGTTGGTACCTGTGTTTATATGCCTTCAGTGCAATGAAGCACATTGAAAGAAAAAAAAAATGTGTTGTCATTTCCTTCTTCTTCTTATAAAAATAGAGGATGGATAAATAGATGGATGGATAGATCGATAAATAATGGATAGATAGATAGATAGATAGAGTTGATGGATAGATAGAGTTGATGGATAGGTTGATAGATATTTCAGCTTCTATTTTTGATGTTTGTGTTTTCCCCTCGCCAACAGTATTTCTCATACAGCAATGACCCTGCGGGACCTTGGGTCTGAGTTCTCGCAGGGTCACTGTCGGTCGGTGACGTCACTCTTTACCGCTTGTGAGGCCCTGAAGTTCTTGCGAGCGGTAATGTGTTGACATCACCGACCGTGTGAAATGACCTGGAGTTACCTCTGCAGCCTCGTTCACGGAAGGACGCTGCATTGAGTACTAGCTCTCAGACGCCGCAGGATCAGTATGCAAGCGTCGTGGGACCTCATGTGGATTACGTCGGACCTGGAGGGGTATTTGGGGATTTTAATAAAGTGGTGAAAGAGGGGGATTATTTTGTCTTTTATTCCAAATAAAGGATTTTTCGGGTGTATGTGTTTCATAGTATCATAGTATCATCATAGTTTTTAAGGTTGAAGGGAGACTCTAAGTCCATCTAGTTCAACCTGTAGCCTAACATGTTGATCCAGAGGAAGGCAAAAAAACCCCAATGTGGCAAACAAGTTCCAATGGGGAAAAAATTTCCTTCCTGACTCCACATCCGGCAATCAGACTAGTTCCCTGGATCAATACCCTGTAATAAAATCTAATATACATAACTGGTAATATTAAATTTTTCAAGAAAGGCATCCAGGCTCTGCTTAAATGTTAGTAGTGAATCCCTCATTACAACATCATGCGGCAGAGAGTTCCACAATCTCACTGCTCGTACAGTAAAGAATCCTCGTCTGTGATTATGATTAAACCTTCTTTCCTCAAGACGTAGCGGATGCCCCCGTGTTCCAGTCGCAGGCCTAGGTGTAAAAAGATCTTTGGAAAGGTCTCTGTACTGTCCCCTCATATATTTATACATTGTGATTAGATCCCCCTAAGCCTTTGTTTTTCCAAACTAAATAACCCCAAGTTTAATAACCTGTCTTGGTATTGCAGCCCACCCATTCCTCTAATAATCTTGGTGGCTCTTCTCTGCACCCTCTCCAGTTCAGCTATGTCCTTCTTATATATCAGTGACCAGAATTGTACACAGTATTCTAAGTGCGGTCGCACTAGTGACTTGTACAGAGGTAGAACTATATTTTTTTCATGAACACTTATACCTCTTTTAATACATCCCATTATTTTATTAGCCCTGCAGCAGCTACCTGACACTGTCCACTAAAGTGAAGTTTACCATCCACCCATACACCCAAGTCTTTTTCTGTGTCTGTTTTACTCAGTGTTCTACAATTAAGTACATAATCATAAATGTTATTTCCTCTACCCAAGTGCATGACCTTACATTTATCTACATTAAACTTCAATTGCCACTTCTCAGCCCAATCCTCCAATTTACATAAATCTCCCTGTAATATAAAATTATCCTCCTCTGTATTGATTACCCTGCAGAGTTTAGTATCATCTGCAAATATTGAAATTCTACTCCGCATGCCCCCAACAAGGTCATTTATAAATATGTTGAAAAGAAGCGGGCCCAATACTGACCCCTTATTTATTATTATTTATTACTTATTGTTTATTTACTTTACCTTATTGTTTATTTACTTTCACTTACAGGTTAATCATTGGGGGTGTCTCATAGATGCCTTACATGATTGACCTAGGACTTAATGGCAGCTATGGGCTGCCATTAACTCCTTAGTACCCAAATTGCCACCGCATCACGGAAATCGGGATGAGCCGGGTAGAGTCCTGGGGACTGTCGCAGCTAATAGATGCGGCAATTCCGGGTGGCTGCTGGCTGATATTTTTAGGCTGAGGGGCTCCCCATAACCTGGGGCTCCTCATCCTAAGAATACCAACCTTCAGCCATGTGGCTTTATCTTGGCTGGTATCAAAATTTGGGGGACTGCACGCAGTTTTTTTTTTTAAATTAATTTATTTTACTGCACGATAAAGACCCGCCCACCGGCAGCTGTGATTGGTTGCAGTGTGACAGCTGTCACTCAGCGTGGAGGCGTATCTGCCTGCAACCAATCACAGCCACCGGTGGGCGGAGGAAGCAGTGAATATGAGATGGAATAATGAGCGGCCGGCATTTTCTAAAGCAGGAGAAGCCGCCGGTGCAGTGTGACAGCCGCCTGGTGATCGGTGAGTAAGAAGCGCCGGC
This sequence comes from Anomaloglossus baeobatrachus, assembly GCF_048569485.1. Lineage (NCBI taxonomy): Eukaryota > Metazoa > Chordata > Amphibia > Anura > Aromobatidae > Anomaloglossus > Anomaloglossus baeobatrachus. Next base: position 218,297,174 of record NC_134354.1, read on the forward strand.
TCCTACCCCTTTGCGCCTGATTCTGGTCCCAATAGGCTTTATATGGGAAGCAGTATCTGGCCAAATACCAGCCCTCGGAACGTACGTTGCTGTTTTCTCTGTGTCTGTGCATTACATATGTGTGTGTGTGTGTGTGTGTGTGTGTGTCTGTGTGTGTGTGTATGTGTGTATATGTATATGTGTGTGTGTGTGTGTGTGTGTGTATATGTATGTGTGTATGTGTGTGTGTCTATGTGTGTGTGTGTGTATGTATGTGTGTGTGTGTATATGTATTGTGTGTGTCTGTGTATGTGTATGTGTGTGTGTGTATGTGTATGTGTGTATGTGTATGTGTGTGTGTCTATGTATGTGTGTATGTATGTGTGTGTGTGTGTGTGTGTGTATGTGTGTATGTGTGTCTGTGTGTGTGTGTGTGTGTATATATGTATATGTGTATGTATGTGTGTGTGTGTGTGTATATGTATGTGTGTATGTGTGTGTGTGTGTGTGTATATGTATGTGTGTGTGTGTATATGTGTGTGTGTGTGTGTGTGTGTGTGTGTATGTCCAGGATTGGCATCTGCACCGTCGCAGCTACAGCCACAAAATTTTGCACACTCACACTTCTGGACCCCGAGAGCGTCATAGGCTATGTTTTGAGGGGAAATTTTAACCCCGCTCTTTACAGTTAGTCACCAAAAAACCTGCCTCCATTAAAGCGAATGGAGCTGGGAGCCACAGTGCAGCCAGAACTTCAGAAGAATGCGCAGCCACGCCCTTATATGTAATGTTGGCATGTCACAATGCAGCCAGGGAAAGAGACAGACACAGACATGGAAAGAAGCAGACACAGACAGGGTAAGAAACAGACATAGACAGGGTAAGAGACAGACACAAAGAGACAGACACAGACAAAGAAACAGACTGACAGGGAAAGAGACAGACAGGGAAAGAGTGGGAAAGAGACAGACAGGGAAAGAGAGGGAAAGAGACAGACAGGGAAATAGAGGGAAAGAGACAGACAGGGAAAGTGACAGAGATAGATAGACAGACAGGGAAAGAGATAGATAGACAGACAGGGAAAGAGATTGAGACAGACGGAGAAAGAGACAGAGACAGACAGGGAAAGAGACAGACAGACAAAGAGATAGAGAGAGAGAGTCAGAGAGATATATACAGAGGGGGACACAAACAGAGAATGCGAGAGAAACAGAGAGACAGTTACTATCTCGGCCAGTGCCGGGTGCTATGTTGTGAGGCGAAATTTTAACCCCGCGCGTTCCAATTTACCAATCAATTTTGCCCCTATCTACATAATGGGGAAAAAGTGAAACGAAAAGTGTTGGGGGCAAATTGACAGCTGCCAAATGTGAACAAGGGGGACTTAAAGAATGAGAGCGATGGCGCCAAAGAGTATATACCATACAGTTGCTAAGGTGGGGCCCCGACATGGGATACTCACCACACTCGGGGATATGAACACACACACAAAATGCGCCACACACTACCACGTATATGAACACATATACCACCCTCAGCACACATTTCACCACACATACACCAACCTCGCCACATAATCGCCATAAAACACACACAAGTCTGGTATTATCCTTCGAAAATAAAAATCTGATTAATAAGCAGCCAAACTACAAGAACAACAAATGTACCACATAGGAAATACGGCAGCTGTCAGTCACATGACCTGTCTATTATGTGTATGTGTGAGCTAATATATACTGTCAGGGGGGGGGGCTTTCTGTTGCCTGGAGATTTATCAGGCTGCCAATAGCAACCAATCACAGCTTAGCTTCTATTTTGCTACAGTTAATTAATCTGAGCTCTGATTGGTTAATATAGGAAACAATTTAATAATTACATTTATATCTATTTGTTTTGTGGTTTTTGAGTGCAGAATACATTTTTGTTAATACATTCTATTTTGTTAACAGCAGTTATTAACCCGGGCGAAGCCGGGTAGTAAGAGACAGACAGGGAAAGAGAGGGAAAGAGACAGACACAGACAAAGAGACAGACAGACACAGGGAAACAGACAGACAGGTAAAGAGAGGGAAAGAGACAGACAGAGAAAGAGAGGGAAAGAGACAGACAGGGCAAGTGACAGAGATAGATAGACAAACAAGGAAAGAGATAGACAGACAGGGAAAGAGATTGAGACAGACGGAGAAAGAGACAGAGACAGTCAGAGACAGACAGAGAAAGAGACAGACAGACAAAGAGATATATACAGAGGGGGAGACAGACAGAGAATGGGAGAGAAACAGAGAGACAGTTACTATCCCGGGCTTTAATATATTCTATTTATACATTCTATCCCAGGAATGTTAATACATTCTATTTTGTTAACAGCAGTTATTAACTGGGGCGAAGCCGGGTAGTACAGCTAGTATATATATATATATATATATATATATATATATATATACCATATATAACTTGAAGAAAGTGGCACAGGGAAAAGTGGAACTACATACCAAGGTGATGGTGGTGGGATGAAAAAAGGCAGAGGTGTGGAGAAGAAGACGCCTGAAAACAAAAGTATAATCGTTAAAAGGCTATATGTGGAGAGCAAAGGAGTCTACAGGAAGTGGGTAGGAAAAATACCTGCTTTAAATGTCCAGGACGTGCTTTAACAGTGGTGGCAGTGGCAGTGGCAGTGGCAGCGGCGGTGTGACCGCACTGTGCTGGGGAGCGCCATTATATAGGAACTGATGTCAAAAGCGTCACTTTCGGTACGGCCGGGTGGAACGCACAGATGGAACGCTGGACATTTAAAGCAGGTATTTTTCCTAACCACTTCCTGTAGACTCCTTTGCTCTCCTTAAATTATTTGAGTGTTGCTCTAGCAGTATGTTTTGGGCCATTGTCTTGTACTAGCTGTAGTACCTGGGCGTTGCCCGGGATAATAACTGTCTCTCTGTCTCTCTCCCAGTCGCTGTCTGTCTGTCTCTCTGTCTGTCTCTTTCCTTGTTTGTCTGTGTCTATGTCTTTGTCTGTCTGTTTATATCTCTCTGTCTGTATTTGTATCAGTCTATCAGTCTCCATCTCTGTGTCTGTCTGTCTCTATCTCTGTGTCTGTCTCTATGTGTGTGTCTGTCTGTCTCTCTCTTTCCCCATCTGTCTCTTTTCCCATCTGTCTTTGTCTGTCTCTTTCCAGGTCTGTCTCTTTCTCAGTCTGTCTCTTTGTCCGTCTGTCTCTTTTTCCGTCTGTCTCTTTCCAGTGCTGTCTCCTCCAGGGCTGTCTCTTTACCCGTCTGTCGCTTTGCCCATCTGTCTCTTTGCCCGTCTGTCTCTTTACCATTCTGTCTTTTTGCCTGTCTGTCTCTTTGCCTGTCTGTCTCTTTCCAGGTCTGTCTCTTTCCAGGTCTGTCTCTTTCCCCGTCTGTCTCTTTTCCCGTCTGTCTCTTTTCCCATCTGTCTCTTTTCCAGGTCTGTCTCTTTTCCAGGTCTGTCTCTTTCCAGGTCTGTCTCTTTGTCTGTCTGTCTCTTTGCCTGGCTGTCTTTTTGCCCGGCTTTCTCTTTCCAGGGCTTTCTCTTTCCAGAGCTTTCTCTTTCCAGGGCTGTCTCTTTCCTGGTCTGTCTCTTTCCCGATCTGTCTCTTTCCCAGTCTGTCTCTTTCTTGGTCTGTCTCTTTCTCGGTCTGTCTCTTTCTCGGTCTGTCTCTTTCATGGTCTGTCTCTTTCCAGGTCTGTCTCCTTCCAGGGCTGTCTCTTTCCTTGTCTGCCTCTTAACAGGTCTGTCTCTTTGCCCATCTGTCTCTTTGCCCATCTGTCTCTTTGCCTGTCTGTCTCTTTCCAGGGCTGTCTCTTTCCAGGGCTGTCTCTTTCCAGGACTGTCTCTTTCCCCGTCTGTCTCTTTCCCCGTCTGTCTCTTTCCAGAGCTGTCTCCATCAAGGGCTGTCTCTATCAAGGGCTGTCTCTTTCCAGGGCTGTCTCTTTCCAGGGCTGTCTCTTTCTCCGTCTGTCTCTTTCCAGGTGTGCCTCTTTCCAGGTCTGTCTCTTTCCCCGTCTGTCTTTTCCCCATCTGTCTCTATGTCTGTCTGTCTCTTTGTCTGTCTGTTTCTTTGTCCGTCTGTCTCTTTGCCCGTCTGGCTCTTTGCCCATCTGTCTCTTTCCAGGGCTGTCTCTTTCCAGGGCTATCTCTTTCCAGGGCTGTCTCTATCAAGTGCTGTCTCTTTCCAGGGCTGTCTCTTTCCCTTCTGTCTCTTTGCCCATCTGTCTCTTTGCTCATCTGTCTCTTTGCCCGTCTGTCTCTTTGCCCGTCTGTCTCTTTCCCTGTCTGTCTTTTTCCCCGTCTATCTCTTTGCCCATCTGTCTCTTTCCAGGGCTGTCTCTTTCCAGGGCTGTCTCTTTGTCTCTATCAAGGGCTGTCTCTTTCCAGGGCTGTCTCTTTTACCGTCTGTCTCTTTCCAGGTCTGTCTCTTTCCCTATCTGTCTTTTTCACAGTCTGTCTCTTTGTCCGTTTTTCTCTTTGTCCGTCTGTCTCTTTCCAGGGCTGTCTCTTTCAAGGGCTGTCTCTTTCAAGGGCTGCCTCTTTCCAGGGCTATCTCTTTCCCTGTATGTCTCTTTCCAGGTCTGTCTTTTTCGAGGTCTGTCTCCTTCCAGTGCTGTGTCTTTCCCCGTCTGTCTCTTTTCCTGTCTGTCTTTTTCCAGGTTTGTCTTTTTCCAGGTCTGTCTCTTTCCAGGTCTGCCTCTTTGTCCATCTGTCTCTTTGCCCATCTGTCTCTTTGCCCGTCTGTCTCTTTGCCCATCTGTCTTTTTCCCCGTCTGTCTCTTTCAGGGCTGTCTCTTTCCAGGGCTGTCTCTTTCCCCGTATGTCTCTTTCCCCGTATGTCTCTTTGCCCATCTGTCTCTTTGCCCATCTGATTCTTTCCAGGGCTGTCTCTTTTCCCGTCTGTCTCTTTTCCTGTCTGTCTCTTTTCCCGGTCTGTCTCTTTTCCCGGTCTGTCTCTTTCCAGGTCTGTCTCTTTGCCCATCTGTCTCTTTCCAGGTCTATCTCTTTGCCCGTCTGTCTCTTTCCAGGTCTGTCTCTTTCCAGGTCTGTCTCTTTGCCTGTCTGTCTCTTTGCCCGTCTGTCTCTGTCTGTCTCTTTACACGTCTGTCTCTGTCTGTGTATCTGTCTCTTTCTGTCTCTCTCTATCCGTCTCACCACCGACATCATATTTCCTCACACATAAGCTTCTTATACTAACAGTTTATTTTGTTCCTATAGCAACCACTAACAGTTGCTATTAATAACCTATAGCTCCCACCTCCATTCAGTATAATGGAGGCAGGATTTTAGAGACTAATGCCAGCGTCACACAGGACAATCTATCGTACGATCGCACGAGAGATCGTACCTGCCCCCGTCGTTTGTGCGTCACGGGCAATTAGTTGCCCGTGTCGCACAAAGTCGTTAAACCCCCGTCACATGCACTTACCTCTCTGACGACATCGCTGTGGGCGGAGAACATCCTCTTCCTGAAGGGGGAGGGACGTTTGGCGTCACAGCGATGTCACACAGCCACCGGCCAATAGAAGCGGAGGGGCGGAGATGAGCGGGACGTAACATCCCACCCACCTCCTTCCTTCCACATTGCCGGCGGGATGCAGGTAAGCTGTGTTCGTCGTTCCCGGGGTGTCACACGGAGCGATGTGTGCTGCCACAGGAACGACGAGCTACCGGCGCGCAGAAGGAGGACTGACATTTTGAAAATGAACGACGTGTGAACGAGCAATGATAAGGTGGGTATTTTTGCTCATTTGGCGGTGTCACACGGTACGATATGTCATGCGATGCCGGATGTGCGTCACTAACGACGTGACCCCACCGACATATCACACGATATATCGTACCGTGTGACGCCGGCATAACTGTAAAGCGCGGGGTTAAATCTTCCCGTCAAAACATAGTCTATGACATGCCCTGGGTCACATGGGGCGTCTGTGCAAAATTTCGTGACTGTAAATGCGACGGTGCAAATTCCTTTAGCAGACATACATACACACATACACATATACAGTGAGCTTTATATATTATATATATATATATATATATATATATATATATATATATATATATATATATATATAAAGGAAATCCAGCAAGGACTCAGCAAACCTAGATTGGAGTAAAATTTTCATTTCTTCATTTCTCTTCAAAAGTTAAAAAAGGGACCCACAAGGATCAGGAACCAATGTGCATGGCAGAAAAACAGCGCAAATGGGACTACGCGTTTTGGCGGCTTTGTCCGCCTTCCTCACGGTCCAAACCATACATACACACATACACACATACACTGGGCTTTATATATTTTATATATATATATATATATATATATATATATATATATATATATATATATATATGCACAATATACACTACAGTTCAAACGTTTAGGGTCACTTAGATATTTCCTTATTTTTGAAAGAAAAGCACATTTTTTTTCAGTGAAGCTAACATTAAATTAAACAGAAATACACTATACATTGTTAATGTGGCAAATGACTATTCTAGCCGCAAACGTCTGGTTTTAAATGCAATATCTACACTACAGTTCAAAGGTTTGGGATCACCCAGACAACTTTGTCTTTTCCATGAAAAATCATACTTTTATTTATCAAATGAGTTGCTTAATGAATGGAAAATATAACCAGACATTGACTAGGTTAGAAATAATGATTTTTACTTGAAATAATAATTTACTCCTTCAAATTTTGCTTTTGTCACAGAATGCTCCTTTGCAGCAATTTCAGCTTTACAGACCTTTGGCATTATAGCTGGTAATTTGCGGAGGTAATCTGGAGATATTTCACCCCATGCTTCCAGAAGACCCTCCCTCAGGCCGAAAACACACATCCGTTAAAACGACATCCGTGTAAAATGGGTCGTTTTTCGGGTCTGTTTTCCAGGTCCGTTTTTATGGTATGTGTGGCCTGCGTATGTATCCCGTATGCTAGCCGTATGTGCGTGTGGAATGTCCGTGTGTGCGTGAGTGAAATAACTGACGTGTGTGTGTTGTCCGTGTGAAATGTTCCGTGTGTGTTGCACAATGTCGTTGATACATATCGGCAGACAGAGTTGCGCGATGAGAATGAACTCGGGTGAACTTCACCCGACTTCATTGTCATGCTGCGGCTCTGTCTGTGTGCCGCATACTGATTAGCGGTCACCAGTGAAGGACTCACCGGTGACCGCTAATCCCCTGAGTGATTGAATTGAGCAGCCCTCTCTCATACTCACCATTCCCCGATCTCCAGCGCGGCTCTGCACTGCTGTTATAAAAGCTCCGGCGGCTTTTACTATTTTGAAAAAGCCGGCCGCTCATTAATCAATCTCGTATTCCCTGCTTTACCGCACACAGGCGCCTGTGATTGGTTGCAGTCACACACGCCCATCACGCTGAGTGACAGCTGTGTCACTGCACCCAATCACAGCAGCCGGTGGGCGTGTCTATACTGTGCAGTAAAATAAATAAATAAATAATTAAAAAAAACGGCGTGCGGTCCCCCCCTATTTTAATACCAGCCAGATAAAGCCATACGGCTGAAGGCTGGTATTCTCAGGATGGGGAGCCCCACGTTATGGGGCGCCCCACAGCCTAGCAATTCAGTCAGCAGCCGCCCAGAATTGCCGCATACATTATATGCGACAGTTCTGGGACTGTACCCGGCTCTTCCCGATTTGCCCTGGTGCGTTGGCAAATCGGGGTAATAAGGAGTTATTGGCAGCCCATAGCTGCCAATAAGTCCTAGATTAATCATGTCAGGCGTCTCCCCGAGATACCTTCCATGATTAATCTGTAAATTACAGTTAAAAAACACAGGTGACAGGTGACAGGAGCAGCAGAAGACACCGCCGCTCCTGTCACCTCCACGCAGCTAATGAGGTGAGTAACACGATCAGCTGAGCTGTCACTGAGGTTAATCGTGGCCACAGCAGTGGCCGTGAGTTACCTGACTGACAGCAGCTGGTCGCGATACTCACCTCATTAGCTGCGTGGAGGTGACAGGAGCAGCGGTGTCTTCTGCTGCTCCTGTCACCTGCATGCAGCAGAGCTGGATGCGACGCTGGAGGTCCGTGGATTACGCCGGACATGGAGGGCTTTGTCGGGGTTAATAAATTGGTGATGAGGAACTTTGTTAGTGTTTTTTATTTCTAATAAAGGATTTTTCGGGTGTGTGTGTTTTTTAACTGTAATTTACAGATTTAATCATGGAAGGTATCTCGGGGAGACGCCTGACATGATTAATCTAGGATTTAGTGGCAGCTATGGGCTGCCATTAACTCCTTATTACCCCGATTTGCCAACGCACCAGGGCAAATCGGGAAGAGCCGGGTACAGTCCCAGAACTGTCGCATATAATGTATGCGGCAATTCTGGGCGGCTGCTGACTGATATTGTTAGGCTGGGGGGCTCCCCATAACGTGGGGCTCCCCATCCTAAGAATACCAGCCTTCAGCCGTATGGCTTTATCTGGCTGGTATTAAAATAGGGGGGGACCGCACGCCGTTTTTTTTAATTATTTATGTATTTATTATACTGCACAGTATAGACACGCCCACCGGCTGCTGTGATTGGGTGCAGTGACACAGCTGTCACTCAGCGTGGTGGGCGTGTGTGACTGCAACCAATCACAGGCGCCTGTGTGCGGGTAAAGCAGGGAATACGAGATTGATTAATGAGCGGCCGGCTTTTTCAAAATAGTAAAAGCCGCCGGAGCATTTATAACAGCAGTGCAGAGCCGCTCTGGAAATCGGGGAACGGTAAGTATGAGAGAGGGGGGGAACTGACCGACAGACAGCAAGAGGGACAGATAAGACAGAGAGACCGACCGACAGACATAGAGAGATACCGACCGACCGACGGACTGAGGGAGAGAACGAAACAGAAAAAGAAAAAAGACCGACATCACATGAAAAAAAGCACAAAACGTACAGGGAACAAACAGAGATGCGTCCGTGTCACTCGGACGTGCGCACAGACCCATTGACTTTCATTGGGTCCGTGCTGCGTGTTGCGTGCTGAAAACGGACATGCTTCCGTGCAAAACGGAGACACAAATGTAGCACGCACACGGACCCACGGACCTTAATGAAAAACGCACATGTGTCCTCAAACATTAAATAACATTGGTGCACGTTTGGCCGTGTCTCCGGTATATACGGAAACGGACCAAACACGCACGTTTTCTACGGATGTGTGTTGCAGGCCTCAAGTTGGATTGGCTTGATGGGCACTTTTAGCATACCATACGGTCAAGCTGCTCCCACAACAGCTCTATAGGGTTGAGTTTGGCCACTCCATTGCACATAGAATACCAGCTGCCTGCTTCTTCCCTAAATATTCAACCTATCAATAGCCTACTCATGAAAAAATTGATTCCCACCTATAGCATAGACCACCTATAATGAATATCCAGGAATCCAATAAATATTTTCAAAAGTGAAAAAATATTTTATTTTTTAATTTTTTACTTAGTGCATAGCAGTATCATATAATTACATAACAAACAGGACAACAACTTGGTGATAACAAGGGGGAGAAAAGGTAGTATAGCCGCACCAATAGAAAAAGGAGCGATCCCCATCCAATTGGTGACCAGCGTCATATGTCATCTATCATGATTCAGGTACTCTATTCCTAGCAGTAATTACAAGGGAGTTAGCATCAGATGGTAGGCATTCATGTGTTTATCTGCAACCATAGGTAAATATATAATAACAACAATCATGTGTCCTCTTAGATGAAACATGAAAATAGTATAATGGTACTTTAATGATTTTAGGCAACAGACTCACAAATGAATGTCCTTAGTGTAGAGCTGTGGAAAAAGAAGCGCAGATAGGGTATTACCCCAATAATGTGGGGTGAGGGGGGGGGGGGGAGTACTACTAACCAGATGAAGTTGTGCAAGTCACAACTCCTTTACTCGCATATAAAAATGTGATCAAGGCTGCAGCCCCCCGAAGGCAGATAACAGAGAAAGGTAGAGAGGAGTGGTAATGCTGCGCCAAAAATCACTAATGAACTTCAGATTAACGTGTCTTTATTATTGGCATAGGTCTACGCATTTCAGGAGCTCTGCTCCCTTCCTCAGGACCGACAAGCAGAAAAGAAACATCAAATCTACAATTGTGACAACAGACATACATTAAATAGCTGCATTGACGTCACAAGAACCATCCCACTTAGAAAAAAACAGGCGGGAAACAACGAAGCAAAGCAGTACAATCATGACATCATGGATACATTCATAAGACTAGAAATAAAGATATAAAGACATATATATACAAAAAATCTCCTGAAATAAATGAAATTTGTTCAAAAAAGTGTATTTATTGTGATGCGTGTGAGCAAAAATATTTCAAAGAATGTGAATTATATATAAGATAGTGTGTGTGTGGGGACCAGAACCCACATGTGCTTGTAATTCATGTGGTACGTTAAAGATATGAAGGATAGAGAGGATCCAGTATAGCCACCAAGGCATGTGTTCTTTTTCCATAAGGAAGAAACACAACCGAGAAAAACAGCTATGGATCAGAAGGTGGAGCGACCTATACTTAATGCAAAATGATAGAGCATATATCTGTGAGTATATCTCACTAGAAAGGACCAGGAATGGGGATAGTGGGGACAGACTGTGAAACCGCTACAGATCCTCGTCACTGACAGCGGTTCACCAAAGTTCAAAGCGTGGGAAAAAACTCCACCGCGCCTGCGCCAAGGATATGTATCATGGGCAAGCAGGTTAAAGGAGTTCATAAGCATGAGAAAAGAAAACCAGGCGCAAGTCTGTAGCCCGACAATAGAGATGTGGTGTATGTCAATAACTAGAGACACCTAGAGAAATGTGAAACATAGAAAAAATGGTGGAGGAGAAGACTACCTTCCGATAACACTGACAACCTTATTATGCATGTGAACCTACAGAGGAATCACCGTCCTCACAGGTAGCCGGAAACCCGGACAAGTATGTGTATCAATACCGCTAGGCACAGCACTGATAAGACACGCCACCCCAACCAAGGGGCAGTCCAGACAAGAACACGATTAGGATACATCATGTGAGAAGAAAAAACCCAAAGGAAGGACATAAAGGTGAACCCAAAAAAAAGTATAAGTATGAACAAAATTGATGCTCATAGAGAGGCGTCAATACAATATTATTACACTAAAATAGTACCCCTAAAACCACATAAAAATTATTATCCATATAAATATAAAAAATATATACTCATAAGATCACATAAATCTAATATAATAAAAAACAAAAAGCTATGAAGCAGAGGGTGAAGCGACCTACAATAGAATATGAAGCCAGGGCAGATACATACGGATTTTAACTCACTAGAAAGGAACAGGAATGAGGATAGTGGAAAAAATTATGTGAAACCGCTACAGACCCTTATCACTGACAGCGGTTCACCAAAGTTCAATAGCGTGGGAAAAAAATTCACCGCGCCTGCGTCGAGGATATGTATCAGGAGCAAGCAGGTTACAGGAGTTCATAGCGTGGGAAAAGAGACAGGGCGCATGTGTGCTACCCGAGAATAGAAATATGGTGTGTGTCAACCTATAAGGACTCAGAAAACAATTGTGAAACATAGAAAAATAAAGGTGAAAGTGAAAAACAATTTCCGATCGCAATCATAGCCTGATCGTGCATGTAAAACATAAAATAGAATCACCGTCCTTGCAGAGAGCTGGGAACTTGGACAGAGTATGTATACTACTACCGCTAAGTATAGCACTGAGAAAACCCGCTCCCCCAACTAAAGGGCAGGCTGAAAAAGGACTGGATTGAAACATCTCAAATGAAAAGAATATAAATATGACAAAAATAGACCAGAAAATATGTTCAGTGTAAACATAAAACGATGCTCATAGGGAGGTGTCAATATAATATTATTACACTAAACTTGTACCCATAAGACCACATAGAAAAAAGGTATAATAAAAATACTAATAAGATTACATAAAAATGTATAATATAATAAAATATATATACACACATCGTAGCCTATAAGTGCCAATGTAAAATATTTGGTAAAAATGAGGAACAAATGACAACATTGTCACAGGTATAATATTTGGTAAAAATGAGGAACAAATGACAACATTGTCACAGGTATAAAATATCTATAAAAATCAAAAAATAAAAACAATACATAATATATCATACTCAATGAAATAAATCAGTAATTTCATTCAAACCCCGGGGTTTAAGGGTGCTAAGTTTGTATATCCAAAAAGTCTTTTTTATTTAGGACATTTATTCTATCAGGAACGTGTGAAGGTATCTGCTCAATAGGGGTGACTTTGAGTGTGATTTTCTTTCCATGGACTAAAGTGGCATGCCGTGATAAGCCATGGAGCATGAACCCCACTTTGATGTTGTGTCTGTGGGAGTTCATGCGATTATGTAGTGCCTATGTCATCCTACCTATATATCGTTTATCACAATCGCATTCTATCAGATAAATTACAAAGTCAGACTGACATGTAAGGTGTCCTTTTATCATAAAATCTGTATCCCCCGGGGTTAAACCAAAATTAACTCTTCCGTGCTGGATATTCTTACAGCAAGCACAATTCCTGGTGTGGCATCTATATGACCCTGCAATGCTATTGTTAATAGTAGGACTGACTGTATTTCTTAGCCTGCTGGGAGCCAGTTGGTTCCTAAGGTTGGAGGCTCTCCGGAACGTAATCCCTGGGTGGGTGGGTAATACTTCTTTTAAATAAGGGTCATTATGCAGTATAGCCCAGTGTTTTTTTTAAATCTTTCTAATTAGTTTGCCATCACAGCTGTAAGTAGTAAGAAAGTTGGAAGAAAACTTGTCATTATTTCGAATACCTCTATCTTGAGGGTTATCCGATTTCTTGACAAGATCTATTTGTCTCAGGTCCTTGTTAGCCTGATAGGCTCTCCTAATGGTCGACCAGGGATATTTTTTGTCAAGAAACCTTTCTTTCAAAATGGTTGCCTGATCTTTAAAATCCTCATCCCTCGTACAATTCCTCCTGATCCTTTGGTACTGGTTCTTAGGTATATTAGTTAGCCACTTATCGTAATAACTACTGGTAAAATCTATATATCCATTGCTATCAACCTTTTTGAAGAAAGTTTTGGTCAGGATAGCATTATTGATATGGGTTATAGATAAATCAAGAAAATCAATAGAAGTACGATCTATTGTGGGTGAAAAACTTAAACCCCAGGTATTATTTTCGATGCTCTCCAGAAACAATGAGTGGTTATTGTCAACGTCATCCCAGATAATGAATTGGTCATCTATGTACCTTTTGTAGATGACCACATGTTTAACCCACTCTGATGAATATATATAACGCATTTCAAAGAGGCCCATTACCAGATTAGCAAAGATAGGTGCAGCCTTCGAGCCCATAGCTACTCCACAGCATTGCTGGTATATACAGTTTTGAAACGTGAAGAAGTTGTTTTCCAAAATAAATAACATACTATTGAGCATAAACTCTTTCTGTACTCCTGGAAGGCGTTCATCAATCTCCAAAAATTGTCTAAAGCATTCTAGTCCTAATTTATGAGAAATATTATATGTATAACGATGCAATGTCCAAAGTAATGAAAAGGAAGGAATCTTTCCATGCAATCCCTTTAAGAATCTCTATAAGATGTGGGGAGTCCCTAAGAAAACTTTTCAGGTTTGTCACATGTATCCTCATCGTATAATCAATATACGCTGCTAAGTTTTCTGTGAGGGACCCTATTCCCGAGATAATGGAATAAAGTTTTAACGTGATGTTAAAGAAAGGGCTTTCCTTCTGCCCAACTAGTTCTTCCAATGACTTTGAATTGTTTCTTGATTTCCAAAAATTCATTAGGAAATTGACTCTTACCAGACATTTTCAGATGAACAAATTTGTCCCTACCGATGCGAACGAGAGACCAGATGATTTTTTTCACACAGATTACAAACTGAAATCCAATTTTTATCCTACACACAGTGCAGGACATCACGTTAAAACTTTTAATGATTTAGTGCTAGAGGATTTTAAGACACTCCTTACCAATAAAAAAACATCCAAAAACAATATTACTAGGGAAGAGAAAGAGGCCCTTTTATCTCTAAAGAATAATTTTAATTTGATCATCCACAGCGCGGACAAAGGCGGGGGTATTGTCCTACAAGATAGAGACAGTTATATAAATGAAGCCCTAAGGATGCTTTCTAATACTGCACATTATAAAATTGTTGACATCAAGGAATACCATAATTCTATTTCAGAATATCACGCATTAATTAAAGGGGCCGTAGATACTGGGATTCTCAATAAAAATGAACATAAATTCTTGGAGAGAAAAAACCCTAAAATGGCATTCTATTACCATCTCCCGAAGATCCATAAATGTTTATCCAACCCTCCTGGTAAACCCATTATCTCGGGAATAGGGTCCCTCACAGAAAACTTAGCAGCGTATATTGATTATACGATGAGGATACATGTGACAAACCTGAAAAGTTTTCTTAGGGACTCCCCACATCTTATAGAGATTCTTAAAGGGATTGCATGGAAAGATTCCTTCCTTTTCATTACTTTGGACATTGCATCGTTATACACTAATATTTCTCATAAATTAGGACTAGAATGCTTTAGACAATTTTTGGAGATTGATGAACGCCTTCCAGGAGTACAGAAAGAGTTTATGCTCAATAGTATGTTATTTATTTTGGAAAACAACTTCTTCACGTTCCAAAACTGTATATACCGGCAATGCTGTGGAGTAGCTATGGGCTCGAAGGCTGCACCTATCTTTGCTAATCTGGTAATGGGCCTCTTTGAAATGCGTTATATATATTCATCAGAGTGGGTTAAACATGTGGTCATCTACAAAAGGTACATAGATGACCTATTCATTATCTGGGATGACGTTGACAATAACCACTCATTGTTTCTGGAGAGCATCGAAAATAATACCTGGGGTTTAAGTTTTTCACCCACAATAGATCGTACTTCTATTGATTTTCTTGATTTATCTATAACCCATATCAATAATGCTATCCTGACCAAAACTTTCTTCAAAAAGGTTGATAGCAACGGATATATAGATTTTACCAGTAGTCATTACGATAAGTGGCTAACTAATATACCTAAGAACCAGTACCAAAGGATCAGGAGGAATTGTACGAGGGATGAGGATTTTAAAGATCAGGCAACCATTTTGAAAGAAAGGTTTCTTGACAAAAAATATCCCTGGGTGACCATTAGGAGAGCCTATCAGGCTAACAAGGACCTGAGACAAATAGATCTTGTCAAGAAATCGGATACCCCTCAAGATAGAGGTATTCGAAATAATGACAAGTTTTCTTCCAACTTTCTTACTACTTACAGCTGTGATGGCAAACTAATTAGAAAGATTTTAAAAAAACACTGGGCTACACTGCATAATGACCCTTATTTAAAAGAAGTATTACCCACCCACCCAGGGATTACGTTCCGGAGAGCCTCCAACCTTAGGAACCAACTGGCTCCCAGCAGGCTAAGAAATACAGTCAGTCCTACTATTAACAATAGCATTGCAGGGTCATATAGATGCCACACCAGGAATTGTGCTTGCTGTAAGAATATCCAGCACGGAAGAGTTAATTTTGGTTTAACCCCGGGGGATACAGATTTTATGATAAAAGGACACCTTACATGTCAGTCTGACTTTGTAATTTATCTGATAGAATGCGATTGTGATAAACGATATATAGGTAGGACGACACAGGCACTACATAATCGCATGAACTCCCACAGACACAACATCAAAGTGGGGTTCATGCTCCATGGCTTATCACGGCATGCCACTTTAGTCCATGGAAAGAAAATCACACTCAAAGTCACCCCTATTGAGCAGATACCTTCACATGTTCCTGATAGAATAAATGTCCTAAATAAAAAAGAGACTTTTTGGATATACAAACTTAACACCCTTAAACCCCGGGGTTTGAATGAAATTACGGATTTATTTCATTGAGTATGATATATTATGTATTGTTTTTATTTTTTGATTTTTATAGATATTTTATACCTGTGACAATGTTGTCATTTGTTCCTCATTTTTACCAAATATTATACCTGTGACAATGTTGTCATTTGTTCCTCATTTTTACCAAATATTTTACATTGGCACTTATAGGCTACGATGTGTGTATATATATTTTATTATATTATATATTTTTATGTAATCTTATTAGTATTTTTATGATACCTTTTTTCTATGTGGTCTTATGGGTACAAGTTTAGTGTAATAATATTATATTGACACCTCCCTATGAGCATCGTTTTATGTTTACACTGAACATATTTTCTGCTCTATTTTTGTCATATTTATATTCTTCTCATATGAGATGTTTCAATCCAGTCCTTTTTCTGCCTGCCCTTTAGTTGGGGGAGCGGGTTTTCTCAGTGCTATACTTAACGGTAGTAGTATACATACTCTGTCCAAGTTCCCGGCTCTCTGCAAGGACGGTGATTCTATTTTATGTTTTACATGCACGATCAGGCTATGATTGCGATCGGAAATTGCTTTTCACTTTCACCTTTATTTTTCTATGTTTCACAATTGTTTTCTGAGTCCTTATAGGTTGACACACACCATATTTCTATTCTCGGGTAGCACACATGCGCCCTGTCTCTTTTCCCACGCTATGAACTCCTGTAACCTGCTTGCTCCTGATACATATCCTCGACGCAGGCGCGGTGGATTTTTTTCCCACGCTATTGAACTTTGGTGAACCGCTGTCAGTGATAAGGGTCTTATGAATGTATCCATGATGTCATGATTGTACTGCCTTGCTTCGTTGTTTCCCGCCCGTTTTTTTCTAAGTGGGATGTTTCTTGTGACGTCAATGCAGCTATTTAATGTATGTCTGTTGTCACAATTGTAGATTTGATGTTTCTTTTATGCTTGTCGGTCCTGAGGAAGGGAGCAGAGCTCCTGAAACGCGTAGACCTATGCCAATAATAAAGACACGTTAATCTGAAGTTCATTAGTGATTTTTGGCGCAGCATTACCACCCCTCTCTACCTTTCTCTGTTAAATGAATGTCCTTGACACAATGTGTCCAACACTTAAGAAAACTCCCATGCACTCAATGATCAAATCGTTAATATTAAGTATATACCTGAAGTCATGTTATAAGTAGCAAAATTGGTCACCCAGTGGACAGGGGTCGCAGCCAAGAACCTCTACGCGCGTTTCACCGCTCTGGTTTCATCAGGAGGCATCTTCCCTAAATAGTTCATGCATAATTTGGAGGTGTGCTTTGGGTCATTGTCCTGTTGTAGGATGAAATTGGCTCCAATCAAGCGCTGTCGACAGGGTATGGCATGGCATTGCAAAATGGAGTGACAGCCTTCCTTATTCAAAATCCCTTTTACATTGTACAAATCTTCCACTTTACCAGCACCAAAGCAACCCCAGAACATCATATTACCACCATGCTTGACAGATATGTCCTGAAGGCCAGCATCCCAGAGTCGCCTCTTCACTGTAGACATTCTCACTGGCGTTTTGCATTGCATCAATGATTGGAGCCCCCCTGCCACGTCATGGCAAATCTCTATAGGGGGTCCCTACACAATGTATATACCTTTATTCGTAGTTGTCAGTCCTTGCAGCATGGGAGCGGTTTAGACATGTCTCAGGTAAGTGGTGTTCTTATATGTTCCTGGTCATTATATGAGACTGTATGGTATGAAAATAATTTATAACATAGTGTAGGGACCCCCCTATAGAGATTTGCCATGATGTGGCAGGGGGGCTCAAATTATTGATCAATCATTTGCAAAAAATCTCATTGAATTGTTACAGTAGGAATGAATTTGTGAATATTACACTTTTTATTTTTTCATTGTTGCATGCCATTCATAAGCAGTGCCGGCTCCCCTCCTCTTTAAGAAAAAGCAAAACAGCTGTAAAACCATGTTGATTAAAATACTCAAAACACCATAATAGCAATTATAATGTATGTATGTATGTATATATATATATATATATATATATATATATATATATATATATATATAAAATATTTATTCATTTATATAGCGTTATAAATTCCTCAGTGCTTTACATACATTGGCAATGCTGTCCTCGTTGGGGCTCACAACCTGGAGTCTCTATTAGTATGTTTTCGGAGTGTGGGAGGAAACCAGAGAACCCGGAGGAAGCCCACGCAAACATGGGGAGAACATACAAACTCCTTGCAGATGTTGTCCTTGGTGGGATTTGAACCCAGGACCCCAGTGCTAACCACTGAGCCACCGTGCCACCCAAAAGAAAGTTTGATCAGTTGCATACTGCTTCTGAATCCTTGAAAACAAACACAAGTATGTAAACACTACTCTAGTCATAAGTAACTTATGAACAGATTGGTTAAACTTCTGCAAAGACTCATCAGCCTCATATTCAACCAAGAGTAAAGAGTCTTTGCATAGGTTTCACCCATGTGGCCCTAAGTTACTTGTAATATAAAAAGCAAAGTCACAAGAAATTAAAGTTTCCACAAAAATATTTATTTTCATGAAGGGTGCAGCTAAAGGGGGCTTTACACTCTGCGACATCGCTAATGCGAACTCGTTGGGGTCACGGAATTGGTGACGCATATCCGGCCGCATTAGCAATGCCGTTGTGTGTGACACCTATGAGCGATTTTGCATCGTCGCAAAAACGTGCAAAATCGCTCATCGGTAACATGGGGGTCCATTCTCAAAAATTGTTACTGCAGCAGTAACGAAGTTGTTCCTCGTTCCTGTGGCAGCACACATCGCTCCGTGTGACACCGCAGGAACGAGGAAACTCTCTTTACCTGCCTCCCGGACGCTATGCGGAAGGAAGGAGGTGGGCGGGATGTTACGTCCCGCTCATCTCCACCCCTCCGCTTCTATTGGGCGGCGGTTCAGTGACGCAGCTGTGACGTCGCTGTGACGCTGAACGAACCGCCCCCTTAGAAAGGAGGCGGTTCACCGGTCACAGCGACGTCGCCGGGCAGGTAAGTAGTGTGACGGGTCTGGGCGATGTTGTGCGGCATGGGCAGCGATTTGCCCGTGTCGCACAACAGATGGGGGCGGGTACGCACGCTAGCGATATCGGTACCGATATCGCAGCGTGTAAAGCGGCCTTTAGGCCATCAATGTTGGCCTCATACACAAGGGTGTCTCCCCCAGGGTGGTGCACTTATATAGTGCTGGCAGCTCATCTAAATTCAATAGTGTGGGCATCACTAATAGGCTTTAAGCCAGACATTTTGAATTACATGTGTGTGGCTACCGCCCTATACAAGGAATAGGCTTTAATGACGCGCATTGGTCTCACTTTTAGTTTTGAAAATATCCAATATGTGCACTCTTATTCTCACACGGAGTTTTCAAGTAGTAAGGTCCACATAGATGAGATTGCAGGGGAATACTGCATAATAGATCCCCCCTCCATGTTACACGTAATATGCTGTGTTATTTTGAACATTTTTTGACCCATCATTAGATGAAAAGTCAAAAGTTCTACACATGTTTTGACAGGTCAAACATGTCCCACGTGGGAAGAATCCTCATTGTGAACCTTTGTGCCAAAGCTGCACTGAGCACTTTTCCCCTGATGGTAACTCCGAATCATATTATCTAATAGATTTTCTTCTCTCCTATATGTAATTGCAGCCTTCTCTTAAATAGCCCCTTTCCGAATAGGATCTGCTGTCAATATCGGCCAGAATTACTCCAATGCCTTATGCATATTAAACCACTGTCCGTTAAATTTGGAAATAAAACAAACTTGTGGTTCCGATGGTATTCTTACCTGATATTTCAATAGTTATTTTTTGTTGCCATTGCCCTTAGCCATCATTTCCTTCATTTTTTTTTTCTGTATTTTTTTTTATATAGCACTAACATATTCCGCGGCGCTTTACATACATCAGGAACACTGTCCCCATAGGGGCTCACAATCTAAATTCCCTATCTGTATGTCTTTGGAGTGTGGGAGGAAACCCACGCAAACACGGGGAGAACATACAAACTCCTTGCAGATGGTGTCCTTGATGGGATATGAACCCAGGACCCCAGCGCTGCAAGACTGCAATGCTAACCTCTGAGCCATCGTGCCGCCCACCATTCCTTATGACCTTCCTCAAATATCCCCTGGCCTGAAACCAACAGGAGAGTTCACAAGATTGTATATCAAACACCACTTTTCCAGAGCAATTTCGTCAAGAACTGACCTGTCAGGATGTTATCCTTCAACGGTCCTGGGTGTGCTAAAGAGGCGTGAAGGAGGGAGTTCCCAGCTGTATCTTTGCAAAACATCTTCGTTTGCACAAGATCGGATTCATCCTAATAGATATTGATGTCCAGGAAATCTAAAGTATGCTGGCTATATCTTTCAGTTAGGTGAATGTTATAGGGGTTATTTTTTAACTCCTTAATAAATTTATTTGGGGGATGATCAAAAGAAATCGGGTTAAATGCTGCTCTAAAAACCACAATCCAAAGATATATCGTGAATTCCTTTTCTTTATTTTCACAGGTCTACGCGTTTCAAAGGCATCTCCGCCTTCTTCATCAGGACAAAGTCAGAAAAGAACAGCATAGGTTATGCTGTTCTTTTCTGACTTTGTCCTGATGAAGAAGGCGGAGATGGCTTTAAAACGCGTAGACCTGTGAAAATAAAGAAAAGGAATTCACGATATATCTTTGCATTGTGGTTTTTAGCGCAGCATTTAACCCGATTTCTTTTGATCATTCCCTATCAGGTTGCAATATCGGGGCTGCAGCTGACCACTTTTGTATTAATTTACCATTTTCCGTGCTGACAAGGAGTTGTGCCTGTCACAACTGAAGCAGGTGAGTACCTGTCCTATTCCCTGCACCTATCTCTATCGGTTAAAACCCTATGTGCGCTTTCTTTCCACAGTTTTTGCTATAATAAATTTATTTAGCTCACCTTCACTCCCCTGCCATATAAAGAGGATATCATCAATAAACCTGGACCATCTTAACAGTTTTTCAGCAATGGTAACAAGCTCCAAACTCAGGCATTCCCGCTCTCACAACCCCAGGAACAGATTAGCATATGAGTGCAAAGGTAGCCCCCATCGCTGTGCCTTGGAGATAGTGGATATCTTTAAAAAGGAACACATTATGGGTAAATACAAATTCCAAGCCTTGGAGGAGGAATTTTTGAAGATCATAATTAAGCATACTCATTGATAAAAAGTATGCAGTGGCTTTCAGGCTGTCAGAGTGTCTAATACAGAGGTCTCAAACACATGGCCTGCAGGCCGCATGCGGGCCCTAAGGCTACTCTGTGCAGGCTGCAGGCCCGTGGTCCCCTTGATGAGCACAGCCGCTACAGAGGCCACAGCAGTCAGCGCTTTAATTCAGATGATTTGCCATCGCTGCGCAGAGTCACGCTCTGTGTGCAGTTATTCCAAATGCCGCCTGATTGACTATCAGAGGTCAGTAGCTAAAGCATATGACGTCACTTCCTGGCCTCTGATTGGCCGTGGAATGGAATAGTTGTGCACAGTGCTTGACTCTGCGCAGCGCGTCTGAAGTAAAGTGTGACTGACTGCGGTGCACACCGGCCGCGATCACAAAGGGGGAATAAAAAGCATGAAAAGGACACAAGGGAGTGGAGGACAGATGAGAAGAATTGTGTGTGTGTGTGTGTGTGTGTGTGTGTGCGCGTGCGTGTGTGTAATCAGGATGGGAACCAGGATGGGGCATTACTACAAGAAGGGAAATAGGATGGGGTATTACTACAAGAAAGGAACCAGGATGGGGCATTACTACAAGAAGGGAACCAGGATGGGGCATTACTACAAGAAGAGAACCAGGATGGGGCATTACTACAAGAAGGGAACCAGGATGGGGAATTACTACAAGAAGGGAACCAGGATGGGGCATTACTACTGTTCTGCTTCTGCATTCAGTCTGTTTTCATTATTATTCATTTGCTGTAAACTAATGTTTTATTTACTAGGTTGTACTTTGGCTCCCTCTTGTGACCAAGTTTAGTAGCACCAGCCTTGTATTTAATGATCTCTTTCTCCCCCTCCTGCGGTGCATTCTGGGTAGGAAGCCTCTTTTCCTGCTGGCTCATAAGCTAAAGCAGTCCCCATTTTTTCACCTTCTAAGCATCGCTGGTAAGGAGCTCTACGTTTGTTGATATCTGAAGCTCAGAACTTTCACTGTATTTAGTTAGCTGCATCTACCAATTTCGAATTAATCTGTTTGTACATTTGTATGTATATTGTCACATATCTGTATGAATGTACCCTGTTATATTATGCATGTACTGATTGTACATACTTTACTGTTTCTAGTTTCACCAATCCAATACATTTACCTATGTTTAATAAATGCACAGACTTCAAACAACAGTCTAATTATTGAGCAATGGTGAATAAGGTTTATCTGCCTGTCAAACTATATATGCCCCAGGAAAAATGTACATAAGAGGACCAGAATGGGGCATTACTACAAGAAGGGAACCAAAATGGGGCATTACTACAAGAAGGGAACCAGGATGGGGCATTACTACAAGAAGAGAACCAGGAAGGGGCACATTACTACAGAATGAGGACCAGGATGGGCACATTACTACAGAATGGAGACAAGGATGGGGCATTACTAAAAGATGAGGACTAGGATGAAAAAATTACTACAGGATGTTGGCCAAAATTACTATATGGTGCTAATCGTAAAGGCTGCTTTACACGGTACGACAGATTGTGCAATTTCACAATCAATCGTACCCGCCCCCGTCCTTTTTGCGTCACGGGCAAATCGCTGCCCGTGTCGCACAAAGTCAGTAACCCCCGTCACACATACTTACCTCTCGTGCGACCTCGCTGTGGGCGGCGAACGTCCACTTCCTGGAGTGGGAGGGACGTTCGGCGTCACAGCGATGTCACACGGCCGCCGGCTAATGGAAGTGGAGGGGCGGAGATGAGCGGGACGTAAATATCCCGCCCACCTCCTTCCTTCACATAGCCGGCTGTGGCCGCGTGACACAGGTGAGCTGCTGTTCATCGTTCCCGGGGTGTCACACGGAGCGGCGTGTGCTACCCCGGAAACGATGAACTACTAAATTAAACGATATTATGGAACCTAGCGAGCAGTACACGACTCACGATTTGTGAGCGATACTGCGTCGCTAGGAGGTGTCACACAGGCCGGCATCGCCAGCGATGCCGGATGTGCGTCACAAAAACCGTGACCCCGACGATCTATCGCACGATAGATTGGTGTAAAGCAGCCTTAAGACTATATTACTTACAAGAAGAGGATAAAATGTAAAAAATATGATTTAAAAGAAAGCATGATTTTTTCCACCATTAAAAATGTTTTTTTATATAAAGTATATGCACAACTCCATATATTACTGTGGTATGTGCAAGCTGTTCATATCTTTGAACTTTGGGTTTTGGGTATTGTTGCAACACTGTATATATGAATGTGTGTGAAAGTGCATAATTTGGTAGGTATGTGTGGACACTTTCCTCATTTGAAATTGATAGCACGATGTAGTATTATAGGTTCAAAAGGGGTGACACTTTTTGATATGCAACACAATTGGTGGTTCTACACCATGTTCCAAATTATTATGCAAATGATATTTTTCTCTGATTTTCCTAAATGGTCGGTGTAAATGACAGTCAGTCTAATAAAAGTCATCACCCGTTAGAGTATACATCGAATTTTATTGAAGAAACCTCCCAATGATAACAGTATAATCTTCAAAATTTAAAAAAACTCAATGCACTGTTCCACATTATTAGGCACCGAAGAGTTTCTAAATATTTTATGTTTTAAAGAACTGAAAATGCTCATTTGTGGAATTTGCAACATTAGGAGGTCACATTCACTGAAATGAAATGAAAGCTGTTTAAATCCAAAACATCCTAACAGGACAAGTTACAGTGCCTACAAGTAGTATTCAACCCCCTGCAGATTTCGTAGGTTTGATAAGATGCAAATAAGTTAGAGCCTGCAAACTTCAAACAAGAGCAGGATTTATTAACAGATGCATAAATCTTACAAACCAACAAGTTATGTTGCTCAGTTAAATTTTAATAAATTTTCAACATAAAAGTGTGGGTCAATTATTATTCAACCCCTAGGTTTAATATTTTGTGGAATAACCCTTGTTTGCAATTACAGCTAATAATCGTCTTTTATAAGACCTGATCAGGCCGGCACAGGTCTCTGGAGTTATCTTGGCCCACTCCTCCATGCAGATCTTCTCCAAGTTATCTAGGTTCTTTGGGTGTCTCATGTGGACTTTAATCTTGAGCTCCTTCCACAAGTTTTCAATTGGGTTAAGGTCAGGAGACTGACTAGGCCACTGCAACACCTTGATTTTTTTCCCTCTTGAACCAGGCCTTGGTTTTCTTGGCTGTGTGCTTTGGGTCGTTGTCTTGTTGGAAGATGAAATGACGACCCATCTAAAGATCCTTGATGGAGGAGCGGAGGTTCTTGGCCAAAATCTCCAGGTAGGCCATGCTATCCATCTTCCCATGGATGCGGACCAGATGGCCAGGCCCCTTGGCTGAGAAACAGCCCCACAGCATGATGCTGCCACCACCATGCTTGACTGTAGGGATGGTATTCTTGGGGTCGTATGCAGTGCCATCCAGTCTCCAAACGTCACGTGTGTGGTTGGCACCAAAGATCTCGATCTTGGTCTCATCAGACCAGAGAACCTTGAACCAGTCTGTCTCAGAGTCCTCCAAGTGATCATGAGCAAACTATAGACGAGCCTTGACATGACGCTTTGAAAGTAAAGGTACCTTACGGGCTCGTCTGGAACGGAGACCATTGCGGTGGAGTACGTTACTTATGGTATTGACTGAAACCAATGTCCCCACTGCCATGAGATCTTCCCGGAGCTCCTTCCTTGTTGTCCTTGGGTTAGCCTTGACTCTTCGGACAAGCCTGGCCTCGGCACGGGTGGAAACTTTCAAAGGCTGTCCAGGCCGTGGAAGGCTAACAGTAGTTCCATAAGCCTTCCACTTCCGGATGATGCTCCCAACAGTGGAGACAGGTAGGCCCAACTCCTTGGAAAGGGTTTTGTACCCCTTGCCAGCCTTGTGACCCTCCACGATCTTGTCTCTGATGGCCTTGGAATGCTCCTTTGTCTTTCCCATGTTGACCAAGTATGAGTGCTGTTCACAAGTTTGGAGAGGGTCTTAATTAGTCAGAAAAGGCTGGAAAAAGAGATAATTAATCCAAACATGTGAAGCTCATTGTTCTTTGTGCCTGAAATACTTCTTAATACTTTAGGGGAACCAAACAGAATTCTGATGGATTGAGGGGTTGAATAATAAATGACCCTCTGAATAAACTTTTCACAATTTTAAAAAAAAAAAAAAAAAAAATAACATTCTTTTTTGCTGCAGTGCATTTCACACTTCCAGGCTGATCTACAGTCCAAATGTCACAATGCCAAGTTAATTCCGAATGTGTAAACCTGCTAAATCTGCAGGGGGTTGAATACTACTTGTAGGCACTGTACATGTTAACATAGGAACCCTTTTTTGATATCACCTTCACAATTCTTGCATCCATTGAACTTGTGAGTTTTTGGAGAGTTTCTGCTTGAATTTTTTTGCATGATGTCAGAATAGCCTCCCAGAGCTGCTGTTTTGATGTGAACTGCCTCCCACTCTCATAGATCTTTTGCTTGATGATACTCCAAAGGTTCTCTATATGGTTGAGGTCAGGGGAAGATGGTGGCCACACCATGAGTTTCTCTCCGTTTATGCCCCTAGCAGACAATGACACAGAGGTATTCTTTGCAGTATGAGATGGTGCGTTGTCATGCATGAAGATGGTTTTCCTCCTGAAGTCATGTTCATGCTTTTTGCACCATGGAAGAAAGATGTCAGTCAGAAACTCTATATACTTTGCAGAGGTCATTTTCCCACCTTCAGGAACCCTAAGGGGGCCTACCAGATGTCTCCCCATGTTTCCAGTCCAAAACATGACTCCTCCACCTCCTTGCTGACTTCGCAGCCTTGTTGGGACATGCTGGCCATCCATCAATCATCCACTACTCCATCCATCTGGACCATCCAGGGTTGCTCAACAGTCATCAGTAAACAAGATTGTTTGAAAATTAGTCTTCATGTATGTCTGGGCACACTGCAACCGTTTCTGCTTGTGAGCACTGGTTAGGGGTGGCCGAATAGAAGGTTTATGCACCACAGCAAGCCTTTGAAGGATCCTACACCTTGAGGTTCGAGGGACTCCCGAGGCACCAGCAGCTTCAAATATTTGTTTGCTGGTTTGTAATGGCTCTTTAGCAGCTGCTCTCTTAATCCAATGGACTTGGCTGGCACAAACCTTCCTCATTCTGCCTTTATCCGCATGAACACGTATGTGCTCAGAATCAGCCACATATCTCTTCACAGTGTGATGATCACGCTTAAGTTTTCGTGAAATATCTAATGTTTTTATCCCTTGTCCAAGGCATTGCACTATTAGATGCTTTTCGGCAGCAGAGAGATCCTTTTTCTTTCCCATGTTACTTGAAAACTGTGGCCTGCTTAATAATGTGGAGCATCCAGTATTCCTTTTATTGGGCTCACCTGGCAAACTAATTATCACAGGTATCTGAGAATGATTTCAGTGATCCAAAGAACCCTGAGACACAAGACCATCAATGAGTTTCATTGGAAAAATAAAATTAATCGCTATGACACTTAAATCCAATTTGCATAATAATTTGGAACATGGTGTACACACATATGGATAATTCTTTGTGTACACGTTTGTGTGTGTATATGTATGTATATTGCTAATATTAGATTTGTGTTTAAGAATAAATTTGTTTTTATACACACATGCAAAAGCACATATGTGATTATTACTGATTTTTTTATATTGGATTCTCTTTATATATTGGATGCTCACTAATTTTGTTTATGATTTTTAGCACTATGAATTTGTGTTTTTATACCTTTATGGTGAGTATTGAGTGTTTTTCTTTTCACAATTTTTTCACTTCCTCACATATTGCACCATCTGATCTTCTTCTCCTCCTTTTCAGTGTGACTTTTTGGTTGTTTTGACTACAAGACTGACTAAAGTTGCACTGACCAATCCATCATTGTTTAGTATAATGTTTGGTTTCTGGGGTAATGTGTCTTTAGTGACGTAGCACTACACCTGCCTTTCGGCTGGATGAGCGCCGCGTCATTTGACGCTTCCCTTTTTGCATGCGTTGCATGGGGATATGCACTTTGTATGGCCACCCTAGGCTGATCACCTGTCATGGTTGCCGAGTCGGCGCAGTCTTGTGGTGCTTACGCGAGGGGGCTCAGTCTTGAGTCGTTTGACACGCATCTTGCATTTTTGGACATCATGGTTGTGAATGCGATGTAGTCATGAACATTTGACACGTATCCTGTCTTCTGACCCGCAGCACATCCACCTAGGAACACCAAATGATCTATTAGATACACATTGTATAAATAGTCTGACCCTATCAGCTATGTATGACCCTCTCAGAGGAAGCTATGTGAAACGCACGTCAGGGGGCCTATTATCACTTGGTAAAAATGGACTACTGGTAATCTAACTGAGTATTATACACTGCTCAAAAAATTAAAGGGAACACAACCAACCAAATATAAGTTAATCAAACTTCTGTGAAATCAAACTGTCCACTTAGGAAACAACACTGATTGACAATCAATTTCACATGCTGTTGTGTAAATGGGATAGACATCAGATGGAAATTATTGGCAATTATCAAGACACACTCAATAAATGAGTGTTTCTGGAGGTGGGCACCACAGACCACAGCTCAGTACCAATGCTTTCTGGCTGATGTTTTGGTCACTTTTGAATGTTGGTTGTGCTCTCACACTCATGGTAGCTTGAGACGGACACTACAACCCACACAAGTGGCACAGGTAGTGCAGTTCATTCAGGATGCCACATCAATGTGAGCTGTGGCAAGAAGGTTTGCTGTGTCTGTCAGCGTAGTGTCCAGAGGATGGAGGCGCTACCAGGAGACAGGCCAGTACACCAGGAGATGTGGAGTGGGTCGTAGGAGGGCAAAAACCCAGCAACAGAACTGCTACCTTCGTCTTTCTGCAAGGAGGTACAGGAGGAGCACTACCAAAGCCCTGCAAAATGACCTCCAGCAGACCACAAATGTGCCTATGTCTGCATAAACGGTTAGACACTGACTCCATGAGGATAGCATGAGGTAGCATGAGGGCCCGACATCCACAGATGGGGGTTGTGCTCACTGTCCAACACCATGCAGGACGCTTGGCATTTACCACAGAACACCAGGATTAGCAAATTCACCACTGGCGCCCTGTGCTGTTCACAGATGAAAGCAGGTTCACACTGAGCACATGTGACAGACGTGAGAGAGTCTGGAGATGCCATGGAGAGCGATCTGCTGCCTGAAACATCCTTCAGCATGACCGATTTGGCAGTGGGTCAGTAATGGTGTGGGGTGGCATTTCTTTGGATAGCCACACAGCTTGCCAGAAGTAGCCTGACTGCCATTAGGTACCGAGATAAGATCCTCAGACCCCCTTGTGAGACCATATGCTGGTGCGGTTGGCCCTGGGTTCCTCCTAATGCAGCACAATGCCAGACCTCATGTGTCTGTAGTGTGTCAGCAGTTTTTGCAAGGTGAAGGCATTGAAGCTATGGACTGGCCCGCCCATTCCCCAGACTTGAATCCGATTAAGCACATCTGGGACATCATGTCTCCCTTTCATCGACCAACGTCACATTGTACCACAGACTGTCCAGGAGTTGGTGGATGCTTTTGTCCAGGTCTGGGAGGAGATCCCTAGGAGACCATCCACAACCTCATCAGGAGCATGCCCAGGCATTGTAGGGAGGTCATACAGGCACGTGGAGGCCACACACAATACTGAGCCTCATTTTGACTTGTTTCCACTTTAATTTTGTCTTGTTTTGTCTTGTTTTGATTTTCATTTTGACTTGTTTCCACTTTCATATTGTGTCTGTCTTCAAATCCAGGCTTCCATTCGTTAAAATGTTTGATTTCCATTGATGATTTTTGTGTGATTTTGTTGTCAGCACATTCAACTTTGTACAGAAAAAAGTATTCAATGAGAAAATTTCATTCATTCAGATCTAGGATGTGTTATTTGAGTGTTCCCTTTAATTTTTTGAGCAGTGTATATTGAACTAAATATGTGTGACTTTGCAGCAATAGTTTGTGTACTTACACTCTATTTGTTATAGTGCCCTCCCGATGTGTTGTGGGACATATACATTTGTGTGTAGCTACTTAGCATCAATTGAACATCCCACTTTGCACATAGGCACTTTTTTTTTTTTAGCATTTTTGCACTTTTTGCCATTTGCTGCCTTGCTATAGAGGCTTCACTCTTTGGGAAACAGACAATTTAAATTTTACCCGTGATGAGCATTTGGTTACATTTAGCACATTAATTTTGAACTATGACTATAGGTGGTCAAAGATGTTGTACTTAACCATGCTCCACTGTTGTTGAAATGATCTCTATAACATCCATCATATGCTGCTGTATTTATAATGTGGTAATATTCCCAATAACAATTATGGTAATCATTATTTATGGTCTAATAAATATTTTTTCCATGTTTTCCTAATTTTTCCATGTAAAACATGTTGTTGGATCTGTTGATGAATTTTTGTTTGACTAAATAAATTGATTTTTTTATACAAAGTAAATAGTTTGTTATTGTCTTACCTGACATATATGGTGAATTGTTCCAGACCTTTGGTCTTGGTTCTGTTGGTTGATTGCTATAAACCCTGCCTATATGCCTGCTCTATTCTATGCTCTCCCTCGTAAACCAATTCTCCCAGATCTGAAGTGTGCCTATTATCAAGCTCCCGGGTCTTATATAATATCCAATGAGATCATGTGGCCAGCCAATCACATTAATGCCAACATGGCTACGGCATTATCGTGTATGGCAGGCAAGCCCTGCATATTGGTTGGCTGTTTAACAGCCAGAAAACATGCAAAGTAAGCCCTCTATCGAGTGCCAAGTGTTCCCAAGCACCCTGATGCTCAATCAAATATCGAGGAGTGGTGAGCACGCTTGAATATCACTACCTAGCAGAGGATCTCTGGTTTGGCTAAGAAAAGTGGTCCTTCTATATTTATTGTCCACGTGAACTATTGGGAAAATATACATGGGTTGTTCTAAACTATGTCCAAAATGAAAGGTTAGAAAACAATAACACTATACTTCAAGCCTTCTCCATATTGAGGATTGTTTTGATCAGTATATGAGCAGTACTTTGTTGATTTTGTCTTTTTAATCATAGTTTAGTTGCCTATTCTTTACATTTCCCAATGGAGACTTCCCTATGCTAAAGCAACTGATTGAGCCACTCTGACACTGGCTTAGACTTAACTTATGATTCATTACAATTGGTATTTTGCACAGCAGAGCAGTTTTAATAAAGGGCTAGCTGGAGTTTGATGCGCCTAGTTCATTAGCACATCCAAATAATTAATTAGATGCATATTTTAATTGGTGTGCACCACTGATCTGGAGTATATTTCTGGAGTAACTTATGCCACTAAGTTGACATATCTTTTTATGAATTTGATGTTATACCAATATTGACATAGCTAGATGGAGCTAGCATATAAATGCTAAAAGTCACAATATTTTTATGCAACTCAAATGTTAAAGGGGTTTTCCATTACTATTGTGACCTCCTTTCATTTCATTCCTAACTATTCCTAACTAACAGGTGACCAGACAGCTTTCACTCACAGTGAGCAAACCCGATTCTACTAGTGACGTGCCCTGCTCAGTTTGTCCGATCAAAGCTAGAACATCAATAAAGGTATATATGCACCACAGAGAGATAGGCTTACAGGAGCAGGGTAGGTAGTAGACGCATATCGGGAAAGTGTTAGTTAGGAATAGTTAGGACAAAAGAAAGGGGGTCAAATTAGCAGTGGAAAACATCTTTAAGACATTTCATGTTAGAATTCTGGCATGCACATGTTAATGAACTGGGGCCTTAATTCAAAATGCATAAAGTTAACAAAGTTAAAGGGAACCGGTCAGGTAAAAAATTGCCCCATGATCTTCCAGACCTTTATTCAGGCATTACAGTAATGTGTGTAGATGCTGACCCTCAATGTATGCAAATGAACCTGAACTACTTTGGTAAGATATTTACTCACTGAGATTAGTCTGTGTTAATAGTTTCAAAGTTTCATGTTTTTAAAGAAGGAAATAGACACAAGTCCATTAAAATAACAGAAGGTAAAAACCCTATGAGGCAGCTGCTAATACCCCATATCAGGCTAGGGTCACACAGTCATATTTTGTGTCTAGTTCGATCCGACAAAACATCAGATCGCACGAGGACTAATTTTAGCCTAAGGGGTACTTTACACGCTGCGACATCGCTGCCAATATATCGTCGGGGTCACGTCATTAGTGACGCACATCCGGCGCCGGTAGCAAAATCGCAGCGTGTAACACTAATGAGCGACGATCAACGATCGAAAAATCGTTCCAAAACAGTGATCGTTGACACGTCGTTCATTTCCTTAATATCGCTGCTGCCACCAGTACGATGTTGTTCGTCGTTCCTGCGGCACCACACATTGCTATGTGTGACACCGCGGGAGCGACGAACATCTCCTTACCTGCGTCCTCCGGAAAAGGAGGAAGGAAGGAGGTGGGCGGCATGTTCAAGCCGCTCATCTCTTCCCCTCCTTTGCAATTGGGTGGCGGTTCAGTGACGCAGCTGTGACGTCGCTGTGACGCTGAACCAACTGCCCCCTTAGAAAGGAGGCGGTTCGCCGGTCACAGCGTCATCGCAGAGCAGGTATGTGCGTGTAACGCTGCCGTAGCGATAATGTTCGCTACGGCAGCGATCACCACATATCAGCCGTACGACGGGGGCGGGTGCTATCGCGCTCGACATCGCCAGCAAATGCTAGCGATGTCCCAGCGTGTAAAGTACCCCTAAGGGGACGCTCTTATGTCACATGCTCAGTATGCCGAGTTTGATCTGATATTTGGAGCACACTTGCTAATGCAAGTCAATGAGTCAGTGGAAATCATCGGGCTGAACTAGGATAACATCGGAGTCCAGTCTGATTTTTGCGCACTGACACAATGAAGAAGATGAAGAAATGTTGTTCTCCATCTTCTCCTTACAGTGTGCTCTGATTTTATCATTCAAGAGAATCAAATCACACTATGCTGACACTTGGATCATACTCTAATCAGAGTTTTCTCAAACTATCCTAAGCATAATTAGGACGATTCTTTCGCATGAGAGAATCTACAGTCGAGTGACCCTGGCTTGCATGAGAGAATTCACAGTCAAGTGACCGTGGCCTTAAGGCCACTTTACACACAGCGACATCGCTAGCGATGTCGCTGGTGAACGTACCCGCCACTGTCGGTTGTGCGTCACGGGCAAATCGCTGCCCGTGGCGCACAACATCGCTTACACCCGTTACACATACTTACCTGCTTAGCGATGTCGCTGTGGCCGGCGAACAGCCTCCTTTCTAAGGGGGCGGTTTGTTCGGCGTCACAGCGGCGTCACTAAACGGCCGCGCAATAGAAGTGGAGGGGCAGAGATGAGCGGGCCGAACATCCTGCCCACCTCCTCCCTTCTTCATTGCGGGCGGCCGCAGGGATGGAGATGTTCCTCATTCCTGCAGTGTCACACGTAGCGATGTGTGCTGCCGCAGGAACGATGAACAACCTGCATCCTGCAACAGCAACGATAATCAGGAAAGGAATGACGCGTCAACGATCAATGATTAGGTAAGTAATTTTGATCATTAACGGTCGTTCGTGCGTTTCACACGCAAAGACGTCGCTAACGAGGCTGGATGTGCGTCACAAATTACGTGACCCCCAACGACATCTCATTAGCGCTGTCATTGCGTGTAATGCGGCCTTTAGTTTGAGCCTTGGTTTACTCTTTGCAACCAAATTTTGGTGCAATTTTTTGCAAGTTGTTACATTTCAGGCAATGACACTACCCTGGTTTAGGGTGAGTATTGGCCCAATAAATAGGTCTAAAATTAGATGCTTCTATTTATGCTAAAATCCATCAAAAAGTTACATGATTTCTGCCACAATCAGTGTGTGCTGTTTTTAGCAAATTTGCCCCAATGACTTTAAAAACAATGTTTCACAATGTATTGAAATAGGAATAGATGGACTTCAGTTTACCCTAATCACCGAGTTAGGATGCATTTGGACGACCATCCACATAAATCGGTCTGAGATCTGACTGCAATGCTTGGACTGGCTGCCGCCCTCCTGACCCAAGCATGACAGCTACAGTCATATGAAAAAGTTTGGGCACCCCTATTAATGTTAACCCTTTTTCTTTATAACAATTTGGGTTTTTGCAACAGCTATTTCAGTTTCATATATCTAATAACTGATGGACTGAGAAATATTTCTGGATTGAAATGAGGTTTATTGTACCAACAGAAAATGGGCAATCCACATTTAAACAGAATTTGACCGGTGCAAAAGTATAGGCACCTCAACATAAAAGTGACATTAATATTTTGTAGATCCTCCTTTTGCAAAAATAACAGCCTCTAGTCGCTTCCTGTAGCTTTTAATGAGTTCCTGGATCCTGGATGAAGGTATATTTGACCATTCCTGTTTACGAAACAATTCCAGTTCAGTTAAGTTTGATGGTCGCCGAGCATGGACAGCACGCTTCAAATCATCCCACAGATGTTCAATGATATTCAGGTCTGGGGACTGGGATGGCCATTCCAGAACATCGTAATTGTTTCTCTGCATGAATGCCTGAGTAGATTTCGAGCGGTATTTTGGATCATTGTCTTGCTGAAATATCCATCCCCTGTGTAACTTCAACTTCGTCACTGATTCTTGCACATTATTGTCAAGAATCTGCTGATACTGAGTTGAATCCATGCGACCCTCAACTTTAACAAGATTCCCGGTGCTGGCATTGGCCACACAGCCCCAAAGCATGACGGAACCTCCACCAAATTTTACTGTGGGTAGCAAGTACTTTTCTTGGAATGCCGTGTTTTTTTGCCTCCATGCATAACGCCTTTTTGAATGACCAAATAACTCAATCTTTGTTTCATCACTCCACAGGACCTTCATCCAAAATGTAACTGGCTTGTCCAAATGTGCTTTTGCATACCTCAGGCAACTCTGTTTGTGGCGTGCTTGCAGAAACGGCTTCTTTCGCATCACTCTCCCATACAGCTTCTCCTTGTGCAACGTGCGCTGTATTGTTGACCGATGCACATTGACACCATCTGCAGCAAGATGATGCTGCAGGTCTTTGGAGGTATTTTCTGTTAGTACAATAAACCTCATTTCATTCCAGAAATATTACTCAGTCCATCACTTATTAGATATATGAAACTGAAATAGCTGTTGCAAAAACCCAAATTATTATAAAGAAAAAAGGTTAACATTAATAGGGGTGCCCAAACTTTTTCATATGACTGTACATAGAAATATATGAAGCTGTCGGTGCGGCCATGAGACCAGCCAGCCAGTCCAAGCATTGCGGACCGATCTTGTACCAATTTATATCGAAGTCTGAATGCACCCTTAAAGGGAACCTGTCAACAGATTTGGCGATTATAAGCTGTGGCCACCACCACTGAGCTCTTATATACAGCATGCCAGAATAGTGTATATAAGAGCCGAAGCCACTGTGTAGAATGTAAAAAAACACTTTTTTAATACAAATCCCAGGGGCCAGTCCAGTCCGATGGGTGTCGCTGCTCTCCGGTCTGGCACCTCCTCTCTTCGGTCTGGCACCTCCTCTCTGCGGCAATCGCCATCCTCCTTCTTCTCATGCCCATGGCATGACGCATCCTACATCATGCACAGTAGCCGGCATTCAGGCCCTGTGTAGGCGCACTTTGATCTGCTTTCCTTAGGTCAGATCAAAGTATTGTAGTGCGCATGCGTGGGTGGTCTTTAACCTTTACTCATGCCTGCGCATTACAGCACTTTGATCTGCCCTCAGGAGGGCAGGTCAAAGTGAACCTGCGCAGGACCGAAATGTCGGCTTGTGTGGATAACGTAGATGTGTCACCCACACTGGGCTGGGAGGAAGGAGGACAGAGATTGCAGCAGAGAGGAGGTACCAGACCGGAGAGAGGAGGTGCAGCACTGGAGAGCAACGACACCCATCGGACCGGACCGCCCCTTAGGTGAGTATTATAAGAGTGTTTTTTACGTTATACAGCGCGACCTGGGCTCTTATATACAGTATTCTGGAATGCTGTATAAAAGAGTTCAATGGTGGTGGCCACAGTTTATAGTCACCAAATCTGATGACATGTTCCCTTTAGAAGGTTTTATTTCATGGTTAGCAGCTCTAGCACAACTTTTGTCATTGATTCTTACAGCCTAAACTGAGCCCAGCACTAGTATTAGATGCTGGAATTTACTGAGGTGTAAGTCCAGTAAGCCTGACATTAGTAGTATGCAAAGTTTTTGAGGGCATTTTAAAGGGATGACATGCAAAAATATATTGCAGAAAATAATATAATAACTGACAAACAGCATGGATTCATGAAAGATAAATCATGTCTAACCAACCTGTTGCGGTTCTATGAGAAGGTAAGTGCAAATCTGAATATTGGTAATGCAGCTGATGTGATTTATTTGGACTTTGCAAAGGCATTTGATACTGTACCACATAATAGCCTTATACTAAAACTCCAGAAGCAAGGACTAGGGGAAACTATATGCAACTATGTAAGGAATTGGCTAAAAGTTAGGAAACAAAGAGTAGTCATAAATGGTACATTCTTTAAATGGGCTATAGTCAGCAGTGGGGTGCCGCCGGGATCTGTGCTAGGACTGATCCTTTTTAATATCTTTATTAATGACCTTGTGGATGAGATTGGTAATAAAGTGTCAGTCTTTGCTGATGACACCAAACTATGTAGGATATTAAAAACTGACCTTGCAATATTACAAAAAGATATGGATAAGATGTCAGAATGGGCAGATACTTGGCAAATGAGATTTAATGTTGATAAATGTAAAGTAATGCACTTAGGACGGAGTAATTCTATAGCTGTGTATACATTAAATGGAATTAAACTCGGGACTACAGAACAGGAAAAGGACTTCTGTATTCTCATTACAAATAAGCTGAGCAGCAGTACGCAATGTCAAGCAGCAGCTGCTAAAGCAAACAAGATTCTAGGGTGTAGAAAAGAGAGATTAGATCCCAGGATCCCAATGTATTGTTACCCTTCTATAAATCACTTGTAAGGCCACATCTGGAATATGGGATCCAGTTTTGAGCTCCGCATTTTAAGAAGGACATTCAGAAGTTAGAATCAGTTCAAAGGCGGCTAACTAGACTACTACAAGGAATGGAAGGCCTCCCATATGATGACCGGTTGAAAAAGTTAGATATGTTTAGCTTAGAAAAAAAGACTTCTCAGAGGAGATCTCATTTATATGTATAAATACATGTGTGGTCAATATAAAGGACTGCCACATGACTTATTTCTTCCAAAGACAATACTAAGGACCAGAGGGCATACACTGCGAGTGGAAGAAAAGCGATTCCGACAGCTAAATAGGAAAGGGTCTTTACAGTTAGAGCAGTCAGACTGTGGAATGCCCAACCACAAGAGGTAGTAATGGCAGACACTATAACAGCTTTTAAAAAAGAGCTGGATGATTTCCTCAGTACACACAACATTGTTGGTTATAAGTGACTTAAGGACAAAATGTAGAATTGGTGGAGGAAGGTTGAACTAGATGGACTTAGGTCTTTTTTCCTATGTAACTATGTAATATTTACATTGATACAGTGAATTATCATAACCAATTTTACTACCGTGTGCAGTGATGATGGAGTGTGAAACCAAAATTCCCTTTTTTGCAGCTTTTATGTATTAATAAAAAATATGACTGTAGTGTGCTCATGAGCAGGGGTCACATAATAGTTTGATGATCCATCATTGTTGCTTGCAGGCTATAAATCCCAATTTGCGTGCATTATAAAATGTTTCCAATAGTAACTTTCACCTCAAACAAGCCATCCTTTTACTTTATTAACCCCCAAATACACCTCCAGGCCTGACGTAATTGACACAAGGTCCCGCGACGCTTTCAGCTCTGCTACATGAAGCTGACAGGAGCGGCCGTAGAAAACCGCCGCTCCTGTGAGCTCCACGCAGCAACTGAAGTGTGAAGTGAGTCGCGCTGTCAGCGGGGACGTCACTCAGGTAATGCCGGTGTGTGTGGTGATGATAGGGGTGGTAGTGCCTGCGTGTGTGCGGTGGTAGGAGCGGTAGGGCCTGGGTGTGTGCGGGGATGATGGGAGCGGTAGTGCCTGGGTGTGTGCGGTAGTGTCGGTGTGCGTGCGGTGATGATGGGTGCGGTAGTGCTGGGGTGTGTGCGGTGATGATGGGGGCGGTAGTGCTTGGGTGTGTGCGGGGATGATGGGGGAGGTAGTGCCTGGATGTGTGCGGGGATGAAGGGGGCGGTAGTGACTGGGTGTGTGCAGGGATGATGGGGGCGGTAGTGCTGGAGTGTGTGAGGTGATGATTGGGGCGGTAATGCTGGGGTGTGTGCGGTGATGATGGGGGCGGTAGTGCCGGGGTGTGTGCGGTGATGATGGGGCGGTAGTGCCGGGGTGTGTGCGGTGATGATGGGGCGGTAGTGCCGGGGTGTGTGCGGTGATGATGGATACGGTAGTGCCGGGGTGTGTGCGGGGATGATGGGGGCGGTAGTGCCGGGGTGTGTGCGGGGATGATGGGGGTGGTAGTACCGGGGGGTGTGCGGTGATGATGGAATCTCTCTCTCTCAGCATGAAAAAGAAAGCAATAAAACCCAAAAAAACAAATCCGTTTTTTGCTGGATCCGTCACATCAGTTTTTACACAATCTGCGACCGATCTATTGCATTAGGCACAAGCCGGGTTGTGCCTGATGCCAAAAAACTGATGTGTGAAAGTGGCCTGAGGCTACTTTCAAACATCAGTTTTTTTCCATCAGGCACAATCCGGAAAAAAACGGAAAAAACGGATCCGGCGCCGGATCCGTTTTATCCCCATTGATTTGTATTAGCCCCGGATTGTGCTGGATGGCATTGCATTGCATCCGGTTTTTGCCGGATCCGGCGTAATTGGCTAATGCGGCGGCCGGATGGAACGTCTCTTGAAATGTTTTTTGTCTCTGACAAAAAACGGCATCGCACCAGATCCGGCGCCGTACGGATTTTTTTTATAATGGAAGCCTATGGGCGCCAGATTCGTCGTCATCCGTCATATGCCGGAAACCCGCGCCGGTTTCTGTTTTTCGTTTCTGGGCAAGCCCAGACGTTGTGTAAATAGTCTCTCTCTCTCTCCTTGTCGATGTGTCGGTCGGTCCATTGGTCTCTCTCTGTGTCAGTCAGTCTCTCTCTGTCAGTCGGTCTCTCCCTTCCTCCTTTATACTCACCGATCACGGACGCGGTGCTGCACAGCTGTCACACTGCTCTGGTGGCTTCTTCTCTTTTGAAAATGCCGGCCGCTCATTATCCCATCTTGTATTCCCTGCTTCCCCCGCCCACCGGTGCCTATGATTGGTTGCAGTCAGACATGCCCCCAAGCTGATTGACAGCTGTCTCACTGCAATCACTGCATTTACAGCCGCCGGTGGGCGCGGCTATGTAGTGCAGTAAAATAAAA
Organism: Anomaloglossus baeobatrachus; assembly: GCF_048569485.1. NCBI lineage: Eukaryota > Metazoa > Chordata > Amphibia > Anura > Aromobatidae > Anomaloglossus > Anomaloglossus baeobatrachus. Next base: position 218,335,891 of record NC_134354.1, read on the forward strand.
AAAAAATTAAAAAAAAACAACGTGCGGTCCCCCCCAACTTTGATACAGCCAAGGTAAAGCCACATGGCTGTTATTCTCAGGATAGGGAGCCCCACATTATGGGGAGCCCCCCAGCCTAAAAATATCAGCCAGCAGCTGCCTGGAATTGCCGCATCCATTAAATGCGACAGTCCCGGGACTCTACCTAGCTCATCCCGAATTGCCCTGGTGTGGTGGCAATAGAGGTAATAAGGAGGTAATGGCAGCCCATAGTTGCCACTAAGTCCTAGGTTAATCATGGCAGGCGTCTATGAGACACCCCCAATGATTAACCTATAAGTGAAAGTAAATAAACACACACACCCGAAAAACCCTTTATTTGAAATAAAAGACAAAAAACACCCTCACTACTTGCATTAAACATGTCGAGCTTCTGTAAACCTCAATCCCCCCTCCCAGAATATTAGGCAGCGTCAGACCTTCTGCTACCAAAACTGAATATTGTTTTTCAGCTTGTCAATTATATGACTTCTAAATGTGAAGCATTCTCAGAAGGTTTTCATGTTTCATAAAATTCCTCCTCGCTTTTCATATAGTCTGTCACCTGTCAACCCACCAAAGCCCCTGCTGATTTCTTTTCATTTCTCATTCCTAGAGTCCCTTGTGTACTTCGTTCTGATCTCTGCTGCGGGCTCCAGTCCGGTCAAGTCCCTTCACCTTTCATTTTCACAGCTGTAGAAAGCGTCATAGACATGGAAGATTGCTAGGCAATTCCCTACTGCCCGGATCATAGATTCATTGATTTCCCAAGGGCAAGGAAGGAATATATAAAGCCTGGGCCATATGACCTTGCCCATATTCGCCGACACCAGATAAGACCTCTTGTCGAAATTATATATATATATATATATATATATATATATATATATATATATATCATACCTGTAAGTGTATATATGTGCTATATATATATATATATATATATATATATATATACACATACTGTACATACATATACATTCAGTATATACCGTAAGTACATATAAATATGTATACGCAAATATGTATTATTCTAATAGTTACTTAGATTTTTTCATTACAAACCTCACAGTCCTAATTAGGGGAATACAGCAACATATATGCCTCTCCCCTCCCCAACCCTCAGTCCTATCTTGAAAATGAGAATATTAAATAAAAACTATAAATTTTAATATTAGCCATAATTACTATCAAAAACTGCTAATAGAAGAGGTTTATTCATGTATAACCCTAATAATTTTCTTTAAAAAATAATTAGTAGGAACATTTTTTTTTTTAATATATTTTACCTTTTCTATTTCCAGGCTGACAAGGGGGAGAAAAATGAATATTGTATCCACTGTTTTTAATTTCAGAAATATACGGGGAATAAAATAGTCTAGAGAGGTTTTTTGACCTACTTTTAGATGGCTAGAGAAACTATCGTTCTTTTTATACAACTGCCAGACCGGCAAAATATAAACCATAGGGGAATAGGGATTTGCAGTGTGAATGAAATATATCCTGTAGTCTCTTCCCCTCCCCCATACAGATGAAAAGATCTTTTAATATGGTGCTCTGCTGCAAAGCACTATGGGCTTGAATTTACAAACCCACCCCAAAAACTGGCACATTTATTTTTCACTTGTTTCATTCTGTACAGTTGCTCCAAAGGTGTTTTTAATGTTGGCAAGAATAAAAAATACAATCAATCTAGGTGAATATGAGTCACAGCCAGAAATGTATGGAACTGCTGATTGTAGAAAGTCACTCGTTTCTTCATCTTCTTGAGTAAGACGGCAATTTATTAACAATTCCGAACAGAAGGGCAGTAGGTAACCTTTAGCCCGCTTTACACGCTGCAATGTATCTTACAATGTGTCGGCGGGGTCACGTCGTAAGTGACGCACATCCGGCATTGTAAGGTACATTGTAGTGTGTAACAGCTACGTGCGATTGCGAATGAACGGTAAAACGTTCATCGCACGCACGTCGTTCATTCCTCATAAATTGAACGTCAGGTTGTTCATCGTACCCGGGGTAGCACACATCGCAGTGTGTGACACCCCGGGAACGATGAAAAGATCTTACCTGCGTCCTGCAGCTCCCGACCAGCAATGCGGAAGGAAGGAGGTGGGCGGGATATTTACGTCCCGCTCATCTCCGCCCCTCCGCTTCTATTGGCCGGCTGCCGCGTGACGTCGATGTGACGGCGAACGTCCCTCACCCTTCAGGAAGTCGACGTTCGCCGCCCACATCGAGGTCGTATGGACGGGTAAGTACGTGTGACGGGGGTTAATCGTTTGTGCGGCACATTCAACAAAATTGAACGTGCCGCATATACGATGGGGGCGGTTACAATCGCATACGATATCGTATGCGAAATCGTAACATGTAAAGCAGGCTTAAGAGGCAGAACAATACAGAACATTTATCATTTCGTTAGTACTCACAATATGTGACCACCGTATGTCTTAAATGCCTATGCAAATGCCAATTTTATTAACGTTTTACACTACTTGACACATTATTTTTCATTCCCTACACCAAAACGTACAAATTATGAGAATAGAGGGTGTGATTTATCTTTTGATGTGAAGTACAAAGGTCACTCATATCAAAAGGTTACAACATGTTTACACAAAGATGGATGATATTTCTGGGAAGTTGACTAATTAATATTTAAAAAGTAGCAATTTACGCAAAAATTCAACCTTTGACAGTAATATCCTAATACTATGCTTTACAAGTTGTACTGGCTTAATTAGTATTAAATTTAGATTATGACATTTGAAAAATTTACAATGGTGGAGTTCAAGGATGAGCGGACCCGTGGATGTTCTTGTTCACCGGGTTCGGATGAACTGTAGTTAAAAATTTCGCTCGGTACCTGAAATTGATCCCGAATCGTGAGCCCCATAAAAGTAAATAGAGACCCAAACTTTAGTGCTGTAAAATGGCTGTGAAATGGTCATAGTAAGCGCTAGGGCCTGTAAAAGGAAGCAAAATAGGGATAAGAGCAGGACAATTGCACTGGAAACAAATGTGGATAGGAAGATTACTAAAGGGGTTCTGTCACCATAGCAATTATGGTTACATTAGAAGAAAATTAATAAATTGGAAATTTTAAGACTGGCCCCACAGAGACAAAATTTTAAGAGTACCGCCACAGTGCCTGTTTTCAGAGTTCCCTCACTGAGCCTTTTTTAACAGTACCCCGCAGAGCATTTTTCTAAGAGTACCCACACAGAGATAAGTGCAGCGTGGACACACAGGGCCTTTTTTCAGAGGACCCCCACAGAGCCGTTATGAAGAGTAACCCCACAGAGGTTTTTTTAAGAGTACCTCATAAAAAAACCTTCTTAAAGAGTACCCCCAGAGAGCAAGGTGCAGAGTAGCCACACAGAGCCTTATTTCAGAGTACTCTGACAGAGCATGGTGCAGAGTAGCTACACGGAGCCTTTTTTCAAGGTACCCCCCACAAAGCCTGGTGCAAAGTGCCACACAGAGCCTTTTTTAAGAGCACATCCACAGAGCCTGATGCAGGGTGGCCTCACAGAGCCTTTTTTTAGAGTACCCGTACAGAGCCTTTTTTAAGACTACCCCCACAGAGCCTCCTGGGCCGTAGACTGCATTCTAGATGTCAGCATGCCCATGCAGGCAGCACAATGACGTCAATGCACATCACTCTACCTCGGTATGCCAAAAAAAGAAGCGAATACAAAGGCTGGGTGCCGGGGATGAGGATTAGCGGAGTATGATCTTTGTCATGCAAGTGGGTGTGGACCCACTGCACAACACACTGGGCTCACATTGGAGGGGTGTAACGAAGTGCCTATCGGGCATTCACCAGAGCCTCCGATGGTGAGGTTGGACTTGGCTGCTGGAAGACATCAGGTACCACTACTACAGCTGACCCTAGGGATCAGAGACACAGGTACAGGGCTCAGGATAACTGGCAGGACTGGATCAGAGTCACGGGTAGGATGGACCATGGTAGTGGTTCAAACTCGATGGACAGGTACAGGTTTAGGCTGACAGGACATATTCAGGTACAGGCTGACAGGATAGGTTCGGGTTCAGACAGGCAGGGCAGGTAGGGGTTCAGACTGACAGAACAGGTTTGGGTTCAGGCAGGCAGGCCAGGTATGGGGTCTGGCTGGGTACAAGTTACAAAATACAGGTTCAGAATTAGACAACTTGCATGATATTTTGGTACTGGGATACCCTTGGCTGCATACCCATAATCTAGTTTTAGATTGGAAATCCTTGTCTGTGGATAGTTGGGTTGTCAATGTGTGCATAATGATCTTTCTGTGTTGTCTATTTCTTCTCAGCCATACAATGTACCTGAATATTTGTCAGATTTCCTTGAGGTGTTTAATGAGACTGGTTCTGATTCCTTGCCTCCCCACAGGGAGTGTGATTGTGCCATTGAATTTGTGCCAGGTTGCAAATTTTCTAAGGGACAGATTTTTAATCTACCTGTGCCCGAACATGATGCTATGAGAACCTATATTAGCACTAGAAGTCCCAGAAATTTCGAGCTCCCCCCTGAAGTCCCGAAAGAGGGTTAAATGACACTTAAGGCCACTTTACATGCTGCGATATTGGTACCGATATCGCTAGCGTGGGTACCCGCCCCCATCGGTTTTGCGACATGGGCAAATCGCTGCCCGTGGCGCACAACATCGCTCAGACCCGTCACACTACTTACCTGCTCTGCAACGTTACTGTGCCCGGCGAACCGCCTCCTTTCTAAGGGGGCGGTCCGTGCGGCGTCACAGCGACGTCACTAAGCGGCCGCCCAATCAAAGCGGAGGGGCGGAGATGAGCGGGACGTAACATCCCGCCCACCTCCTTCCTTCCTTATTGCTGGCGTGTGGCAGGTAAGGTGAGGTTCCTCGTAACTGCGGGGTCACACGGAGCGATGTGTGCTGCCGCAGCAACGAGGAACTACATCGTACACGCTGCAGCAGCGATATTTGAGAAGGGACCCCCATGTCACCAATGAGCGATTTTGAACGTTTTTGCGACGATTCAAAATCCCTCATAGGTGTCACATGCAACGACATCGCTAATGCGGCCGGATGTGCGTCACAAATTCCGTGACCCCAACGACATCGCATTAGCGATGTCATAGCGTGCCAAGCGGCCTTTAGACTATCTTTTACTTAGAGCCAAAACAAAATGTTAATTTGAAATTTTTTATCTTGCAGATGAGGAGACTCCTCTACCAAAAAAGAGAGCTCGGTTGGCGAGTGAGCCGACAGAGACCGCAAATCCTTCAGGTCATTCGAACCGTCTCTGGGTTCCAAAGGTAGAAATGTTAAATGACCCCTCTCTGGGACTTCTAGTGTTAAGGAGTCATTGGAAAAAGGTCATATTAGACCATCCTCATCACCTTTGGGTGCCGGTTTTTTCTTTGTGTCCAAGAAGGATGGGTTATTGAGACCTTGTATTGACTATCGTCTCCTTAATAAATCACTGTTAAATATCAGTATCCATTACCCCTGATGTCGGACCTGTTTTCCAGAGTAAAAGGGCTAAGTGGCTTACGAAACTTGATTTTAAGGGGGCGTACAATCTCTTTCGAATTAAGGAAGGTGATGAATGGAAGACAGCCTTTAATACCCCTGAGGGGCATTTTAAGTACCTAGTGATGCTTTTTGAGCTCACTAATGCCCCCTCCGTCTTTCAGTCGTTCAAGAATGATTTTTTTTGGGACCTGATTGTCAAATTTCTGATTGTCTATTTGGATGATATTTTGATTTTTTTCTGATGATTGGGATGCTAATGTTGAGCAAGTTCGGACAGTTTTTCAGGTACTTAAGGAAAATGCATTGAATGTTAAGGGATCGAAATGTCTCTTTGGCATGCAAAGAATTTCCTATTTGGGGTTTATTTTGTCCCCGGCTTCTATTGAAATGGATCCAATCAAGGTTCAGGCCATTCTTGACTGGGTTCAGCCAACTTCTTTGAAATCCCTTCAGAAATTTTTGGAATTTGCTAATTTCTACTGTAAATTTATAGGCAATTTCTCTAGTATGGTTAAGCCTTTGACTGATTTGACCAAAAAGGGAACTGATGTGGAGAATTGGACTCCATAGGCAATTATGGCCTTTCAGGAGCTTAAAAAGAGGTTCACTTCTGCCCCAGTCCTGCAGCAACCTGATGTTTCTTTTCCATTTCAAGTGGAGATAGAGGCCACAGAGATTGGAGCAGGAGCAGTTTTGTCTCAAAGAGATCCTAGAACCTCCAAGCTGAAGCCTTGTGATTTCTTTTCTCGGAAGTTTTCTCCATCCGAACGAAATTATGATGTGGGTAATCAAAAATTATTGGCTATGAAGTGGGCCTTTGAAGAATGGAGACACTTGCTGGAGAGGGTGAGACATCAAGTTGTGGTGTTCACCGATAATAAGAATTTGACCTACCTTGAATCTGCCAAAAGACTGAATCCTAGGCAGGCTAGGTGGGCTCTATTTTTTATACGTTTCAATTTTGTGGTCTCTTTTCTTCCGGGCCCCAAGAATATTAAAGCCAATGGCCTCTCTAGAAGTTTCTTTGCTGATTCTCTTGATGCTGTTGAGCCATCTACCATCCTGAATGAAGTTGTAGCCCTCTCCTCTATTTCGCCCTATTTGAGGTTAGCACCTGAGAGATTTCAGGGGGACAAACCTGAGAGATGTCCTTTGGGGAAACTGTATGTTCCTGAGCAATGGAGGACTAGAGTTATGTCCGAGATTCATTGTTCGTATTGGCTGGTCATCCTGGGATTTTTGGTACTAGGGATCTTGTGAGTAGGTCATTTTGGTGGCCTTCTTTATCTCGGGATGTCAGGAGTTTTGTGCAATCCTGTGGGTTTTGTTCCAGATCCAAGCCTTGTTGTTCACATTCTAGTGGGTTGTTGTTGCCATTGCCTGTGCCTAAGAGAGACCTTGTACTCATATTGCCATGGATTTTATTTCGGCTCTTCCTGTATCTCAGAGGATGACGGTTATTTGGGTTATTTGTGATAGATTCTCTGAGATGGTCCATTTGGTACCATTGCCGAAGTTTCCGTCTGGTGCCCTTCTTTTTTCAACAGGCGGTTCGTTTACATGGTATTCCTGAGAATATTGTGTCAGACAAAGGAGTTCAGTTTGTGTCCAGATTTTGGAGAGCATTTTGTTCTAAATTAGGAATTGGCTGTCTTTTTCTTCTGCTTTTCATCCTCAGACAAATGGTCAGACTGAGAAAGCAAATCAGACCTTGGAAACCTATTTGAGATGTTTTGTATCAGGACGACTGGGTTTCTTTTTTGCCATTTGCAGAGTTTGCTCTCAATAATAGTGCTAGCTCTGCTACTTTGATGTCTGTTTTTTTCTGCAATTTTGGGTTTCATCCTAGGTTCTCTTCAGGGCAGGTTGAGGCTTCGGTCTGTTCGGGAGTTGATTCTGTGGTGGAGATAATGCAGCAGATTTGGGGGCAAGTAGTGGACAAATTTTTTCAGTCGCAGGAGAATGCTCAAAGGTTTGCCAACCGGCGTAGGACTGTTGGTCCCCAGTTTAAAGTGGGGGACATGGTTTGGTTGTCCTCCAGGAATGTTCCTATGAGAGTTTCTTCTCCTAAATTTAAGCCAAGTTTTATTGGACTCTATAAGATTTCGGAGATCATTAATCCTGTATCTTTTCATTTGGCTCTTCCCGAGTCATTTAAAATTTACAATGTTTTTCATAAGTCTTTGCTGAAGAAGCATGTGGAGCCAGTAGTTCCCACGGCAGCGCCCCCGGACCCTGTGTTGGTAACAGGAGATCTGGAGTATTAAGTTAAGAAAAGTTTGGATTCCCGTCTTAATAGACAAAAGCTTCAGTACCTTATTAAGTGGAAGGGTTATGGTCAGGAGAACAATTCTTGGGTTTTTGCTTCTGACATTCATGCTGACAGATTGGTTCTGCCTTCAATCATGCCCATCCTGACAGACCTGGTCGTTCTGGTGAGGGTTTGGTGACCCCTCCTAAAGGTGGGTACTGTTGTGAATGTCATCTGAGAGGGTGATAGTTTGGAGCTCCCTCTGGTGGTCAGGACTGGGGGTGAAGCTGACTGTGCCTCAACAGGTGTGGGAGTTAATTGGGAGTTTGGGAAGCCCAATTGCAGATCAGCCTGTATTATATAGAAGAGCAGTGTCTGCTGGCTGGGGACGGTTATAGACGTTGTTACTCTGTCTCTGTGTTTGGGTTTTTTTTTGTTTTGCTTAAAGTCTATTTTCTTGCAGTAGAGGAATTTTCTGTTTTGATGAACATGGGGGTTCCCCCTTTGCAGGTTCCACTGCAAGAAAAGGGAGATTCTCCTTGTTCTATTTGATTATTTGCACTTTTGTATTTCTTGTGTTTTTTTGGCATTTTGTTTCTCACATTATTTACAAGAGTACCTGATATACTGGGGAAGAATCCATGTGGTCTCAGTATTTTTCTTATCAGGAGACTGGTATATTTATGCAGGGTTTTGCACTGACCATAATCAGTTATCTGTCCTGTCCTGTTCTATCTAGGAAGTCGAGCCTCGCCTTTACTAATCTATATTTTCCTATCTATGTATTGTGTTTTCTTACATCACAGTTGGCTTTATATGTTGGGGGCTTGCTATTCCTTTTGGGACTATTCTGAGGCAGATAGGTTTTCTCATTTTTATCTGTGAGGTGTAGTAAGTTTCAGACGGCTGTGACATGGCGTCTAGGTGTGTTTAGGAACATTCCACAACTACTTCTAGGGTGGTCTAACAGATAGCGGATTGCGGTTAGCTCAAGTTCCAACTACTCATGTTTTTTCTGTTGATGGGATTTTTGTGATGATCCACGGTGACCAGATCATAACAGAGTTCCTTTATTCCTGTCGAAAACCCGGTAGTCACTGTGTGATATTATAACTGGCCAATTTTTTTTATGATGACCCTGACTGGGTCTTCTTTGCTGAGTTTCAGCTATGCAAGCTCTAGCAGGGAGACTGGAAAGCAGGGGCATTTTGCACTGAATTTCGTAGATGGTCCACTGACATTAGGTGGAATGACTCTGCCCCTAGGAGTCATTATTGCCTTTTATTGCGACAAGCCTAAGGGGTACTTCTCACATAGCGAGATCGCTAGCGAGATCGCTGCTGAGTCACGGTTTTTGTGACACACCAGTGACCTCATTAGCGATCTCGCTGTGTGTGACACTGAGCAGCGATCTGGCCCCTGCAGTGAAATCGCTGCTCGTTACACACAGTGCTGGTTCATTTTTTGGACGTTGCTCTCCTGCTGTGAAGCACAACGATCTGAATGTGCAGGGAGCCAGCTTCTGACAGCCTGCGGTAAGCTGTAACCAAGGTAAATATCGGGTAACCAAGCGAAGCCCTTTGCTTGGTTACCTGATATTTAGCTTGGTTACTAGCGTCCGCTGCTCTCAGGCTGCTAGTGCCAGCTCCCTGCTCCCTGCACACGTAGCCAGAGTACACATCGGGTAAATAAGCAAAGCGGTTTGCTTATTAACCCGATGTGTACTCTGGTTAGGAGTGCAGGGAGCCAGCGCTAAGCAGTGTACGCTGGTAACCAAGGTAAATATCGGGTAACCAAGCAAAGTGCTTTGCTTGGTTACCCGATATTTATCTTAGTTACCAAGCACAGCATCACTTCCACGCGTCGCTGCTGGCTGGGGGCTGGTCACTGGTCGCTGGTGAGATCTGCCTGATTGACAGCTTACCAGCGACCATGTAGCGACGCACCAGCGATCCTGACCAGGTCAGATCACTGGAGGGATCGCTGGAGCGTCGCTAAAGTGTGACTGTACTCTAAGGCACACCAGTGCAATAATCATGCTGTCTAATCAGCATCTTGATATGCCACACCTGTGAGGTGGTTGGATTGTTTCGGCAAAGGAACTCACTCACTAACATAGATTCCAACAAATTTGTGAACAATATTTGAGAGAAAAAGGCCTTTTGTATAAATAGAAAAAGTTGAAAGATCTTTGTGTTCAGCTCATGAAACCTGGAGCAAAAATAAAAGTGTTGCTTTTATATTTTTGTTCAGTATAGAAAGTTGAATAATATAATGATGATGATACCTAGATACTGTATCTGTAATCTGATGCCTTATTACAGAGAAAATCACATTTTTCTTAATATGCAATTGAGCTGTTAAGATCTATGGGCCCAGGGCCGTATTTGCCATTAGGCACTTGAGGGCACGTGCCTAGGGCGGCGCCTTCCAGGGGGGCGGCGCCCAAACCAAAATTTAAAAAAAAAAAAATTTTTTTTTTTAAATCTTCCTCCCTCCCTCTTCCAAACTCTTTATTAAATCCGGGGCCTTTTTGGAGGAGGGAGGGAGCGCACAGTCATTTATAGTCGCGTCTATAACACGCGACTATAAATGACACTGTGAGCGTGCCGGCACTTACTTCCGGGGTCAGAGGAGCTGTAATCAGCTCCCCGCCCCGACGTGCTGCCGTGCGCTCACTGTGCAGAGGTCACAGGAGCGTGAGGCCGCGCAGAGGAGGACGGGAGCCGCCGCCGCCGGAGATGGAGCCGCCGCCGGAGATGGAGCCGCCGCCGGAGATGGAGCCGCCGAGCAAGATGTCAGATGCCGCCGCCGCCGCCGCCGCCACCGCCACCGTGGAGAACGGGAGATGCAGCCTGGAGCAGGTAAGCGCTTTACAGCCGAAGACAGCGCCGAACAAGCAACCCGGGGGGGGGCGCAACATGGAGGATGGGGGGATGGAACATGATATGGGGGCGCAACATGGAGGATGGGGGGGATGGAACATGATATGGGGGCGCAACATGGAGGATGGGGGGATGGAACATGATATGGGGGCGCAACATGGAGGATGGGGGGGATGGAACATATGGGGGCGCAACATGGAGGATGGGGGGATGGAACATATGGGGGCGCAACATGGAGGATGGGGGGGATGGAACATGATATGGGGGCGCAACATGGAGGATGGGGGGATGGAACATGATATGGGGGCGCAACATGGAGGATGGGGGGGATGGAACATGATATGGGGGCGCAACATGGAGGATGGGGGGATGGAACATGATATGGGGGCGCAACATGGAGGATGGGGGGGATGGAACATGATATGGGGGCGCAACATGGAGGATGGGGGGATGGAACATGATATGGGGGCGCAACATGGAGGATGGGGGGGATGGAACATGATATGGGGGCGCAACATGGAGGATGGGGGGATGGAACATGATATGGGGGCGCAACATGGAGGATGGGGGGGATGGAACATGATATGGGGGCGCAACATGGAGGATGGGGGGGATGGAACATGATATGGGGGCGCAACATGGAGGATGGGGGGATGGAACATGATATGGGGGCGCAACATGGAGGATGGGGGGGATGGAACATGATATGGGGGCGCAACATGGAGGATGGGGGGGATGGAACATGATATGGGGGCGCAACATGGAGGATGGGGGGATGGAACATGATATGGGGGCGCAACATGGAGGATGGGGGGATGGAACATGATATGGGGGCGCAACATGGAGGATGGGGGGATGGAACATGATATGGGGGCGCAACATGGAGGATGGGGGGGATGGAACATGATGTGGGGGTGCAACATGGAGGCTGGGGGGGGATGGAACATGATATGGGGGCGCAACATGGAGGATGGGGGGGATGGAACATGATATGGGGGCGCAACATGGAGGATGGGGGATGGAACATGATATGGGGGCGCAACATGAAGGATGGGGGGATGGAACATGATATGGGGGCGCAACATGAAGGATGGGGGGATGGAACATGATATGGGGGAGCAACATGGAGGATGGGGGGATGGAACATGATATGGGGGCGCAACATGGAGGATGGGGGGATGGAACATGATATGGGGGCGCAACATGAAGGATGGGGGGATGGAACATGATATGGGGGCGCAACATGGAGGATGGGGGGATGGAACATGATATGGGGGCGCAACATGGAGGATGGGGGGATGGAACATGATATGGGGGCGCAACATGGAGGATGGGGGGATGGAACATGATATGGGGGCGCAACATGGAGGATGGGGGGATGGAACATGATATGGGGGCGCAACATGGAGGATGGGGGGATGGAACATGATATGGGGGCGCAACATGGAGGATGGGGGGATGGAACATGATATGGGGGCGCAACATGGAGGATGGGGGGGGATGCAGCATGATATGGGGGTGCAACATGGAGGATGGGGGGGGATGCAGCATGATGTGGGGGCGCAACATGGAGGATGGGGGGGATGCAGCATGATGTGGGGGCGCAACATGGAGGATGGGGGGGATGCAGCATGATGTGGGGGCGCAACATGGAGGATGGGGGGGATGCAGCATGATGTGGGGGCGCAACATGGAGGATGGGGGGGATGCAGCATGATGTGGGGGTGCAACATGGAGGATGGGGGGGATGCCGCATGATGTGGGGGCGCAACATGGAGGATGGGGGGGATGCCGCATGATGTGGGGGTGCAACATGGAGGCTGGGGGGGATGCCGCATGATATGGGGGCGCAACATGGGGGATGGAACATGATGTGGGGGCGCAGCGTGGAGGATGGGGGGGATGCCGCATGATGTGGGGGCGCAACATGGAGGATGTGGGGGCGCAACATGGAGGATGGGGGGGATGAAGCATGATGTGGGGGCGCAACATGGAGGATGAAGCATGATGTGGGGCGCAACATGGAGGATGGGGGGGATGAAGCATGATGTGGGGGCGCAGCATGGACGATGGGGGGGATGAAGCATGATGTGGGGGCGCAGCATGGAGGATGGGGGCGATGAAGCATGATGTGGGGGCGCAGCATGGAGGATGGGGGGGATGAAGCATGATGTGGGGGCGCAACATGGAGGATGGGGGGGATGAAGCATGATGTGGGGGCGCAACATGGAGGATGTGGGGGCGCAACATGGGGATGGAGCATGATGTGGGGGTGCAGCATGGGGGATGGAGCAGAATGGGAAAATGAGGGAGGGTGGTGGACAGTATAGCAAATGGGAGTTACAGTATGGAGAATGAGAGGCATGGTATGGAGAATGGGGTAGCATGGGGGGGGGCATGGTATGGAGAATGGGGTAGCATGGGGGGGGGCATGGTATGGAGAATGAGAGGCATGGTATGGAGAATGGGGTAGCACGGGGGGAGGCATGGTATGGAGAATGGGGTAGCATGGGGGGGGCATGGTATGGAGAATGGGGTAGCATGGGGGGGGGGCATGGTATGGAGAATGGGGTAGCACGGGGGGAGGCATGGTATGGAGAATGGGAAAGCATGGGGGGTACTCTGTATGGAAGGGGAACCAGGGTGGGCTTGGTATGGAGGGGGCTTGATATGGAGAAGGGGCAGCATGGGGAGCGCTCAGTTAGGAGCCTGGAAGGGCTGGGTATACATAATGCGAAGCATAAGGTTTATTATAGAGTGGGGACATCATGAGGGGGACAGTGAAGTGGGGGCTGCATGGAGAGGTGGGGACAGTGAAGGTCATAGTTCATAAGTGAGGAAGGTCTGGAGGGTATAATTCAGTGGTGAGGACAGTGGGGTTTTCATTTGAGGGGGCAGTGTAGTGGAAATGTTATAGGAGAGAATGTGGAGGCTGTATACTGTAAGTGACACGGTGTGGTGTCATTCTTTGTGCTGTGAGCTCAGTGATGGGCAGTTATTCATTCTTGGGCACAGCCTTGGGCTTACTTCGGGTGGTTACTCTTTAGTGAGAATTATGAGTCTGTCACCAGGTTTTTGCCACCTAATTTGAGAGCAGCATAATGTAGGGGCAGAGATCCTGATTCCAGCGATGTCACTTACTGGGCTGCTTAGTGTAGTTTTGATAAAATCACTGTTTAATCAGCAGTAGTTATCATTACAGGACCACTTGGTGTGCTGCAGGTAGTCCAGCATATTCATGAGCTCTGTATAACTGCGAGATCTGCAGCAGAGAAAACGACAGCAAACAGCTCAGTAAGTGACACATCGCTGGAATCAGGGGCTCTGTCTCTACATTATGCTGCTCTCAGATGGGGGAGCAAAACCTGGTGACAGATTCCCTATACGGGCACCATTGCAGTGTTTGCTGCAGCAGACCAGACAAGAGGGGAGTCTTGGGAGACGCTGGACAAAGTGTTGCTAAGAGCGATGACATTTTACTTTTACTCCCAAAATGGCAATTAATCTGCAGACACATTTATACAGGGGACGTCGCTCTGGCATATACAGTTTTACCTTAATATTATATATATGCAAACTGTTCTGTCCCCCCTGGTGCGGCCGATGTCTTGGTGCAGATGTGCACCGTCCTATTTGCATATTAAAGACAGTCCCTCGCCCTTAGGTGAGTCAGTGCTGTCTAAAATCACTTAGCATTTCTGCACGTGTCCTGACACTGGAGGAGCAGAGTAGCACTCCAAGTGTCAGTGTGTGTGCGCACGCAATGTGACTGCAGTGTCCGCGTGGGTGCGCCTGCAATGTGACTGCAGTGTCCGCGTGGGTGCGCCTGCAATGTGACTGCAGTGTCCGCGTGGGTGCGCCTGCAATGTGACTGCAGTGTCCGCGTGGGTGCGCCTGCAATGTGACTGCAGTGTCCGCGTGGGTGCGCCTGCAATGTGACTGCAGTGTCCGCGTGGGTGCGCCTGCAATGTGACTGCAGTGTCCGCGTGGGTGTGCCTGCAATGTGACTGCAGTGTCCGCGTGGGTGCGCCTGCAATGGGACTGCAGTGTCCGCGTGGGTGCGCCTGCAATGTGACTGCAGTGTCTGCGTGGGTGTGCATGCAATGTGACTGCAGTGTCTGCGTGGGTGCGCCTGCAATGTGACTGCAGTGTCTGCGTGGGTGTGCATGCAATGTGACTGCAGTGTCTGCGTGGGTGCGCCTGCAATGTGACTGCAGTGTCTGCGTGGGTGCGCCTGCAATGTGACTGCAGTGTCTGCGTGGGTGCGCCTGCAATGTGACTGCAGTGTCTGCGTGGGTGCGCCTGCAATGTGACTGCAGTGTCTGCGTGGGTGCGTTTGCAATGTGACTGCAGTGTCCGCGTGGGTGCGCCTGCAATGTGACTGCAGTGTCTGCGTGGGTGCGCCTGCAATGTGACTGCAGTGTCTGCGTGGGTGCGCCTGCAATGTGACTGCAGTGTCCGCGTGGGTGCGCCTGCAATGTGACTGCAGTGTCCGCGTGGGTGCGCCTGCAATGTGACTGCAGTGTCCGCGTGGGTGCGCCTGCAATGTGACTGCAGTGTCCGCGTGGGTGCGCCTGCAATGTGACTGCAGTGTCCGCGTGGGTGCGCCTGCAATGTGACTGCAGTGTCCGCGTGGGTGCGCCTGCAATGTGACTGCAGTGTCCGCGTGGGTGCGCCTGCAATGTGACTGCAGTGTCCGCGTGGGTGCGCCTGCAATGTGACTGCAGTGTCCGCGTGGGTGCGCCTGCAATGTGACTGCAGTGTCCGCGTGGGTGCGCCTGCAATGTGACTGCAGTGTCCGCGTGGGTGCGCCTGCAATGTGACTGCAGTGTCCGCGTGGGTGCGCCTGCAATGTGACTGCAGTGTCCGCGTGGGTGTGCCTGCAATGTGACTGCAGTGTCCGCGTGGGTGCGCCTGCAATGGGACTGCAGTGTCCGCGTGGGTGCGCCTGCAATGTGACTGCAGTGTCTGCGTGGGTGTGCATGCAATGTGACTGCAGTGTCTGCGTGGGTGCGCCTGCAATGTGACTGCAGTGTCTGCGTGGGTGTGCATGCAATGTGACTGCAGTGTCTGCGTGGGTGCGCCTGCAATGTGACTGCAGTGTCTGCGTGGGTGCGCCTGCAATGTGACTGCAGTGTCTGCGTGGGTGCGCCTGCAATGTGACTGCAGTGTCTGCGTGGGTGCGCCTGCAATGTGACTGCAGTGTCTGCGTGGGTGCGCCTGCAATGTGACTGCAGTGTCTGCGTGGGTGCGTTTGCAATGTGACTGCAGTGTCCGCGTGGGTGCGCCTGCAATGTGACTGCAGTGTCTGCGTGGGTGCGCCTGCAATGTGACTGCAGTGTCTGCGTGGGTGCGCCTGCAATGTGACTGCAGTGTCTGCGTGGGTGCGCCTGCAATGTGACTGCAGTGTCTGCGTGGGTGCGCCTGCAATGTGACTGCAGTGTCTGCGTGGGTGCGTTTGCAATGTGACTGCAGTGTCCGCGTGGGTGCGCCTGCAATGTGACTGCAGTGTCTGCGTGGGTGCGCCTGCAATGTGACTGCAGTGTCTGCGTGGGTGCGCCTGCAATGTGACTGCAGTGTCCGCGTGGGTGTGCATGCAATGTGATGCAGGTACGTTCTGACACCTGGTTGCTGCCTGTATTTGACTGCTGATTCAATGAGGAAGGTTGTTGAAGTGAGCAGACAGCACATCACAGCGCCGTGTCCCCCTCCTCACTGTGCTCCTCCTGTGTTGGATGCACACATGCACTGACGCTTGGAGTGTGCCGCTGTGCTCCTCCTGTGTTGTGTGCACACATGCACTGACGCTTGGCGTGTGCCGCTGTGCTCCTCCTGTGTTGTGTGCACACCCGCACTGACGCTTGGAGTGTGCCGCAGTGTTGGGTGCGGTGCAGACAGGAGATCTGGTGTTACGGTGCTCACTCTCACCAATGGATCACTATTAATCAAGACACAGGCCTGGCTAGTATTTTCCTATATTCGGTGGTATCGGTGCACCAGGCTTAGGCCGCGCAGAAATGTCCTCATTTTCATATCAAATAAATGTGGCTTTTTCAGTGAACATTAAAGGGAACCTGTTACACCCTTTTTCAATTCTAAACTGCCCCCCCTCTTGTTAGTGACGCAATGTAAGTGATGCACATTTTCTGACTAACAAGACAATGGAGCAGTTTAATATTAAAGGTCGTGACCAGTTCCTTTTAAGCTGAACTATATGGGTGAGTTTATTTCTCCACAGATCATGTCCCCCATATAAATATTTCCGCAGTCTAGGTGTCATTTTGGGGTGACAGGTTCCCTTTAAGTCAGCTTAAAAATCATCTCACCTGACGAATGAAAGTTTTTTTGCTCGTGCATCGGGTGATGGACACTGTTTAGATAAATCAGTTTCCCATCTTTGGCTGCAGTGTGAATGCTGCTTTTAAAGGGGATTTCTCACATTGGGATCTTACCCCCTATCCTTGGGATGGGGAATAACTTTCCAAGCGCTGGGGGTCCGACTACCGTGGCCCCGAGTGTTTCCCAGAACCAGAACATGCAGACAGAATGGATTCCGGGAGTAAAATTTCATAGTCCTGTCTCCTGAGCTGTGCACTTAAAAGGTCTTTTGAGCAATTGGTTGGGGTCTAAAGTCCCACCCCATGATGCCCCTTCTCCCTACTGAGCCCACCTCTGCCCTACTAATCTCCTCAGAATTAATGGACCTAAACCTATAAGATCTCGTCCAAAAGTTAAGTCTACTGCCTGGGACTAATCAGTATTGTGGTTCTTATATGGTCCACAGTCTAATGATGTCTGGTAACAACTACCAGCATCTCCTTACCATTGTTAAGGACATACTGAGAGTTGTACGTTAATGCAATACATAGATGTATATGGGTCTAACCTGACACTGCACTTGATTGCTGTGTGAAGTTGGCATTGTATTCATGTACTGATGGTGGTTTTGGCGATGTATTGTCTTCAGGGTGTGTTTGGTGATGTTATTGTGTTTAGGGTGGTTTTGGTGATATTACTGTATTGACAGTAGTTCTGTTGATGTATTACTGTACTAACTGTGGTTTTGGTTACGTATTATAGTATGTAGTGTGGTTTTAGTTATGTATTACTGTACTGATGGTGGTTCTGGTGATAGTCATGTGGCTGTTGTAATCTTTACCTTATCAGTCTTGATCCTAAAACATAGGGTCAGCGTGCTGGACTAAAAATACAGCTATCTGCATGTCTGTCAGCCGAATAAGTAATAGACTAAAGCCCCCATACACTATAGTCTGATTTTTAGGCCGGCAGCTATCTTGCTCGGCTCTCCAATATACAGGAGCACTCATTCTGCCAAGTGTTTCTGTGTTCTTTATTAGAGCCGCTGCTGGACATCTCCGACAGCAGCTTATCATTTAGAGGATAATAGGATCTACACTCCGTAATTGGACATGCTGGATCCTTATTCCCCTGACAATCAGAATTGAGAGCCCCTGTTCACATTGGGCTATCAGCAGAACCTGTCGATATTGGCGGGTTTAGACAACTTTAGGTTAATGTGTATGGAGGTCTTAACTACTATCTGAAGGCTCTGGGCTCTATCAGGGAATGTGCACACGTCTTGCAGTGGTCTGTGAACCCCCGGAATTATTCAGACAGAAAACACTTCAGGACAGTCATCATTTTATCCTGAAGCAAATATTTATTTTTTTTGCTGTGGCTTCTTGGTTGTTTTTTCCAACATCTTTTAGCTACTGGATTTTACTTATTTTTTTAAATGAAGTAGTAAGCGGCATCCAAGCAGCAGGCGCCATATAATGGCCGGTCACAACTAGTAAGCGGCATCCAAGCAGCAGGCGCCATATAATGGACCGGTCACAACTAGTAAGCGGCATCCAAGCAGCAGGCGCCATATAATGGCCGGTCACAACTAGTAACCAGCATCCAAGCAGCAGGCGCCATATAATGGCCGGTCACAACTAGTAAGCGGCATCCAAGCAGAAGCCGCTATATAATGGACCGGTCACAACTAGTAAGCGGCATCCAAGCAGAAGCCGCTGTATAATGGACCGGTCACAACTAGTAAGCGGCATCCAAGCAGAAGCCGCTATATAATGGCCGGTCACAACTAGTAAGCGGCATCCAAGCAGCAGGCGCCATATAATGGCCGGTCACAACTAGTAAGAGGCATCCAAGCAGCAGGCGCCATATAATGGCCGGTCACAACTAGTAAGCGGCATCCAAGCAGCAGGCGCCATATAATGGCCGGTCACAACTAGTAACCAGCATCCAAGCAGCAGGCGCCATATAATGGCCGGTCACAACTAGTAAGCGGCATCCAAGCAGTAGGCGCCATATAATGGCCGGTCACAACTAGTAAGCGGCATCCAAGCAGCAGGCGCCATATAATGGCCGGTCACAACTAGTAACCAGCATCCAAGCAGCAGGCGCCATATAATGGCCGGTCACAACTAGTAAGCGGCATCCAAGCAGCAGGCGCCATATAATGGACCGGTCACAACTAGTAAGCGGCATCCAAGCAGCAGGCGCCATATAATGGCCGGTCACAACTAGTAAGCGGCATCCAAGCAGCAGGCGCCATATAATGGCCGGTCACAACTAGTAAGCGGCATCCAAGCAGCAGGCGCCATATAATGGCCGGTCACAACTAGTAACCGGCATCCAAGCAGCAGGCGCCATATAATGGCCGGTCACAACTAGTAACCAGCATCCAAGCAGCAGGCGCCATATAATGGCCGGTCACAACTAGTAACCAGCATCCAAGCAGCAGGCGCCATATAATGGCCGGTCACAACTAGTAAGCGGCATCCAAGCAGCAGGCGCCATATAATGGACCGGTCACAACTAGTAAGCGGCATCCAAGCAGCAGGCGCCATATAAAGGACCGGTCACTGTCAGCCGCTTCATGTCTGAGGAAAACTGACGCGCTTAAAAAAACTCCAAAGACTGAACATATGGACAGCAAGTCGTTTTACATTGCAGTGTATGAGTTCATTTCTTTAATATTTAGAGTTTGGGTTTTTTGGGCGGGTTATAGGGCGGATCTGTCTGGAAAAAAAAAAAAAAAGCTGTGTGCATATAACCGTAATCTGACTGATCAGAAGGGGGCGCCACCACTGACAGTGCCTAGGGCAGCAAAAACCCCAAATACGGCCCTGTATGGGCCATACACTGAGCTCCCTAATAATCTACTTCTAGAGCTTATTTTAAATGAAAAGGGGCATTACTAGTGTGAGACATTAAAAAATTTGTTTAAAAGAACAGAAGGAAGCACACAGACAACTGATGGACACACGCTACTATCAGAAATTGGAGTCTGACCCTACACAGGACTATTACAAGGAACTTAACAAGTTGGCCTCTTGTCTGCCTGACATATCCATAAGAACTGATGAACTGATACCGGTGAGTCCAAGAATAAGCACATTCTACATGTTTCCCAAAATTCACAAATCTGGAAACCCAGGAAGACCCATCATTTCATGTGTGGGCACCCTCACTGAACAAGTCTCTGGATGGGTAGAGGGTATCCTTAAACCCTTGGTAAGGGATACAACCAGCTACATCCAGGACACTACTGACCTATTGAAAAAACTATCATCAATAGGTCCTCTTCCAGAGGGAACCATCCTTGCTACCATGGATGTGGAATCCTTGTACTCGAATATTCCACACCAGGATGGATTAAATGGTTGCAAAATTTTCCTGGAAAATACAGGAACTGATGCCAATTCTGTGGTGAAGCTTACAAAATTCATCCTCACCCATAATTACTTTGCATTTGACAATGACATATATCTACAGGAGACTGGGACTGCAATGGGAAGCAAAATGGCACCACAATATGCAAATCTTTTCATGGCCAATCTTGAGAGTGACTTTTTATCCTCTTGTCCTATCAGGCCTCTGGCCTACTACCATTACATTGATGATATTTTAATTATCTGGACAGAGTCTGAGCAGCAGCTGAAGACCTTCCATGAACAATTTAATCAGTTTCATCCCACCATCAACCTAACACTCCACTACTCCTGCACGGAAATCAACTTCTTGGACACCATCATTAAACTACGGAACAATGAAATACAGACATCCCTGTACAAGAAGCCAATTGACCATCCAACATACCTGAAATGGGACAGTTTTCATCCAAAACACATAAAAAACTCTATTGAATACAGCCAGGCTATCAGGTACAATCGGATATGTTCAAACAGTACAGATAGAGACAATCACCTTGAGAGCCTCAGAAAAACCTTTCTGAATCAAGGCTACCACCCAAGAACAATTGAAAACCAGATTATAAGAGCCACCAGAATATCAAGAAACCATCTTCTACATTATAAAACTAAAGAAGAAAACAACCGGGTCCCTCTTGTAGTCACCTACAATCCACATCTGGAGGTGTTTAGAGGAGCTGCACGGAAACTACAACCATTACTGCAAAAAGATGCCCGGTTAAAATCTATTTTTCCAGACCCCCCACTTCTGTGTTTTAGACAGCCCCCAAATCTAAGAAGCATCATTGTCAGAAGCTCCCTGTCCTCTCTAACACCAACAGGAACATTTCCCTGCAACCAGAAAAAATGTAAGACCTGTCCAATAATATTGACAACGGACAAGATAAAGATTCCCAGATCACATCAGGACTACAAGATCCCAGGTACCTTCAGCTGCATTACAACCAATGTGGTGCACTTAATTATATGTACCAAATGTCCAACTGGGGGTCTATATGTAGGGGAGACCGGACAACAGCTCAGGACAAGGATGAATTCTCACCGCCACACAATTAGAGAAAAAAGGATGGATCTACCTGTGGCCAAACATTTTTGTAACTCAGACCACAGCATCATGGACATGAAATTGCTGGTATTGAAAGGAAACTTCAAGTCCCAGAGAGACAGGAGACTATGGGAGTACAAACTTATGATGACATTTGACACATTCAGAGAAGGAATGAATGTGTCTCATGGATTCATGTCTTTTTACATCAGTTAAAAGATGTGCTCCTCTGACCATCCGAGCGTGTCACAGCCCTGGCCAGACCCTTATCAGAGGACAATAAAACGTTCACACTGAACTGCAGCAAAATTTATGGTCACAACAGTTTGCCCCCCTGCCATAGTGATAGTTCTGTTTCATATAACTTGGTTTTTTTTTTATTTTTTTACTGCACTATTCTAAGTCCTGTTGTGTATAAATATGTGACTCTTCAGATTTTGTGTTATACCATGCCTGATGAAGAGACCTGAGTAGTATGGAAAGCTTGCTATTATTACCATCTTTTCAGTTAGCCATTAAAAGGTATCAACCACTGAGGACTCTCTGTTCTTTTAAACAATTATTTTTATCTCTACTGGCTAACACGGTACAAAGATATATTTTACTTGTAGTGTGGGACATGTAATGACTGCTCTGATGATCTACATACCTCACACTGATAATGCCTCCTTTAATTTATTTAGAATAGGCTCTGGAGACAGTTTCTCAGAGAGATCAGTGTCCAGCCCATAAATTGTAGCGGAACATTTATACAGTGACAAGCCTTATGGTAATGTTTTGATATTTTGACTTTCAGGCTCTGTCTCACCATCCACTATAACTTTGAGTGTGACACTACCTTCATGTTATAGACAATCCTCTTGGTTGCCACATACATACATTTGACTTGTAACTATTTAGTATATAATTAGTTATGTAGATTCTTGCATTGTTACTGTTTTGCTCATAAAATCAACTGCATTGAAGTGTTCTACACCCTATAAAGACATTCATATTCGCCTACCATGTAATATTTTTTTCCATCCTGAATCCTCCCTGTAATAATGTCCCTCATTGTGGACTTTTTCCAGGTATTTTTTATATACTTGCATCCTGGACTTCTTACTTAAATAATGTCCTCCAGCCTGCACATTTTTCATTAATAATGTCCCCCATTCTGGGCCCTTTCTTGGTATAATGTCCTTCATCATGCAACAATCTTGCTCATCCTGGACCCCTTCCCATAGTAATGACCCTCATCCTGGGCCCCTTCCTATGACAATGGGTCCTTTCCTGGTATAATGCAACTCTATTCTGTGCTCATTCCTGGTATGATGTCTACCATCCTGATATAATGCTATAATGCTGGTATATTGCTCCCCATCCGAAGCCCTTTCCTATAAAAGCCCCTTCTTGGGTCCCTTCCTGGCATAATGCCCCCCACCCTGGTATAATGTCCCTCATCCTGAGCCCTTTCCAGTAATAATGTTTTTAACTCTTGTCCAGCTCATTTAAAAAAAAAAATAAATAACCGATTCTACACATCTTTCCCCTACTCCCACGAGGTGTAGCATCCCCTCTATAGCCAGGCAGTAGCCAGCAACTGATTTTGGTGTGCAACGCATAATGTCACTGCTACGTGCCGCCTGTGATTAGCACGCCGACATCTGCTGCCATCATTTGATTGTTCGACGTGTATTGCAGTTCAGGGAGCTGGCAGGTCACCGAGCCGCAATACATTTAACCTAAATGTACATGTGAGAACGCACATCTAGGTTAAATAGGCGCTTGTGTCGGCAGACTCTCTTCCCAAATGGGCCCGATCATGGTTGCACCCCCTGGAACCACGATCATTACACCGGTTTATCTATTCCCCCTTTCACCTTACCAAATTGTATCAATGCAATAAAAAGTGCAACTTTTACATGTGGTGTTGTTAAAAAAAAAAACTATCTCATAGTCAATCATACTGGATATCACAGGTTCTTTTTAATACTTCATTTTATTAGCAGTCTGCAATGATCATGCACTATTGGGTTTCAGCAAGACTCACCAACTCTCCAAGAACATTCATATTTTAGACCTAATATATCATATTCTCCATATTCTTTGAAGTTTCATGCAGCAAATCCTTTAATCTTTCGCTGAGCTACAGATGCATGAAATACGCCTGTGCTGCTATATATTTTATTAGATTGCTATGCTCTAGAATCAAGCTATGCTTCTATACTATGTCTGGCATTAAAGGGCAACTTAATCAATTTCGCATCATTCTAAGGGAAAATAAGAACTCGTATGAATAAAAAAATATATATCTTTTAAGTAAGAAATGAAACGTAAAGCTAATTTTTGCCATTATATTGTTATGTTCTGTATGAAAGATTCTAGTAAAGCTCTATGGTCTTAAACATTTATATACTATGCTCATCTCTAATCCAAAATAAGTTTACACATAGAAGACATAGTCCAGTGTAAAATCATACCAGTGTTTCTAATTGTTCATAAGCCCTCTCTACCTCAAAGTACCCTCAAGACAATAGTGTACACTGTACCGCACATAAAGGATAAAGTATGACAGTGTGAATACATCATAGAGATACGACGTGCCCCCATGGGGCACACATATAAGTGCTCAGTACCTCAAAGTAACCCCAAGGCTACGATCACATACTGTGCGGCACATTCCAAAGACAGCATGACACTGCGAGTACACAACACGCATTGTATGTGCCCCCCCCGGAGCACATATCACCATTTAGTACCAATGTTCTGTACAATGATAGGGGTTAATAAGGTTGTCTGGGATTTCAATAAAGATGTCTAAAAACAAGAAATACCCTTTAAATCCTCCATATGCCATGTACAAAATTTATATAAACACTGCTGTGACCCTCTAGACTTAGCATGACCGCTGAGACCTGTGATTAGCAGCAGTGGTCACATTAATGATCTACAGTAGAGAACTTAGCAGGTGAGTTGTGGTTATTGCATAACATTTGCTGCTCTTAGGCTACTTTGACATATTTTGATTTTCACACATTTTTATTTTGTATTATTGCATTTTTAATATGACTTGTAGATCATGGAATTATTCAGTTAAGGCCGATTTCATTCAATGCACATTTATATGAAGGCACAGTACAGAGATCTTGCTAATGATCTTTTTATACCTATGCTTGCAACGATGACAAGGGGGATCCATTACGTCTAGAGGAAAGAAGGTTTATTCTTCATTACAGAAGGTGATTCTTTACTGTAAAAGCAGTGGGATTATAGAACTCCTGCCGCATGATGTTGGGATAGCTGATTCACTAAAGTTCATAGAGAGCTTAGATGGCTTTCTTAACCCACTCCCGATGCAGCCAATTTCTGTTTTTGCGTTTTTGTTTTTTCCTCCTTTTCTGCCAAAAGCTATAACTTTTTTATTTTACTGTTCACAAAGACATATGAGAACTTATTTTTTTTGCGGGACGAATTATACTTTTGAATTACATCATTCATTTTACCACATAGTGTACTGGAAAATGTGAAAAAAATCCAAGTTTGGTGAAATTGTGAAAAAAACGCAATTCTGACATTGGTTTTTGGGAATAGTTTTTATGGCATACATTATGCAATAAAACTGACCTAGCAATATGATTCTTCTCATCAGTATGATTATCATGAGTCCAAATAGGTACAGTTTTTTAATTATTCTATTGGTGAAATAAGAAATCAGAACCGTAATGTTTTTGGTCAAAGGAGCCGTGTGAGGGCTTATTTGTTGCGGGACGAGACAACATTTTTATTGATAACATTTTGGAAAAGATTTAACATATCGATCGCTTGTTAAAACATTTTTGGTGGTGATGCAGCGACCAAAAAAATAATTGGGCATTTTTTGTTGTTTTTGTTTTTTCCTGGTGTTTACAAATCGAGGTTAATTTTTTTAAAATATTTCTATAGATTGGACTTTTCTGACACATTTTCTTACACATATCTGTATTTTTTATTAGCTTTATTTTTAATGAGGGGAAAGGAGGTTTGTGAATTGAAGTTTTATGGGATTTTTTCATATATTTTAAAATGTTTTTTTCTTACTTTTCACAGTATATATTAGTCCCTTAGGGGACTTGAACTACAGTTGTCTAATCACTTGTTTTACAGTAAAAATCACAGTCTCATTTTAAACCCATCCACAGGCTGGGCTTCAAGGGACCTTAATGACAAGCATGGAGGTCTGCAAAAGACTCTTGGCTGGGAAATTAGAAGAAAACTCTGGTGTGACCTAATGTGGAGGCTACAACCCATCAGTGGCTGCTGATTTACCGCAGCCAAGACATGGCATTGCTTATGGCAAGAGACCAAGGCAACACAGAAGCCAGTATCGCGGAGGCACACCGGATTCGGAGGTAAGAATAAATTTTTGATTTTTAAGTCTCTACTCTAGGACCATAAGTTATAAGGCAAGGGAAAATCCTACTTACCATATATATATATATATATATATATATATATATATATATATATATATACTGTATTTATATTGCATAAATAGTATATTTTGGAAATTTCTTAACTTTTTTTAATAAATTCTCTTTCTTTTGCAATGATGGAAGTAATATAAAAATATATGTTCAGGAATCATAATGTATTTGCTTTGCTTGCTTGCTAAAGATTAGACTTTCTAAGAATATCCTTGTGGGTGAAGACAATCATACTTTGGCAAAGTGGAAAACGTCAGGCCACAGAGAAGGTCATAAGCAGTATGTTGATTGTTGTGGTTTGAAAGCGTCCATCAAAGAATTTTGCTGTGTATTTTCTTAGTGTTAGAAATCTTCTGGAAATATTAAATCAATGTGAAGTTCTCCATGGGACCTACATTGTACATCATCTTCCTCAGAGGCGCAGTTTTAGACCCATTGTAATTACTGTATTAAATCTAACACATAATAAAATTTTGTCAAGAACAATCACTCCTATGGAGAAGGGAATATATAAAGAAAATATGAAGAAAATATGAAAACAATCAGATGTAATATCAACTATTAAGAATTCAATTTTATAACGTTATACAGTATATCACAAAATTATATCACCCCTCACATTTTTGTAACTATTTTATTATATCTTTTCAAGGGATAACACTGAAGATATGACACTTGGATACAATATAAAGTAGTCAGTGTACAGCTTGCATAACAGTGTAAATTTGGTGCTTCATCTAACTAATTCAACACACAGCCATTAATGTCTAAACCGCTGGTAACAAAAGTGAGTACACCCCTAAGTGAAAATGACCAAATTGTGACGAAACTATCAATATTTTGTGTGGCCACCATTATTTTCAAGCCTTAACTCTCTTGGGCATGGAGCTCAGTAGAGGTTCACAGAAGCCACTGGAATCCTCTTCCGCTCCTCTAAGACAAAATCATGGAGCTACTGGATGTTAGAAACCTTACGCTCCTCCACCTTCTGTTTAAGGAGGCCCCACTGATGCTAAAAAGAGATTGGGTTTGGAGATATGCTTGGATAGTCCAGCATCTTTACCCTCAGTTTCTTTAGCAAGGTAGTGGTCGTCTTGAATATGTATTTAGGATCATTATCATGTTGGAATACTGTCCTGCAGCCCAGTTTACAAAGGAAGTGGTCATGCGCTGCTTCAGTAAGTCACAGTATATGTTGGCATTCTTTGTTCCCTCAATGAACTGTAGTTCCCCACAGCCGGCAGCACTCATGCAGTCCCAAACCATGACACTCCCATGACCATGATTGACGGTAGGCAAGACACACTTGTCTTTGTTCTTTTCAGCTGGTTGCTGCCACACATGCTTGACACCATCTGAGCCAAATAAGCTTATCTTTGCCTCATCAGACCACAGGACATGGTTCCAGTAATCCATGTTCTTAGTCAGCTTGTCTTCAGAAAACTGTTTGCGGGCTTTCTTGTGTATAATCTTAAGAAAAGGCTTCCTTATATGATGACAGCCAAACAGACCAATGTGATGCATTGTACGGTATCATCTGAGCACTGACAGGCTGACCCCCCACCCTTTTAACCTCTATAGCAATGCTGGCAGCACTCATACATCTATTTTGAAAAGACAAGATCTGGATATGATGCTGAGCACTTGCACTCAACTTCTTTTGTCAACCAAGACGAGGCCTGTTCTGAGTGGAAATTTGCTTGTTAAACTGCTGTATGGTCTTGGTTACCGTGCTGCAGCTCAGTCTCAGGGTGTTGGCAATCATCTTATAGCTTCCGTCATCTTTATGTAGAGCATCATTCTTTTTTTTCAGCTCATCAGTGAATTCTTGTCCATGAGATGCCATGATGACCTTGTGTACCACCCTGAGAGGGGCTCAGCCGCTCCGCTGCTCGGGCCGAGCCGCTCGAGGTCCGGGCTCGGGTTTGTCGGTGGCACGAGCGCCTTCGGACCGGGGGCCACATCGCTCTGTTAAAGGGAGGCAGTGGGGTGGTGGTGTGGGACGAGGTGCGCATCCGGGGGACGCGTTGTTGTCGGACGGGTCGTGATGCCACCCACAGGTCATGGTGACGGGATGCACTACCGCTGTGGCTGGAGTGAAGGGGGCTCCCGGGATCGGTGTTGTAGGCGCAGCTTGGATGTTAGCCCCTCCGTGGGTAGGGGCGGTGTGTCCCGAGGCCCGGAGGGACGGGCGGTGATGTGGTCGGGGTGCAGGGTGCCGTGCTGCGGTGAAGTGTCGTGCCCAGATGGCACTGGTGTACTCACGATTAATCACACTCAGAGTCACTGGTAAACCAAAGTTCGGGTATGGTCGGGTCCCGCAGCCGGCTGCTTGTGTCCCTTGTGAGGCTGATGCTAGCCCCTTTCCCTTGCACCTCGTGTTTGACTGTTGGCTCCCCTGCCTGGACAGTGGTAGCCCGCTGCCCGGCGTTTAGCTGCCGGAGGAGCCCTCGGTTGCCCGCAGGCGCTGGCCTGTCGGATGTTTGGCCCTTGGCGGTGGCTCTCACCCGGTATCGGTGGGCTTTTGCCTTCTTTCAGGACTCTGGGTGAGGATGAACCCGTGAGGTCCAGACTGCAATCAGTTAATTTGCCTAAACTCAGTGGCTTCTCAGCTAGGACGGGGTCTGAGTACCCGGTTTCTGGTGCTCCGGTAAACGGTTGACTCCCTGGTTTAGGGCCGGCGGGCTCCAACCCTGGCCCGGTCCCTACGGTTCTGCCGTTTCCTGTACCGGTACTCCTGCAGGTGGCCACCACCGTCTGCCTGCCTGATGTTACGGTGATTCCCAGGCTCCAACCCGGGTCCATGAAAGCTCTGCTCCTCTACACGTCCTGTTACTGTCACTCTCCAAACTGTTCTCCCAACTAGACCCTTTGTATTTCCTGCCTCAGGACAGTAGTCTCCTCGGTGGGCTTGTCTTTCCGCCTGACTCCGCCCACCTGGTGTGCCCTACTGGTCCTGAGGGAGGCATCAGGTCTCCCTTTCGGGTGACGGGTATCTCCTCACAAGGGATGGGGGTATGTGTGTAATGTGGTAGGTGTTGTTACCTGTGACCCCTGGGGTCCAGGACATCACACTTGCAGTGACTGGTATGAGAGAGTGTGTGAGCAATAACACCAAATTTAACACACCTGCTCCCCATTCACACCTAAGACCTTGTAACACTAATGAGTCACATGACATCAAGAAGGAATAAAGGCTATTTGGCCATTTTCACTTAAGGGTGTACTCAATTTTGTTGCCAGTGGTATTCAAATTAACCCCTTCAAGAACATTGACCTACCTATAAGTCATGGAAATAGTTCCCAACTAATGATTTATAGATATGTCATTGCAATCGCGGGGGCAGAGGGTCTGTGCCCGCCGTGATCGCTACTGAGGACAGGGCTTTCCTGACAGCCAAGTCTCAGCCCTCACAGCCGGACACAGACCCCACAATGTCCCCGGTTGTATAACACCCTAAATTTCATGATCAATATCGATTGCAACACATAGGGTATTGGAAGACGGATAGTGCTCCCTCTCCCCTTTAATCGGAACACCAGCGATGTAATCGCGATGGCCCGATCATTGTCATGGTGACTCAAAGTCACCTGACTACGGAAAGCCTCAGTGATGATGATGCACTATGATCACTTCAGACTTTCACTGTGCAAATCTGACAAGCTCCTGGGAGCAGGCTGAAGACCCAGAAACAAAACCCCACAGAAAAGACACGGACAAGGGAGAACAAAACCTTGTACACTCAACATTCAAAAACAAAGGAGAGATATTATGTGTACAGGGGAATAAAGAAAAGGGTAGAGAATAACTCACAACAGGGGAACATTCACACCACAGAGAAAAGCAATTGTTGTTCACCATGAAATGACAACACTGAGACCGGGATTGTTAATGCTTTCTTCAGCGGTCTCCTACTATACTACTATACTCCCCAGCCTTAAATAGGAAGAGACCAGCTAGGGATGGTAATCAGCAACCTGGCTCTCAGAACAGTTGCACACTGTTCTAAAAAGGATTTATTCCTGCATGGCTGGGAGGAATGAAACAACTCAGCCGAGCTGAGCTTTAAAACAGACCAGGTTGCCTAACGGACTCTGCAATGTGGACAGAGTCTGACGCCATAGTAGCATTCCGCGTGTGCGGATCCGGACAGCACATGACACATTCACTTCGTTTGATATCATAGGTGTTTTCCAGAGACTAAATCATTACTACACCCATAGACGAATTCAAAGAGGGGTGTAATTTAAAAAATGTGGTGACTTAAGGGGGATTTCTCGTGTTCTGGCACGTAGGGGCTCTGGAAATAGAGTCTGCTTACTATTTCTAGGAAAATATGTGCTCCAAAAATCAAATGGCACTCCTTCCCTCCTGAACCCTGTGGCCAAACAGTACTGTACAGTCACATGGGGTACTGCCACATTCAGGAGAAATTGTGTAACACATTATGGGACCTTTTTTACCTTTTACCGTTGTGAAAATTGAAAATCTAAAACAATAATTTAGTGGTAATTATTTTTTGCTCACTGCCCAATAGTATAACATTTTGTGACACACATGTAGTGTCAACATGCTCACTGCACCACTGGATGAATTAATTGATGGGCACAGTTTGTAAAATGGGGTCACTTTTTAGGAACTCCTGCTGTTTTGGCACCTCAGGGGCTCTGCCAATGTGACATGGCACCTGCAAACCAATCCAACTAAATCTGCACTCCAATATGGAACTCCTTCCCTCCACAAGTCAATAGGTAATACTTGCAATGTAATGAGTAACCGTAATTCTGCACTATTCGCTACTCGCACAAACAGTACGGCATTCGCGTTGCTCGTTACTTTGCAAGTTTTTTTCCATTTACTTGCATTGCACACGCTAGTTGGAACGAATACACGAGTAATAGACAGTACTTGTTATGAACATAGCAAGCACGAATAGTTAGCTACTCGCTCAACATATTTTCAACAAATTTTCGATATTTTCACAAATAAAACTCCCCAAAAAAATTGGACTAAATTTACAACTTTCATGAAGTACAATATGTCACGAAAAAAAATAATCTCAGAATCACTGGGATCTGCTAAAGCGTTCTAGAGTTATTACATCATAAAGTAGACAGAACTGAAAGTAGAAAAAGTGTGCAATATGGTCTTGTACTGTCACATAGAAGTGTACTGAGGCAAAAAAAATAAGTAAAAATTATTTTTCTTTACTTTTTTTATTGAATAAAAATATTTTTTATTTTTTTGTCTCAGTACACACTGTGTGGCAGATCAAGACCATATTGCCCATTTTTTCTATTTTCACTCCTGTTTGCTTACCTAATGTGTGTCAGAGGAGCGGCCATATACATATGTGTGAGGAGGCTGGCAATTGTGGGGTGGAAATAGCTGTGAACTGCCGAGGACAGAAAAGAGTGTAGTAGAGCTTGTTGTATCCTTGTGGTAAGGGCTGGTCGATCTAACCTTCTGCTTTGTATTCGGCTCTGAATCACTGCCCAGCCATGGATTTCTTCTGAGTGTGTTCAATTGGGATCGGAGGACTTGTCACTTGGAGAGGGACCTGCGGAACCTGCGGGATCTTGATGCGGGAGCAGGATTCCGGGGGAGTATTTGTTTACTCGGTGGGATGGTTAGAGCCGAAAAGGAGGGAAGCTCTAACGTCTGCCAAGGTCCTCTGGGCAGGTGGTAAAGTCACAGAATTACAAGTGGCTGAAAGGCACAGCTTCAGAGGAACAAGTAAAATAAAAAAACACAATCGGCGTATCATATTTTCAGTGTTGTCCCTTGAAAAAATATTTACAAAAATATGTGGGGTTTATTCCCTATTGTGATATACTGTATGTCTGAGCCATGTACACAATTATTTTAAAAAAATTATAACATAATGTGGCAATTATTTCTATTTTTAGCTCTAATTCTGTAATATGTAATGTCTAATGGGGCAAAAGGAAAAATCAGGGCAAATAATACAGTGCTGGCCAAAAGTATTGTCACCCCTGCAATTCTGTCAGATAATACTCAGTTTCTTCTTGAAAATGATTGCAATCACAAATTCATTGGTATTATTATCTTCATTTAATTTGACTTCAATGAAAAAAAAAACAAATTGTCATAAAGCCAAATTGGATATAATTCCACACCAAACATAAAAAAGGGGGTGGACAAAAGTATTGGCACTGTTTGAAAAATCATGTGATGCTTCTCTAATTTGTGTAATTAACAGCACCTGTAACTTACCTGTGGCAATAACTAAATCACACTTGCAGCCAGTTGACATGGATTAAAGTTGACTCAACCTCTGTCCTGTGTCCTTGTGTGTACCACATTGAGCATGGAGAAAAGAAAGAAGACCAAAGAACTGTCTGAAGACTTGAGAATCCAAATTGTGAGGAAGCATAAGCAATCTCAAGGCTACAAGTCCATCTCCAAAGACCTGAAAGTTCCTGTGTCTACGGTGCGTAGTATCATCAAGAAGTTTAAAGCCCATGGCACTGTGGCTAACCTCCCTAGATGTGGAAGGAAAAGAAAAATTGACAAGAGATTTCAACACAAGATTGTGCGGATGGTGGATAAAGAACCTCGACTAACATCCAAATAAGTTCAAGCTGCCCTGCAGTCCGAGGGTACAACAGTGTCAACCCGTATTATCCGTCGGCGTCTGAATGAAAAGGGACTGTATGGTAGGATACCCAGGTAGACCCCACTTCTTACCCCGAGACATAAAAAAGCCAGGCTGGAGTTTGCCAAAACTTACCTGAGAAAGCCTAAAACATTTTGGAAGAATGTTCTCTGGTCAGATGAGACAAAAGTAGAGCTTTATGGGAAAAGCCATCAACATAAAGTTTACAGGAAAAAAAAAGAGGCATTCAAAGAAAAGAACACGGACCCTGCAGTCAAACATGGTGGAAGTTCCCTGATGTTTTGGGGTAGCTTTGCTGCCTCTGGCACTGGATTGCTTGACCGTGTGCATGGCATTATGAAGTCTGAAGACTACCAACAAATTTTGCAGCATAATGTACAGCCCAGTGTGAGAAAGCTGGGTCTTCCTCAGAGGTCATGGATCTTCCAGCAGGAAAATGACCCAAAACACACTTCAAAAAGCACTAGAAAATAGTTTGATAGAAAGCACTGGAGACTACTAAAGTGGCCAGCAATGAGTCCAGACCTGAATCCTATAGAACACCTGTGGAGAGATCTCAAAATGGCAGTTTGGAGAAGGCACCCTTCAAATCTCAGGGACCTGGAGCAGTTTGCCAAAGAAGAATGGTCTAAAATTCCAGCAGAGCATTGTAAGAAACTCATTGATGGTTACCGGAAGCGGTTGTTCGCAGTTATTTTGGCTAAAGGTTGTGCAACCAAGTATTAGGGGTACTTTGCACACTCCGACATTGCTAGCGATGTGAAATTCTAGATTGCACATGCGTAAAATAACCTATGTGCGATCTCGAAAGATCGCACTTACGCTCTAGAATTTCACATTGCTAGCGATGTCGCAGTGTGCAAAGTACCCCTTAGGCTAAGGGTGCCAATACTTTTGTCTGGCCCATTTTTGGAGTTTTGTGTGAAATGATCAATGATTTGATTTTTGTTTCATTCTCTTTTGTGTTTTTTCATTGCAAGCAAAATAAATGAAGATAATAATACCAAAGAATTTCAAGAAAAACTGAGTATTATCTGACAGAATTGCAGGGGTGCCAATACTTTTGGCCAGCACTGTATGTTTAAATGTAATCAAATACACCCAAAAGTAAAAAATAAAATCATCATGCCATTGAAAATACCCAAGGGAAAATATTATTATTGTACACAGTTCTCCGTCAATTAAAATATTAATTTCCTTTCCATAACTTTTATTCACATATTCAACATGTGGCTGGCATCACTTTTATAGTTCTCATAAAAAGAATGTGTAATGAAAAAATGCTTGTGGGCCATGAACAACATGTCTCTAATGTAAAAAAATAAATTTAGCACATGTGTTCATAGTCCACAGCACACCCACTCTATGTATTTAGCACTATGATACAAATTCATCAAGCCCACCAATCCATAAGTGTTAATCACCTACAAAAAAAAAGCGGTACGCAATCCAAGTGAGTCTAGAAAAGTATTTCAGCATTTACTCCATCAGCATCTTACAGAACATATGACGTTTTGACCCTATGTGAGATCTTTATCAAATATGAATAAGTTTAGTCAGGAGCTCTTAGCCAAGTGAAATAAAACAGCAGAAGCAAATCTGCCATTCCTTCAATGTAAAACCAAATAAACCAAAGAAAGAAAAAGATATGATTGATAAGATCAATGGAAAAAGCTTACAAAGTATACCTTAAAGGGAATCTGTCAGTGTGTTTGCCATCTAATCTGAGAGCAACATATTGTAGATGCAGAGTAGAGATAAGCGATCTTGATCAGTAAAGGATTAACAAATTAAAAATCGTTTGATCCTTGGCCGGTTCGGTTCAGGAAATCCGGACAATTGACCCAAAATAACATCAATGTTCGTAGCTGCAACGCTACTTTCGGGGCCGCTCATTATCCCTCATATTCACTGCTTTCTCTGCCCAACTGATGTTGGTGTCTCTGATTGGCTGCAGTCAGACCCCCACACAGCATCTGTAATTGGTTGGAATCACAGACGCTGTATGCGTCCTTATACTGGAATAAAATAAATAAAATCTCATAGGGTGGGTTCCCTATCTATTGGTACCAGCACAGATAAATAACATGGCAACAGGCTGCAGCCCCCCACCATTCGCTTATCTTGTCTGTTTATTAAAATAAGAGGAACCGAATGCGGCTTTTTTATTATTTAAATAAATTATTTAAAAAAAAATGAAGTGGAGACTCCCCCAATTTTGATACCCAGCCAAGATAAAGGCCAACAGCTGGGGGCTGATATTCTCGAGCTGAGGAAACCTATGCAAATGCCAGATGGGCCAGTCCCTGTAGGCGGCCAGTGCCTGTAGTGGGCTGCTGTATCTGCAGTCACCGCCGCGCTCCTCAGCAGTGTGTGCATGCCGGGTACACTAGCTGCAGCAGGAGCAGGAGGAAGTGCGCTGTGCTGTGCCGGCCCTGTTGTGTGATAGTGTGCGCGGCATGCACACACTGCTGAGGAGCGCGGCGGTGGCGGTGACGGTAACCGCAGCTTCTTCTTTCCTATTCAAATGTATTTGCGTCTTTCTGACATAAATACATTTGAACAGTGGGCCGGGACTGGGCCCCGCCCCAAGAAAGAACGGTGTCCTTGAGCCCGATAGAGCGGAGCATAGTGAAGAGGAGCTGGTGATCCACA
Source organism: Anomaloglossus baeobatrachus (assembly GCF_048569485.1). Taxonomy (NCBI): domain Eukaryota; kingdom Metazoa; phylum Chordata; class Amphibia; order Anura; family Aromobatidae; genus Anomaloglossus; species Anomaloglossus baeobatrachus. Next base: position 218,371,090 of record NC_134354.1, read on the forward strand.
GTATCGAATGCAGCATAGAGATCCTGGAGGATCAGCAGGGAGTAGTGACCATTAGATTTAGCTGTTAGTAGATCATTAGAGACTTTAGTAAGGGCAGTTTCAGTAGAATGTAAGCAGCGGAAACTGGATTGTAGAGGGTCGAGGAGAGAATTATCTGACAGATAGCGGATTAGACAGGAGTGGACCAGGCTTTCCAGGAGTTTTGAGATGAATGGGAGATTCATTAGAGACAGGTCTGTAGTTAGCGGCACAATTTTGGTCCACGGATGGTTTTTTAAGTAATGGGTGTATGCTGGCATGTTTGAAGGAGGAGGGAAAGACACCAGAGGAGAGAGAGAGATTGAATATTTTAATTAATATAATAATAATAATGAAGGTGCAATAGGGGGGATATTATTATGGAGAGAGGCAGTGTGGGGGTATATTATAAATAGAGCAGCAGTGTAGAGGGGACATAGAAATGTACCGCCCCACTCTCAGCAGCCGAGCTGCTCGGATCCGGTCCTTCTGTGGGTGGCTCGAGGGTCTCCGGACCCAGGGGTCTCGTGGTCACTTCAATTGAAAAGGGGGTTATGGTGTATGGGATTTTGGAAAGTTTGTACGTGACGCCACCCACGGTATGTGGTAAATGGGGTACCACCGCTGTTGTTGAGGGGACTCCCGGGGGCATTGGGCTGGCAGCTGGATGATGTTAACTTGTTAACCCTCCGTGGATAGGGATGGATGCCCTGGGGCCCAGGGGGAGTTGTGATGGTGGCAGAGATTGCAGGGAGCAGGAAACTCACAGTTCGGTTATCCTGGTGTTGGATTAAGCTGCTTTCATGTGTAAGGTCAGGAAACACAGAGTCCAGTACTTAACCAGAAATTGCCGGTGTCCGTAGGCCTTTGGTACGGGGGTGTTCAGATCCCACACCAGGTACAAGAAGCAGGGACCTCTCTCTCTCCTGCACTCCAGCTAAGAGTCACCTTCTCTCTGCCTCCCTGTACCTGGGACAGAACTGGTCCCAATGCCACGTTGCTGGTATCTGTGTACAGTACAAATGGCTGGCCATAGTCAGGGTAGGCCAGGATTTCTTCTCCTGTAAGAGCCATCTTCAACCGGACAAAGGATGTTTCTACTTGGCTGCTCCATTCGAATGGAGGACTCTGCTTCTTGCTCTTCTTTGACTGACCCACCAGGAGATCTTGAAGGGGTGCTGCTATTTTCGTGAAACCGTTAATGAACCTTCGGTAGTAGCCCACCAGTCCAAGGAACTGCCGCACCTTCTTAATCGTGGTGGGTCTTGGCCAGTCCTTGATTATTGTGACCTTCTCTGGATCAGGTGCCACACCTTTTGCGTTGACTACATGACCCAGGTACTGTACCTTTGGCTTCAAGAGGTGACATTTTGACGGCTTTATCTTCAGGCCATACCCAGACAAAGACTCAAAAACTTCAGCCAGGTGTTTCAGGAGGTTTTCATAGGTCTTTGAGTAGACTATGATGTCATCCAGGTGCAATAGCACGGTTTCAAAGCTGTAATGGACCAAGTAACACTCCATCAATCTTTGAAATGTTCCCGGTGCATTGCAGAGCCCGAAGGGTATACAGTTGAACTCGCAGGGGCCCATTGGTGTCGTGAATGCAGTCTTCTCCTTGTCCGCCTCTGCCATGGGAACCTGCCAATACCCACTGGTGAGATCCAAGGTGGAGAAATAATTAGCTGATTTTGGCTGCTAATGACTCCTCTATTCTGGGTAGTGGATAAGCATCTTTATGTGTAATGCGGTTAATCTGCCTGTAATCAACACACATTCTCATTGTGCCATCTTTTTTCTTTACGAGCACTAGTGGAGCTGCCCAGGGGCTACAACTATCTCTGATCACCACAGCCTCCTTCATTTCCCATAACATTTCTTTGGCACACTGATATTGAGCTGGGGGTACAGGGCGGTATCTCTCTTTAATGGGATGATGGTCACCAGTGGGGATTTGATGTTGAACCCCTTTTACCTGACCAAAGTCTAGAGGGTGTTTGCTGAAAACCCGCTCGTATTCTTGTACCACTCGATAAACCCCATGCTTTTGGTGTGAAGGGGTGGAGTCGGTGCCCACCTGTAATCTTTGACACCAGTCCTCCAGCCATCCCTTGGAGCCGTTGTGTTCCGCCTGGTCAGACGGGATCAAGGGTTCCACTGTCCTGATGACATTATTACTGACAGTGTACAGCTTAGCTACAGTGGCGTACCGGGGTAATTTGGCTTCCTCCTCCCCACAATTCAGGATGCGGACGGGTACTCTCCCCTTGCGGACGTCTGCTACCCCCCTGGCTATCAGGATCCCAGGCCTACTGTCTGAATACACAGTTTCTACCAGGGCCTGGTAATCTTGACCCTTGAGGCCTATTGCTGCCCGACACCATATCAACATCTCATTTCTTGGGAGTATTACAATGGGGAAGGGGTCACTTACCCTTACACTGCCAACTTCACCTCCAGCCAGCTCTACCTGCTGCATTCTCATCTGGGCTCTGATCTCCCTCTGTAGGACATGCAGCTGCCCAGAGCTGGCAGTTTCAGCCATCTGTTGCAACAAGATTATCACCTCTGCAAGACTATTTTCTATAACATTTGTACCGATTGTTAACATTGGGTTAGATTCTTTGCGATCAACGTCCACAATTATCATTCCCTGAGATGACAATTCTACCCGCCCCACTTTAATGGTTACCTCTTTGTACCCAATTTGAGGCAAAGGCTGACCATTCCTGGCTACAATCGTTAAATCATCATCTGGGCCACGGGTAATGTCTGAATCAGCCCAGTATCTTTTGTACAGTATATAAGGTATGGTCGTTACCTGGGACCCCATATCCAGGAGGGCAGTCAAAGGGATCCCATCAAGCACAATAGGAAGGACCGGTTGTCCTCCCACATACTTGTTGCGCCAGGAAGTCGAGCCGGGTTTTCTTACACCTGGGGGTTGGCTCCTGACCCCAGGTTCTGCCCATTTAAAGGACAGCGTCTTGCGTAGTGCCCCGCCTGGTTACAGTGGCGGCAAATCGGTTGTCCAGTTGAATCGTAACGGTCTGTGTCTTTTCCTCGGGTTGGTGGAATCCTCCTTTGCCGCATCCACGGGATATCATCTGGACTGGATGCCAACTCGATGCTTGCAGGCGATGGGGTCACCTGTACAGACGGCACTGTTTTTGCGAGGGCAACCACACTCTTGGTCAGTTCTTGGACCTGATGTCTGAGGTCTGCAGAGGGGTCATTATCCAGGGTCTGCGCCTCAGCCCCTGCAGTTATTCGGATTGCAGGTGTGGCGCCCTGGACAGGCCAGGACGTCACAAGCACTACACCAACACACCCCACACTCCCGGTCAGGCACACCAAAGTCAGACAAAAACCCTTGTTGCCTTCCTCCAGGGGCTGATGTTCACACCAGGGGGGTGGGCCAGAGAGTTGGTCCCGCCCACCGAGGAGTTCACAGTCCTGGAGGCGGGAAAACCAGGCAGATGAGTTTTGAAGTGAATGTGAGAGGAGTGAAGTGGCAGTTGAGCAGCCTGAAGTTGGTCTGGGTGTGTGGCCCGGACGGATCAGCAAGGTTGGCAGACGGTGGTGACCGTCTGCAGGAGTGGCCTATTGGAGCTAGCCATAAGGACCGTGGACGGGCGGTGGCCCGGCGGTACCGGACCGGTACGCAAAGAGAAGCCAGCACCATCCGGCAGGGGCTTACGGACCCCGACAAGGCTAGGAGTCGCCGTGAATTTGTCAAATCCGTTAGCGAAGGGAACCTCCTGGGTTTCCCAGCAGCCAAGTCCCGACAGAAGGCAACAGTCCAACCGAGAGAGGGAAACACAGTCACCGCCAAGGCTAAAGTTCCCAGGGCCAGAGCCTGCGGGCAAAAGGGGCTCCTTCAGCCCATATCCAAGCTGGGGAGTGGGTTACCGGTGGGAACCCATTGGAACTGTTTACACTACACAGGTGCAGGGAAAGGCAGTCACCATCAACCTGCCGGGAGGAGAAACACCGCAGCCGTCTGTGGGACCCGTCCATCCAGCCATTTGTTTTACCGGAGACTCTGTGTACATCATTGGCTGAGTGAGTACCACCGTGCCGTACGGCACAGCGCTGCCTACGCGACCCTGCACCTCGCCAGGCCCCGTAACCCGCCTGCAATCCATCCCTGCCCCATCACCGGGCCTCGGGACAACCAACCCCCTACCCACGGAGGGGAGAACCAACATCTAAGCTGCTCCCTGTCATCGCTCCCGGGATCCCCGTCCAGAGCAGCGGTGGTGTCACCAATCTCACCACAACCGTGGGTGGCGTCACGGACAATATCAAATCCCCACAATCAAATCCCCCCTTTTCACTCACGGGCGAGGAACGCTCAAGTCCCCGGGATCCGGCCCACCGCTCGAGCCACCACCGAGCAGCAGCCGCAGCAGCAGCCGGACCCGAGCAGTGGGAGAGCGCAGCGTCCCCTCCTCCGCCCGCGACACAGGCACCACCTCTGGGTATGTGATAGCAAGATGCCGGAGGGATACTGTGTCATTTGGTGTAGATTCTCTCAGCACCCGAATGGCCTGGTCCTTAAACTTTGCAAAGTCCAGGGCAGGGTTCTGCAGGACCATAATACGCAGCTGTGTCCTGTGAGCGTCTGACAGGAGCCCTTCTATAAACTGCTCAGTCAGTAGTTTGTCTTCATCACGCACACTCTCTGGGTCCACCTGTTTAACTGCTCTCAGTGCCTCTTGCAAGTGCAAGTTTAAGGCATAGTCTCGTATACTGTCTTGTGCCCTTTTTGGCACCCAAAGAATTTCATTTTGATTTCTGCTGCAGTGCAGGTGTCAAAAGTGTCTTTTAACTTGGCCAGTATATGGGTTACTGTCCCTTTATCAGTGTAAGGCCAGGACTTTACTTCCCGTTGGGCTGCGCCTGTTAACTGTTCCATTATTATGCCCACTCTCTGGCTTTCAGTTAGGGGATACACATTAAACAAGCTGTGCAGTCTTTCTCTAAAGTCGCTCAGGGTATGTGACTCCCCTGAGTATCGTAGTAACCAGTCCGCTCCCGGGAGGTATGGCATTGTGAGCGGCATAACGGGCGATACAGCCGGAGCTGGCGCGGCAGCGGCTGCGACCGCATTGGCCGGTGCCGCAGCGTCCTGGGCTACAGCAGCAACCTGTTCCTCCCCTGCGTCGGACATTTTTCTTCCCCCTTAGTGGACCTTACTAGGCCCCGCTTCTTTTACACCTCTCTTCCGGGTAGCGCAGGGTTAACGAACCGTCACTTTTATGGCGAGCTTTCCTCGCGCTCTTTTTCTGGCACGCCCCCTTTCTTCTTGCGCCCAGCAGTTTTAATGGCGGCGTCAGTTTCCACCAACAGTAAAACACAGTCTATTAAATACAGTTCTGAGGCACACAGTACCCGGTGGTACCGGGCACGATGATCCTGTTTGTGACGCCAAGGTGACTCGCCCGCCCCAGGGCCTTAGGTGACTCGGTGTCGGGCCGGAATAGTCCGGGGTGGCGATCTGTCTGGGTAGGCGGGGTCTCGCTGCTTCAGCAATGCTGAGACCCGTTCTGTCACTCTCTGAGGTAATTTATTACCTCCCCCATATGGCAGGCTGCGTGGACTGTCACAGGTGCCGCTCTTCCTATCCTGGCTCCAAGTCCTGGCTCCACAGCTGCGCCTTCGCGTGTGGGGTGGACGGAGACCTGCACTCCTCTCGTCCTCCGGATAAAACCACCGGTATTCGAGTACTCCGGTATTCGGTTTTTCAGCGATGACGTCGGGGTGAGCTGGCTGCGCTTGACTCCCCAATGTCCTTCTCCTCTTTGCCTCGCTGTGGAGTGTGTTTTTCCTGGGCTGAGCGATCCGGCTCAGCTCCCAGCTCACACACCACAGTACCAGAGTTCCTTCCTCACTGAACTCTCCTCACAGTCTGACTAACTCCTTATGCAGGTCAGAGCTTAATGAATCTCCCTGGAACTCAAGGTTTAGAGCTTCCTCTGCTGGCTCGGGGGAGAAACTGTGTTGGACGATGGTACTTACTGGTTAATGGACTTCCCCAACTACCTCCAGGCTCAGCATTAACCCTTTTGAGGAGAGCAACACTGCTGTGGCAACCAGACCGCTGGGGCGCCACAGAGAGAAGCTATGTATGGGGACATTATGGAAAGAGGCAGCATGGGGGTATATTAAGGAGAGAGGCAGTGTGGGAGGTATTTTGGATAATGGCAGTGTGGGGGATATTTTGTGAAGGAAGCACAGCAATTATTTATTCAGGGGTATAGCATGGGAGATATTTATATTTATGGGGCAGTATAATGATACTTTTATTTTTAAAGGTGCTGTGTGGGGAAGTGCTGCTGAAGAATAAAGAGGGAGGAGGGCTTCAGAGACGAGCGGCGGGCACGAAACCTCATCATGGCGACAGGAACTGCGTGGAGACAAAAAGGATGGGAACGGCTCAGAAGATGTCACCTATAAAAGGTACCTGGATGTAAATGATTATTTGTGATACTGACTGCGTCTTATCAGTATTGTGGTTCCTGTATGGTCCGCAGACTGATAACAACTCCCAGCATCTCCTTACCATTGTTAAGGACAAGCTGGGAGTGGTAGATTCCGGCATCTTCTGAGCCTTCCCATTGATCTGCTTTGTAATATACAAAGCGTTTTCCGAGTGGAAAACACCAGAAGAATGGAGCGGCCACTTCTTTTAATCACTTGGTGGTTTTAGAAACCTAAAGTGGGTAAAAGATACTCAAAAGCCTGAACCTGTGCAGTACACACCTGTACAGCGAGTAGATGCATATGGTCAGTCGAGGATATTTCATAGTGGTTTCTATGGTGGGATCTGTCCCCAAAAAATGTCATTGCACAATCCATAAGTGGTATGTGTCCAAATTATCACCAGTGACAACAACAGCTTCCCTGATCACCTATCTGTAGAATAGGTCATCAATATTAGTTCAGAGGGATGTGATTTTGTATCCCTGCCCATCAGCTATATGACCGCAGAATTATATGGAGAGCTGCATCCTCTTCATTATCTGCGAGACCCAGCTCTGTAGGGAAAATAGCGGCCTCACCAGGTCCTGCAACTAAAAGCAATAATTAGGACTGAGCTGTAATACTGGATGCAGCCATGACTACATGTAATATGGTCGTGTTACACAATCTACAAGTGCACAAAGATATTACACATTCACCACGTGAAAAGTGGACCTGTGTACCCCAAAATGCCAGGGCTGAATTTTAGTCCCAGTCCGGCCCTGCCTATGCTTATTGGGCCCCTCAGCTTAAAATTAGCAGCCTCGAGCCAGCCAAGAATGATGCATCCATCCATTAGATGTGACAATCCCAGAACTTTAACTGGCTCTTCCAGATTACCCTGGTGCCAGGGCAATTGGGGTAATAAGGGGTTAATGACAACTCACAGCTGCCACTAAGCCCTAAATTAGTAATGGAGAGGGTCTATGAGACACCCCACATTACTAATCTTAAAGTGAAAAGAAATAAACAAAAGCACAGAAAAAAACCTTTATTTAAAATACAAAAAAACACCCTCTTTCACCACTTTATTAATCCCCAGGTCTGGCATAATCCACACAAGGTCCCACGACGATTCCCGCCCTGCTACATCTGAACGGACAGCGTGCAGCCATAGAACATGACCGCACACTGTAACTTCATGCATAGACTGAGCCTCAGCGATCAGCGGTGACATCAGTTAGATTATTTGCGGTCGCAGCTGGAGATTCCCACGGCCCTCCACCTGTGACTGCAGGTAACCTGACCTCAGGGGACCTCAATGAACTCAGTGACTTCACCTCAGGTGAGGTCACTGAGTTCACAGATCTGCATCTCCTGGCAGAAAACTGTGGGGGGTTTTGCCAACAGATGCAGATTTTGTGCTGAAATTTCTACAGCATAATCCAGCACCGAAGTAATAGACAAGTAAACTTGCTGCCATGTAGTCATCCATATTCATGAGCTCTGTATAATCCCACTCCCATTACTTATTAACAGCTTTCTGTATACATTATAAATGAGCATGGGCAGAAAGATGCCAATCAGTGGTGTGGCCGGGTTATACAGAGCTCAGCATTCAGAGAACAGCTAAAGCTTCAGTAGAGAAAACAATAATAGTATCAAAATGACAACAAGCACGCCAGCAAGTGATATCACTGGAATCGGGATTTCTGCCCCTACATAATCCTGCTTTCAGATGGGGTATCAAAAAGCGGGTTATAGATTCAATTTAAATTTGGTCAGTGATAGAGGCCTATGGGTTTATTTTATACTCTCATTCATGAACGGTGTGTCCATTGCAGTGCTGTTTTCAGATGGCACAACATTTTTCATGCTTTTATGGCTACTGGGAATAGGAACCTGCATCTTTAATAGGCTGCTTTTACACAGGGTAGCATATTAATGGTCTTGTCCTATTTTGAACACTTATGGCATATCCTAAAAATGTAGGTCAGTCTCAAACCTCCAAAAATTGATAGGTGGATCTGAATTAATTAGTTTAATCAGACATACAATAATTGCTTAACACTAGAGATGCACGAACTCAAGGTTTGGTGTTTGTACCGAACACGCACTTTACCAAAAAATTAGTGGTCATGTGCAGTACGTATGCAAACCATTTGAACGAGCATCGCTGTGCTCAGATACGCTCAGTGCTCGGCCTAGTGTGAGCCGCTTCTAGTGTTTGACTCACGCTGGGTGTAAAACAGCGTTATCAGATGCAGTTTTTACACAAAAAAAATCCTGCCCTCCCCAAAAATGATCCGAACTGCCCAATCAATGACTTCCAATGGGGTTCAGGCCAAGTCCAATAATAATAATCTTTATTTCTATAGCGCCAACAAAGTCCAGGTACAGAACTAAACTTTATCTAAGTTTGGCTGAGCACAGCAAACTGAACTTCACTCGGTCCGCTCATTTCCACTCAACACACTTTCTCTTCAATTTTCACAACCCTTGTACAAGTGAATATAGAGAGATGTGCATAGGTAGCTCCCTTTTCAGTACCGACAGTGTAAGAAGGTTCTGTTCTTGAAATAAATGTTCAAACAGTGGCACTCACATTAGTCTTTCAAATTTTCCACAAATGTCCAAGTCTACACACCCACTTTAATTGCTAAGAAGAAGTGCAACTGATAAATGACGATTCACTCTAAATCAGGTAAATCAAAAAAGACTGACCCGCACATCCAATACGTGTGAACAGGTGCCAGCTGAAAACACAATATAACTACAAAAATACATACAGCTGCACTGCAGAATGCTAATAATGAACTCTGGTATTGCATTACTGCTATAGGAATATTTGAATAAAGAGTTACATAGCTTATGTATTGGCCAATGCATGTGAGCCAGGTAACCAGCGACAAAGTAGTCTGCAAAAGACTACAAAATACATTCAGCTGCATTCTAGAGCGCAGCTGTATGTATTTTTGTAGTTGTATTATGTTTTCAGCTGCACCTGTTCATTATCTATTACTAAAGATGAGCCACCCCCCAAGTGTTCGAGTTCAGTTCATCGAACGGCGGGTGTATTCGTGGAACGTTCGACGAACACCTTCGAACCCCATTGAAAACAATGGCAGGCAAACACAAACACATAAAAACACATAGAAAACACAAAAAAAAGGTTCAGCTTACCAGCGTAGAAGCCACAGGACAAATCAGGAGGTGCACGGATCGATCCAGATGAGCCAGTTCTGGTATGAAGTACGTATACACAGAGTAAACTTCTACAGTGTCCAAAAGTGAAACTACTCAGAAGTCCTTATATGGCAAGGACATGTAACATACACAGCCAATGACACATGCCCTTGCTTGTGTGCAAAAAATGTGTGTGTGTGTGTGTGTGTGTGTGATTGGCTGCCAACCTGCACCGCCCCACTGTACGTGCGGTTAGGAAAAAAAAAATGGAATTTCAGGAACCCCCGCCCCCACCCCACACACTATACACTGAATTTAGATATTATTATTAACATTGCGCACATTGCGTAGTGTCCATAATTTTACATACATAATTCTGCAGCGATTTGACAGCACATGTGAATGTATTGTGACTGCAGAATTGATGCAGAATGTATGCGCGCTGGATGCTTGCTCTGTCATTCGGCTCGGCTCCATGCCAGCTGACAGCAGACACAGACAAAAATATAACTCCAACGAAAAAAATATAAAAGTGTAGAAACTTTATTCAATGATTAAAAATCCAAGAAAAACATCATCGGTTCCATGAAAACATCATGGCTTGACGCGTTTCGGACAGTTGGAATATAGATAAGTCCTTAATCATAAGCATGATGCTTATGATTAAGGACTTATCTATATTCCAACTGTCAGAAACGCGTCAAGCCATGATGTTTTCATGGAACCAATGATGTTTTTCTTGGATTTTTAATCATTGAATAAAGTTTCTACACTTTTATATTTTTTTCGTTGGATTTATATTTTTGCTATCCTGGAATTGGTGCTGAGTCCCGTCCTTTCTCCTTGCTATTGCCTCTACGGACCTGCCTGTCCGGTGGACATCCTGCATCCCACCTGAACTGAGCGGATACATATACGGGTGAGCTGAATAATTTTTTTTCTTCATCCTGCGGCTCTGTCTGTGTCGCAGCCTGATTTGCGGTCACCCATGAACGCAAATCCCCTGAGTGAATGAAGTGAGCCATGCGATCAGTGGTGCCGTCACTGCAGTTACCTGCCTCCATCATTCCCGCACACACCGGCACTACCTGAATGAAGTCTCTGGTGACAGCGTGGCTCACTTCAGTTGCTGCGTGGAGCTGACACAGACCGGTTAAGTTCTACGGCGCTCCCTGTCAGCTTCATGTAGCAGAGCTTAAAGCGTCGTGTGGATTACTTCGGACCTGGATGGGTGTTTGGGGATTAATAAAGTGGTAAATGAGGGGTTTTTTTGTCTTTTATTCCAAATAAAGGATTTTTCGTTGTGTGTGTTTATTTACTTTCACTACAGATTAATCATGGAAGGTATCTCGGGGAGACGCCTGACATGATTAACCTAGGATTTAGTGGCAGCTATAAGCTGCCATTTAACTCCTTATTACCCCGATTTCCACCACACCAGTGCAATTCGGGATGAGCCGGGTAGAGTCCCGGGACTGTCACATCTAATGGATGCGGCAATTCCGGGCGGCTGTTGGCTGATATTGTTAGGGTGGTGGGCTCCACATAACGTGGCGCTCCCCATCCTGACAATACCAGCCTCCGGTCGTGTGGCTTTATCTTGGCTGGTATCAAAATTGGGGGGGGACCGCAGGGTTTTTTTTAACCCCTTAAGGACAAAGCCAGTTTTGTCCCTAATGCCCAGGCCATTTTTTGAAATACTGACCACTGTCACTTTCACAGGTTATAACTCTGGAATGCTTCAGTGGATCCTGAGATTGTTTTTTTGTGACATATTGTAGCTCAGGATAGTCATAAATTTAGGACAATATGTTTTGCATTTATTCGTGAAAAAATCGGAAATTTGAAGAAAATTTTGAAAATTTTGCAATTTTCAAACTTTTAATTTTTATGCCTTCAAACCAGAGAGTTATGTCACACAAAATAGTTAATAAATTACATTTCCCACATGTCTTCTTTACATCAGCACAATTTTTGAAACTAAATTTTTTGGGGTTTTGAAGTTAGAAGGGGTCAAAGTTCATCAGCAATTTCCCATTTTTTCAACAAAGTTTACAAAACCATTTTTTTAGGGACCACATCACATTTGAAGTGACTTTGAGAGGCCCAGGTGACAGAAAATACCCCAAAGTGACACCATTGTAAAAACTGCACCCCTCAAAGTACTGAAAACCACATCCAAGAAGTTTATTAACCCTTCAGGTGCCTCACAGGAATAAAGCAATGTGGAATGAAAAAAAAAAATATTTTACCTAAAAAATGTTGCTTTAGCGCCAATTTATTTATTTTAGAAGAAGTAACACAACAAAATGGAACCCAAAATGTGTTCCCTAGTTTCTCCTGAGCACACTGATACCCCACATGTGGTCAGAAACCTCTGTTTGGACAAATGGGAGGGCCCGGAACAGAAGGAGCAATATTTGAACTTTGGAAAGCAAATTTGGCTGAAATAGATTGCGAGTACCATGTTCCATTAGCAGGGCCCCTAAGGTACCTAAACAGCAGAAACCCCCACAAGTGACCCTATTTTGGAAATTAGACCCCTTAAGGATTTTATCTGGGGGTATAGTGAGAATTTTGAACCCACAAATACTTTACAGAATTTAATAACATTAGGCCATCATATTGAAAATTTTCAATTTTTTTCACAAAAATATTGCTTTAGCACCAAATTTCTCACTTTTCAAGAGGTAACACCAAAAAGTGGACCTTACAGCTTGTTAATCACATTCTTATGATCGCGGTGATACCCCACATGTGTCAGAAACCTCTGTTTGGACAAATGGGAGGGCTTGGAATGGAAGGAGCAATATTTGAATTTTGGAAAAGCTGAAATAGATTGCGGACACCATGTCATATTTGCAGGGCCCCTAAAGGTACCTATATAGCAGAAATCCCCCACAAGTGACCTCAATTTGGAAAGTAGACCATTCAAGGATTTTATTTTATTCAGGGGTATAGTGAGCATTTTGAACCCCTAGGGGCATCACAAAAATGTTGCTCTAGCAGCAAATGTCTAACTTTTAGGATATGTGCCCACGATCCAGCGACACTGAGTCTATGAGATGTGAGTGTTGTCCACGGAAGAACGCAGCTGGCCATAACCTCAATCCAGGTGCGGGCTGCTGCTGACTTTAGCTCTATTCTCTCCACGGAGAACTCTCCTCTCCACAGCATAAATCGACATTTTGCAACGCCAGATGTCAGTTTATGCTGTGGAGAAAATAAACACAGTGGCCGGAGATTTCTAAAAATCCTTCCACTGCGATTATATTGTACAACGCAGCAAAAACACAGCATCCAAAACGCTTGAAACCCTAATCGCGGGCACGCAGCCGAAAAAGCTAGAAAGGATGGATACATAGACAGATGTCAAACATATATTTAGTGTTCCACCCCCCCTACATATTCTAAGCTGGCACCCTTTAGTGACTTTCATGTGGCACTAAAGGGTGCTTAGCCTTGTATTTAGCCAAAAAATAAATAATTTAAAAAAAAAAAAATGACGTGGGGTCTCCCCATTTTTTATAGCCAGCTAGGGTAAAGCAGACGGCTGTAGCCTGCAAACCACAGCTGGCAGCTTTACCGTGGTTGGTGATTCAATTTGGAGGTCACCTAAGGCTCTTTTTTATTAGTTACAAAAAAATAGTAGGGTCCCCCCCAAATTGGATCACCAGCCAATGTAAAGCGGACAGCTGTGGTCTGGTATTCTCAGGGTGGGAAGGTCCATAGTTATTGGCCCTTCCCAGTCTAAAAATAGCAGGCCGCAGCCGCCCCAGAAGTGGCACATCGATTAGATGCGCCAATCCTGGCGCTTCGCCCCAGCTCATCCCGTGCCCTGGTGCAGTGGCAAACGGGGTAATAAATGGGGTTGATACCAGCTGTAATGTCACCTGACATCAAGCCCAGCAGTTTGTGATGTCATGGCATCTATTAGATACCCGACATCACACACTGTCAGTACTAACAAAAAAAACAACAAAAAAAAAAATTATTTGAAAAAACACTCCCCAAAACATTCCGTCTTTCCCCAATTTATTGTAAGGGAAAAAAAAATCTGGTCCGCACTGATTATGAAATCAGTTATTTTTAATACAAAATTAAATTCATTGCTTATTTAGTTTTTATTTAATTCTAGTTTTACTCAAACATTGGGGGCTGCCATCTTGGATTTGCTGTGTGTAACGACAGTTACACACCTCAAATATGGCAGTCCCTGTGCGTAAAAGATAATAGGGTCGAATGCAGACTATCTCCTGCACTGTGGCTGCTTCCTCCTGTGACCTGGACATGCCCCCTGAGCTGTCCAAATCACAGCTCTTCTAGGAGACCACCTCCATATTTGTGGAGCCCACAGGGTATGCTGTGTGTTTGACTTTCACCCTGTTACCACTGAGAGAGATCCAGGAATCGGGTGAGTTCATCGCGGGGCAAGGGTCGCAGCTGACATTAGCTGCGATCACTGGCAGCTCCTCCTGTCACTGTACAGCGGTGACAGGAGGAGCTGTTGAAACACCAGCCTCACAGGAGGAGGCTTCGGGAGCGGGAGGGGTGTGTACCAGTGATCGCAGCCTAACATCTATAGTAAAATGCCTGGCTGCACATCACTGCTGACGCCTCTGTGTTCAAAGCAGAGCAGAAAATCACATACTGCTGAGCTCTGAACACACTGACACAGCCCTTCTTTATCACTACACACTGATATAGCAGAGCTGTGTACTGTATGCAGCACTATGTGACATAGCATTATGGGGCACTATATTATGGGGCACAGTATTATGGAGCACTGTATATTATGGAGCACAGTATTGTGAAGCACTGTATATTATGGGGCACAGTATCATGGAGCATGGTATATTATGGGGCTCAATATTGTGGAGCATGGTATTATAGAGCACTGTGCCAGCTGTCCTCGGTGACAATTTACACATATTAGGATCACTGAGGTTGCGAGGTTCTGCAGCAAAGTGCAGGGATTGCAGATAAGTGCGGCATAGTTTAAACACAATCTCATAGTTTGATACAAGAACATAGTTTGAATTTATCCTTATACGTTTCCCATTGTTTTTTTTCTTTGTTTTTCTATTTTACTGTTTATCCCCATTTATTAGGTGCTCCATGGACAACCCACTTTTACTGCAGTTGTAATGTGAACTAGTTGTACACTTGGTTTTCAGCAGCTGCTGCCCCTAGTGTTTAAAAGTGGAACATATCAAATTTCTTAAATTATGTTTTGATATTTTGCTCCATTAAAAAAAAAAAGATTTTTAAGCAAGACATTAAAATATTAGTAATTTATATTTTTTCAATTATTTTTTTTATGGCACCTTCCATTTAATACAAAAAAGTAAAATTTTGAAGGCCAGTCAATAGGACCAATTTTTTTTTTTTATTGTCATGTGGCCATAGCCTAATATCTCATATATTCAGCGTTTGCTGCTGCACTGTTTGATTTGTATTTACTGCAGTCACAGTAACTTCCACTTACTCACATTTGCTTTATTTTGTTATGAGGTGCTTCTCAGATTTGTTTTGAAACCAATTGGGGCCAATTAACCCCTTGAATACCGCTGTTAATTGTGACAGAGGTATCTAAGAGACTTAAAGAGGGTTAAAAGACCCCCTTTAGCAGGACCAATGCATGGAACTAAAAACGATTAGAAAGATTTTGGGCTTAACTCATGTTTTTGTACACACTGCTACTATTTTGAACACAACTGTATTGCTCATTCGGCAATAAAATAAAAAAGTTACAGCTCTCAGAATATGGCAATGCAAAAACAGATTTATTTTTGTAAAATATTATTTTTAGTATGTAAAAGTAGCAAAGCATAAAATCTATACAATTCTGGTGTCGCTTTAACCATACTGAACCAAAGAATAAATTGATCTTATCACTTTTATCGCATGGTGAACCGTACAAAAAAAATAATTGTTTTTTATTCATTCTGTGTCTGAAAAATCTAAACAGAAAGCAATCACAAAATGTATATCTCAAAATAATATTAAAAAAAATTCTTCAACTCGTCACGCAAAAAATATGCTCTCTTACAGCCAAAAAAATAAAAAAGTTACAGCTCTCAGAATATGGTGACAAAAAACCCCTATTTATTATAAAAAAATATTTTTTTACTGCGTGATAGCAGCAAAACATAAAAAAGATTTGGCATTGCCATTATTGTACTGACCTGAAGAATAAACCTGTCATATGGTGAACAGCACAAAAATAAGAACTATTGCTGTACTGCTATTTGTTCATTCTACCTCCGAAAAGTCAGAATAAGATTCGGTACACATTTATCCTGCCTCTCCGCTGAGCACTTACGTCTGGGTTTCCATGTAAAACATGATTCAGACAAAACCCCCAACGGAACTACTCACTATGAGGCAGATGGAGTCACTTTGGACTTTGGTTCCGTATGTGTATTCATGTTTCATCTGAATTGCATTTTGGGGGTATGTACACAGAAACCTAGACGTAAGTGCTCAGCTTAGAACACAAGACTATGATATCAGTTATATACCCCAAAATGTTACCAATAAAACCCCTAACTTATTCAGCAAAAACATCAGCCTTCACTCAGGTCCATCATCTGTCACTGGAAATATAGGGAGCTCGCACATTACTGGTAGAACAAAGGCTCTTGAAAACTGACAGCCCCCACCCCACAAATAAAATCAGTGAAATCTGTGCTCCCAACTGTCCCTCTTATTCTAAGCCCACTGCTCCTAAACTACAAAAAGCGACCATGTGTGTGGCATTATTGTAGCGGGGAGAGCACACTTAATTTATATGGTGCGTGCCTCCAGAAGCAAAACCTGGGCACAATGTATGGGGGCGCTACAATATATAGGGGCACACTGTATGGGCACTAGGCTAATATATTTGCAATTATCCCAAAAAAATAAAAATAAAAAAGGAGGAATGCAATGGATGAATTCACCGAGAGGTGCAGTTTGGACACTGGGGCCCTTTTGGTTTTATTTTCTGCTCTTTGGCACCTCAGGGGCTCTACAAATGTAAACAAAGTCTGCAAATTTGAGTTCCAAAAATCACATAGCACTCTTTGCTTTCTGAGTTTTTTCTGTGCCCGCACATTAGTTTTTGACCTCATATGGGGTATCACTGTGTACAGGTAAAAATGCAAAAAAAATAAAATCCTGGGGTCAATTTTCTCCTATTACCCTTGTGTAAATTATAACTTTGATGCTAATATATAGTAAGTTAGAGGAAAGAAATGTAATTATTTTGCTTTCATATCTAGATATCATAAAGTTTCGGGAATCAACTGTAAGATACAGTAAGAATGCTCAGTACGTCCTACATGAAATCCTTGAGGGGTCTAGTTTTCAAAATGGGGTCACTTGTTCAGGATCTCTACTGTTTTGGCATATTGGGGGCTTTACATATGCGAAATGGCATTCACAATCTATTCTAGACAAATTTACTCTCCAAAAACCAAATAGCGCTGTTCCCTTACTGAGCCCTGCCATGTACACATACAGAAGTTTTTGACCACAAATGATAGTGCTTGTGAGAAATTGCCTAACAAATTATGGGGTCTGTTTTTCCTATTATCCATTGGGAAAAATTCAAATTTGGGCTAAAATATTTTAGCGCAACAAAATGTAATTTTTGTTTTTGTGACGCCCTGGCCTATCAGGTCATCACAGGGTATTGTGCAATCTGCCCTTCTGCACAGTATCCACCTCCTCCTTGGTTACAGACCCCTAACCATTGGTGTTGCCAAGAACAGCTAATTAAAATCCTAGGAACACTCTGAACCACACCCACGAGACACACCAGTGGACGGCCTGAGTGGAATAGGGTCGCCCACATGGGGGGTTGGTTAAGGGGAGGTCAGGAGTGTCAGGAGACAGTCAGTTAAGCAGTGACTCTCGAGAGGAGAGGTCGTGGAGCGGTGAAGTGTTGGAGGAGAGAATAGAAGCTGGGCTCCTTGAGACTACTAGGTGGCAGACGTTGGTCTGGACCTGGTAGGAGCTGGACCTCGGTCACAGGGGATCGTGACAAGGGGCACGGGCTGTTGAGGAGGACAGCCAGCAGCCTTGTGCCATACCCGGGCAGGGGCCAGGGCATGACGGTGTACGTGGACCCTAGGTCAGGAAGAAGCTTCAGGCGTCTTGACAATTTACCCGATGAGGACGGAGCCTTCAAGATCCGTTCTCCACCCGCTCCAAAATCGGGATACTAGTGCAACGAGGGGGATAGTACTTTCCACTCACACGGTCCAGAAAATCCCAAGCGTGAACCCTGAGAGCAAGCTCACCCAGTTAGCCATACTGGTGAGCGGGTCCCGACTAGTTTCATACTATAGGGACCAACTAGAGGACAAGGTGCCAAGGAAAAGGTCACAGACTAACAGGCAACACCAATGGGCACGGGATCCAGGCATGCTCCCTACAAGTGGCAGCGGTGTCCAAAACTTTGGTTTACCATATTTGTCTGTGTCAGTGTTATTGGACTGAGTGAGTACACAAACGACCCCCGACCGTCCCAATGGCACCTTCCCGTCACCATCACCGAGTCCTGGGGCATTCCCCCTACCCGTGGAGGGGTTAAACATCTGGCTGCCCCCACCATCGCCACCGGGTACTCTCCATTGCAGCGGTGGTACTCCATCTTACCACGCACCATGGGTGGTGTCATGAACTGTCCATACAAACCCCCGTAAATAACCCTCCTTTTATTCCGAGTGGCCGCGCGACCCCGACCCCTGGGTCCAGAGACCCCTCGAGCCACCACGGATCCGGATCTGAGCAGCGGCTGCAGGCTGCTGACGCGAGGGCGACACATTTTCACATCCACATTTTTCAAAAGTTCTATGAAGCACCTATGGGTTCAAAATGCTGACCACACTCCCAGATAAATTCATTGATTGATCTAGTTTCCAAAATGGGGTCACCTGTGGGGGTTTCTGCCTGTTCCAAATTCCAATAGCTTTCCTTTACTGCCATTTTCCCAAAGGTTTCTGACCAAATGTAGGGAATCAGCGTAGTTAGGAGAAACTGGGTAATAATTTTTCATTCTACTACTAAAAGTAGAAAAAATTGGAGCTAAAGCAACATTTTAGAAGAGAAATTATTTTTTTTTCATTGCATTTTGCATTAATTCATGTGTAGCACCTGAAGGGTTAAAATATTTCCTGACAACAGTTTTGAAGTATTTGAGGGGTGCGGTTTAAAAAATGTCATAAAGTGTCAGTTTGGGGGAGCTTCCAATATATAGGCTCTCAAAGTCTATTCAATAGGTCCCTAAAGAAACAGGTTTTGTAAATTTCTTGAAAAAAATGACAAACTGCTGTTGAGTTTTTAACCCTTCTAACATCCTAACAAAATAAAATAACATTTGAAAAATAAGGCCGATGTAAAACAGACAAGTGGGAAATGTTACTTATTAATTATTTTGTGCAGCAGCATGACTAACTAGTTTATGGATATAAAAATTGAAAGTTTGAAAATTGCTAAATTTTCAGTATTTTCTCCAAAATTCCAATATTTTCAAAAATAAATGAAAATAAAAATATTGACCTAAATTTACCACTAACATAAAGTACAATGTATCACGAAAAAAAAAATATTATCACAGTATCATTGGGATCCATTAAAACGTTCCAGAGTTATCACATAAAGTGACATTGGTCAGATTTCCAAAATTTGACCTGTTGATTAAGATCAAAATGTCGTCTGTTACTAAGGGGTTATGTGGCGTGTGCCTCTGAATTTGATACATCTTATTCCTGCATATCACTTATTGAGATTGCCAATAGAAACACTATTCTCAATAAACTGGGTCAAAGTCTGCTGTAAACATGAAATGCTGAAGTTTTTTTATTATTATTATTATTATTATTATTTTGATGGGAATTATTTAAGACATTTAAGACACCAGAAAAAATGCATGAATACTAAAAGCCTGCAAAAATAACATATGCACTTTTTGATTGTTTTACAAGGTCAAAGAAAATGCTGAAAAAATATGCATGAATACTAAAAGCAAAAATAACAGGTACTTTAAATGCTTTAAAAAATGCAGAAAAAATGTGTGAAAGAAAACCTATATATAGTTTTGTATTTTCCGAAGAAAAAGAAACCTTTTTTAAACATACCGGTACATAGGAATAAATGTACATTTTCTAAGAATATTCATCCTGCAGGTGTTTACAAAGATTTACTCATCACCGCCACACCTGGCTAGAAGGGAGGTTCTTCTCGGCCCCTCGCTTATGGGCGGCACATAATGCCATATTATTTTTGACAAACTCTATAATTTGATTCCACTTATCATAGCCTTGGTGCTCTGGAAAGAAGATCTACAGGGACCTGGAGTGCACCATGTAAAAACAAGAATTCAGCACTTTAATGTTCCGTTCCCTCTTTAGACTACTGATACATAATTTACTTGTTTTTAAAACAATACTTATGTATTTATAAACAATTTACACTGTAACTCACAAAACTGCCAGGTCAGTGCTATTACTGGAGTAAACAGACACACATAGGGGGAAATTATCAAGATCAGTGCTCTCAGATTTCAGGAAGAAAAAAAGGCAGCAATTTTTGGCACAAATTTATATATCTAATATATAAAGCTGAATGTGTGTTTGTGTGTGTGTGTGTGTGTGTGTGTGTGTGTGTGTGTGTGTGTGTGTGTGTCCGGGATTGGCATCTGCACCGTCGCAGCTACAGCCACAAAATTTTGCACACTCACACGTCTGGACCCCAAGAGCGTCATACGCTATCTTGTGAGGTGAAATTTTAACCCCACGCGTTCCAATTTACCAATCAATTTTGCTCCTATCTACATAATGGGGAAAAAGTGAAATGAAAAGTGTATCCGCACCGTCGCATTTACAATCACGAAATGTTGCACAGACAGCTCATGTGACCCAGGGAACGTCATAAACTATGTTTTGACAGGAAAATTTAACCCTGTGCTTTACAGTTACTCTCCAAAAAACATGCCTCCATTAAAGTAAATGGAGCCTGGAACTACAGGTTATTAGTAGGAGCTGTGATTGGTTGCTATAGGAACAAAAGACATTCATAGTATAAGAAGCTTATATGTGAGGTAATAAGATGTCGGTTGGGAGATGGAGAGAGAGAGACAGACAGAGAGATAGAGACAGACAGGGAAAGAGTCAGACAGAGACAAACGATGAAAGAGACAGACAGAGACAGACCTGGAAAGAGACAGACCTGGAAAGAGACAGACAGACATGCAGACAGGGACAGAGACAGGCAGACAGGGAAGGAGGAGACAGCCAGAGAGACAGACAAAGATAGATGGGGAAAGACACAGACCTTGATAGAGACAGATGGGGAAAGAGACAGAGAAAAAGAGACAGACAAGGAAAGAGACAGACAGAGACAGGCAGACAGGGAAAAAGACAGAGGAAAAGACACAGACAAAGAGACGGGGAGACAGACGGGGAAAGAGACAGACCTGGGAAAGAGACAGACGGGGAAAGAAACAGAGATACAGACAAAAAAAGAGACAGACAGAGACAGGCAGACAGGGAAAGAGACAGACGGGGAAAGAGACAGACCTGGGAAAGAGACAGACGGGGAAAGAAACAGAGATAGAGACAGACAGATGGGGAAAGAGACAGACGGGGAAAGAGACAGACGGGGAAAGAAAGAGACGGGGAAAGAGACAGATGGTGAAAGAGACAGACGGGGAAAGAGACAGACGGAGCACATTACTTGGCCAATTTAGTTAAATCTGTGTGGAATATCTGGGGTGTTGAAATATATGTTGTGAAATGCTTCTATTAGCTTAGTTTTTGCCTTTTAATAATTACATTTCTAATTGTTTTGTGGTTTTTGTGTGCAGAATACACTTTTGTTAATACATTCTATTTTGGCAACAACAGTTATTAACCCGGGCGAAGCCGGGTAGTACAGCTAGTATTACATATATACACACACACACACACACACACACACACTACAGTTCAAAAGTTTGGGGTCACCTGGAAAATTTAGTCTTTTCCATAAAAATTCATACTTTTATTTATCAAATGATTTGCATAATGCATAACAAATGTAGTCTAGACATTGACTAGGTTAGAAATAGTGACTTTTACTTGAAATATTAATTTTCTCCTTCACACTTTGCTTTCGTCACAGAATGGTCCTTTGCATCAATTCCACCTTGCAGACCTTTGGCATTCTAGTTGTTAATTTGCTGAGGTAATCTGGAGATATTTCACCCCATGCTTCCGGAGCTCCCACAAGTTGGATTGGCTTGATGGGCATTGTTTGTGTACTATACGGTCAAGCTGCTCTCACAACAGCTCAATAGGGTTGAGATCTGGTGACTGGGCTGGCCACTCCATTACAGATAGAATACCAGCTGCCTGCTTCTTCCCTAAATAGTTCATGCATAATTTGGAGGTGTGCTTTGGGTCATTATCCTGTTGTAGGATGAAACTGGCTCTAATCAAGCGCTGTCCACAGGGTATGGCATGGTGTTGCAAAATGGAGTGATAGCCTTCCTTATTCAAAATCCCTTTTAGAATGTACAAATCTCCCACTTTACCAGCACCAAAGCAACCCCAGACCATCCCATTACCTCTACCATACTTGACAGATGGCGTCAGGCACTCTTCCAGCATCTTTTCAGTTGTTCTGCGTCTCACAAATATTCTTCTGTGTGATCAAAACACCATAAACTTCGATTCGTGTGTCCATAACACTTTTTTCCAATCTTCCTCTGTCAAATGTCTGTGTTCTTTTGCCCATATTAATATTTTCCTTTTATTAGCCAGTCTCAGATATGGCTTTTTCTTTGCCACTCTGCCCTGAAGGCCAGCATCCCGGAGTTATCTCTTCACTGTAGACATTGACACTAGCAGGAAGCTGCCAGTTGAGGACCTGTGAGGCATCAATTTCTCAAACTAGAGACTCTAATGTACTTGTCTTGTTGCTCAGTTGTGCAGCGGGGCCTCCCACTTCTCTTTCTACTCTGGTTAGAACCTGTCTGTGCTCTCCTCTGAAGGGAGTAGTACACACCGTTGTAGGAAATCTTCCGTTTCTTGACAATTTCTCGCATGGAATATTCTTCATTTCTAAGAGCAAGAATAGACTGTCGAGTTTCACATGAAAGTTCTCTTTTTCTGGCCATTTTGAGAGTTTAATGGAACCAAAAAATGTAATGCTCCAAATTCTCAACTAGCTCAAAGGAAGGTCAATTTTATAGCTTCGCTATTCAGCAAAACTGTTTTCAGCTGTGCTATCATACTTGCACAAGGGTTTTCAAGGGATTTCTAAACATCTATTAGCCTTCTAACACAGTTAGCAAACACAATGTACCAATAAAACACTGGAGTGGTGGTTGTTGGAAATGGGCCTCTATACACCTATGTAGATATTGCATTAAAAATCAGATGTTTTCAGTTAGAATAATCATTTACCACATTAACAATGTATAGAGTGTATTTCTGTTTAATTTAATGTTAGCTTCATTGAAAAAATGTGCTTTTCTTTAAAAAAATAAGGAAATATCAGCTTTTGAACTGTAGTGTGTGTATGTATATACAGTGCCTACAAGTAGTATTCAACCCCCTGCAGATTTAGCAGGTTTGATAAGATGCAAATAAGTTAGAGCCTGCAAACTTCAAACAAGAGCAGGATTTATTAACAGATGCATAAATCTTACAAACCAACAAGTTATGTTGCTCAGTTAAATTTTAATAAATTTTCAACATAAAAGTGTGGGTCAATTATTATTCAACCCCTAGGTTTAATATTTTGTGGAATAACCCTTGTTTGCAATTACAGCTAATAATCGTCTTTTATAAGACCTGACCAGGCCGGCACAGGTCTCTGGAGTTATCTTGGCCCACTCCTCCATGCAGATCTTCTCCAAGTTATCTAGGTTCTTTGGGTGTCTCATGTGGACTTTAATCTTGAGCTCCTTCCACAAGTTTTCAATTGGG
The DNA here is from genome assembly GCF_048569485.1 of Anomaloglossus baeobatrachus. Classification (NCBI taxonomy): domain Eukaryota; kingdom Metazoa; phylum Chordata; class Amphibia; order Anura; family Aromobatidae; genus Anomaloglossus; species Anomaloglossus baeobatrachus. The sequence goes on from NC_134354.1 coordinate 218,394,723, forward strand.
TTAAGGTCAGGTGACTGACTAGGCCACTGCAATACCTTGATTTTTTCCCTCTTGAACCAGGCCTTGGTTTTCTTGGCTGTGTGCTTTGGGTCGTTGTCTTGTTGGAAGATGAAATGACGACCCATCTTAAGATCCTTGATGGAGGAGCGGAGGTTCTTGGCCAAAATCTCCAGGTAGGCCGTGCTATCCATCTTCCCATGGATGCGGACCAGATGGCCAGGCCCCTTGGCTGAGAAACAGCCCCACAGCATGATGCTGCCACCACCATGCTTGACTGTAGGGATGGTATTCTTGGGGTCGTATGCAGTGCCATCCAGTCTCCAAACGTCACGTGTGTGGTTGGCACCAAAGATCTCGATCTTGGTCTCATCAGACCAGAGAACCTTGAACCAGTCTGTCTCAGAGTCCTCCAAGTGATCATGAGCAAACTGTAGACGAGCCTTGACATGACGCTTTGAAAGTAAAGGTACCTTACGGGCTCGTCTGGAATGGAGACCATTGCGGTGGAGTACGTTACTTATGGTATTGACTGAAACCAATGTCCCCACTGCCATGAGATCTTCCCGGAGCTCCTTCCTTGTTGTCCTTGGGTTAGCCTTGACTCTTCGGACAAGCCTGGCCTCGGCACGGGTGGAAACTGTCAAAGGCTGTCCAGGCCGTGGAAGGCTAACAGTAGTTCCATAAGCCTTCCACTTCCGGATGATGCTCCCAACAGTGGAGACAGGTAGGCCCAACTCCTTGGAAAGGGTTTTGTACCCCTTGCCAGCCTTGTGACCCTCCACGATCTTGTCTCTGATGGCCTTGGAATGCTCCTTTGTCTTTCCCATGTTGACCATGTATGAGTGCTGTTCACAAGTTTGGGGAGGGTCTTAATTAGTCAGAAAAGGCTGGAAAAAGAGATAATTAATCCAAACATGTGAAGCTCATTGTTCTTTGTGCCTGAAATACTTCTTAATACTTTAGGGGAACCAAACTGAATTCTGGTGGTTTGAGGGGTTGAATAATAAATGACCCTCTGAATAAACTTTTCACAATTTAAAAAAAAAAAAAAAAGAAATAACATTCTTTTTTGCTGCAGTGCATTTCACACTTCCAGGCTGATCTACAGTCCAAATGTCACAATGCCAAGTTAATTCCGAATGTATAAACCTGCTAAATCTGCAGGGGGTTGAATACTACTTGTAGGCACTGTATATATATATATATATATATATATATATATATATATATATATATATATATATGTACAGTACAGACCAAAAGCTTGGACACAGCTTCTCATCTCTAGAGCAAATGTAAATGTCGCGGGCGGGGAGGAGGGTGTCAGCACACTACGCTCGCCCCCTTCTGCTCGGGTCCGGCGGCCGCTGCTCAGTGGTGGCTCGAGCTGTAGGCCGGATCCCGGGGGTTCTCGAGCGGCACTCCTCGCCCGTGAGTGAAAGGGGTTGGTTGGGTGTGGGAATTGGTTATTGTCCGTGACGCCACCCACGGTTGTGGTGATTTCACCACTGCTGCTCGATACGGGTGTCCCGGGGATGGTGATGCGGAGCAGCCAGGTGTTGTGTTGCCCCTCTGTGGGTAGGGGTTGGTGATCCCGGGGCCCGGTGATGGGTTGGGAGGTGCTGGGCCTGGTGGGCGCAGGGACGCGGGGGCAGCGCTGTGCCTTGCGGCACTGTGGTACTCACTCAGCCTGAGACGTTGACACAGTTTTTACGGTAAACCAAACGGCTGGATAGACGGTCCCACGGACGGCTGCACTTGCTCTCCCGGTAGGTGACGGTGATGTCCCTTTTCCTAGCACCTTGGTGTACTTGTTGGTTGCGATGGGTCCCCACCGGTAACCCACTCCCCGGCTTCAAGCTGGACCGGGGGAGCTCTACTCTTTGCCCGCAGGCGCTGGCCCTAAGAAACTGGTGCCTTGGCGGTGGCGGTGTCTCTTTCACACTGGCTGGGCTGTTGCCTTCAATCGGGACTTGGTTGTTGGGGGATCTACGTCCCCTTCACTGACGGATTCGGCAAATTATGGCGACTCCAAGCCTTGCCGGGGTCCGAGAGGCCCCTGCCCTGATGCTGACTGTCCTTCGGAACACTGCTCCAGACCGCCGGGCACACAGCCTACGGGGTCCTTCCAGGAACTTCCAAACGGTCCCCCTCCAGACAGTCACCGCCGCTGCTGACCTTGCTGACCTGTCCTGCACACAGCTGGACTACTTCAGGCTTTCTCTCTGTCACCACTCTTGCTTTCCTCCTTTACCACTTTACTTTGCTTCACTACTTGTTTACTCCTCCACTTAGCTCCTCACTCAAGCTCCCCCTGAGCTAATCTCTCTCCTTCCACTTCTTCCTCCAAACTCTATCTGCCTGGTTTCTCCCGCCTCCAGAGCTGTGTCCTCCTCGGTGGGCGGAGCCAACCGCCTGGCCCACCCCCTGGTGTGAATCATCAGCCTCTGGAGGAAGGCAACAAGGATTTTTGGTTAGCTTAGATGTTCCTACCTGGGATGTAGGGTGTGGTGGTGTGTGACCTGTGTCCCCTGGCTTGCCCAGGGCGACACATTCCCCCTTAGCAAAATGCAGACCGTCCGCGGGCTGCCGTCCAACACCGGTTTTATTTTTCTGAAAAAGATAACATGGTAAAATAACATATGTACATTTTTAATAACTCTTCCCTTAACGGGAGGCACATTTCTTAAACGTTGCATAACGGTTTACGGTTACGGTTTCCGCTCTCTCCCACCCAAGCAACCTGGCCCTGATGCTGCCCCTAAAGCCCAGGCAGCACCCCTTGACCCACAGTCCAGCACACGGTACCCGAGCGGGATCTGTCCTTCCCTCCAGAGGGTAGCCACCGGTTCCTTTGGTGGCTGGGCCCCAGCCTGCTCCGCTGAGGGCCCTCCCTCCAACCTGCCTCTCCGGAGGCGGCATTGCGGAAAACGGTAACGGTAAACAACATATTTACAAGCCACTAACGTTTGTGGTTGCCCTGCAAGTTCACGGGCTTGTCCATGGATAGTCCTCCATGCAAAACTTTTAAACGGTCCCCACAGGGACAACGGTGCCGGCTCCGGCCGGTTCAATCACAAAGCAAATCAGGTAACTTTTTCGGTAATTATCATTTTCTTATCATTCTTTCAAAACTTTTTCAAACAACAAAATGGTGGTCCCAACGGGGACGGTGCTACGGGCATCCGCTGCCCTACTCCGGACTTTCAGGCTCCAGTGCTCCTTCCAAGGGAGGGGGCGCGGCGCTTGCTCGGGCCTCTGGGCTGCCCCTCAATTTAGCGTCCAGCGCGAACCACCCCCGCTCCCCAAAGAACCGAGTGTATTGCACGATGTCACCCGGCATCAGATTGCGACCGGGATGCTCCTCAGGCAGGTGGGCATTCACATCCCGCCGGGCTATAAACACCTCGGCCTCCAGGCCCGGTTCGTAGATGAACCCATAGCCCCGGCGGACATCAAACCGCCTCACCTGCCCCTCATGCAATGGTCCCCGGACACGGGATGTTGCCTGCCGGAGATTCTCTTTCTCCCGGATCGCTCTGGCCACCAGTTCGGCCTTCTTCCGCTCCCTCTCGGCGATCTCGGTGTGCTTTAATAGCTCCCCCTGAGCTAATCTCTCTCCTTCCACTTCCTCCTCCAAACTCTATCTGCCTGGTTTCTCCCGCCTCCAGAGCTGTGTCCTCCTCGGTGGGCGGAGCCAACCGCCTGGCCCACCCCCTGGTGTGAATCATCAGCCTCTGGAGGAAGGCAACAAGGATTTTTGGTTAGCTTAGATGTTCCTACCTGGGATGTAGGGTGTGGTGGTGTGTGACCTGTGTCCCCTGGCTTGCCCAGGGCGACACATAAAGAGGAGACTTTGTGCAGCAGGCTTCGTGGTAAAATAGCTGGCTGGAAACCACTGCTAAGGACAGGCAATAAGCAGAAGAGACTTGTTTGGGCTGAAGAACACAAGGATGGACATTAGACCAGTGGAAATTTGTGCTTTTATCTGATGAGTCCAAATTTGAGATCTTTGGATCCAACCACCGTGTCTTTGTAGAAAAGGTGAACGGATGGACTCTACATGGCTGGTTCCCACCGTGAAGCATGGAGGAGGACGTGTGATGGTGCTTTGCTGGTGACACTGTTGGGAATTTATTCAAAATTGAAGGCATACTGAACCGGCATGGCTACCACAGCATCTTGCAGCTGTGTGCTATTCCATCTGCTTTGCGTTTAGTTGGACCATCATTTATTTTTCAACAGGACAATGACCCCAAACACACCTCCAGGCTGTGTAAGGGCTATTTGACTAAGAAGGAGAGTGATGGGGTGCTACGCCAGATGACCTGGCCTCCACAGTCACCAGACCTGAACCCAATCAAGATGGTTTGGGGGTGAGCTGGACCGCAGAGTGAAGGCAAAAGGGCCAACAAGTGCTAAGCATCTCTGGGAACTCCTTCAAGACTGTTGGAAGACCATTTCCAGTGACTACCTCTTGAAGCTCATCAAGAGAATGCCAAGAGTGTGCAAAGCAGTAATCAAAGCAAAAGGTGGCTACTTTGAAGAACCTAGAATATAAGACAAATTTTCAGTTGTTTCACACTTTTTTAAGTATTTCATTCCACATGTTTTAATTCATAGTTTTTCTGCCACCTTCCAAAAGTAAAACTAAGAATGGTCAGAATTTAGGGATAGAGGCAGAAGTTTTTCCTGTCCAACACATTCATAAAATTTATGCTGGAAATAGGCATAAATTAGGCAAAGGGGGATTTCACAATTGCATCTCTGCCAGAAAATTAACATAAAATGCTTTGAAAAGTTGTAAAATTTTGCACAATGTGGAGTTTTGACATTTTCACGCCAATTTGAAGCAGCTCCAGCAATATGGGCAGAGCAAGGATGGAGCTGAGATGGTACAAGGCATGACTACACCCGTCTATCAAATTCAACAAAAGTTTTTACACAAGTAATGTTACTCCATTCTCTGCTAGGAGTGGCATTTCTGCCAAGGTGCACGCCACTGAGAAGATGCGCCAAATTCATTAAGTGGCACCACTGGCGGACACAGACAGAAGAGAACAATATATAGGCCCCTTGTAGCTCAAGAGTTTTTCATAATGCACAATTCCACCTGCTTTGGCCATAAAAAGAAGCCCCTAACCCCTGGGACGCCTGTGCGGCCACAGAGATTCCACCAATGATATGTCCGTCCATGAGTGGTACATCATACCCTAGCAACCCCTTCACTAGAACTGGCATGTATTAATGAATTGTCCCCCAAGTTTCCATGATGAGGAGACATGATTAATCTAGGACTTATTGGCAGCTATGGACTGCCAATAACTCCTTATTACCCCGATTTGCCAACGCACCAGGGAAAATCGGGAAGAGCCGGGTACAGTTCCAGAACTGTCGCATCTAATGTATGCGGCAATTCTGGGCGGCTGTTGGCTGATATTGTTAGGCTGGGGGGCTCCCCATAACGTGGAGCTCCCCATCCTGAGAATACCAGCCTTCAGCCGTATGGCTTTATCTGGCTGATTTTAAAATTGGGGGGGACCGCACGCCGTTTTTTTTAATTATTTAATTATTTATTTCACTACACAGTATAGACACGCCCACCGGCTGCTGTGATTGGGTGCAGTGTGACACCTGTCACTCAGCGTGGGGGCGTGTCTCACTGTAACCAATCATAGGCGCCGGTGGGCGGGGAAAGCAGGGAATACGAGATTGTTTAATAGGCAGCCGGCTTCTTCAAAATAGTAAAAGCCGCCGGAGCAGTGTGAATGCCGTGCAGCGCCGGTGATCGGTGAGTATATGAGAGAGGGCTGCTCAATTCAGTTACTCAGGGGATTAGCGGTCACCGGTGGGTCCTTCACAGGTGACCGCTAATCAGGACGCAACACAGACAGAGCCGCAGCATGACAATGAAGTCGGGTGAAGTTCACCCGAGTTCATTCTGAATGTGCGGCTCTGTCTGTGTCTGCTGTCAGCGGCCATTCACCGCTGCTACATGGCTGTCTGTGTCTGCTGTTAGCGGCCATGTAGCAGAGCTGAATGGCAGATGACATAGTAAAAATGCATCCCTACACATTACACACGCTTGGCAAGTCAATAAATAAAAAAAAAAAAAGGTGCCCAATGCATACGTCACAGAACACATGATCTAAAGGATCGCACACAAAATTGATCAATTTAACATAGACTACTAACGCTCGTGTGACAGCAAATGAACGACCTACGTGCAATCTCATAAGATCCCGTATGCAACCTGGGCGTGTCACATCGCAAATGCGATTGTACAACTAATTGCAACGTGTAAAGTGGGCTTAAGTCGCCATTTTCTGTGACGTAGCAGCGACCTTGCTAGCGATGTCGCTGTGTGTGACATCCAGCAACGACCTGGCCCCTGCTGTGAGGTCGCCGGTCGTTGCTTAATGTTCTGGACCATTTTTTGGTTGTTGCTCTCCCGCTGTGACGCACACATCGCTGTGTGTGACAACGAGAGTGCAACGAACTGAATGTGCAGGGAGCAGGGAGCCGGCTTCTGCGGAAGCTGGTAACCAAGATAAATATCGGGTAACCAAGCAAAGGCTTTGCTTGGATACCCGATATTTACCTTCGTTACCAGCGTCCGCAACTTCTTGAAGCCGGCTCCCTGCACACATAACCAAGGTACACATCGGGTAACTATAAGCGAAGCGCTTTGCTTAGTAACCCAATGTGTACTATGGTTATGAAGCACAGCGTCGTTACACGGGTCGCTGGTGGCTGCAGGCTGATCTCTGTGGAGATCTGCCTCTTTGACAGCTCACCAGTGACCTTGTAGCGACGCTCCAGCGATCTCTGCCAGGTCAGATCGCTGTTGGGATCGCTGGAGCGTCGCTATGTGTGACGGTACCTTTAGTCTGTCTCACAAGCCGACCTGACTGTTTCATTCAGCAGTAACAGCAGGGGCTGACATCTCTGCTTTTGAAATGCAGATTGCAGAACTTCATTAGCAAAGGGTTTAGGACGAAGAAAGCTGAAAAGTACTGAAATTTGCAAAAACAAACAATGATAGTGCTGTACTGGCCATCTGGCAATTGCCAAATGGGCTTTTACCTGCCCTGGGCTGCTCTGACACTTAGTATCTCTCAATATTTTCAGCATTGCAGGGTGGAGAATGGAGGGAGCATGCCAAGTGATGGCTCACAGGCTATTGCAATGCATTAGGGAACTTGTAGTAACAGACCACATTAAGCCTGGGGAGAGGACCTGTTGGATGTAAACATCAGAGGTGCTGCTGGGAGACACCAAGTGATTCTGTGTGCATGATAAAAGGTTTATATTATTACTAGAAGGTGGCCCGATTCTACGCATCGGGTATTCTAGAATTTACGTATTGTGTAGTTAATGTATGATTTTTGTTATATATATATAGATGTTGTTGTCTGTAGTTAGCAAGTGTTTGTGTAGGGCGCTGTACATGTTCTGGGTGTTGTCTGGGTGTGGCGGGAGGTGAGAGCGGTGTTGTTTGTGTGTTGCGTTGTTTGTAGAGCGCTGTGTGTCTGTATCATTGTGTATGTGTGTTGCGCGGTTTGTGTGGGTGTGTGTGTGTGTGTTTTGGGGGGAGGTATGTTTTGTGCAATGTGTGTGTTGTGCAGTATGTGCGTATATTTGTGTGTGCCGCGGTGTTTGTGTGTTGGGTGTTGTGTGTGTGCGGCGTTGTGTGTGTGGGTGTCTGTGTAGGGCAGTGTTTGTGGTTCCCAGTGTGTGTGTGGTGTGTTGTGCAGTGCGTGTGTGGCAGTGTGTGTGTGTGTGTTTTGGGGGGAGATGTGCCCCCCTCATCGTGCTCCATCCCCCATGCTGCGCACCCCCCATCATGCTCCATCCCCCATGCTGCGCACCCCCATCATGCTCCATCCCCTATGCTGCGCACTCCCAAATGTGCTCCATCTCCCATGCTGCGCACTCCCCATCGTGCTCCATCCCCCATGCTGCGCACCCCCCATCGTGCTCTATCCCCCAATGCTGCGCACTCCCCATCGTGCTCCATACCCATGCTGCGCACCCCCCATCGTGCTCTATCCCCCATGCTGCGCACCCCCCATTGTGCTCCATCCCCCATGCTGCGCACTGCCCATCGTGCTCCATCCCCCATGCTGCGCACTCCCCATCGTGCTCCATCCCCTATGCTGCGCACTCCCAAACGTGCTCCATCCCCCATGCTGCGCACTCCCCATCGTGCTCCATCCCCCATGCTGCGCACTCCCAAACGTGCTCCATCTCCCATGCTGCGCACTCCCAAACGTGCTCCATCCCCCATGCTGCGCACCCCCCATCGTGCACCATCCCCCATGCTGCGCACTCCCCATCGTGCTCCATCCCCTATGCTGCACACTCCCCATCGTGCTCCATCCCCTATGCTGCGCACTCCCAAACGTGCTCCATCTCCCATGCTGCGCACTCCCCATCGTGCTCCATCCCCCATGCTGCGCACCCCCATCGTGCTCCATCCCCCATGCTGCGCACTCCCCATCGTGCTCCATCCCCTATGCTGCGCACTCCCAAACGTGCTCCATCTCCCATGCTGCGCACTCCCCATCGTGCTCCATCCCCCATCGTGCTCTATCCCCCATGCTGCGCACTCCCCATCGTGCTCCATCCCCATGCTGCGCACACCCCATCGTGCTCCATCCCCCATGCTGCGCACCCCCCATCGTGCTCTATCCCCCATGCTGCGCACTCCCCATCGTGCTCTATCCCCCATGCTGCGCACTCCCCATCGTGCTCCATCCCCATGCTGCGCACTCCCCATCGTGCTCCATCCCCCATGCTGCGCAACCCCCATCGTGCTCCATCCCCCATGCTGCGCACCCCCCATCGTGCTCCATCCCCCATGCTGCGCACTCCCCATCGTGCTCCATCACCCATGCTGCGCACTCCCCATCGTGCTCCATCCCCTATGCTGCGCACTCCCAAACGTGCTCCATCTCCCATGCTGCGCACTCCCCATCGTGCTCCATCCCCCATACTGCGCTGGCACAGCGAAAGTGAAAGCAAGTCAGGTGTAGTACAGGAGTCATCACATGACCCTGTGCTACCATGACAACTATCGGGAGTCACGTGATCGCGTCATGTGACTTCCGGTATCGGGCGGTAAGGAAATGTTTACCGCGATGGCGCTTATATGGCGCTGTCACATATTGACAGCGCCATATAAGGGGTTAAACGGCACGAGCAGATAACGATTATGCTCGTGCCTAGCAGGCACACATCTCAGCTGTGAAAATCAGCTGAGATGTGTGCCGATCGCAGCATGATGCTGCCGGCAGACCGCGGGCAGTAACATTATGACCGCAAGGACGTAATTTTACGGCCCGCGGTCGTTAAGGGGTTAAAGTAACTTTATACATTTGCCAACTGAGCCAATTTGAACTTTATATTTTTTCTGTTCAGAAAACAACATGACGTCTATGGGATATTTGTAATGGGAAGGGAGGAGAAAAATGCTATCAGACAGATCTAGCAATATCTCAAAGAGAATTTAAATTACCTAACCCTTATGTGATCAAATTGGGAGAAAGTCTGGAGGCCCCATACACATTAAGGCTAGGTTCACACACTGCGTTTTTTTGACGCTGCGTTTTTGTGCGTTTTTTGCGGAAAAAAAACGCACAAAAACGCACCCGCGGCAAAAAAACGCACGCGTTTTGCTGCGTTTTTGCTCACTGCGTCTTTATGTGTTTTTTATCAGTGAACAAAAAAAAAGGTCTGATGTCATTTCCTTCTGCAATGTGTTCTTCATTCTCCACTAGTGTATGCAGAAGAGCAGACAGCTGCAGAACTACAAGGCTCAGCATACTCCATCCAATAGTGTATGCAGGAGAGCAGACAGCAGCTGCAGAACTACAAGGCTCAGCATGCTCCATCCAGGACTGTATGCTTGAGGGAGAGTCAGGGGGAGCAGACCTACAAGGCTCAGCATCCTCCATCCAATAGTGTATGCAGGAGAGCAGACAGCAGCTGTCGAACTACAAGGCTCAGCATCCTCCATCCAATAGTGTATGCCGGAGAGCAGACAGCAGCTGTCGAACTACAAGGCTCAACATCCTCCATCCAATAGTGTATGCAGGAGAGCAGACAGCAGCTGTCGAACTACAAGGCTCAGCATCCTCCTTCCAGGACTGTATGCAGGATTTCTTTGGCCCCCCCCCCCCCCTCCCCAAACAAAAAAAATGACGTGGGCTTTGCCATATTTTTGTATGCTAGCCGGGTACAGCAGGCAGGTACGGGCTGCCTCCAACCCCCAGCTGCCTATTTGTACCCGGCTGGGAACCAAAAATATAGGGAAGCCCTTTTTTTTTTTTTAATTATTTCATGAATTTCATGAAATAATTTAAAAAAAAAAAAAGACGTGAGCTTCGCCCAATTTTTGAGTCCAGCCCGCTACAACTAGGCAGCTGGGGAATGGAATCCACAGTGCAGGGTGCCTATGCTTTCTGGGCACCCCCGCTGTGAATTGCAGTCCCGCAGCCACCCCAGAAAAATGGTGTTTTCATAGAAGCGTCATCTTCTGGCGCTGTATCCAACTCTTCCAGCTGCCCTGATGCCGGGTGGCTCGCTGGGTAATAATGGGGTTAGGGCTAGCTGTATAGTTGGCCCTGATCCCGAAATTCATGGTGTCACGCCAATATTAGACATGGCCACCATGAATTTCTAGTAAAGATAAAAAAAAAAAACAACACACAGAAAAATATTTTTATTAGAAATAAAACACAACACAATTAGTGACGCCATCTTTATTGAAATAAAGCCCCCCCCCCCCCCCCCCTCCGCAGTAATCCTGGGTCAAGGGTCCCGCGCCGTCCAATCCGGATCCAATATCATCTGATCAGTTTGCTGGAAGGCAAAGCGATCAGATGATGTGTCAGAATCAAGTGCCTGAATCACATCACACATCAGCTGATTGCATAAAAGCCGTTTATACAATCAGCTGATGCATCGGTGCAAAAAAGAAAAAAAAAAAAATACTCACTTATGTGCTGATTACCGGCAGCTCCTAGAGCAATGGGGCGGGAGTCTGATCCTGTCCAATCGCTGCAGCAGCTGCCGGTAATCAGGGATGAAGTCTCCTGACGCATCCGCTGATAACTGGCTGGGCGCCGGCGTCAGCCCGAGACTTACGATCAGCTGATGCGTCAGGTGACTGCATCAGGTGATCCATCTCCAGGTCCTGCATCATGCAGGCATACGTACCCGGGAAGACTGCACACACCCGGAGCGGCGGTACCGGTAGGAGGATCTGGGAGCGGGCATGGTACTGGGAGTCTGCAGACAGGTGAGTATAACTTTTTTTTTTTTCTACTGTTCACTTTTGTTTTCGCAGCCGCGTCCACCTCCCGCCCAGACATGGCACCGCACGGCAGCATACATGCCCAGGAAAGGAGGTGGAAGCGGCGGTGATGGTACCGGGAGGATTCACGCTTCTGTGTATACTGACAGAAGGAATCCTCTTCCTGTACATGTCACTTTACTACCCACCTCCTGCGTTTATAGCTGCGTTTTTGGTCTTAGAAACGCACCAAAACGCAGCTATTTGCGTTTCTCATTGCGTCAACATCCCATTGCACTCAATGGATGAAAAGCGCAGTGAAAAACGCGGGAATAATTGACATGCTGCGTTTTTGTGGCACCACAAAAACGCAGCTGAAAAAAACCACTGTGTGCAGACAGCAAAAATGAAAACTCAGACTTTGCTGGGGAAGCAAAGTCATGCAGTTTTCTGAGCAAAAACGCACCCGAAAACGCCGCGAAAAACGCACTGTGTGAACTTACCCTAACTGGTTGGGTGACACCTGCTGGTTTTATTCTTATGTGATGGTGGCATTTAATAATAAAAGAATAATCCTGTTTTATCTGCTTAGCCAGGGCCTAACTATTATGTGCTAGCTGGTGCAGGAACAAAGGTTCATTTACACTGCTTGATTATTGCGAATGAGTGTTCTTAGGCTACTTTCACACATCCGGATTTTTGCTCTGCGGCACAATACGGCGTTCTGCAGAAAAACCGCAACCGGCTTTTGTAACGCCGGTTGCGGTTTTTTTTTGCATAGACTTACATTAGTGCCGTATTGTGCCGCAGGGGCTTGCGTTCGGTCTGGTTTTTGCCGCATGCGGCAGATTTAGCCGATGCCGCGGCCGGATCGAACGTTCCCTGCAACGTTTTTTGCTCCGGCAAAAAACACCGCATCTCGCCGCATCCGGCCGCTGCGGCACATTTTTCAATGCATGCCTATGGAGGCCGGATGCGGCGCGATGCGGAAAAAAACGCATCCGGTCGCCGCATGCGGTTTTTTCCACTGCGCATGCTCAGTAGCATGCCGCAACCGGAAAAAAACGGACGGGCCGCATGTCAAAACTTATGCAACGGATGCGGTGTTTTCGCCGCATCCGTTGCATAGTTTTCACAGCCGGATTGAGCCGCAGTGCTCAAACCGGATGTGTGAAAGTAGCCTTAGAAATGCTTGTTTCATGATAATTCTGCAGTCTAAACCTGCTGCCAAATCAACAGAACGAGCAAAACCTGCCCGTCGGGGGAAATGATCTTTTGGTTTACCCAAAAGATAAAATCGCTCTCAGCAGCTTATTGTCCTGTGTAAACAGGCCCTGCAACTACCATACACTGCCAGTACATTGCAAAAAATAAAAGCCCCAATTAAGGTATGTCAATGGAAAAATAAAAAACGTTTTGGCTTTTGAAAAAAGAAAAAAAAAAAAGCGCAATAAAGAAATTGTCCGTAGCAGGAAAAGCAGGAAAGTGTTACAGACTTTAGATGGTTTAAAAAAAAAAAACAAACAAACAAAAACCTTTAGGGGAAAAAGGGAAGTAGGGCTAAGGAAAAAGAAAGAAGGTAAACAAGAGTCTAAAAGATGAGCCAAATTTATCACCCTACAAAAGTCACTGTACTAACTTTGAAGCATTTCCTGACTGCTTAGTGTAAATTTATTAAAATGCCTGTAATTAATGTTCTCTCTCATTATATATATATATATATATATATATATATATATATATTATATATATATATATATATATATAAAAATGAGCATATGATTTTGTATGGTGTTCCTTGTGTGTGAAATTAGGTGCAGTTTAACCCCTTCACGACCGGCCGATTTTTCGCTTTCCGTTTTTTTTTTTCGCCATTCTCTTTCTGAGAGACGTAACTTTATTTTTCAGTCAATATGGTCATCTGAGGGCTCATTTTTTGCGGAACGAGCTGTACTTTTAAATGAAACCATCAGTTTTACCATATAGTGTACTAGAAAATGGCAAAAAAATTCCAAATGCTGAATAATTGCAAAAAAAGTGCGATAGCACTATGGTTTTTGAGATATTTTATTCACTGTGTTCACTATATGGTAAAACTGATGTGTGGGTGTGATGCCTCAGGTCAGTGCGAGTTCGTAGACACCAAACATGTATAGGTTTACTTTTATATAAGGGGTTAAAAAAAAAATCGGAAGTTTGTCCGAAAAAAGTGGCGCACATTTTACGCCATATTATGTGACCCGTAGCGTTCTCATTTTTCGGGATCTATGGCTCAATGACGGCTTATTTTTTGCGTCTCGAGCTGACGTTTTTAACGGTACTATTTTTGCGCAGATGGTACGTTTTGATCGCCTCTTATAGCATTTTGCGCAAAAGTTGTGGCGACAAAAAAAAAAAAAACATCGTTTTGGCGTTTGGAATTTTTTTGCCGCTACGCCGTTTACTGATCAGATTCATTGATTTTATATTTTGATAGATCGGGCGTTTCTGAACGCGGCGATACCAAGTGTGTATATTTTTTTAACCCTTTAATTTTCAATGGGGCGAATGGGGGGTGATTTGAACTTTTAGGTTTTTTTTTAATTTTTTAAAACTAACTTTTTTTTTTTATTTTACTAGTCCCCCTAGGGGGCTATTGCGATCAGCATTCCGATCGCTCTGCAGTATCTGCTGATCACAGCTACAAGGCTGTAAACAACAGATACGCTGTCTCTCTTTTGCTGTGCCCCAGGCACAGCGAAAGTGAAACCAAGTCAGGTGTAGTACAGGAGTCATCACATGACCCTGTGCTACCATGACAACTATCGGGAGTCACGTGACTTCCGGTATCGGGCGGTAAGGAAAACATTACCGCAATCGCGCTTATAATGGCGCTGTCATGTATTGACAGCGCCATATAAGGGGTTAATCGGCACGAGCAGATAACGATTCTGCTCGTGCCTAGCAGGCACACATCTCAGCTGTGAAAATCAGCTGAGATGTGTGCCGATCGCGGCATGCTGCCGCCGGAGGACCGCGGGCAGTAACATTATGTCATTTAGGACGTAATTTTACGGCCCGCGGTCGTTAAGGGGTTAATTCCCAGTGTAATTTTTCCACTGGGTCTAACTAAACAAAAAAAAAATAAAACCTTGAAACCATCTGTATACTCTTCATTTATGTAAAGGATTGCACCAGCACAAAACTCCAGGCATTTTGTTCTTTAAAATAAAACTTCCTTTATTTTCTTATCATTAAAAAGTCCATGCTATGGTGGTCAAGCCCATGTCAGAGAGGACGCGTTTCGAACATCCAGTTCTTATTCAGTCTCTAAACCATCTAGTCACAGAACTGTTTAAAAAGGGCTGAACCCAAACATGTGATCAAATGCAAGGAGAGAGCAAGACAATTACAAAAACATTAACCCCTTGAGTTATATCACTCCATATAATGCTTATAACACTTATATATATGCAAAGTATTTTTTTAGCCAGATTAATATGCAAACATCAATTCATTTCTTTTATTTAAACCTTTCGGAAATCTTGTGCCCATTAAAAACATCCATTTTATTTCTCTCTGAAAGAGGATATCTTTCAAATTTCCACCCCTTCTAGGTAGTTGAATTTTTTCAATGGCATTGACTTTCATGCCTGTTAAATTACCTGCATGTGCGTCGCGGAAATGTTGAGACGCTCCTGATAATTTTCTGGTGGTGGCATTATTAACATCATAAATGTGTTCAGATATCCTCTTTCTGAGAGAACGACAAGTGCTGCCTATATATTGTAACTGGCAAATAGTACACGATATTAAATAAACCACATGGTCTGAACTGCAGTTTATGAGTGACATTATTTTATACGTTTTTTTATCTGTAAATGAAGAAAATTCCTTCACATTTGACATATAACCGCATAGTCCACACGATCTGTGGCCACATTTGAAAGAGCCTGTGCTGGGTAACCAATTGCCAGTGTTTTTTTCTTTTTTAGTGGAACCGCACCTATTCATATGATCACTAGGTGATAACATGGATCCCAATGTAATGTTCCTTTTTGAAACAAATTTAACTCCATTTTTTAAGATTTTGTGTAATGTGTCATCTGTAGATAAAATGGGTAAATATTTTTTAATAATTTTGATTACATCATAATTTTTACTGTATGTTGTTGAAAAAACTACTGACAATTCTTTCTGGGGATTATCTCTGGTTTTACTCATGTCCAAATATTGTGACCTACTCACTTTGATTGCCTTGGTTTTGGCTTTCTGGAGATTTGTCATTTTATACCCTCTTGCCAAAAACCTTTTTTCAATAGTGCTGCATTCTACCTCAAAACCATTTTGGGTGTTGCAACATCTCCTAGCACGGACATATTCACCTGTAGGGATGTTATTTATAACATGCTTTGGATGGCAACTTCCCGCATGTAATAGTGAGTTGCCTGATATGGGTTTTCTGTAAAGACTACAATTAATTTCTCCATTGTCACCCTTCCCATGGAATTGTATATCCAAAAAATTAATTTTTGATACATCATGAAAAAAAGTGAAAAAAAGATTATGGGCATTATTATTAATGTATGATATGAAATCCTCAATTTTTTTGTTTGGATTTTGCCATACAATAAGTACATCATCTATAAATCTCAGATATAATGCTATATCCGAGAAAAAAGGATTGCACTGATTAAAAATATATTGTTCTTCCCACCAAAACATAAATATGCCTGCTAGAGAGGGGGAAAACCGTGCGCCCATTGAACATCCCTGTAACTGAATATATCCTTTATTTAAAAAGGTAAAATAGTTGTTTTTGAGTAAAAACTCAGTTACGTCAATCAAATAGTCCTGTAATTCAAGTGAGTAGTCAGAATATTTGTTGAGCAAATCTTTCAACGCTAAAATGGCAAGAGAATGTGGAATGGATGTATACAATGATTGCACATCACAAGTTAACCAACTAAAATTATCCTGCCATTTCATCTGAGAAATAATATTCAACACATGTTTGCTATCCAGGACATAGCCAGGAGACATTTTAGGAAGAAATTGAAGGTGGTTATCCAACCACTCTGCTAGATGTTCAGTATAAGAATCTATACCTGAGACAATCGGTCTCATTTTTGGGGGAAATTGGTTTTTATGTGACTTGGGTAAGGCATGCAATAATGGTATTAAACAATAAGATGGATTAAGATAATCTCTCAATTTTTCATCAATTAAACCCAAATGTAAGCCTTCTTCTAGAATTTTTTCCAAGGATTTATATATATATATATATATATATATATATATATATATATATATATATATATATATATATATATATATATATATATATATATATATATATATATATATATATATATATATATATATATATATATAATATTTTATATATATATAATAAAACTGATATCAGTGCAATCCTTTTTTCTCGGATATAGCATTATATCTGAGATTTATAGATGATGTACTTATTGTATGGCAAAATCCAAACAAAAAAATTGAGGATTTCATATCATACATTAATAATAATGCCCATAATCTTTTTTTCACTTTTTTTCATGATGTATCAAAAATTAATTTTTTGGATATACAATTCCATGGGAAGGGTGACAATGGAGAAATTAATTGTAGTCTTTACAGAAAACCCATATCAGGCAACTCACTATTACATGCGGGAAGTTGCCATCCAAAGCATGTTATAAATAACATCCCTACAGGTGAATATATCCGTGCTAGGAGATGTTGCAACACCCAAAATGGTTTTGAGGTAGAATGCAGCACTATTGAAAAAAGGTTTTTGGCAAGAGGGTATAAAATGACAAATCTCCAGAAAGCCAAAACCAAGGCAATCAAAGTGAGTAGGTCACAATATTTGGACATGAGTAAAACCAGAGATAATCCCCAGAAAGAATTGTCAGTAGTTTTTTCAACAACATACAGTAAAAATTATGATGTAATCAAAATTATTAAAAAATATTTACCCATTTTATCTACAGATGACACATTACACAAAATCTTAAAAAATGGAGTTAAATTTGTTTCAAAAAGGAACATTACATTGGGATCCATGTTATCACCTAGTGATCATATGAATAGGTGCGGTTCCACTAAAAAAGAAAAAAACACTGGCAATTGGTTACCCAGCACACGCTCTTTCAAATGTGGCCACAGATCGTGTGGACTATGCGGTTATATGTCAAATGTGAAGGAATTTTCTTCATTTACAGATAAAAAAACGTATAAAATAATGTCACTCATAAACTGCAGTTCAGACCATGTGGTTTATTTAATATCGTGTACTATTTGTCAGTTACAATATATAGGCAGCACTTGTCGTTCTCTCAGAAAGAGGATATCTGAACATATTTATGATGTTAATAATGCCACCACCAGAAAATTATCAGGAGCGTCTCAACATTTTCACGACGCACATGCAGGTAATTTAACAGGCATGAAAGTCAATGCCATTGAAAAAATTCAACTACCTAGAAGGGGTGGAAATTTGAAAGATATCCTCTTTCAGAGAGAAATAAAATGGATGTTTTTAATGGGCACAAGATTTCCGAAAGGTTTAAATAAAAGAAATGAATTGATGTTTGCATATTAATCTGGCTAAAAAAATACTTTGCATATATATAAGTGTTATAAGCATTATATGGAGTGATATAACTCAAGGGGTTAATGTTTTTGTAATTGTCTTGCTCTCTCCTTGCATTTGATCACATGTTTGGGTTCAGCCCTTTTTAAACAGTTCTGTGACTAGATGGTTTAGAGACTGAATAAGAACTGGATGTTCGAAACGCGTCCTCTCTGACATGGGCTTGACCACCATAGCATGGACTTTTTAATGATAAGAAAATAAAGGAAGTTTTATTTTAAAGAACAAAATGCCTGGAGTTTTGTGCTGGTGAAATCCTTTAACCAATTTTAATGTACATGGACTGGCTCTCCAAACCTCTTCTCCGTGCACAGCCCAGGATTACTGGCTTCCATCACACAGGTGAGCTGGGCAAAAAACCTTTTTCTATCTTCATTTATGTAGTATTTCCACATGGATTACGTGGATACACATTCATTTGACGTGCCACTGACTAATCAGCCAATGCCAGTCATACCCTCCAACATCATAAATACATATGATCAGCCGGTTTCAACTTCATCTTAGACTATATATTCTCACCTAAGAACGTAGGACCAGTGAGATTGGAAGGATGCAATTAGTTTCTGACCCACAAGGCATTTACACTGGAAAAAAAAAAAAGCTCTGAAAATGAAAGCCATATTACACAAAGCAAAATAAATTTTATTCAAAGTACATAAAAATAAAGAACAATGTACACTTCAGCAACAACGCCAAATTATGAACATTTTCAGGAGGTTTCTAAAGTTGACATCACTAGAAAGAGTGACCAAAAAAAAATAAACCCGTTCACGTCCAACGTGCATGATGTAGCGTGGACAGAAGCACACAGACGCAAAGTCATTAGGTCTACAGACGGGTTACATCATCCTGGTGAAGAGAGGATCCTAATGAATAGGTGAAGTGGAAAGGTTGCATCGGTCACCCATACACTTAGTAGTTCTCAATGTTTTCTTTGTTCTCGCCATCTCTTTGCTTCAGCTGATTGATTTCATTCTCCAGCTGCACAATCGCACGTTCAATCTCGTAGTTCTTACTCACAAGAGATACCCAACTAAACAAAGAACGAAAATAAAAAATAAGTCAATGAAACCTTGTAACCTGGATTTGCACCACTGGAGAATGTAAAATCACACAATGCTTGGAACTTATTTTTTCAAAAACCTTCCTCTCAAAGAAAATGTATCGTCAGAAGACGACCCCCAGTTTAAATCAAGTTTTTATGCTAAACATTTATAGAAATATGGGTGGGCTATTTATTTCTATTTGCAAATTTTTTACATTTACATGTGTTTAACAAAAAAAAAATAAATAATACAACACTTAAAGGGGATGTCCACCTTTTTTAGGGGTGGGGAGGGACTCTGCTCACTTCTGTCCACATCACAAGCAAGTCTAGAGGAGGCTGCTGTAAAGAATCTCTGTGTCAGGTTAACAGCAGTTCAAAGATGGCTGCGTCATTAATGTACAGCATGAAGAATAGACACTATAATTATCAAATAAAAACTGACTAGGTACGATAAGCTAGCAAAAAAGAAGGGAATTTTGTTTACTTACCGTAAATTCCTTTTCTTCTAGCTCCAATTGGGAGACCCAGACAATTGGGTGTATAGCTACTGCCTCCGGAGGCCGCACAAAGTACTACACTTAAAAGTGTAAGGCCCCTCCCCTTCTGGCTATACACCCCCCCGTGGGAGCACGGGTCCCTCAGTTTTAGTGCAAAAGCAAGAAGGAGGAAAGCCAATAACTGTTTCAAAAACAAATTCAATCCGATAAACAATATCGGAGAACGTAACTTATCAACATGAACATGTGCACCCGAAAAACAAATACCCTAAGAAAAAACAGGGCGGGTGCTGGGTCTCCCAATTGGAGCTAGAAGAAAAGGAATTTACGGTAAGTAAACAAAATTCCCTTCTTTTTCGCTCCTAATTGGGAGACCCAGACAATTGGGACGTCCAAAAGCAGTCCCTGGGTGGGTAAAAGAATACCTCGTGATCGGGCTGTCAGGCAGCCCTTTCTTACAGGTGGGCCACCGCCGCCTGCAGGACTTGTCTACCTAGGCTGGCATCCGCCGAAGCGTAGGTATGCACCTGATAATGCTTGGTAAAAGTGTGCAGACTCGACCAGGTAGCCGCCTGGCACACCTGCTGAGCCGTAGCCTGATGCCGTAATGCCCAGGACGCACCCACGGCTCTGGTAGAATGGGCCTTCAGTCCAGAAGGAGTCGGAAGCCCAGCAGAACGGTAGGCGTGAAGAATTGGTTCCTTGATCCACCGCGCAAGGGTGGATTTGGAAGCTTGCGACCCTTTATGCTGACCAGCGACCAGGATAAAGAGTGCATCCGAACGGCGCAGAGGCGCCGTGCGGGAAATGTAGATCCTGAGTGCTCTCACCAGGTCCAACAGATGCAAACCCTTTTCAAATTGGTGAACTGGATGCGGACACAAAGATGGTAAAGTGATATCCTGATTGAGATGAAAGGAAGATACCACCTTGGGAAGAAACTCTGGAATTGGACGCAGTACTACCTTGTCTTGGTGAAACACCAGGAAGGGAGATTTGCAAGATAACGCCGCCAGCTCTGACACTCTCCGAAGAGACGTGACCGCCACCAGAAAAGCCACTTTCTGTGAAAGCCGAGAAAAGGAAATCTCCTTCATAGGCTCGAAAGGTGGCTTCTGGAGAGCAATTAGAACCTTGTTCAGATCCCAGGGTTCCAATGGCCGCTTGTAAGGGGGAACGATATGACAAACCCCTTGCAGGAACGTGCGTACCTTAGGAAGTCGCGCCAGGCGCTTCTGAAAGAATACGGATAGCGCAGAGACTTGTCCTTTAAGGGAGCTAAGCGACAAACCTTTTTCCAACCCAGACTGCAGGAAGGAAAGAAAAACAGGCAATGCAAATGGCCAGGGAGAAACTCCCTGAGCAGAGCACCAAGATAAGAATATCTTCCACGTTCTGTGGTAGATCTTGGCGGAGGATGGTTTCCTAGCCTGTCTCATGGTGGCAACAACATCATGAGATAAACCTGAGGTCCCTAGGATCCAGGACTCAATGGCCACACAGTCAGGTTCAGGGCCGCAGAATTCAGATGGAAAAACGGCCCTTGAGACAGCAAGTCTGGACGGCCTGGTAGCGCCCACGGTTGTCCTACCGTGAGATGCCACAGATCCGGGTACCACGACCTCCTTGGCCAGTCTGGAGCGACGAGAATGGCGCAACGGCAATCGGACCTGATTTTGCGGAGCACTCTGGGCAACAATGCCAGAGGTGGGAACACATAAGGTAGTCGGAACTGCGACCAATCCTGAACTAAGGCGTCTGCCGCCAGAGCTCGGTGATCGTGAGACCGTGCCATGAAAACCGGGACCTTGTTGTTGTGCGGTGACGCCATCAGGTCGACGTCCGGCATCCCCCAGCGGCGACAGATCTCCTGAAACACGTCCGGGTGAAGGGACCATTCCCCTGCGTCCATGCCCTGGCGACTGAGAAAGTCTGCTTCCCAGTTTTCCACGCCTGGGATGTGAACTGCGGATATGGTGGATGCTGTGTTTTCCACCCACGTCAGAATCCGCCGGACTTCTTGAAAGGCTTGTCGACTGCGTGTTCCCCCTTGGTGGTTGATGTACGCTACCGCTGTGGAATTGTCCGACTGAATCCGGATCTGCTTGCCCTCCAGCCACTGTTGGAAGGCTCGCAGAGCAAGATAGACTGCTCTGATTTCCAGAACATTGATCTGAAGGGTGGACTCTCTCTGAGTCCACGTACCCTGAGCCCTGTGGTGAAGAAACACTGCTCCCCACCCTGATAGGCTCGCATCTGTCGTGACCACCGCCCAGGATGGGGGTAGGAACGACTTTCCTTTTGACAATGAGGTGGGAAGAAGCCACCATCGGAGAGAGTCCTTGGCTGCCTGAGAGAGGGAGACATCCCTGTCGAGGGACGTCGACTTCCCGTCCCATTGGCGGAGAATGTCCCATTGTAGAGGGCGCAGATGAAACTGCGCGAAAGGGACTGCTTCCATTGCTGCCACCATCTTCCCTAGGAAATGCATGAGGCGCCTCAAGGAGTGGGACTGGTTCTGCAGGAGAGATTGCACCCCTGTCTGCAGAGAGCACTGCTTGTCCAGTGGAAGCTTCACTATCGCTGAGAGAGTATGAAACTCCATGCCAAGATATGTTAGTGATTGGGTCGGGGTTAGATTTGACTTTGAAAAGTTGATAATCCACCCGAAACTCTGGAGAGTCTTCAGTGCCACGTTCAGACTGTGTTGGCATGCCTCTTGAGAGGGTGCCTTTATAAGTAGATCGTCCAAATACGGGATCACGGAGTGACCCTGCGAGTGCAGGACAGCTACTACTGCTGCCATGACCTTGGTGAAGACCCGAGGGGCTGTTGCCAGCCCGAAAGGTAACGCTACGAACTGCAGGTGTTCGCTTTCTATAACGAAGCGTAGAAAACGCTGATGCTCTGGCGCAATCGGCACGTGAAGATAAGCATCTTTGATGTCTATTGATGCTAAGAAATCTCCTTGAGACATTGAGGCTATGACGGAGCGTAGAGATTCCATCCGGAACCTCCTGGTTTTTACGTGTTTGTTGAGCAACTTTAGATCCAGGACGGGCCGAAAGGAACCGTCCTTCTTTGGCACCACAAACAGATTGGAGTAAAAACCGTGACCTTGTTCCTGAAGAGGAACGGAAGTCACCACTCCTTCCGCCTTTAGAGCGGCCACCGCCTGCAGCAGAGCATCGGCTCGGTCGGGCGGTGGGGAAGTTCTGAAGAAACGAGTTGGAGGACGAGAGCTGAACTCTATCCTGTACCCGTGAGACAGAATGTCCCTCACCCAACGGTCTTTGACCTGTGACAGCCAAATGTCGCCAAAGCGGGAGAGCCTGCCACCGACCGAGGATGCGGAGAGAGGAGGCTGAAAGTCATGAGGAAGCCGTCTTGGTAACGGTTCTTCCTGCTGTCTTTTTTGGGCGTGACTGAGTCCGCCAAGAATCTGAGCCTCTCTGATCCTTTTGAGTCCTTTTGGACGAGGAGAATTGGGACCTGCCTGAGCCTCGAAAGGACCGAAAACCAGACTGACCCCTCCTTTGTTGGGGCTTGTTTTGTCTGTGTTGAGGTAAGGATGAGTCCTTACCCTTGGAGTGTTTAATGATTTCATCCAAACGCTCCCCAAACAATCGGTCACGAGAAAAAGGCAAACTGGTTAAGCACTTCTTGGAAGCAGAATCTGCCTTACATTCTCTCAACCATAGGGCTCTGCGCAAAACCACGGAGTTGGCTGACGCCACCGCCGTACGGCTCGTAGAGTCCAGGACAGCATTAATCGCGTACGACGCGAATGCAGACATTTGAGAGGTCAATGGTGCCACCTGCGGGGCAGATGTACGTGTGACCGAGTCGACTTGTATAAGCCCAGCTGAAATAGCTTGGAGTGCCCATACGGCTGCGAAAGCTGGCGCCAACGACGCTCCAATAGCTTCATAGATGGATTTCAGCCAGAGCTCCATCTGCCTGTCAGTGGCATCTTTAAGTGCCGCTCCATCTTCTACTGCAACTAAAGATCTAGCTGCAAGCCTGGAGATTGGAGGGTCCACCTTGGGACACTGGGTCCAACCCTTGACCACGTCAGGGGGAAAAGGATAGCGCGTATCTTTAAGCCGTTTAGAAAACCGCTTCTCAGGATAAGCGTGGTGTTTCTGGATTGCATCTCTAAAGTCAGAGTGGTCCAGAAAAGTGCTTAATTTACGCTTGGGATATCTGAAATGGAATTTCTCCTGCTGTGAAGCTGCCTCCTCCGCAGGAGGATCTGGCGGAGAAATATCTAACATCCTATTGATGGACGCTATAAGATCATTCACTATGGCGTCACCATCCGGTGTATCCAGATTGAGAGCGGTCCCAGGATCAGAATCTTGATCAGTTACATCCGCCTCATCACCCATAGATTCGTCCCGCTGGGATCCTGACCAGTGAGACGAAGTTGAGGGCCCCTCATAACGAGCCCGCTTAGGTTGTCTGGGACTGTCGTCCGAGTCAGAATCGTCACCCTGGGGTGCATGTGACACCCCCGGAGCTTTGAAGTGTTCCAGCTGAGGGGGACCAGGGAGCAATGATGCCACAGTGTCCATGGTCTGAGTTACTGGTCTAGACTGCAATGTTTCAAGAATCTTTGACATGGTCATAGACAATCTGTCAGCAAAAGCTGCAAACTCCGTTCCTGTCACCTGGACAGCATTCACAGGTGGTACACCCTGGGTCACGTCCAGCAGAGGTCCCGGCTGTGCAAGTTGCACAGGGGCCGAGCACTGCACACAATGGGGGTCAGTGGAACCTGCCGGTAGAGCAGCCCCACATGCGGTACAGGCAGCATATAATGTCTGTGCCTTGGCACCCTTGCGTTTTGCGGACGACATGCTGTTGCCTCCTTGTAATCTAGGAGGGTATATAGCCGAGAATCACCAGCGACCGTACAGTACAAAGTATTTGCAAACACAAAATACTCAGTATACAAACGGCACAAGTGGGGGTGAGCCCTTGAGGCTGCTTACCGCCCGCTGAACAGCGGGTATGAGGCCGTAGAATCCCGTGTCTGGGTCTCCCCGTCTCCCCTCTGCAGCTCAGCGTGCAGGCAGGAATGGCTGCCGGCGTTCTGTGAAGAGGGGCGGACCGTGGGCGTGCCACAAACAAAGTGCGGGAAACTGCGTCCTACTGTGCCTGGTGTGAGGGCTGGAGTATGTAAAAAAGACTCCAGCCCTCAGCGCTGATGCTCTGTACAGCGTCCCGCCCTCCTCCTGACTGGCAGGTGCGGAGGCGGGAACGAACTAGGCCGCAAAAGCCGGGGACTGTAGTAATAAGCGCGGCCGTGATATATGCACGGTCAGCGCGGAAGTCCCCGGCGCACCACAAGTCCCAGCCGCGTCGCAGTCCCAGCGGCCGGCGCGACCGTTCTCCCTGAGTCTACCCACTCAGCTAAGCTGAAGTGAGGAAATGGCACAAGCGCAGCAGCGCTGTTGTCCCCGGCGCACTAACACACCCAGCAATGTTGCGGTGTGCGCGTGTATGCACGGGGACACAGAGTACCTTGACGGAGCAGGGCCATGTCCCTGACGATACTCAGCTCCATATCCAGCGGCTTCTCCAGGGGCTGCGGATGGAGCACGGTCTCAGTGCCTGGAGACCGGTAAAGTCCCACTTCACCCGGAACCCTAATGGGGATGGGGAAGGAATCAGCATGTGGGCTCCAGCCTCCGTACCCGCAATGGGTACCTCAACCTTAACAAGCACCACCGACAGAAAGTGGGGTGAGAAGGGAGCATGCTGGGGGCCCTGTATGGGCCCTCTTTTCTTCCATCCGACATAGTCAGCAGCTGCTGCTGACTAAACAGTGGAGCTATGCGTGCGTGTCTGACCTCCTTCGCACAAAGCAAAAACTGAGGGACCCGTGCTCCCACGGGGGGGTGTATAGCCAGAAGGGGAGGGGCCTTACACTTTTAAGTGTAGTACTTTGTGCGGCCTCCGGAGGCAGTAGCTATACACCCAATTGTCTGGGTCTCCCAATTAGGAGCGAAAAAGAAAAGTAAATTCTCTTTAAGACGAGATATTGGGGTTCACATGGATGGAAGGGGCAGCGGCAAAGATCCATCTGCAGCGCCATCACAAGAAACTGCTAACCTAATTCATGCGCTATTGAAGTTGAATCTGTCAGAGACCCTGATTCCAGCAGTGCATCACTTACTGGGCAGCCTATATAACCCAAGTGTTCTGCCTCGGCAGCCTGCTAATAGTCATTCATTGCAATTTCTGTTACAACCCCTAGAGGTCGTTGTTATTCTTTTGAATTGCTGAGTTTCTCTTTAAGCTAAATGTATTCTGGGTAAGGAACTCCTCCCTGAGCTGAGAAGAAGCCTGCAGCCATTTTCTCCTTGGATTTGTTAGGAAAGGACCTGCTGATTCACCTCTCTGTACATTCACCCCTGCCTAGTGTAACCCAGTGAGCAAAGCAAATTACATGTGTTAGTGATAGAATCTTAGATGGAAGACTGTAGTAAATGCGTTGTACCTTAGTGTCGTCCCTGCCTTGCTTGTATAGATAAGATTCTCTATCTGCGTTGCAGATGCAGTGACCTTTCACCTACATTCTCATATGAACTGTATCTCATGTACTTTATGCTATATTAACTCTGTATTAACACTGTACTGACTAATCATTTTCTTGTTATAGTTTTTACCCGTACTCAACTGTATCTTGGATATACCGTATTCCGTATACCGTATTCATCTGTACCTTGGATATTCCTATATTCACTGTATATTCCCTGTATACTGCAATCAAGTTCACGTTACCAGCTAATAAATCAAGGCTACTAAATTCCACAGTCTGTTTATTTGAAATGTGAGCGAGGGTTTAGCTGTATGCCGGAGATTCACAGCGTTACGTGAAAGAAGGCAGAACACCAAGCATTTTAAGTTGTTGCCCAGTCAGTGTAATTGCATCAGGTTAATAAAAATAAAGTTTATTTATATAGCACCAACATATTCCACAGCACTTTACAATCCAGTGGGGGGGGTTGTATAGACAAATACAAAACAAAATAGTAGATAATTCAACAGCTACAGTAGGAATGAGTGCCCTGCTCGAAAGCTTGCAATCTATGGGGAAGAAGGGGGACACAAGAGGTGAAGCACACTTTTAGATCTGGCCAGCCATTGTTATCCTAGTTAATTGGTTACATAACCTAGATTACCTTGTACCTGGTGACCTTGTCATCAGTGATGCTTTAGGCTAGTTTCACACTTGCGTTGGACTGCTTCCGTAGCATTGCGTTGTGTTACGGATGCAACGGATGCGTTGCATATAATGGCACAACGGATGCTACAGATCGTACAAAACATCGGAAAGTTGTTTTTTTTTTCTTTACAGTTTTACCGGCAGCAGACTATTGTGAACAATCAGCTGATCGCTCTCAATAGCCGGCGGGCGGGCGCTCAGCTGAGCGCTGTCACTTGCCGGCGGGCGGGCGCTCAGCTGAGCGCTGTCACTTGTCGGCGGGCGGAAGGAAAACAACGCAAGTGTGAAAGTACCCTTATGTGTGCAGGCATTCTTTTTTTCTTTTAGACTCCACCAAGACAGCAGCCGTCGGAGGAAAGAGCTGTTATCTTCGATTTGAATATGCTCAATTCTTGGTTTTCACAAAGAATAAGCTATGGTCAGAGTGTCTGTCCTCACACGACCACCTTGCCCCACTAATGCTTCTGAATGGGGGAGCGACCACTTGACCAAATATATGAGAGATTTATAGACTTTCAGCCAAGTCTTGATTAGATTCCTCTGACTCCTCTAAATAGAAGAGAATTCAGAGAAGCGGGATGAAACAAATCGCCATGTGACCGCTAGTATGCAAGTCATATCTCGGATCAAGTGACCGTACACCCGCACCGGGAATACAGAGGAGTCGTGACTGTGCAAATCACAGACGGTCTCGTTTTGGCAATCTACCATCCTATAAAATCATTGTAAACTTCTCAATTGAGCATGGGCAAACAATGTCTATGGTCACCTTGTATACTTATTGAGAATTTTTACGCAACATGTCTTTTTTTTTCTTCAAATAGAATTAGAACAGTAAACCATATTCAATAATGTATTATTTTCACACTAATCCAGCTTAGATAACATGTACAAAATAACTTACGTTGACTCCATTTCTCTCAGCTTGGCCCCAGATGTAAGTTGGGAGTTTTTCCTCTGCCAATTCAAGTCCTGAATACGCTTTCTTAACAAGAAAAGATAGAAATGAACAAAGTAAATAGGGATGGAGAGTAGAGTGTATTTATGAAGAATCATTCATTCGGAACTTCTCTAGAGGGGTAGCACTAAAGAACCTCAGGCTGCATTTAAAAGCAGAGATTGTGTTTTGCAATGCGATCAAAAGACAACTGGAATAGTCTACCGATGAGAGGGTTTATTTGTACTAGTTTTGATTCCTTTTTCTTGACACGTTTATGTAAGCTTGCCTCTATACGTGAAAACATGAGGAACTCCAAAAGAGTACATTACTTACCGGTAATGGGATTTTCCTGAGTCCACGACAGCACCCACGAGAGAGGGATCCGCCCCCTTCAGGACAGGAAACCTACAGATAAAAAAAGGGGCAGTCCCCCTCCCTCATCAGTTGGTTGCAGAGAACCGGGAGAGGAAACGCCAAGGAATGAATATACAAAAAAAGCCAGACCCCAGGACACCAAATGGTGATAAACAAACAAGAAAGGGTAGGGGTGTAAAGGGTGCTGTCGTGGACTCAGGAAAATCCCATTACCGGTAAGTAATGTACTCTTTTCCTTTCGTCACGACAGCACCCACGAGAGACTTAGAGAGATTACACTCAGAGGGAGGGAAAAACCACACGAAGGGCCAAGCCTCCAACGGAAGACAGCGGAAGAACAAAGGCTAGCCGGCAAAGACCGGAAAGGCGGACGGAGAGGATCAGGATACAGCCGTACAATACCATCGAAGGAGACACAGGCCACATCCATCCAAGGAGGAGGCAACCACCCAGGAGAAGGATCCGACACCGAGGAGGCCAGGGGAACCCGCTGCATCACAGATGATAGGGGAACAGCACCCCACAGCCATCAGGACAAGGGACGTCACGCCACGCGAGGGCCACAGCTGGAATCCTGAAAGACAAAGAACAACAAAACAAAGACCAAACCCCCCCCCCCGCCAAGGGGCTGACCGAGCAACCAAAGCAGGAAGGACCAATGGACAGGGCCGGACAGGCGTGAACACGCCCCGCAGAAGCAAGGACGACCAAGAGACAGCACCGGAACGGACGAGGAAGGGAAGAGACGCAGAGGCGAAGCAGGAAGCCCAAGGCGCCAGGCCAGGCGGAAGGCCCGGGAGGCGCAAGGCGGCAGGGCGCAAGGCAGGAACGCCGTAAGAAGCAAGCACAAAAGCGCAAGGCCTAGAGATGCAGGACGAGAACACAGGCCCACACGACCCGGAGGCCCCGAGGCACAGAGGCCCAGAGGTACAGAGGCACAGACGCCAAGAGGCACAGAGGTACAGACGCCAAGAGGCCCCGAGGCCCAGAGGCCCAGAGCCCAAGAGTCCCAGACCCAGGAGGCCCCAAGCCCAAGAGGTACAGAGGCCCAGAGACCGAGAGGCCCAGAGACCGAGAGGCCCAGAGACCGAGAGGCCCAGAGACCGAGAGGCCCAGAGACCGAGAGGCCCAGAGACCGAGAGGCCCAGAGACCGAGAGGCCCAGAGACCGAGAGGCCCAGAGACCGAGAGGCCCAGAGACCGAGAGGCCCAGAGACCGAGAGGCCCAGAGACCGAGAGGCCCAGAGACCGAGAGGCCCAGAGACCGAGAGGCCCAGAGACCGAGAGGCCCAGAGACCGAGAGGCCCAGAGACCGAGAGGCCCAGAGACCGAGAGGCCCAGAGACCGAGAGGCCCAGAGACCGAGAGGCCCAGAGACCGAGAGGCCCAGAGACCGAGAGGCCCAGAGACCGAGAGGCCCAGAGACCGAGAGGCCCAGAGACCGAGAGGCCCAGAGACCGAGAGGCCCAGAGACCGAGAGGCCCAGAGACCGAGAGGCCCAGAGACCGAGAGGCCCAGAGACCGAGAGGCCCAGAGACCGAGAGGCCCAGAGACCGAGAGGCCCAGAGACCGAGAGGCCCAGAGACCGAGAGGCCCAGAGACCGAGAGGCCCAGAGACCGAGAGGCCCAGAGACCGAGAGGCCCAGAGACCGAGAGGCCCAGAGACCGAGAGGCCCAGAGACCGAGAGGCCCAGAGACCGAGAGGCCCAGAGACCGAGAGGCCCAGAGCCCAAGAGGCCCAGAGCCCAAGAGGCCCAGAGCCCAAGAGGCACAGAGCCCAAGAGGCACAGAAGCGAAGAGGCCCAGAGGACAAGAGGCCCAGAGGACAAGAGGCACAGAGGACCCGAAACCAAGAGGCCAAGAGGCCCAGAGGCCAAGAGGCCCAGAGGCACAGAGGCACAGAGGCACAGAAGCACAGAGGCCCGGAGGCCAAGAGGCCCAAGGGCCAGGAGGCCCAGAGTCCAAGAGGGCCAGAGGCCAAGAGGCCCCGAGGCCAAGAGGCACAGAGGCCCGGAGGCCAAGAGGCCCAAAGGGCAGGAGGCCCAGACCCCAAGAGGGCCAGAGGCCAAGAGGCCCAGAGACCAAGAGGCAGAGAGGCGAAGAGGCAGAGAGGCCAAGAAGCACAGAGGCACGGAGCGGAGGCCAAGAGTCAAGAGGCAACGCGGCACAAGGGCCAAGAGGCACAGAGGCCAAGAGGCACAGAGGCCAAGAGGCACAGAGGCCAAGAGGCACAGAGGCCAAGAGGCACAGGCGCAGAAAGGCCAAGACGACAAGGGCCAAGAGGCAGAGGCCAAATGGCACAGAGGCCAAATGGCACAGGGGCCAAGAGGCACAGGGGCCAAGAGGCACAGGGGCCAAGAGGCACAGGGGCCAAGAGGCACAAAGGCACAAGGGCCAAAACGACAAAGGCCAAGAGGCACAGAGGCCAAGAGGCACAGAGGCACAAGGGCCAAAACGACAAAGGCCAAGAGGCACAGCGGCCAAGAGGCACCGAGGCCAAGAGGCACCGAGGCCAAGAGGCACAGAGGCCAAGAGGCACAGAGGCCAAGAGGCCGGAGCCAGGAGGCACAGGGTCAGGAGGCCCAAGCCAGCAGGTACCGAGACCAGGAAGGCCCAGAGGCCAAGAGGCCCAGAGGCCAAGAGGCCCAGAGGCCAAGAGGCACAGAGGCCAAGAGGCACAAGAGGCCAAGAGGCACAAGAGGCCAAGAGGCACAAGAGGCCAAGAGGCACAAGAGGCCAAGAGGCACAAGAGGCCAAGAGGCACAAGAGGCCAAGAAGTACAGAGGCCGGAGGCAGCAGGCACAGAGGCATGGGCCCAGGAGGCCCAGAAGCCAAGAAGGCACAGAGGCCAAGATGGTACAGAGACCAGAAGGCCAAGAGGCACATAGGCCAAGAGACACAGAGGCACGGGGCCAGGAAGGCCCACAGAGGCCAGGAAGGCCCACAGAGGCCAGGAAGGCCCACAGAGGCCAAGAAGGCCCACAGAGGCCAAGAAGGCCCACAGAGGCCAGGAAGGCCCACAGAGGCCAGGAAGGCCCACAGAGGCCAGGAAGGCCCACAGAGGCCAGGAAGGCCCACAGAGGCCAGGAAGGCCCACAGAGGCCAGGAAGGCCCACAGAGGCCAGGAAGGCCCACAGAGGCCAGGAAGGCCCACAGAGGCCAGGAAGGCCCACAGAGGCCAGGAAGGCACACAGAGGCCAGGAAGGCACACAGAGGCCAGGAAGGCACACAGAGGCCAGGAAGGCACACAGAGGCCAGGAAGGCACACAGAGGCCAGGAAGGCACACAGAGGCCAGGAAGGCACACAGAGGCCAGGAAGGCACACAGAGGCCAGGAAGGCACACAGAGGCCAGGAAGGCACACAGAGGCCAGGAACCCGAGAGGCCAGAGGCACCGAGGCAGGAGGCATGAGGCCAGGAGGCAACCGAGGAGCGTGGCCAGGAAGCCCAAGGCACAGAGACAGTACACACAGAGGTCCGAAGGCAGGAGGCACCGAGGCTAGGAGGTACACAGACCCGATACTAAGCAGGCACAGAGGCCCGAGGCCAGAAGGCACAGAGGCCCGAGGCCAGAAGGCACCGAGGCCCGAGGCCAGAAGTTACAGAGGCCCGAGGCCAGAAGGCACCGAGGCCCGAGGCCAGAAGTTACAGAGGCCCGAGGCCAGAAGTCACAGAGGCCCGAGGCCAGAAGTCACAGAGGCCCGAGGCCAGAAGGCACAGAGGTCCGAGGCCAGAAGGCACAGAGGTCCGAGGCCAGAAGGCACAGCGGCCCAAGGCCCGGAGGCACAGCGGCCCAAGGCCAGGAGGCAATAAGGGCAGGCAGCACAGAGGGCCAAGGCCATGAGACACAAAGGACCAAGGGCAGGCAGCACAGAGGAACAGAGGCACGAGCCAGGAAGCACGAGTCTGAGAGACACAGAGGCCAGAGACCCAACCTCAGAAGGCGTAAAGGCCAGGAGGCTCAGAGGCTGGGAGGGCCAGAGGCCCGAGGCCAGGAGGACCCGAGACGAGAGGACAGGAGGGCCAGAGGACACAGAGGCCCAGAGGTCCAGAGGCCAGGAGGTCCAGAGGCCAGGAGGTCCAGAGGCCAGGAGGTCCAGAGGCCAGGAGGTCCAGAGGCCAGGAGGTCCAGAGGCCAGGAGGTCCAGAGGCGTGAAAAAACATACAGGCCACAGAGGTCAGGACATACAGAATGCACAGGGGCCCGGAGGCCACAGGGACCAGGAGGACACAGAGGCCCCGGGGGCCAAGAACCCACAGAGGCCAGGACCCCACAGGGGTACGAGTCTATAGAGCCCACAGGAGCCAGGAGCCCACAGGGGCCACAGTAGCCAGGAGACCACAGAGGCCACGAAGGCCAGGAGTCCCAGAGAGGCCACGAGGGCCAGAAGTCCCAGAGAGGCCACGAGGGCCAGAAGTCCCAGAGAGGCCACGAGGGCCAGAAGTCCCAGAGAGGCCACGAGGGCCAGGAGTCCCAGAGAGGCCACGAGGGCCAGGAGTCCCAGAGAGGCCACGAGGGCCAGGAGTCCCAGAGAGGCCACGAGGGCCAGGAGTCCCAGAGAGGCCACGAGGGCCAGGAGTCCACCGAGGCCACGAGGGCCAGAAGTCCCAGAGAGGCCACGAGGGCCAGGAGTCCACCGAGGCCACGAGGGCCAGGAGTCCACCGAGGCCACGAGGGCCAGGAGTCCACCGAGGCCACGAGGGCCAGGAGTCCACCGAGGCCACGAGGGCCAGGAGTCCACCGAGGCCACGAGGGCCAGGAGTCCACAGAGGCCACGAGGGCCAGGAGTCCACAGAGGCCACGAGGGCCAGGAGTCCACAGAGGCCACGAGGGCCAGGAGTCCACAGAGGCCACGAGGGCCAGGAGTCCACAGAGGCCACGAGGGCCAGGAGTCCACAGAGGCCCAGGAGTCCACAGAGGCCACAGGGGCCAGGAGTCCACAGAGGCCACAGGAGCCCCACAGAGGCCGGAGTCAGGCGAGTCCACAGAGGCCTTATCGGGCCCGGAGGCCACAGAGGATACAGGGGCCAGGTGAACACAAAGGCCCCAGGGACCCCGGCCATGTATGCAGAATCCAGCTCCAAAGCCCGGGACGATCCTCCCTGCACTGCCGGGACACCGCCGAGGAGACAGAGCGGGGACGCGGCCCGGACACATCGCACCCGCCGTGTAACCGGAGGCGCAGGCGTGGAGTCCACGAGGGGAGCTCCACCGACCGTGCTTCTGGGCCTAGAGCTCCGCCGTTCCCACGGAGACCGCACGGACTCAACCGGACCCAGGTACTGTAGGTTCCTCTCCATTCAGGACAGGAAACCAACTGATGAGGGAGGGGGACTGCCCCTTTTTTATCTGTAGGTTTCCTGTCCTGAAGGGGGCGGATCCCTCTCTCGTGGGTGCTGTCGTGACGAAAGGAAAAACACAAATGAACAAGAAGCGCTGCACTGATTCAGGAAATATTAATTATAGTACTGCTATACTATTTTAGGGGAAACCTAGGATAAAAACAAAAGAGTAAACACCCTATAAAAAAATAAAATAATAGTACATGAAAATAACATAGGGCACGTAGATGACACTATTTTGATCAAAAGTGCGTAAAAGCCGTCCCACCACGACAAGGTGTACCCAATCAGGATGGCCCCTAACTCTAGTATCTCACCTCACTATGTGCCAGCACACCTCAAAAGAGACGAGGGCACAGCAGGACCCAAACCTGACTGTTTCACACTTGCCCGGGGAAAGCTATATAGACAAAATGCACAGTCTGAAAATGGGGAACTAACGCAAAAGCTGAAAAAATGGGAGGGCAAATCCGTTTGCATAAATGCAATGTGTAGGTGCACATTCACACGGTGGATAAAAACAAATAAGCAAATACTACAGTTAGGGACCATCCGCATTGGGTACACGTTGTCACGGTGGGATAACTTTTATGCTCGATCAAAATAGTGACAAATAAGTACCCTATGTTATTTACAAGTACTATACCTATTCATTTCCTTACTACAGGGTATTTGCCCATTGTTTTTTATCTTGGCCACCGTGTGACTGTGCACCTACAAATTGCACTTCTAACAGGTGAGCCAGCCCATTTCACTTTTACTCTAGTGAAAACCAGCACATATAGATGGTGAGACAATGAGCTTAGGGATGAATCCTTTTCCATGATTTGATTCCCTCACATTGTTCTTTCATTAGGGGAGGATTTTGCAGAGTTTTAAAAAGTAAGAGGCTTTAAGAAAACCTATGACTTCCACTTTCCCCATCACAACAGCTTTTTCTGAATATAATATAGAGCTGACGCAGCACTCAGCAACTCAGTCTTAAACAGCGATTTGCAGGTCTCCTTATCTACTCTAATTTGCAGCAAATCTTTTCTCATCTCAGTGAGAATATTGCATATACTTACCGCAACTTCTGAAGATCCTTCTGTGCAGATTCAATCATGCGAACAAGATTTCTAAAAGACAAAGAAAGTGAGGAAGATGGTTACTGGCGAATCAACTAAGAACACCGTCCATTGCTACATTTTCAGCCATTTCAGTTTTCCTTACTCGTTATAGACTCGCCAGGCATTGCAGCCATGCTGAGACATGATTTCCAGATTCTCTATACGGACAGCCTGGTGCTCCAGTTGAGCCATGGAATTGTTCACGCACTCCTGCCATGCCGTTATATCATTCCTCTGGCCGGATGACGGCGCGGGTAATTCATATCTGAAAAAAAAAAAAACAATCGTTCTACAAAAGGTATCTTGGTATCTGAATGACTGTGCTACAAAGACCACTTTTAGTCTAGAAATAGTGATTTACACATCCGAAGGTGTAGACTACAAAAGGGGCTTATTTTAGAAAAGGAGGCCAATAACTTCATAACATGGGCAGTAGGAAGATATTGCCACAATTAAATATCAGCCTTATGATCCTGGCACCCATTGCTTTGTCAAATCAGAGCACTGAAAATATTAAAAAATGTTTTTTTATTATAGAAAGTTAGAATCCCAGGATTATGCAAATTATACATTACATATATCTCGTTCTAAAAAAGAGAATTTTGTTTACTTACCGTAAATTCTTTTTCTTATAGTTCCGACATGGGAGACCCAGACCATTGGTGTATAGCTTCTGCCTCCGGAGGACACACAAAGTACTACACTAAAAAGTGTAGCTCCTCCCTCCGAGCATATACACCCCCTGGATGACCACATCTAGCCAGTTTAGTGCAAAAGCTGAAGGAGGACATCCACCCACAAGTAGAGAGAGTAAAACCCAGAATAACCGGAACCTCTGTCTACAACAACAGCCGGTGAAAAACACACGGAACAAGAACTGCCAACAGGCAACAGGGAGGGTGCTGGGTCTCCCATGTCGGAACTATAAGAAAAAGAATTTACGGTAAGTAAACAAAATTCTCTTTTTCTTCATCGTTCCTTATGGGAGACCCAGACCATGGGACGTCTCAAAGCAGTCCATGGGTGGGAAATAAACAAAACTAAGAAGTAGGCAAAACCTAACTTCACAAATGGGCGACAGCCGCCTGAAGGATGTGTCTGCCCAAGCTCGCATCTGCCGAAGCATGAGCATGCACTTGGTAGTGCTTCGAAAAGGTGTGCAGACTAGACCAAGTGGCAGCCTGACAGACCTGCTGAGCCGTAGCCTGGTGCCTGAAAGCCCAAGAGGCACCGACAGCTCTGGTCGAGTGCGCCTTAATCCCCGGCGGGGGAGGCACCTGAGAACATTAGTAGGCATCGGATATGGCCGACCTAATCCAACGAGCTAGGGTCGGTTTAGAAGCCGAGAGACCCTTGCGCTGACCTGTGGTCAGCACAAAAAGAGAGGTGCACCGCCTAAGAGCAGCGGTGCGTGACACATAGATCCGGAGCGCCCGCACCAAATCTAAAGTATGCAACGCTTTCTCAAAGCGATGTACAGGGGCCGGACAAAGGGAAGGCAATGAAATGTCCTGGTTAAGGTGGAAAGGAGACACCACCTTAGGGAGAAAGTCCGGAGTCGGACGGAGAACCACCTTGTCTTGGTGAAAAACCAAAAAGGGTGACTCCGAAGAGAGCGCAGCCAAATCAGAGACTCTCCTGAGAGAAGTTATGGCCACTTTCTGTGAAAGTCGAAACAAAGAAACCTCCCTAAGAGGCTCAAAGGGGGGTTTCTGTAAGGCCGTGAGGACCAGATTAAGGTCCCAGGGATCCAGAGGCCGCCGGTAAGGCGGAATGATGTGAGATGCGCCCTGCATGAAGGTGCGCACCTGGGCCAGTCGGGCGATACGCCACTGGAACAACACTGACAGAGCCGAGACCTGTCCCTTGAGGGAATTGAGAGATAGTCCTAGCTGCAGAGCGGACTGTAGAAAGGACAGGATGGTCGGCAAGGAAAACGGCCAAGGAGCATGGCCGGAAGAGCGACACCAGGACAGGAAAATTCTCCAAGTCCTGTGGTAAATCCTGGCCGAGGAAGACTTCCGAGCCCGAGTCATAGTGGAGATGACCTCAGAAGGAATGCCTGAAGCCGTCAAGATCCAGGACTCAAGAGCCACGCCGTCAATCTGAGAGCCGCAGAATTCTGGCGGAAAAACGGACCTTGTGAGAGAAGGTCTGGGCGGTCCGGGAGATGCCACGGCACCTCTACGGACAGACGGAGCAGGTCTGGGTACCAAGCTCGCCTGGGCCAGTCCGGAGCAATGATTATGACCCGACGGCCCTCCATTCTGATCTTGCGCAGGACTCTGGGCAAGAGAGCTAGAGGGGGAAACACGTAGGCCAGACGGAACTGGGACCAATCCTGAACCAGCGCGTCGGCAGCCAAGGCCTGAGGATCGTGGGAGCGAGCCACGTAAACCGGGACCTTGTTGTTGTGCCGGGATGCCATTAGATCCACTTCCGGAGTGCCCCACTTGCGGCAGATTGACCGGAACACTGCCGGATGCAGGGCCCACTCGCCGCTGTCCACGGTTTGACGGCTGAGATAATCTGCCTCCCAGTTTTCCACGCCTGGGATGTGGACTGTGGATATGGTGGACTTGGAGTCCTCCGTCCACTGAAGGATACGTTGAACTTCCAACATTGCTAGGCGGCTGCAAGTCCCGCCCTGGTGATTGATGTAGGCAACTGCTGTCGCGTTGTCTGACTGGACTCGAATGTGCTTGCCCGCCAACAGGTGGTGAAAGGCTACGAGAGCTAGGAGCACAGCTCTGATTTCCAGCACATTGATCGAGAGGGCTGATTCGGACGGAGTCCAAGTGCCCTGTGCTCGGTGGTGGAGAAACACTGCTCCCCAGCCGGATAGACTGGCATCTGTGGTGAGAATCACCCAGGACGGGGCCAGAAAGGAGCGTCCCTGGGACAGAGAGAGGGGCCGAAGCCACCATGAAGAGAGCTCCTGGTCTGTGGCGACAGAGCCACTAGCCTGTGCAAGGAAGAGGTCCGCTTGTCCCAACAGCGGAGAATGTCCAGCTGCAGGGGACGCAGATGGAACTGGGCAAAGGGAACCGCTTCCATTGACGCCACCATCTGACCCAGCACCTGCATGAGGTGCCTGATGGAATGACGGCGGGGCTTCAACAGAGAGCGCACCGCCAGATGAAGGGACTGCTGTTTGACTAAGGGCAGCTTCACAAGTGCCGGCAGAGTCTCGAATTGCATCCCTAGGTACGTAAGTTTCTGGGTCGGGGTCAGAGTGGACTTGGGCAGATTGACAAGCCACCCGAATTGAACAAGCGTGGCGAGAGTGAGCGAGACACTCCGCTGACAGTCTGCACTGGATGAAGCCTTGACTAGAAGGTCGTCCAGGTAAGGAATCACTGCCAACCCCTGGAGGTGCAGAACCGCAACCACTGCTGCCATGACCTTGGTGAATACACGAGGGGCCGTGGCTAACCCGAAGGGGAGAGCCACGAATTGGAAATGTTCCTCTCCGAATGCAAAACGTAGCCAACGCTGGTGTGAAACCGCAATTGGCACATGCAGATAGGCATCTCTGATGTCGATGGACATCTCCTTGGGTCATTGAGGCAATGACCGATTGCAGAGATTCCATGCGAAAGTGCCGCACCTGAACATGCTTGTTGAGAAGCTTGAGATCCAGGATGGGCCGGAAGGAACCGTCCTTCTTGGGGACTAGGAAGAGGTTTGAGTAGAAACCTCTGAACCGTTCCCGGGCGGGAACCGGTACAATTACTCCGTTGGCCTGCAAGGATGCCACGGCCTGAGAGAAGGCGGCGGCTTTGGAGCAGGGGGGAGTGGACAGAAAAAATCTGTTTGGCGGGCTGGAAGAAAATTCTATCCTGTAGCCGTGGGAAATGACATCCCGCACCC
Organism: Anomaloglossus baeobatrachus; assembly: GCF_048569485.1. Lineage (NCBI taxonomy): Eukaryota > Metazoa > Chordata > Amphibia > Anura > Aromobatidae > Anomaloglossus > Anomaloglossus baeobatrachus. Next base: position 218,433,096 of record NC_134354.1, read on the forward strand.
ACTGATCGGAGACGTGTTGGAACCACACGTCGCCAAAGTAGGAGAGCCTGCCACCGACCAAGGACGTTGCTGGCGCAGCCAGATAGTCAAGAGGAGGCTGCCTTAGTGGCAGCGGCTCCTCCGCTCTTCTGAGGACGTGGGTTTGTGCGCCAGCTGTGTTTTCGATCCTTGGCTGAGTTAGTGGACGAGGCTGAGGGCTTAGAGGATGACCAGTTAGAGGAACGAAAGGAACGAAACCTCGACTGGTTCCTGCCCTGGACAGGTTTCCTGGTTTTGGTTTGTGGCAAGGAAGTACTCTTCCCGCCAGTAGCTTCCTTAATAATTTCATCCAGTTGTTCATCGAACAGCCGGGACCCAGCAAAGGGGAGCCCAGCAAGGTACTTCTTTGAAGAAGCATCTGCCTTCCACTCTCGAAGCCACAAGATCCTGCGGATCGTGAGGGAATTAGCGGAAGCCACCGCCGTGCGGTGAGAAGCCTCCAGAATGGCAGACATGGCATAGGATGAAAAGGCCGAAGCCTGGGAAGTTAAGGCAACCATTTCAGGCATAGAGTCCCTGGTGAGGGAATGCATCTCCTCCAGAGAAGCAGAGACGGCCTTAAGAGCCCACACTGCTGCAAAGGACGGGGAGAACGAGGCCCCTGCCGCCTCATATACAGATTTGGCCAGAAGGTCAACCTGGCAGTCAGTAGGATCCTTAAGTGAGGTGCCATCGGCCACAGATACAACTGTCCGGGCTGAGATTCTAGACACCGGAGGATCTACCTTTGGTGAATGAGCCCACTCCTTGACCACCTCTGGTGGAAAGGGAAAACGGTCATCAGAACTACGCTTTGGCAAGCGTTTGTCAGGACAGCCCCTGGGCTTGGTCACAGTGGCCTGAAAACTGGAGTGGTTAAAAAAAACATACTCCTTGCTCTCTTAGGTGAGGTAAACTGGTGTTTTTCTACCAGAGAGGCTTGTTCCTCTGACACTGGTGGATTGAGGTCCAGTACGGAATTAATGGACGCAATCAAGTCACTAACATCCGCATCACCTTCAGATAGATCAATGGGGTACATAGAGGTAGCGTCCGAGCCCACCGTAAAGGCATCCTCCTCGCCCTGCAATTCAGCTCGTGAATCAGAGCCGTGGGACGAGGAAGGAGAAGAGTCCCTGCGTCTCCGTTTAGGAGGACGGGGTCCGGGAACAGATGAAAAATCCTCTGTGAGCTCTGCAGAGCGAGTCGGAGCAGCAGAGGCGCCCTGAGAAGGGGGCTGATGCATGGTCAGCAGAGTCCGGGACAGCTGTCCCATGGAGTCGGCAAAGGACTGGGAGATAGCTTTAGAAAACGATGCTACCCAAGCCGGGGGTTCAGCCACCGGGGCTGGAGCAGCCGGAGGGACCCCTGGGGAGACTCCAGGCTGAGGCACCACCATGTTAGAGCAGGCATCACAATGTGGATATGTGCTCGGTTCAGGCAGTATGAGCTTACATGCAGTGCATATAGAGTAAAGCCTTGCAGCCTTGCTCCTAGTGAGAGACATGCTGCTGAGGTGGAGGTTCTGCAGTAAAGAACACACTCCTTCAGAATCACTCCCAGAGAGTGTATAAGAAAGTCCACAAACCAGAGGTTGTGGCTTACCAGACCGTTTTGTGTGCCCTCCGGATTCCACAGCTTGGACCCCCGGACAGATGCAGAGCTGCAGCAGCCAGCGCCGATCAGTGTGTAAACGCTGATAAAATGGCGCCGGAGTGAGGAGGGGGGGCAGGGTTTAGTCCAAGAGCGGGAACCGGAGGGCCAAGGAGAAATACAGGGGAGGGAAACATCTCCTCAGAGAGGAGTGTCCTCCCCTGAGCTGAACGGCCGGTGGGCGGTGCCGCACTGTCCCTCTGCATGACTGACATGCAGGGGCAGTGAAAACGAAACTAGGCCGCAGCCAAAGCCGGGGCCTAAATTTTCTCATGCGGCCGACGAGCAGGCACCCTCGGCGCGGTTCTCAGGAGAAAACCAGAGAACCGGCCGGAAATCACAGCACAGTGAAATAACACACTCTCCCCACAATAAATACAGAAGGGACCCTTCAATAACGTCTCAAAACTTAGCTTATGAGACGCAGGGCCAGGTCCCTGAGGGGTGAGCGCTCCGTCCGGCAGGGTCCTGAAAGGGCTGCGGATGGAGACCGGTCCCTGCACAGCAGAGAGAACCGTGATGGCTCCCACTTCAAGCCAGAGCCCGAGGGATGGTGAAGGAGCGCGGCATGTAAGGCTCCAGCCTTGTAAATCAACCTTAACAGCACCGCCGACACAGTGGGGTGGAGAAGGGACATGCCGGGAGTCCAGGCTTGGACCCGCTTTTCTTCCAACTCTTTGAAATCAAAAATCAAAAAATCAGATGAGAATGCATGTGTGTGTGACCTCCTGAACACAAAGCATTGAACTGGCTAGATGTGGTCATCCAGGGGGTGTATATGCTCGGAGGGTGGAGCTACACTTTTTAGTGTAGTACTTTGTGTGTCCTCCGGAGGCAGAAGCTATACACCCATGGTCTGGGTCTCCCATAAGGAACGATGAAGAAATAAACAATGGCACATATGGCCAAAGAAAAAAAAAAAAAAAAAAAATAGTTATGCCTCTTGGAAAGGACTAACAATTTTCTTTTTTTTTTTAGCAATTGCGGCATTATGGTGCAAAACTAGTAAAACTATGTTGGCTTTAAAACTAGAACAAGGCACAATTACATATATATATCATCATAAATGTACATACAGTCCCTAAAGATACAGTGAAATTGCTGTTTTTGCTATTTTTCCCCTTCAAAAAAAGGGAATAGGCGCTAAATAAAAAGTTATAAGAAACCAAAAGATGCAGAGCCCGATAGAAACACTTGGGTCTCACCTCTTCATGCTGAGTAGTTCGAGTGGCTGGCGAGCAGAGAGTCTCTCAAACTCATTCCTCATGATTTCAGTCTAGAATTACAGAAAATACACCATGATGTACACCAGATATGAAGCCTCGCTGGGCGCTACCTACAAACGCTACGGAAATCATCAACTGATGGAAATGGAACTCTCCCGACCCAACAGCTTCTGAGAATTACACTTCATTTTCCGAGATGGCTACATTTCTTTTATAACAATATCCCATGTCCTTATATCAGTAACTAATATATCAATTTTTTCCCCGGATGATATTACTAGTTTTTTTTTTCCCTTAGTCCCCTGTCAGAAAAAAGCTAGACGTTCATAAGAAAAGCCCGGGGAGAACAGAACTATTATGTTCATGGGGTGATAGCGAACAAGTAAAATGTGTGATCTCACTTGCTCCCACAATGAGTATTTAGTGAGATTTTTAGGTTTCAGAATTCTTGCACTTATGGTAATGAGGTTACTTTCCTTTTTATCTCTTTTTGTTATCTTGTCTTTGATACTTCCTGGTATGTGACAAAACTTTACTGATATAGTAATACGCGAATTTCATGGGTCTTGTCTTTCTGCAGCGGAAATGCACTAATGTGTTATTAACTGTTCTGGTGATGGCACAGTGATGGAGACACGATGTAGCAGTGCTTACACCCAGCAAAGCTGGACGCTGAGAGGACACCTGCACTGAACGCCTAAGGCTGCTTTCACACATCAGTTTTTTGGCATCAGGCACAATCCAGCGTGTGCCTGATGCAATGGATCCGGTGCAGAATATAAAAAACCGGAAGCGCCGGATCTTTTTTTTTTTTTGACGGATCCGGTATACCTGATCCGTCAAAAAACGTATCCGGCGCATCAGTTTTGTTGCTGGATCCATTATTTTTTTTTTTCCAATGAATTGGAGCATGCTCAGTTTAAAAAAACGGATCCGGTGGCCACATCCGTTTTTTGCTGCATTACGCCGGATCTGGCGTCCATAGGCTTTCATTATAAATCACGCCGGATCCGGCGCAATGCGTTTTTTTTTGTCATAGACAAAAAACGTTACAAGAGACGTTCCATCCGGCCGCCGCATTAGCCAATTACGACGGATCCGGCAAAATCCGGATGCAACGCAAGGCCATCAAGCACAATCCAACGCTAATACAAATCAATGGGGATAAAACGGATCCGGCGCCGGATCTGTTTTTTTTCCGGATTGTGCCTGATGGGAAAAAACTGATGTGTGAAAATAGCCTTACCCTTATAGAGCGCTCCCCTCCACTGAGAGTCTGGCTAGTACTGAGGAGAAAGTAGGAGTCAAGAAGACGAGTGTTTTACAGGACTAAAGTGAAAACGCTTAATACGAGTAATTATTTGCAAAGTTACATAACTTTCAATGCTGGATCCAATTAGAAAAAAGGAAAAAAAAAATATATATACATTTTATTTTTATAGCTCTGGCAAAAATGAAGATATTACTGCAAAATTGACAGTTTCTCATTTTTTTCTTTATTGGTAAGTTTGAGTAAAATGTAATTTTTTTTTTATCCTATAAACTACTGACAACTTGTCTCCAAATTTCCAAGCAATACATTTTGCATTTATTTTCTGAAAATAAAAAATGGTCAAAATAACAAAAAATGCATTGCTTCCAGACCTCAAATAATGCAAAGAAAACAAGTTCATAATCATTTAGAAACAATAATAATAATGTTTTAACTCAGGAAGAGTTCAGAAATCAATATATTGTGGAATAACCATGACTTTTAATCACAGCTTTCATGCGTCTTGGCTGCTTTCCACCAGTCTTTCACATTGCTTTTGGGTGACCTTATGCCACTCATGGCCCAAAAATGTAGGCAGTAGTTCTTTGTTTGAAGGCTTGTGACTATCCATCTTCATCTTGATTACATTCCAGAGATTTTCAATGGGGTTCAGGTCAGGGCTGGCCATGACAGAGTTTTGATGTTTGACCTAGCTGTGCGGCATATCGCCCAATTCCTGACCAATTTCTAAAGTTAGGCTCTGTGCGCACTGGGAAATGGAATTTTCTTGTGAAAATTCCGCATACTCTCAAAGATTACCGCACCCGCGGTAAAAAACCGCGGAAAACCGCACCCGAAAACCGCATGCGGTTTGCCGCGGTTTGCCCGCGGTATTATTCGCGGTATTGCCGCGTGCGGGTTGGGATGTGCTTTATTGCATTCAATGAAGAAAAAAAAAAAAAAAAAGTCATTTAATTCTGTCAGTAGATAGACAGAAGAATAGATAGAGGGATAGATAGATAGACAGACAGATAGATAGAGGGATAGATAGAGGACAGATCGCTGCATTTCCCACGGTCGGCAGTGAGTTCACATTACCGGCCGTGGGAAATGACCGGTAATTACCTCTGCTGTCTGCTGCATTCAGCCTGTGTCTGTGACAGTTGCGGCTGGATGTCAGCAGTGCAGGACGCTGGAGCCGGAGCTGTGTGGATTACGCCGGAGCTTTGTTTGGGGGGGGTTAATAAAATGGTGAACGAGGCTTGTTGGTTTTATTTAAAATAAAGGATTTTTCGGTGTCTGTTTTTTTCACTTTACTTACGGGTTGATCATGTCAGCTGTCACATAGACGCTGCCATGATCAAGCCTGGAGTTAATGGCGGTGGTCCCCCACCATCATTAACCCCTTGTATTACCTTGCCACCACTGCTACACGGTGGCAAGAAGAGCCGAGGACACTCCGGTAGTGCCGCATATTGCATGCGACAGTGTCGGGGCAGCTGCGGCTGATATTCTCGGCTGCCGGAGGGGGAGTGAGGCGGGGGACATTACCCCTGCCCCTCTCCCTCCCCAGCCTGAGAATACCGGGCCGCCGCTGTGTGCTTACCTCGGCTGGAAGGTAAATATGCAGCGGAGCCCACGTTCTTTGTTTTCTATATTTCCGTTTTCTTTCTATGTGTGTTCTATGTGTCTGTCTCTGTGTTCTGTGTCTGATGTGTGTGTGTGTGATCTGTGTGTGTGTGTTTACTCTCTGCTTCCTCTTCCTGTAATGACATCACTTCCCTGCAAAACCGCAGACAGGCGATGTACATTACCGGAGGTAAACCGCAAAATACCGCAGGGAATAACGCAGGAAAACGCAGTGAACCGCACAGAATTTGCTGCCTGCGTTATTCCCTGCGGGATTTCATGATTAACATTGAGTCAATGGAGGGAAATCCCGCAGCGATGTGCGGAAAAGAAGTGACATGCACTTGTTTTTGCTGCGGGATTCCCGCAGCAAAACATGCAGCTGTCAAATTCCGCCCAGTGCGCACAGGATTTTTTTTCTCCATAGGATTTGCTGGTGATTCACTGCAGAGATGTTATGAACATTTTCTGCAGCGAAACATGCAGCAAATCCGCGGCAAAATCCGGTAAGTGCGCACATAGCCTAAGGCAATCTTTTCTGATGACTCTAATTTTCAGCTTTACCCAACACCTGGTCGTCCAATGATTGGACGGAGATCTGGAGAGGCGTACAAACCATAGTGTCTTGCACCCACTGTGAAATTTGGTGGAGGATCAGTGATGATCTGGGGATGCTTCAGCAATGCTGGAACTGGGCAGATTAAACTTTGCGAAGGACTTATGAATCAAGTCGCATACAAGGTTATCCTGGAAAACCAGTTGCTTCCTTTTGCTCAGGCAAGGTTTCCCAACTCTGAGGACTGTTTATTCCAGCAGGAGAATGCGCCATGCCACACAGCTAGGTGAATCAATGTGTGGATGAAGGACCACCACACCAAAACCCTGTGGTGGCCAGCCCAATCTCCAAACCTGAACCCCATTGAAAGCCTCTGGAATGTTATCAAGAGGAAGATGGATAGTCCCAAGCCATAAAACAAAGAAGAACTGCTTAAAGGGAACCAATCATCAGGACTTCCATATACAAGCTAAAGCCAGTGCAATACTGGCACCATCAGGCTGATTCTCTACATACCATTAGTGGTCAGCTCGGATGTTTAGCCTTTCAAATTCAAGAAAGTGAAGTTTAAAAATTCGGCAGCTTTTTGAGTGACAGTTGCATCAGAGCAGAATCTCTGGGTGGGTATTCATATAGATTCCCGCCCCCCACCTGTTCCTCCCTCTCTGTTCTCTATGCTAATGTACTATTCATCTTTTTCGTCACTAAGATGGCATCGGAGTTGGCGCCTGCGCATAGTGCTTCTCTGCGGCGCCATCTTTGTGAAGACCCTGTTATTCTAGTCTTACGGCTGAGAGGGCAGAGCATGAGCCCTCGCTTCTTCAGCTCTTGTTGTGACAGCGGGAGCGCGCGCGGTCACAACAGGAGTGGAGAACAGCTGATCGTAGCGATTAGGTGGAGTAGAACTTGGCGGCTCGGTGTCGTCTTCTGCAGCTAAATTGCAAAATGTAGTTTCTGGGTAATTCAATATTTCCAGATTGGGCATTTGAATATTTCCACTTTACCATGAAATGTAACAATAAGGAGCACAAACTAGTCAAGTACAAAATTAATTCACAAGATCAGTACTACTTGCATTCCTCACGGTGACTGGTGTACAGCTAATGCTGATACAATAGGACTTGATATAATCTGTAAAGTCTGAATAAGAAATACTGTCCTAGAGCCTCTGTAAAGCCAGCGTCCACATTGCACCGGCTCACTGCGGAGGTCCGATTGAATGCAGACCACGGCACCGAGAGAATGAAGGAGGTTTGTAGTACCAGAAATTGGGTCTAGTATGTGTGTGGAAAAAAAAAAAAAAAAAAAAAAGACCAACAAGCACTGCAAAAACAGCAGTTAGTGTACAGTAAGTTAGCTGGTGCCATATAGATTACTTTCACAAGTAAATTTTTATCATAGCGTCTGACATTCTGCCCCCAAAGTAAATGATCAGCGAATTTCACATATCGGGATTCAAGACAAATAAAAAAAATAAAAATAAAAAAAAAGGAAAAAGAAAGAAAGGCAACACTGACTTGACGGGTTATCTCTGGAAGAACAATGCGATCAGCAGTCTGAAACTGGACATGTGGGAGCTAGATCTCCCCAGTCTTTCAGTCGGCCCCACACACATTAGACCAGGAATCTCAAAACACGCGACCCTTCAGGCTGCTTCTTGCGGGCCACAGTAGTCACGGGGAAGGGGGGGAATGGAAACGACCGTGGGTCGCAAGAAGCAGCCTGAGGGGCCGGTGCAGTGGCCGCAGCCATCAGCGCTTTATTTCAGATTAACATTTTGCCGGCGCTGCAGTGTCAAGCTCTCTGCAGAAATATTACAATGGCAGCCACGTATGACATCAGCTACTTGCCTCTGATTGGCCAGCGGTTGCCATTGGAATAGTTGTGCAGAGAGCTTGACTATGCCCAGCACCAGCAAAACATTCACCTGAGTTTCAGATGAAGCGATGACAGCGGCGGCCTCTGTACTGATTGCGATCGTTAGGGGGTCCACATGCCTGCAGGTCGTAAGAAGCAGTGAAGAGGATGCAGAGGGAATAGAGGACAGGTGTCATTAATCTGTGTGTGCGTGTGTAGAATGGCACAATAGGGGCCACTGTTACAAGAAGAGAACTTGCATGAGCACATTAGTAAAAGGAGAAGAGGATGGAGCACATTACTACAGGATGGGGCACATTACTACAGGATGGGGCACAAGGATGGGGCACATTACTACAGGATGGGGCACATTACTACAGGATGGGGCACATTACTACAGGATGGGGCAAGCAAGCTGGTATAAAACGCTACAGCAGAACAATCTCACAGCGAAGCTGCAGACACTGAGCCAGGTCCATACCTCAAATGCAGCGTAGTCTGGAGTAGGCAAGTAGCTCAGGTAGTTCTTGGTTGGACGATATCGTCTGGTTTCCTCCTCCACCAGCGCAGCTGCCTAAACAGGGAGAAAATAAAAACAACGGTAAAAAACAAATTTGCCGGCAGTGCAACATCACATGAGCGTCATGTCACCAGGCCGGCTAATGATAAGAGCAACGAATGCCGACAGCCACGAGGCGGATCTCCCACTCTGCAGCCACTGACATGGGACGGCATACTGCAGACTGACTGACACCAACCCTAGTCCACCAAAGAGGAGATGCAGCAGCTGGACAACAGACAAGCATCAGGGCTCATTTATCATAGCTGTCCAACAGAACAACCGTTTGTTATTCAACCAATCAGCGCTTAGTTAACAATTTGTAAACAGTTCTAGCAAAATGAAAAATGCGCTGTGATTGGTTACTGAGAGCACCTATGCGTTTTCTTGTAGAGTTGTAAGAAATCCGTCCCAGTGTGTATAGGTGTCTCTACCCTGCGGTCACCACACAGAGGTATGGGATGCCGGCTACCATGCACAGTCCGGTCATTACTAATGGAGCTTGTGCGCAGAGGCGAATTCATCCCCCACTACATGCAGACAGCAGCTGAGCTGTGACAGAGGAGAGGCCGGCACCTACCGCCTCTCGCACTCCTGCCGCATCGTATCCCTGGTCAAAATAAGGTAACGCATCCACAACCACGTCTCCGGCCACAAGACTGGTGCCCGCCATCTTGAAGCCTGGCAAAAAATGAAAGAGCGAGGTACGCATGCGCGATACTGATGACATAACACCCTGTTTGCTGATAGGTCACGACGCCGCTCAGTTCAGAGCAGTGGGGAGGGTGGGCGACAGATCACGTGACCGGCTGTGCTCAAACGTGCAATGTACAGTCCGACACAAAGAGGTGTGCAAGAGGGAAGCCTCATAGTGATAAAATGGTGTGTCCCTTTAAGTGAAAGTCTGTTCTTATCGACTTTGTGTGATATTTTTCTTTATAGCCCTAAGGAGGGTTAGGAGGGCACCCTGGCACCAGATCCTGCACCCCCCCTTTTAGGGGGCAAAGAGAAGTTTCTAGAAGTGTTTTTTCTGCCAAGCAGACTTGACGAGTGTGATCTAGAGGCTTAGCATAGGAACAAGGATTTTTGGTTCATGGTTCTATGCGATTGTGCAGGACATTAACACGCTGCTAATCTCCACAGCATAATGGGGTATAAACTATTCACACATGTCTACAAACACGGTGACTGTTACTAAAGGAGTCAGGGTTGTGGGGAAAAATTGTGACTTTTGACGTTTTTACGCCACTTTCAGTCAGCGGTGTTTTGGTGGGGACGAGGTGTGACAATGCCCACCTGACACATTCACCACCAGTGCCAACATTCACACAGGGAATATGGAACAATCTGGTGAGAAGCACGGAGGCCAACCCCACTAACAAGAGACCAGCGCCTCTTCATGAATTCGGAGTATCTTATCCCGCACAATTGTGAATGCACCTCATCTCTGGTACCAACTGGGTATTACCATTGTTATCTATACAGATCTGTCAGGTGACCTCCACGTGCTGTAGGAATGGTTCCTCTGTGCTGCTGTGGTGGATTAAGATGAAGAACGCTATAAAAGCTAGAAGTCCTCGTTTTCAGTCTGCTGGTCTTCCCGCCATTCTGATTGCCAGGGATTTCTGCATTATTGTCTGCACAGTTGTGTATGTTCCGAGGTTATACTGACCCTGGAGCACAGAATATTGTGTAATTGGTGATCAGTCTGTAGGGGTAGCCTTTGTAGAGCTCCGGGGCTTCAGTGATTTTTAAGACCCCCCCAAGACCACGTGACTAGATACAGCTTCGACTACATGCAGTGTAGTGATGTCAGCTGTGAGTCGCTACTATATACTGGCTCAATTATATAGTCGATTTCCGCATGCAACAGAAACTCTTTTCACCCAATCAGCAGTTCAAAGAGTTTGTGCACTACTTTAACATTGATGGCATAACCTTAGGTTAGATCATCAATGTCTAATCGATCTGGGTCCGGCACCTCCGCCGATCAGGTTTCCTCGGTCTCAGTGGCGGTAGCAGGCAGCCATAGATGCTCAGTTCCGGAGCTGCCTCATCAAATGATAGTGGCCGGGTACTGCACATCTGTCACCCATTCAAATCAACAGGATGCGGACGTGCAGTATCCAGCCACGGCCACTATCAGAATACAGGGCAGCTCCGGAATTGAGCATTTCCGGTCGCCTACTGCCGCTGCCAACACCGAGAACCTGTGTTGGGCCCCAGCCGATCTGACATTGATAACCTATGGCAACAATGTTAAAGTAGTGGGCAACCTCTTTAAGTTAAAACCATCAAAAATTAACACCCATTAGCTAACTGCAAGTCAACCAAATCCGGACTGCATTATTTTATCCTAAATGTTCTGTTCATGTTATATAGTGTTATTTAATGGAGAGCTTCTTGGTAGCCAAAAGGGCCACCTCTTTTTAGATAGATGTGCTAAGTGTTTTTGATCGCCCCCCAAAAAGCAGGGGGTGTAACAGGTACCATTTATCCTTGTAGGGAACACCAAGTCAGCATAAGGAGACTTATAAGCCATGCAATGCACCCCTAGGACTTTACCTATGGAAATAGCCTCTTTAGAGAGGAAGCGGACTGGAACTCTAGTGCCAACTACTGGTATTGGAATCCCAAGAGTCATTATCGAACCTGTAATAACAAGCCTTGCCAGATGGCTTAGAATAGGAAGCCAAACCTCTCGCTAAAGGCCCAGTCACACTAAACAACTTACCAGCGATCCCAACAACGATCAAACCTGATAGGGATCGCTGGTAAGTTGCTAGGAGGTTGCTGGTGAGATGTCACACTGCGACGCTCCAGCGATCCCACCAGCAACCTGACCTGGCAGGGATCGCTGGAGCGTCGCTACACGAGTTGCTGGTGAGCTCACCAGCAACCAGTGACCAGCCCCCAGCCAGCAGCGCCGCGTGGAAGATGCTGCGCTTGGTAACTAAGGTAAATATCGGGTAACCAACCCGATATTTACCTTGGTTACCAGTGCATGCAGCTACACGTGCAAAGAGCAGGGAGCAGCGCACACCGCTTAGCGCTGGCTCCCTGCTCTCCTAGTTACAGCACACATCGGGTTAATTACCCGATGTGTGCTGCAGCTACATGTGCACAGAGCAGGGAGCAGCGCACAATGCTTAGCGCTGGCTCCTTGCTCTCCTAGCTACAGCACACATTGGGTTAATTACCCGATGTGTGCTGCAGCTACATGTGCACAGAGCAGGAGCCGGCACTGACAGTGAAAGCGGCGGAGGCTGGTAACAAAGTTAAATATCGGGTAACCAAGGACAGGGCTTCTTGGTTACCCGATGTTTACATTGGTTACCAGCCTCCGCAGAAGCCGGCTCCTGCTGCCTGCACATTTAGTTGTTGCTGTCTCGCTGTCACACACAGCGATCTGTGCTTCACAGCGGGACAGTAACAACTAAAAAATGGCCCAGGACATTCAGCAACAACCAACGACCTCACAGCAGGGGCCAGGTTGTTGCTGGATGTCACACACAGCAACATCACTAGCAACGTCACAAAAGTTGTTCGTTAGCAGCGATGTTGCTTAGTGTGACGGGGCCTTTAGCCAAATCAAACCTCCTGCTTTGCACTGATGAGAGATAAACACTCTGAACACATATCTAAAAATGGAGTGTCTGGTTTGGTTTCTTATCCTAGGTCATGTAGCAAGGGTTAATATTGACTTTTAGGATTGCTACTCTCAATAGGTTGCACTAGAGTTCAGGTCCTCTTTCTCTCTGAAGAGGCTATGTACCTGCCTGTGCCTTGTATTGTTCATACATATAGTACTTGTTTTTACGATGAATACCCCTTTTCACATGTAAAGCGCCATGGAATAAATGGCTCTATAATAATAAATAATATATTTACATATCCAAAAGCAGGAACACCTGCTGCTACCTAGAATTGTCAGTAGGGGGAGCTAATGGCTTATAAATACATACAGCTCACACTGCGCATTACCGTATATCAGCAGTGTAAAACAATATGCATTCAATGGTGACCCCATGTAGCCAGCGTTATCACTCTCAGAAGAACACAGCTCATGTTCGCAGATCTGAAATAATTTAACCTTTTTAATAAAGAGGCAATACATTTTGCACGGCTTTGTGAGAAGTGGGATTAATTATAAGTTATAGTGAGTTCTGTATGATTTTAAATACAGTGAGGAAAAGAAGTATTTGATACACTGGAATAGAGAAGTCTGTAAATTTTATCATAGGTACACTTCAACTGTGACAGAATGAAAAAAAAATTCCAGACAATCACATTGTATGATTTGTAAATAATAAATTTGCATTTTATTGCATGAAATAAGTATTTGATACAATAGAAAAACAGAACTTAATATCTGGTACAGAAACCTTTGTTTGCAATTACAGAGGTCAGATGTTTCCTGTAGTTCTTGCCCAGGTTTGCACACACTGAAGCAGGGATTTTGGCCCAATACTCCATATAGATCTTCTCCAGATCTTTCAGGTGTCAGGGCTGTCACTAGGCAACATTAAAGGGTACTTTACATGCTGCGATATCGGTACCGATATCGCCATCGAGCGTACCCGCCCCCGTCGGTTGTGCGGCGTCACAGCGACGTCACACGGCAGCCGTCCAATAGCAGAGGAGGGGCGGAGATGAACGGCCGGAACATGCCGCCTACCTCCTTCCTTCCTCATTGCCGGTGGACGCAGGTAAGGAGATGTTCGTCGTTCCTGCAGTGTCACACATAACGTTGTGTGCTGCCGCAGGAACGACGAACAACATCGTACCTGCAGCAGCAACGATATTTGGAAAAGGAGCGACGTGACAACGAGCAACGATTTTTCACGTTTTTGAGCTCGATCGTCGCTTCTTGGTCTCACACGCTGCGATGTCGCTAACGGCGCCGGATGTGCGTCACTATGACTTGACCCCGACGATATATCGTTAGCGATGTCGCAGTGTGTAAAGCACCCTTAAATTTCAGCTTCCTCCAAACATTTTTCTATTAGATTCAGGTCTGGAGGCTGGCTAGGCCATTCCAGGACCTTGAAATGCTTCTTACGGAGCCACACCTTAGGTTCCCTGACTGTTTTTCAGGGCATTGTCCTGCTGGATGATCCAACCACAACCCATACTCAGTGTTCTTACTGAGGAAAGAAGGTTGCTGGCTAAAATCACGGGATACATAACCCCATCCATCCTCCCTTGAATACAGTGCAGTCGTCCTGTACCCTTTGAAGAAAAGCACCCTCAAATTATGATGTCTCCACCGACATGCTTCACGGTTGAACAGTTTTCTTGAGGTTGTACTCATCGTTTTCCTCCAAACATGGCGACTGGAGTTGACAACAAAAATTTCTATTTTGGACTCAGCTGACCACATGACCTTCTCCCATGTCTCCCCTGGATCATCCAGATGGCCATTGGTGAACTTCAAACAGGCCTGGACATGTGCTGGTATGAGCAGGAGGACCTTGTATGCCCTGCATGATTTTAATCCATAACCGGGTAGTGTGTTACTAATGGTAATCTTTGAAACTGCAGTCCCAGGTCTATTCAGGTCATTGACCAGGTCCTTCTGTGTAGTTATGGGCTGACTCCTGACTTTCCAGAATCATCCTTACTCTACAAGTCGAGATCTTGCATGGATTTCCAGACCAAGTAAGATTGACAGTCATCTTGTGTTTCTTCTATTTTCTAATAATTGTGCCAACAGTTGTTGCCTTCTCACCAAGCTGCTTGCCTATTGTCCTGTAGCTCATCCCAGCTTGTGCAGGTCTACAATTTTGTCCCTTGTGTCCTTAAACAGCTCTTAGTTTGGACATGGTGTAGAGGTTTGAGTGTGATTTTATGTGGACAGGTGTCTTTTATAGCGGTAACATGTTCAAACAGGTGCAACTAATACAGGTAATGAGTACAGATTAGGTGGGCTTAATGAAAAAAAAAGCTGTTCTGTGAGAGCCAGCATTCTTGCTGGTTGTTAGATGATCAAATACTTATTTCATGCAATAAAATGCAAATTAATTATTTAAAAATCATACAATGTGATTTTCTGAATTATGTTTTTTATTCTGTCTGTCACAGTTGAAGTGTAAGAAGTATTCAAATCTGGCACTGCAGACTCATAGAGGCGATTCCCATACACAGCGCACTATTCCAGGGGCCATATGCTACAAGCATTGTGTGAATCTGAGTAAGGTCAAGTGAATGAAACGTCATTGCACACCACATCTGTGTTTGTTAATAAATATTCTTGAATTTTCCATCAATTTGTGTGCCAGATTTGAATACTTCTGAGTTATGGGGTTGGACCCTATCTAAGCACCAAAGACGAATATATTCCAGTGCCGTTCTTTCGAGTTGATGACAGTTGAAATGTACCTACAATAAAAATTACAGACCTCTCCATTCTTTGTAGGTAGGAACTTTATAGGTAGGAACTTGCAAAATCGTCAGTGTATCAAATACTTATTTTCCCCACTGTATATGATGTCACTTTGTGCTGAATAAAAACTATGAGTTGACATTAGAAACACATCTAGAATTCAGGTCTCAGTTTCCAGACTCCTCACTCATGGATGGACCGAGGACTGTAAATAAACGTTTTTGCTCTGGCTTCATGTTTCCATAAATCTGAATCTCCTAGACACTTCAGTACTGCTTTTGGTGTTGGTTTTAGGCCGGTGTCCCACTTTTGATTACCTCACGTGTATCAGGTACAAGTTTCGCGGTGCATCACCCGGCACAGACTCACACTCTGCTCACAGGAGCAAGTCGGTTGCATGCATCTCTATGCAGATGAACCGCTTCTGTGAGCAGAGTGTGAGTCCGTGACGGGTGATGCACCGCGAGGCAATCGCAAGTGGTACACCGGCCTTAAAGAGGATATTTCACCAGTTTGAGAATGTTAAACCAGCCACACCATGAAATAGTGTCATGTTATGATCCGGTAACCGTGGAAGATTACAAAAAAACTCACATTAGTGGAAAAACACCAAGAACAACAAGAGAAGTTGGAACCTGGTGGTGACCGCAGTCCCCTAACTATCAGACAACACTAGACGTAGCCGTGGAGCGTTCCTATACACCTAGACGCCTCATCACAGCCTGAGAACTAGCTACGTTTCACAGATAGAAATGAGGAAATCTACCTTGCCTCAGAGAAGTCCCCAAAGGAGTAGATAGCTGCAAACATATAAAGATTACGGTGATGTAGGAAAACACGATACACAGATAGGAAAAATAGATTTAGCAAAGGCGAGGCCCAACTAACTAGATACAAAGGAAAGAAAAAGAAACTGGTTATGGTCAGTACAAAAATCCTGCAGAAAAAATACCAATCTCCTGATAGTAAAATGGCCCTTGAGGTCGAACAACCTCACCCCACTATATCAGGTACTCTTGTGAATAATGGGAGAGACAAAACACCAAAAAGAACACAAAAATACAAAAGTGCAAATAATCAAGTTAGACAGGGAGAAACTTCCTTTTGCAGAAGAGCTAGCAAAGGAGGAAACCCCATGCTCACCAAACTAGAAATGCAAATCTTCACCTGCAAGAAAACAGATACAAAACAAATCCAAGAAAAACAAACACCCTAAGGTGTAAACCAGGAAGCAAGGAAAAAGCTATCAAACTATCTCCATTTCAGAGATTTTATCAAGTAAAGTTCAGGTTATAAGTTTTGCTAAGACCAAGGGGGCATTAACTGGAGGTTTTTCTCTAAAGATTTTTTTTTTTTTAGCCGCATGATGTTGACCAATCATAAAGAGGAAGCGTCATACAGTAAAAACAAAAAAAAAACCATGCCCACAGAGAAGGTCAGAGACATGTAGTGACACAGTCCTGCTCTCATTAAGATCACTGAGCACCTACTATGTTTGCAACTTGGAGAGGGGAGTAGAGCAGAGCTGTGTGTCATTATAAATACTTCTTGCAGTGTTAATTTCATGGCAGTCAGTGTGGGTGAATGGGGAGTAGAACTGAACTGATAGCGCTGTGATAAGAGCTGAAAAATGTGTTTGTAATGACACACAACCCTGCTTTAATCTCTTCCCCCCACACTGACTGCAGTAAGATGATAGCTTAAAGAAATGTTTGTAATGACACACTTCTCTGCTCTACACACCTCCACCATTAATTATAGTAAATGTCGGCAGTGAGATGAGTGAGGAGAGCAGGGCTGTGTGCACACATCTTTCCATATCACACAGAGAAAGCCTATTCTGACCTTCTCAGGTGGCAATTTCTTTTATTTTTCCCCTACATGACTCCTCCTGCTTATGAGTGGTTGACATCCGCCACGGAAAAATATCATCACCCACACAGAAAAATCTCTGGTAACTGCCCCCTGGTATATTTCTATGCTTTATTTAGCTACAGAAGTATCTTGTTAATGCAGGACTACACCATCACTGGAGCCCAGAAACTAGAGACCCCATGGAAGCTGTATGGGATAGGTTACCCAATTATTACTACTTTTATTATATTAGAAAAAGTCAGCTGTGTGTTAAAAAAAAAAAATATCTGGATTACAATTTGAGAATTAGCATATCAAGCTTTCCTTACCAAGGTTTATTCTAAGGCTACTTTCACACATCCGGTTTGAGCCCTGCGGCATAAGTTTTTACATGCGGCCCGTCCGTTTTTTTCCGGTTGCGGCATGCTACTGAGCATGCGCAGTGGAAAAAACCGCATGCGGCGACCGGATGCAGTTTTTTCCGCATCGCGCCGCATCCGGCCTCCATAGGTATGCATTGAAAAATGCGCCGCAGCGGCCGGATGCGGTGCGATGCGGTGTTTTTTGCCGGAGCAAAAAACGTTGCAGGGAAAGTTCGATCCGGCCGCCGCATCGGCTAAATCTGCCGCATGCGGCCAAAACCGGACCGAACGCAAGCCCCTGCGGCACAATATGGCACTAATGTAAGTCTATGCAAAAAAAAAACGCAACTGGCGTTACAAAAGCCGGTTGCGGTTTTTCTGCAGAACGCCGTATTGTGCCGCAGAGCAAAAATCCGAATGTGTGAAAGCACCCTAACTTGTGGCAAGGACTCTAATCAGGTGAGATGAGATGGTAATGAACCTCAGCAGGGACATCATTAGCTCTAGTGTTTTATAGCTGATCAGTTACTTCACATCTTACTTGTGGAATGTAAGCTCACATGCTCCAGCTCTAGCAGATGCTGCAGTTTCAACTGCAGAAAAATTAGATGCATTTACCCCAATTTAATTTATTTATGCAGGTTACAGTGTTCTTCACTAATACTGGCACACAGTGTACAAAGAAGTCAAAGTACTGGCTGCTGGCCTTCAGAAACCTCAACTTCTAGACAAGCAAGATGGTAATAGTGACATATCGCCCAAACTTTTTATTTGTTAGTTAGTGTGAAAGAAATCTAAATTCATTCTGCCGAAATCCATGTGGTGAGGTGGTGAGTAATGCAGTTGCATTTTGGCCGGGCCAAAAGCTTTGACTGTAAATTATGGAATAATTTCCACCCACACACCAAGCTTCCTTAAAGTAGGAGTTTGGGCTTTAATCAGACATGTAGGTGTGTGCTGTAAATGAGAGGTCAGGCTGCCAGCTGGCATCAGGATTTCCTGTATTCGTGCATGTCCTATATGCAATCAGCATCTTCTATGAGCTGTCTGTTTGGGCAGATTTGAGACACCTATTGATGTGATTGCTGAGAATGGCATTGCTGCACAGACTATTCACCATATAGCATTTAAAAGGGTCATCCACTACGTTTACATTGATGCCCTATCCTTAGGATAGGTAATCAATGTCTGACTGGTCAGACACCCAGCACCCCTGCCGATCAGCTATTCTGAATGTCGCCAGATTGCAGCAGGTGGCCATAAATTCTCAGTTCCGGACCTGCTCAGTCTTCTGATAGTGGCTGCAGCCTGCACATCTGCCTCTTATCGATTTGAATGGGAGGTGGATGTGTAGTACCCGGTCGCAGCCACTATCAGAAGACAAGGCCGCCTGCTGCCACCACGGCCACCAAGAACAGCGGTCCGGTGGAGATGCCGGGTGTCGGACCCTGGCCAAAATCAGACAAGGATGACCTATAAGGATAGGGAATCAATGTGAAAATAGTGGATAGCCCCTCTAATTAAGTAGGCGTACATTGAAAGAGACTGGACAATAAGGAAAGTTCCTCAGATGCTTGGAGCTGTAAGAAAAAAAAAATTAAAATTAAGTGATACCTACCGGGTGGATCCAGCACAGGACCAATCGTCTGTGCAGACACAAGAAGAGGCGATGTCACTGTTCCACTAGCATCAAGACCTCTGTGGTCTGGGACTAGCTGCAGCGTTATGTGACTAGAGCAGCAAGTCAGTAGATAATTTTCTAATGATGTTCTGCTCAAGTCACTTAACTGCTGCAGACAATCACAAACCGCAGTGCTTCCTATACTGGTGACATCTCTTCTTCCTTTGTCAGCGCAGACCATGGAGCGGCCGACAGTGAATCAACATAGGTGTCAGTATTATTACTTAGATTATAGGGGGTGTCCGGGCATAAAAAGTTCCACAGGGACTTGATGTTGTAAAATATATCTAACTCTGCCCAGAGCTGGACACCCAGCCTGATCAGCTTATTAAATGATGGTTCAAAGCACAGAATATTGTGCTGTCATTTAGGTCATGTGGCCCTTAACTGGTTAAAGCATGCTGCAGTGTCAAACATATGGTTTTATTGCATACTGGATTGGTTGATTGGAAATTACATAAATTCGGATTTATCAATACTGGCTGCTGCTATCAAAGCCACAATGGCTGAAGCCAGCTGAAAGAATTTGTTAGATGAAACTTGTCAGATGAAATAGTTTACAGATATAAAACCATAAGAAATCATTTTTATTAAGGAAAATGGAGGTAAACAGATTGCAGGGAATCTGTCAGCAGGTTTTTCCTGCCCCTTCAGAGAGCAGCATATTGTAGGGATCTGTGATCCGGATTTCCAGCAATGTATCACGTACTGGTCTGCCTGTTGTAGTTCTGATAAAACCACTGTTAGATTTGCTGAAGGTCTACCAGTTCTGTATAGCCCTGCCCGCATCACTGATTGATAGCTTTCTGTATACTGTGCATAGGCAGAAAGCTGTCAATCAGTGGTGTGGGCGGGGATATACAGCTCATGAATATGGAGGACTTCATAGCATCAGGTTTCCTAGTTCAATCTTCTGCGTAAATGACCCAAAAGATCTTGTTAATCAAAGAGAGCAGCCACTTCCCTATTGAAGATCAAACTGACCCTGCCGTGCGCCATATTGCTCCTAAAAATCAGCTTTTACTCTAGGGTAAGCTGCAGCCGGTCTTTTCTTCTTTCTACAGGAGGAGTCATATTGTGCATGAGATTATTATATGGTATATAGTAACATGGTCACATTTGGATTTCCAGAACGAGAGCTGTTGTTTTTTTTTTTTAATTTGACAATAATATAATAGAACAATTTCTGTAGGAATAACATGGCTGCACAGATAGAAGACAGACCACAAAATACTCCACGTAACATTTTATTGATATTTCTGTACCAGTATAAACACTATAGTGAATTTATACAGGTCTTGATAAAGTGTTACATATTTACCTAGAAAAACATGTAATAACAATATTATGATATATACATAAAAGCTCAACATGAGCCACATTTTACAATATATGAAACTCACTATTACTGTATCGGCGCGCGCCGTTCACAGGTAAACGTGTATTCATGTTCTAGCTCATGCACTATGTTTCCACAGATCAAAGAGGATAGAGAGTCTCTGGCTAATAGATATGGAATGAGTATAGTGGATTAGTGGCAAGTGCTTGGTGTATAAACTGTATGGACAGATCAGTACATCATATGTGGAATATAAGCAGATATCGTATATCATGCACAGTGATACTCGGCGTGATCTAGCACGAAGTCTCAGTCACATATTTAAATGATTAGAGATGAGCGGACCCAAACTGTAAACTTTGGGGTTTGTACCAAACACGGATCATTAGTGTCCAAGTTCAGAGTTTGGATGCTATATGTGTACTAACCACTGGAGCGAGCATTTGTGTGCTTGGAAACGCTCAGTGCTCAGCCCAGTGCGAGCTGGTGTAAAAAACAAAAACAAAAAGTTTTCGTATGTAATGTGTCCCAAACAAACCCCCGCCCTCTCCCTTCGGAAGTGTTCTGTTTATGGCTTGCTGTATATGGGCGGAGAACCGAACTGCCCAATCAGTGACTTCCAATGGGGTTCAGGCAGGCTCAGACTGGCCCACAGGAGAGCAGGAGAATCCTCCGGTGGGCCCCTTTGCAGTAGTATGTCACTTATCCTCCAAACATTATCAGTAGTTGGCACAATACACTTGTTTCATGATGTACAGACAAAAGAAGCATCTCATCATTCATTTTACAAACTATATATAGTTATATGGAAGCATAGGTAAAATTGTAGTTGACCAGTGCGCCCCCAGAGTCAACGTTACTGGTTGGCCCCTACCGCCCTAGTCTGACACTGTGTTCGGGCTCCAGGATGAAGTTCAGGTCAAATCAGGGTGTTAGGATGAACACTTAACCAGAGTTCACTCATTGTCTGCTCATGGTTCTGTGTTAGGGTGAACACTTAACCAGAGTCCACTCATTGCCTGCTCATGGTTCTAATTGGTGTTGGATCAAGTGCATGCTTGAAAAATGAGATCAGACACACAGTTGGATATTCATCTTTCCTCGATCGAGGTAAGCCCATAAACTGCCTGATTTATTCCAAGAACATGCTGTTGTACAAACTAGGAAAAGGGGCATGGTCAGCCCTACAGTGGGCATACTTGGATGTGTCCATTGGTCAGTGGGTTGAACAATGTGTTAGTCCATGAGCTGATTGGTGGGCGTCATCGTAGGCAGGTCTATGACGTCATTGGTGGCTATGCTGATGGGATGGATGTCATCTGGTGGATCCATGCTGATGGGAGGATCTATGATGTCATCGGTGGCCATCTTAGTTATCTCTGAAAACCTGGTTCATGTAAGGCAAATTGACACTTCTTACAATCGCCTGTCAAGAGGTTGATCAAGTATTTGATCTAATGGCTCTCCCCAACAAGGGTCCAAACTGAACTTTACCTAAAGTCCAGCTGAATCCGGCGAATATAAACTTCTATGGGTCCGCTCATCTCTAACAATGATATAAGTGGAAAATTGCCTTGTTCAAAGATTAAAATAAGTAGGTCTCTGCATTTTAAACATGTATCAGGGATGGCTTTATAACGTCCTAGAGAGTCATAATAAGTTACATCATAAAAAATTTAGGATCGAGGCTTCCAAATCCAACATAGAAGGGGTGTACTCATATCTATCAGACGAAGATTATAAAAAAAAAAAAAAAATATGAGAGACAAAAGATGCAGCGAAGATGAAGTATAAGGCACAGCTGGATTCATTAAAAATACAACTCTACGTTAGAAAAATATTTTCTTGCCTGGCCAAACCTTATATCATGTTTAATGAGATCCCACAAAGGCTTGTTATTTAGCTAGAAAAAAAAACAAAAAAAAAAACACAGCTTTCTGCATCTGGTGAAAAACTTTGAATATCCGAAGAAAAAAAAAAAGTAGCATGCGCTCTATGCAGAATGAAGGAGACATGGTGATGGATGGTCACACACTTCAACAAGCTGGTGGAATATTTTTAGGAGTTGTTCACATTCGGCAGCTGTGGAAATAGTTCCTAAAACTTTTTAAATTGAAATCTTCATGTATAGAGTCTCACTATTAACGCCATTCTTGTCATTGGTGTGCGACTCCTTCTCAGTCCACATATATGGACTGTATAGAATTAAGAATTTTTTTGTTAACATACTTCCATGATTTTCCTTTGTCTGAACCCATATAATCTCTACAGTGATAAGCGTGAAGAAAACAAACAAATACCTTAATTCTCGAAAATACCAAAAATGTAAAATGAGCACTTAAAAAGGCCAAACCTTTAAAGTTTTAAAACAAAAATGTCTTTAGTGGGGCCATCAAGTCAAAAATGACACGGGGACCACATGAGGCACCCGGCATTACCCCCCACCATCACCATTTTAGAAAGAGTCTGAACTTTTAATTTAAAGTAGTCATCCGGGATGTATGGATGCGGGTGATCACAGTCCAATATTTGTGGGTACACCAACGAATGCAATAGCCCAGTGTTCATGGAATGGGGAGAGTCCGGGGGCAGAGACGCCCACAATGAAACATTGATGGCTTATCCTAATGATAAGCTCTCAGTGTTTGAGCCCTTGGGAGAAAAAAAACAAACCCTTAGAATTACAGTATATTACAGTGTATAATATGATAACTAAAGTGCATTGTTATATTTTGATTGTATATATGACAAGTAAACCTAAAATGCAGATACGACCTTTGCATTGTAAATGCATGCAACTAGTATGAAGAACAGCATTGTCCCCACGCGTTTTACAGTAATATTATATACACAGCAGTATTCATTATGGTACATTTCACAGTGATAAGTAGCAACTAGTTTTAGAAGTTTACATCTGCCACATAGTATATGTTTTTTTTGTATTTTTTCTTTTAAAGAAGTCCAATATAATACAGTATTAATATATACATAAGTGCAGCATGATTTATGTAGTCCTTTTGTTTGTTTGTTTCATCTACTATTTACATATAAGTTATGGGAAGTGCTTTTTTTTTTTTACTTTTTTTGTTTTGTTCGCCTTCTGTGTTTATGATGAATTCCTACAAATTCGAGTAAACGTCTAAAAACTCATGGTAGTCCCTCTGACTTGCTCGTCCGAATAATACAAATTACTATAAGATGTAGAAAATGTCTCTTCATAGTATTTTTCAATTTTATTTGCTGACAATATTTACACTACTATCCAGTTGAGTTCTAGAAAAAGTTTTTTACAAAAAATCTTCAAAAAGCTCTTCAAATGTTAGTTCACGGTAGAAAGTTTGGTCATCCCAAGTGTAGCATTCTCCCAAGAGTTACTAGTTCAGGGAAATCATGGTTTAAGCAGCAAATTCAACACTTTCCTTTCTTCTAATACATGTAATAAATACATCTTCAAGTAATCCAACTTTTTCTAAATAATTCAGGGGGATATACTGTCACAACACTTTCTTCTTTCTCTTCCTCAGTTCAGTGTATTCCAAAGCATAATGTGTAGTTATCTTCAATACTTTGCTTTGGGAACCCAATGGAAGCGATCAGCCATTTATAGGGTAGAGCCCAACAGTGACAAGCCCATAACGAGCACAAGCAATGTTTTCATGTCCTTTATTTCTTTTGAAATAACTTCATTTTATTACCTTTACAAAAAAAAAAATGATTACATGTTATACATAAGACATTGTCTAGATGGAACACAGTATTTAGATTTAACCTTTACTTTTATACTATTAAAATAATGAGGATTCTAAAATTTGCAGGTCTACTATACATATTATATCATTGCAATCTTTTTTTTTTTTAATTTGCCATATTGAAAAAAAAGAAAAAAAAAAAAAAATCACATGAAAACTGACTGCTTTGAGATGAAAGCTGGAGGTGTTTGTAATTGCACAGCTCTTCTGTTCTCTACACAGTAGACTACAGAGATCAGGGCTGGCTGTCATTACAGCTCACAGGAGAATGCATGTTCTTCTGACCTCCTGGGGCATGTTATTTTTTCCCTTTCACTATTCTAAAAAAATTGGTCAACATTATGCAGGGAAAAAATACATGCCCCCAGAGGCAGATCTGTGGTTTTGCCCCTTGGATCTGTCATAGCGTATAACAAAACTTTACAAGCCAGTATCTCCAAAACGGAGATGAGAAATTAAGAAATAACAGACATTTTCTTGAGCTCTGTAGCCACTATTCCATGATCAGTTTAACCCTAGAACGCATACCTGGGGCCTCGCAGGTCATTTGTTTTCTATGGTAGATTGAATTGCTTGCGCGTTCTAGGGTTAACATTCTCAAACTTGTAAAAATTAAGTGAGGGTATTCCATTATGAATCTCCTTCAAACGTTAACTCAATAACACTTAATACTATTCTCAATGTGCATTATTATCTATTAATTAATGTAACTGAATGTAACTTAAGCCATAATTAGAATAAATAAGATCTATCAACAGCTTTAATCTACTTCTGAACACTATATTTTGTTCCACCTTGCCCAAAAAATTAGATAAAAAAAATTGTTTTCATAGATGAAGTTACATGGTGAACAAAGTTCCACCACAAGCACTCACGGTGGTTTGGCCCTGTAGATTGAAACTCATGAACCCCCTAGAATCCATAATGACTGACATAATTTACTAACTCAAATCTAGTATGTTTATGGAGCACTTATCTCTTCACCTTAACCTTAAAAAGGGAATCTGTCACCAAGCTTTTGCCATATAATCTGAGCATTATGTAGGGGCTAAGACCATGATTCTAGTGATGTGTCACTTACTAGGTTGTTAGATCTTCAGCAGATAAAATGAAAACAAACAGTTATCTTGTAGCTCTGTATAACCCCATTCACACCAGTGATTGACAGCTTTCGGTGTACACTGTATATTGGACAGAAAGCTTCCAATCAATGGTGTGGGTGGGGTTACACAGAGCCACTGACTAGGAGGCACCAGACTTCTAGTCGTGTAGTGTTAATCTCCTGCTGATAAAACAGATTTTATTGAAATAGCAACACACAGGCTAGTAAGTGATGTATCGTTTGAATCAAACTGTCAGCCCCTACATCATGCTACTCTTAGATTGCATAGCAAAAATCTGCTGAAACATTCCCTCTAAGGAGTGTTCTATCTTAGTAAAGCAATTGCTTGAGCAGCAGGGCCAATAGATTCTTCTGATGTAAGAAAATTTCGAGGTGGACCTAATGCAATTATCTGGGATTGTAGCTTTATTGCTATGTATGGTACATTTATACACCCAAACTGCTAAAAATGACCCCTTTAAGGCTCTTAATTTTGGGATAATTACCGTATTTTTCAGACCATAAGACGCACTTTTTCCCCCCCAAATGTTGGGGGAAAGTGGGGGGTGCGTCTTATGGTCTGAATACAGGGCTGCGGGGAATGAGGGTGCTGCGGTGGAGCGGGTCATCGGGGGCACGAGCAGGCTGTAGCAGCCTGCCGTGACCACATGGACCCGCTCATTTAATATGCATGCCCATCATCCCGCCCATCATCTCTCAGCGCTGAAGCTGGCACTGACAGGTGGGCGGGATGATGGGCGGGGGATAAACAGCCGGCCCGCATGATCACCCCTGGCAACTACAGCCTGGAGTGATCATGTGCGGCTGTATTCACTGCTCCCCGCGCATCATCATCAGCGCGGGGTGCAGTGAATCGGTACACATTACTCACCGTTCCCCTGCAGCACCGTGATCTCCTGTCTGTGCCGGTCAGCTGACTTGCGTGGAGACTAGCGCCGCGCACAGCGATGACGTCATCGCTGTGCGCACGTGTCCACACGGGACAGACAGGAGGAGATCGCGATGCTGCAGGGGAACGGGGACGGCTACACTCAGCAACGCTGCCGCTGACATAGACGGTAAGAGGAGCGGTGCTGCAGGGAGTGAGGTGAGGTAAGGTGAGTATGAACGTTTATTTTTTTTTTATGTGCCACAGGATGCGTCCATACACCAGGATGATGGGGGTATATGAGCAGGATAGGGGTTTGTTATGAGCAGGATGGGGAGTATAGGCGCAGGACGGGGAGTATAGGCGCAGGACGGGGAGTATAGGCGCAGGACGGGGAGTATAGGCGCAGGACGGGGAGTATAGGCGCAGGACGGGGAGTATAGGCGCAGGACGGGGAGTATAGGCGCAGGACGGGGAGTATAGGCTCAGGACGGGGAGTATAGGCGCAGGACGGGGAGTATAGGCGCAGGACGGGGAGTATATGCGCAGGACGGGGAGTATATGCGCAGGATGGGGAGTATATGCGCAGGACGGGGAGTATATGCGCAGGACATTACCCCATAAGTGTCAGCAGCAGATCCTCGCCCCATAAGTGTTTCATGACCACATTCTTTGCTTAAAATTTTATTTTCCTATTTTCCTCCTCTAAAATCAGGGTGCGTCTTATGGTCAGGTGCGTCTTATAGTCCGAGAAATACGGTAATAGACATTAATCTACAAATAATGAATCACCATAAAAATATGGTTACCACCATAATTCTATATATTTGTAATGTGGCAGCAGTGTCTAAAGTGAACTTGTCCCTTTTACTATCACTTTTACTAAGAAACTATATCAAAAAAATAAAAAAAATTAAAAAAGGAAGATAGAATCAGACATACTTAGGCCTTTCAAAAACTTGTTAACCCCGCTGGGCTCAGTTTCAGGTAGAGTCTTCAGATATTCACATGCTCGCACCTCAAAAAGTCCTACATAGAAAAAAAACAGGACATTTTAGCCCCATGACAGTGATATTGATGTAGAAAGAAGATATTCCAATCGCATGCACTTGATTGATTAATGCTAAGAAAATATATACACTGAGCTTCTCAGCATAGATCTTTAAGGTAAAAAAAAGTTTAATATTTAAGATAAAAAAACCAACAACTTTTATGTAGGTTGTTATGTGTTTATTTTTTGGTGTATGGGATATTTATTCTGCTTCACTTGATTACGTAGCCAAATTTGTAACTTTATTTCTGCCACAAATGACTCAAGATCCTCAGATGGGCTTAATTCGTGTACAGAGTATAATGGAAGTCAGTGGGGTACTCGATCATTTTTCCAGAAGATCTTCTGGAAAATTCCTTGAGTTTCCCCATTGACGTCCCTTATACTCTGTACACGAGTAGCGCCCATTCGAGTGTTCAACTGTAATGAGTACAAAGCTCCAGAATATGATAGTGCTCGCTCATCACTAGTCTTGATCCCTTTGAAGTCAACGGCTGAAAGGGATCAATTGGTAAATACATAAATATCAGATACAATCCTCACAAATTTAATTCATTATTTCACTATACTGCATAAAATCCACTGTCGAGATGAGTGCATGGGGTCTAGGAGGAATAGTTAGCAGAATAAGAGCTGCTACCTATAATGTGGCACTTGTATTATGTGAGATTACCTACAATGTTATTTTTGGCACAATACATATTGTTAAATGCAATTTTCTCTCTACTTACCTTTTACAACACTTTTCCTTAGTTCTCTGTCCTGTGTAAAACCTGCAAACATCTGAGTCTCCATGAAGAGGTCAAGGAACTGGCGTACACTCCGGGAAGTGTGGGACTTGCGGAACAGTTCTCTTTGGAATACTCGCTGTCCTTTCTCATTCACATACATGTGCACAGAGTAATGCCCAACTATTTCCACAAAGAACCATACAAAGGTTTCCGATACCAAAGAATTCAGATTCACTTCTTCTGGAAACAAGGGAATTGAGTGTTAAATATGACAACAGTAGTAGACAAATAGATTTTAACAAATGCATGTTTTGCAGATACAACAATTAATTAGTTCAGCCAGATAAAAGATGGTTAAATTTAAATTAATAGAAGACAGCATGGTGGCTCAGGGATTAGCACTGTTGCTTTGGGGTCCAAATCGCACCAAAAACAACATCTGGAAGGAGTTTGCGTGGGTTTCTTCCCCCCAAAAGACAGACAGATAGGGAATTTTGATTGTGAGGCCCAATGAAGAGGCTGATGATGTTGTTTGTAAAGTGCTATGAAATAGGATGGTGCTATACAATTAAAATATACTAGTATATTTCCAATATCAAAGTACTACTGATGTCTTAGGTGGGGCAGTTCTATTTGCTTCTTCCTGCTCCTCCCCATGTCATTGATGTGTAAGACTGACAAACAGGCTTATTTCAGTAAGTCAGCCCCCTTCTGAGTGTCTGCATCAGCTGTGATGGAAAAGGGGGCTCTCTTCATACAGATCACTGACACAGGGTGGGAGTCCTTTCCTACTTCAAAGGACCAGCACTGATAGTGGGACATTTGTGGAGTTTTGATGAAGAAGTGTATTTATTTCAAGTTTTTACAACTCTGAAACATTTTTTCCTTCAAAAGAACTCCTTTTAGAGTTAAGACAATGTAATAAAAACATATAGTGCGGACATACATAAACACCGTACTGCAGAAACACCATATTGTAGTGATCAGTGCAAGACCAATCTAAGACCAATGTCACTAATCTAGTATCTCTTGCCTACCTTCGGTGAAATGTTGTTCATGATACATAATATCATTTCGTTGTTCCAAGATCTGGGCCAGAGCAGCCTGGAGCTTGTGAGGTAAAATATCATCTTCATCTGATACCTGTGGAGAATGAAGATCAATAGGTTAAGTCTTAGGTTTTTCAAAATTGTGCTTCTGCTATGTTGAGCACGCACTATTTTTGATGGATTTCCAAATACTTTTCTATTGATGGCCTAACTTTGATGACTCATGCTAATGTCTGATCGGCCAGGTTCCAACACCCGGCAACCCCGCCAATCAGCTGGTGTTGGCGACAATAGACTGTGGCCAGAAATGCTCACTTTTGGAGCTGCCACGTCAACTGATAGCGTCCGTAGATAGGGAACTGCACATCCGCCTCCCATTCAAATCAATAGGAGGTGGATTTGCAGAACCCGGTCGCGGCAGTTATTGGAAGACAGGGCAGCTCTGGAACTGAGCTTTTTCTAACACCTGCTACCACCACCGGCACAGAGAACAGCTGATCGGTGGGGGTGCAGGGTGTCATACCCCAGTCGATCAGACATTGGTAACTTATCCCAAGGATAGGCCATCAAAGTAAAAATACTAGACAACCTCTAATGCTTTCATTTAATTCAAATCATGTAAAATAAGTGCCATCAACCCTAGGATTCTTGTTCAGTAACCTTCTCATTCCCAGATGACTCATTTGTCTGTATACAATAATATACGATAGAAAGGTGGCAACCGCTAACTAGGTGTCCTAATGATAACTCATCATCAAATGGGCAGGATGAAGCCAGACAAGAAAAACATGCATTGTGCACTCAGCACTGTGATAAAGGGTGGATGAATTGGAAATAGGCCAGATGGTACATCTAGTAAACGCCCTCATTTTGGCTGACTGCCCCAGGGATCAGATTGGAGCTGTCATTTTGCAACCACTGTACAAAAGAACCTTGTATGCAATCACAGGGCAGGGACTTTACATCCTCCTGAGACCAGGTGAAAGATGACCTAAATGCACATAATGGATACACCTAGGCTGAAAATCACCACCCATAACCAACAACAGGCTGAAGCATAGATTCACATTAGGTTAATTATCACAGTTGTAATCAATTATCCTGTCCACACAAAAATAGCACATCTTTGTTAAATTTGTATTCTAGATCTGCCATAATGATAAACAATTAAATTGCATCTCAAAGGGCAATATATCTCCTTAACCCTCATCCATCACTGACTATGAATATAAATTAGTAAAGAATAAGGCACATTTACCATTATCTAACCTTGGCAACATGCAAAGAGATCGGAGGGTAGATGGTTGTTTGTTTTAAAGAGAATCAAAGTCAATGCCATCATTTCAAAACAAGAATGCCGCGGACACACCATCACATGTTTCTCAACGCTGGCAGGAAACTAGCCAGGTCTTTCACCATCATTTCAGACGGGTAGGTTTTACTCCAAAACATTGTGGCGTTTCAGAGAAAATATTTAAAAGCCAGATTGGTCACCAGCATCTTCTCTGCACCCCGATCCACTTGAAAATTAGTCCTTTCCCTACATATGAGTATAGCAAGAGATTTGTCACTCAAATGGAGTGGGTCATAAAGAAACCACTAGGGACCGGCCTCTTTGATGGGTCACCCAAGCTGCATGGTATTTGGCCAGCTTTTAAATGATTTTTCAGAAAAAAAACCTACAAATTATTTCAAAGTAAAAATTAGGCTATGTGCGCACGTTGCGTACTGCCGTGACAAATATTCTGTAGCGATTTGGCAGCACATGTGCGCTTCAAATTGCTGCAGAAACACTGCATAATGGATGCAGTGTGTCTGCAGAATAGATGCCAATTTCATGCGCTCTGGATGCTGCCTCTCCCATAGACAGAGCGGGAGCTGCATCCAATGCGCACAAAATAAGTGACAAGTTGCTGTTTTGAGCGCAGCAATTTGGATCAAAATTTCAGCGTGCAGATCACAGCGGTCTCAAACGCAACGTGCGGCTGGATTATGCACAATCTTTATAGATTGTGGTAGGGACGCAGGACGAATGCGTTTACGATGCAGTGCAATACGCAGCGTAAACGCAGGAAATTAAACAACGTGCGCACATAGCCTTACTTGGCTGAAAGAACAGAACCAGTATCCGATTTATATTGCCCATTGTTTGTGCAGCACAAATCAGCTGTCAGATCAAGCACATGTCTATGCCCACAGAATAATGGTTAAATGGCTTGTCCGGGGATATTTAATTTTTTACTTTGGGTCTAAAGAACTAACAAGCAGGTAGTTGCTAATTACCTTCCTGTTCTGATCGCAGATCTCTGCTGGCACAAAACAGTCACTGACCGCTCCTGCCGACGATTTTGTTTCTTTCGGTGACATCATGTCAACAGACCAGCACCTTCTCTTCAGCTTTGTTCTGTTGACGGGGGCAACCTACCAACGTCCTGCTGATTGAAAGCCTGCTTACTGGCTGCAAGGAGCCAGCTATTAAATCAGCAGGACGTAAACAGAGCAGCCCAGAAGAGGAAGATCTCTTCTGTTGAGATTTAACAGTAGAATCACTGGCATCAGCAGTCCGTGACCATTCTGAACCAGCGCCGGGTAGAACAGGCAGGTAATTAGCAAGTACTTGCCTGTTAGTTCTTAAGCCCATAGTTAAAAAATGAAATTGTCCTGGACAACCCCTTAAAATCGTACTAAGCATGAAGGTCAGAATTTTATCAGCAGGACCTTCCTGCTTACAGAATGATGTATTGCCCAGAACAATTATATTTAAGCTGGTTTAAAAATCATTGCACCTGACAGATGAATGTTTTGCTCATTTCTGGGGTGATTGATTGTGAAGAAAGTCTAATAATGGGTACGGTCTCTGGAATGCTCGTCTACATGGACCTTAAAACTTTGATTGGCATACACTGTAAAAAGCTCTTACCTGCTGAAGAAACTTGTTTCCACATAAATCAACAATTAAAACCTAAAAAAATAAAAAAAAAGGACATAAGTATCCACATATACTGTACAGTAGCCCTTCATTGCATTGGTTAAAAACTGCACGATAACACGGTTAAGGAAATTATGCCCCTGTCTCTAGTGGCATGCCACTGCCCACAACTTCTGTATTGTACAACGATGTGAAAGAGTAATTAAGCAACTCTGTAAACTTGATCTGCCATCAAACTCATTTATATCAGTTGTAATTACAAAGTGAGATTGTAGTAGCAATATTGATGGTATTTTATTGAAAAAGACCCTACACATACTTAAGGGGGGGCGTAGATTTACTCTAGTTTTCTGACAGAAAAAAATATAAACTTTGTCACTTGATGCATTTTGGTGTGCATGCCCTCATATAGTAAAAACAAAAGAGTTAAAAGAAAATGAATCCATCTGTGGCTATAAATACTTACTAAGGCACAACCTTAAGACTCACCTCTTCGATAGGAAGATCACTGAGCAGAGGTAAAGAACAAGACAGGATCCCGGTAAGGAATGGAGTAGGAGAGCAGACAATGTCAATCATGGAAGCTGGAAGGACAGGGATGTAGGTGTGCTGCCATGTGAAAGGATAAAGCAGGGCAACCACTGCATGAGCACACTTAGACAATGTACTAAAGAGGAGAAAAAAAAAAAAGATAGATTACCACCAGATTTCATGCTAAACTTAATGCGTTACCATTTTTACAATCGGGTGCTCAGTTCTCAGTTAAGAGCAGTAGCTTCCTCGGATGGGCACAACTAGACTACCCGAGTATAATGGAAGTCAATGGGGAACTCGAGCATTTTTTCAGAAGTGCTCACGCTTCACTAATAATTTGTAAAAGAGGCAACAATCAATATAAAACAACCCCGGTGTGGCAAGTAGTTTCCTCAAAAACAATTGTACAGACATTGTACAATTTTACAAAAAAAATTACAAAAATGGTACAAAGAACTGTTATGAAATGCCACCATATAATGACTAAAAAAACAAACGTAAATAGCAAGATGAGCACTAAAAGTATCAGAGCAACTATACGACCCGTGAGACCAAATGACAACTGTCCTCCGGAAAGCAGCTGGAAACTTTCATGTAAAATTTATTCTAAAGCGCTAATCATAATACCCAACAGGATTTACCTCAATTTGTCAGCTACAAAGATAACTCGTCTCTCAAGCAGAAGTGAAGCAAAGACCTTAATGAGGTGGTGAACACTGAGGCAGCTGAATAAGCAGTCAAAGTCAACATGTTCCAGTCTAGAATCCATGGGCCTGCAGAGCTCAATCACCTAGAAAAGAAAAGATTATCGATATATTAGTAAGACCCGTGACCGCAGCAGTCAATCATTGACCTCAGACTTGAATGCTACGACATTGCTTAAACTAATAATTGATAACATGTGGGTACACAGAGAATATTGGTGCACCCAAGGGGAGAAGGATGGATATAAACCACTGGAGTGGTGGCGTGGGAGCAGTGGGTGATTAATAGGCTAGTATAGGTTCTTTGTTATATTTTTTTTTTTTTTAAACTCGTTTTATTGAAAGTTAAGTAAGACATTACATAAAAGAATAAATCAGCAAATTGTTCAGTGAGACAGTGTACATGTAAACTGGTTGGTCATCAGGATAATAAAATAACAACAATCAAATCAGCGTCCATTATTTTCAGCATATCCAAAGAGCATCAAACATAGCAAAGGTGTTAGCTCGCGAGACACATCCAACTTAAGGCAAAAGAACCCATATCGTCAAGGAGAGTGCAACCCAAGCTTCGGGGAACTCGTAGTATCCCTCATATAGTGTATCACGAATCACATGTGTCTCCTTTCTGCCTACCGGGGCACTACTGGCTATTATTGCGATAATACCGATTGTAGGTTATCAGCAAGAGAACCAGGAGATCCGCCAGTCAAGGGCGACCTCATCCATCTACCCCAGATTTTGTCAAATTTAGTTGGAGAGCCTCTTGTCTTGTAAACAAATTGTTCTGACGGGATTATTGCGTTTACCAATGCAATCCAAGAGGCTCTAGTTGGAGAATGAGTGCTCATCCAATTTAGTATAATGCCCTTCCGGGCCAGAAAAAGGACCTTCTTTATTAATAGATTCTCATCTTGGGACCAGGAGTGTACATCTACCACCCCAAATAGACACAGGACTGGGCACATAGCAACCGCTTTTTGAAATATGGCGGAGAGAGTCATTACAATCTCACTCCAATAGGAGAGGATGACTCGGCAATCCCATATCATGTGCCAGAAATCAGCACCGTCTCTCCCGCATCTCGGACAGCCCATCCCCACCGAATTATTCAGCTTTTTCATTTTGTTCAATCTCTGGGGAGTAATATAACTTTGGTGTATTATATATAATTGGATCAGTCTATTGTTAACAGCGGGAGAGACCAATGTGTGGGATTCGACAATGTCGTCCCACACTACATCATCAATTTCAGGCATCCTGGCACTCCACCTCTCACGGACAGAAAGAGGATTATTCATGGCCTTGGCCCGAATGAGGGAGGAGTATAGTTTAGAAATAAGACCACCAGGGCCCTGTGATCTAATAATTCCAATGACTGGGAAGGAAGAGAATCTAACCCCACGACCAGAGAACTGAGCTCGAAAGGCGTGCCTAATCTGGAGATACTGAAACCCATGAGATTCCGGCAAGTCGAATTCTGTCCGCAGTTGTGCAAAGGGGCGGAGTTCACCATCCCGGACCAGTGATCCCAGGGAGATTATTCCGCGATTCCTCCATTCACCAAACCCCGGCAACCCACAAAAATGTGGAAGGTCCAAGTTATCCCATAAGGGCGTCTCAGTTGGTACATCATAAAATCCAAATACGGCTTTAGCCTCTTTCCAGATCCTGGCCCCCAATTTGTGTATCGGGAGGACACGACCCTCAGGGGACCTCCTGTGATCCGTCAGTAACGGCCACAGGAGATCCACACCTGTGAACTCTGCCAGGAGCCCCTCCGGAGAACCCCTAACTCGGGGAAGTGTCCATGGACCCAAATATTTCAATTGTCCGGCCAGATAGTAAATATAAAGATCAGGGAGGGCCATACCCCCCATATCCTTGGGTCTTTGTAATTTGGCCAATTGGACCCTTGATCTGGACGAACCCCAGACAAAGGTACTCATTAGAGATTCCAGGGACCGGAAGAAAGAGCGAGGAATCTGCACGAATACATGCTGGGTAATATAGAGACACTTTGGTTGCACTATCATTTTAAGGAGGTTAATCCTTCCCGCCACTGACAGTGGGAGTTGGCTCCATCTATTAAATTTCTCCCCGAAGTACGCTAGTAAGGGGGCTATATTTCTCGCTATCATCTCCGCAGGGCTTCCCGCCAGTATAATTCCGAGATATTTGAAATGATCCACCACCGGAACCCTGCATATGTGGTCGCACACCAGATCCTCTCTGTTCCGAGACAGAAAGAGGAGGTACGATTTTGACCAGTTTATTGACAGACCTGAGAACTCCCCAAATCGATCAATCAATTGCACGGCTCTGGGAATGGAGGAATCCGGATCAGATGCAAACAGTAACAAATCGTCTGCGTACAAAGATAAACGTTCATCTCCCTTACTATGTCTCACCCCCCGGTAGACTGGGTCCGCCCGAATGCGCACCGCCAGCGGTTCCATGGCAAGAGCGAACAAGAGAGGGGATAGGGGACATCCCTGTCTGGTTCCCCTCCCCAAAGAGAAAGTTTCCGACACACCACCGCCCACCTGAATATTAGCAGACGGAGCTTTATATATGATCTCAATCCATCTGATAAATTCGTTGCCGAAACCAAATGCCCGCAGCACCTCCAGCAGGTATGGCCATTCTATAGAGTCGAAGGCTTTGGCCGCATCCAGAGAGACCAGAGCCCAATCCTCCTCTAACTTGGTGCCCATCTGTAAGACCACCTGCGCCCTCCTCAGATTGTCCGAGGTACTCCTACCCGGGATGAATCCTGACTGATCCTCATGTACTATAGAGGAGACCACTTTTTTGAGTCTATTTGCTAGAATTTTGGTGAGAATTTTGTAATCGGAGTTCAACAAAGAGATCGGTCTGTACGAGCCACAATCCAATGGGTCCTTATCTGGTTTCAATAGCAGGACAATGGTTGCCTCATAGAAGGAATCAGGCAACCGTCCTTTACTGAACGAGGCTTCAACCGTTTCCAGGAGGGCTGGGGCCAGCACCCCCTGATATTTGTCAAAGATCTCAATCGGGAGTCCGTCTGGCCCAGACGCCTTACCCTTATTGAGGGTCTTCATCGCCTCCACCATCTCTTCCATACTAATGGGCTCATCCAAGGCCGATCTCTGAGCCAAAGTCAACCTGGGAAACTCCAAATCTCGTAAGTACTCAGCAATCTCCTCCCTTGACACGGTCAGCCTGGACTCATACAGGTTCTTATAGAAGTCCAAAAATACCTCCAATTTACCATTGACGGAAGTAACTGTTCCTCCACGGGGGTCTCTAATCTTAAGGACAGCAGGTGAGCTATTAGATTGACGCACCAGGAACGCCAGTAAGCTACTGGATTGGTTCCCTTGCTCAAAATACCTCTGGCTCGTGAAGAATACATGTCTCTTAGCCTTGTCTTGCAAATACAAGAGATATTTCCTCCCAGCCTGAAGCCAATGAGATCTATTTTCCTCAGAGGGGTCCGAGGTGAATCTATGTTCAAGCACTCTATTTTGGGTGGCCAATTCCTCCTCCTCTCTGGCCGCCTGTTTCTTGAGATAGGAAATAGAGGAGTGGCAGCATCCCCTCAGATACGCCTTGAGCGCGTCCCAATAAGCCGAGTGATTCTCTTCCACGGAGTTCATTTCCGTGTATGCCCCAAGCTGATCAGGAATCCTGTCATTGGCTCCAAAGAGTGACAGCCACCAAGGGTTAATTTTCCTTGACAATTTATGAGATTTACATCCTTCCCATTTAATGCCTACGATTACCGGAGAGTGATCTGATACTGATCTGGGCAAATGACATACCGATTGTATATGGGCACAGACTCTTTCATTTCCACAGATATAATCAATTCGAGATAATGAGTTTTTCCCCGGAGTATAACATGTGTATTCTCTCAGTACTGGGTTAAAAAACCGCCACATATCGTACCATCCCACTTCCTGTAAGAATATACTCAATCTAGTTTGTATCGTGGGGGAGATCGGGACCTGTCGGGTGCTGAATCTATCCAGTCCCGTGTTATTAATCAAATTGAAGTCCCCCATGCAGAGCACTAAGGCTTGTGGGAATTGTGAGGCGAACTTAGCCGCCTCATATAGAATCGAGATTCCCGTTGCAGGGGGAAGGTATATGGCCAAGACCACTATCATGACCCCATCGATGTGAGCCTGGATAAACACATACCTCCCATCAGTGTCCTTTAAAATTTTACCCGGGTCCCACCGCAGAGCTTTGTGGACTAGTACCGATACTCCCCTAGAATATGAGGAATGAACAGAGTGAGCTGACCATTGAACCCAAGGCTTTTGAAGCACTCTAGTGGTCTCCAACAATAAATGGGTCTCTTGTAAACATACAATCTGAGCTTTGGATCTTTTGATATGAGCAAATACTGCCGCCCGTTTCCTGGATGTGCCCAGTCCCCTAACATTCCATGTCATCACGCTTAAAGCCATTGAGAGATGCCGCTTGCTGAATTGCTAGAAGAATATCAAAAACTTAACCTACAGTAGAACTTGGGTAAACGTACCCTTAAATACAAAATGTCGGTTGCGCACACACAATCGACAAGAACTGGTCCAGTAGTACGACCAGGAAAGATTTTCCCTAGCAACGACTAGGGTGAACCAACGTGGCTAGATGGTGTACTTGGTATGGGGGTGTCCTCAAACAAGGACTTGAGCTTCTCCTGCAGTCCAATAAATGAATTATCCTGCAGCTTAGCCTTTAATCGTGCATAAGTGAGGGGACCAAGAGTAGATGGGAAGGAAATGAGAGAGAGAGAGGGAGAAGAGAATAGAAAGAGAGAAGAAGAGGATGGAGAGAGAAGAAGAGAGAAGAGGAGAAGAGAAAAAAAAAAAAAAAGGAAAAAAGGAGGGGAAGGGAGGGGGGGAAAGAGATGGTAAGAAGGGGGAAAGAGAAATAAGGTAGAAGAGAGAAAGAGAAAGGGGGGAGATTAGAATAGAAGATAAAGCGGGGACAAGAGAAGGAGTATAGAGATATGAGAGGGAGAGAAAGTGGGGGACTGAAGGGAGAGGAGAAAAGAACAATGAGGAAGTAAGGGGGCGAGGTGAAGAGGGATGAGGAATAAGCTGATAGGGGGTTAGAGGGGGAGAAGAGATGGGAGTGTAAAGAAGATAGAAAAAGGATTGGCAGGAAATCTTAGACTGTAGAATATTATTACATATGGTAACCTCAGAACTTAATATAGCACTAATAGAGCAAAATACAACATTATGAACTGAAGTGCGTTGCCAAATACTGCGAGCCCAAAGTAGAGTTCCAATTTGGATCCAAAAAGGTATAGGATAAAACAAGATCGCATGAAGGAGTTCAGAGCGTCGCAACAGCGGTCTGACCCATGTCCCGTCTGGTGTCACCTAGGTCCGGTCCCATCAGCGACGAGTAATCCGGAGCACAGGCTGGGCTAAGCAAAGATCCCGGAGAACGCAGCAGCCGTTCCATACGCAGGCGCGGCCCCAGGCCACCCGCCTTCGACGAGGGCCAAACCCGGAGGCCGGTTCAATGGGAAACCAATAATGGACGCATCCGGAAACTCACATGCCTCCATGAAAGCCACAGGCACACCAGCGCCTCCAGATGAGATCACTAGCATCTCAACCGACAGGGACCATAAGATCAGGACGCGAACGCAATTGCGATCTCGCTCCACTCACATGCCAGGAGGGATGAAACAAACAAGAATCTTTCGCGCCTTCAGAATCGAGGGACGCCGAGTACCTGCATAGGATGATCCTGAAACGATCTCAACAGTGATTTCAAACACAACGTCCCAAGGATTGGAGTCGCATCACCGACCTTGCTCCAAAGAGAATGAAATAAGTGAATCAGAACCGCGACGCTATCACAACCGCGACCCGTCAGGCAGCGCCCAAGACTGTGACGCATCAGCGTTTCCTCTTCAATGTGTTGATCCAGTCATCCGCTTCCGCAGGAGAAGTAAAGAACAGGGATCGCTCTTGATGAACCACTCTAAGACGAGCTGGGAAGATCATGGAGTAAGCAATTTGATGCTCTCTAAGACGTTTCTTCACCTGAATAAAGGAAGCCCTCGTTTTCTGGAGCGACGCAGAGAAATCAGGGAAGATCAATATGGTGGCGTTGTTGTGTAGGATCGGGCCCTTGCGCCGCGCCGCACCAAGGATCGCATCTCTATCCCTGCTGCTCAACAGTCGGGCCAGGAGAGGTCTAGGCTGCGCTCCCGGAGGAGGAGGCCTGGCCGGTACCCGGTGAGCTCTTTCTATAGCGAATGCCGCTGACAGCGTCGCATCAGGGAAAGTTTCGGAGAGCCACTTTTCCATGAACTTACATGGGTCACTCCCTTCTGCCCTCTCCGGCATCCCCAGAATTCTCAAATTATTGCGACGCAGGCGATTTTCCAGGTCATCTGCCCTCTGCGCCCAGTTGTTTGCCGCGCTTTCCAGAGAGGCCAGTCTGCCCGGCGTCGCCCTTGCGTCGTCTTCCAGCGTGGAGATCCGGTGCTCGGTCTCCTTTACTCGCTCTCTCAGGTTTTGCAAGTCCAGCCGGAGGAGACCCACATCGATCTTAACCTCCTCAATTTTACCCGTCAGCGACACCTTTGAATCCTGGATCGCTGCAAGTAGCTGCGACGTAACCTGCTGTAAGGTTAGCTCCTGCGATTCCTTGGATCCGGCCTCCATGCTCTCCTCCTCCTCCGCCTCGCTGGATTCCCGCTCTGCCTGCTTGCCGGCGCCATCTTGCTGGGAGTCCCGGGCAAACTTCTTCAGCTTCTCAGCCGCTGCTGCGCTGCGACCTCTGCTCATGGTACCGATCCAAATGCTCACCGCACCACAGGTAATCCAGAGGTGTATTTAGGCACCGATTTCGGCAGGATTAATAACGTATATCAGCTTTGGACTGCGGAGCTGCTCTCAGATGCGACCGCTCATGCTGCCTGCTGGCCACGCCCCCGGTTCTTTGTTATATTTCTTCCCTCTGGCCACATTTTGTAGTTTCTCAGAAAATACCAATTAGTTTGTAGCCACTATATCAGAAATTTTTATCAATGACATCCTAAAAACAAACATTCATTTATGCTCAAGGTGAAAAAGATAATGGATATTCTTCAATCCCATATAAATGAATAAATATACCTCATTTCCTGATCCTGGCAGGAAACTCTTCACAGTTATGGTTCTTCCAGGTGCGGGAAATGGAGCGTCCATGACACTCCGCATGAATGGTGACACCAAAGCAGGGGACATTTCTCTCCTTTTCTCTACTTCATCTAAAATCTGAAAAAATAAAATACTTTGAAAAAAATTTTTTTTACCAGTAGTTCAAGTCTGATATAAGCTGCCCATACATTGGGGCTCTGTTTAAATCACACGTGAGTCTTATGTGAGATTATATGTTGTGAATATTCCCCAATCTAAACTGCAAATGGCTTTACTGGCACATACACTGATTGCAGACTTCAAAAACCCTTAAGTGAACATTGATTTTTAGATGACTAATTGTCCACAATCACTAACAACCACAGCTTGTTCATACTTCCAAGTGTGCCCATCAGATCTGTGAATTTTGGATTTCTGAGTAGCTACCGGTTCCTCTAATAAGTCTGATCTTTCTTTGTGCAGACGATAGTTAGCAGCTAGTGTATAGTAATACAAGCTCACATTGGCTCATTAGCAGATCCTACCAAAAAGATGGGCTATGATGATAAATCTCTAAAATGTATGGGAGTAATACTTCTTTTTCAATGATTTATTATTACCTTAGAAAAGAGGTTGAAGCATCCCAGTCGGCTGACCATACAGTACACTTCAGGAATAGGTTTTCCTTTACCTTGAGGCTATAATGGAAAAATAAAAAGTTAATTTATGGGTTTCATTATGAAGAGTTTACTAAGGTTATCAGTGCTTAGGTGAATTAATGGTGAATTCGGTGAAGGGATGCAGAGTGTAGCAGTTTGCATTCTCTGAATGTACATGGGCTTGAGCAGCATGGTCATTAGGTGCAATAAGGGAACTATATAGCTATATTTAATCAGGATTCATTTATATGTGCAACTAGTCAACTGAAAACACAACCCAACCTACAGATTGCTCATTTCATACACCTGGAAGATATGAAGATGGGCCAAGACTCGATGCCCTTGTCTCCAAACTACCCACAAGATTATGACCTTAGAGGCAGAAGGTGTAGAGATAAGTCTGGGTCAAAACCCAAATTATAGGAAATATCATGAAAACCTTTTCAAATATGGACAGTTTGCAGGTGACCTGATAATCTGAAGTCATTACTTTCACCTTGAACCAGAGATGTTGCCCCGGATGTAATTTTTTTCCCCACAAAATGGTCTGATTGGATTAAAATAAATCATACTCAACAAATTGATATCCCACCACTCCTGTTCTTTTACTGCCCCATCTCATGCCAGTAACCGCTTCCTGTCTCAGCAATAATGTCCCATAAGAGGACATGTGACCGCTGCAGCCAATCAGTGTTGATCAGCTGCAGCCAGTGATTTGCATAGCAGGACAGGAAGTGATTGTTGCAGCTGGAAGCAGACACTGTTATGGAAATGAGCAGCGTGAGAACGGAGTGGTGGTTAATTTATATGGTGAGAAGAGATGAGCGAACCCGAGGTTTGGTGTTCGTATAAAACAGAATTAGAGTTCGGGTGCAAACCACTTGCGCTAATGCTCTGCTCAGGTACGCTCAGTGCTCAGCCAGCCCAGTGTGAGCCGCTTGCAGTGTTTGAACGACTCACACGCACTGGAGGTAACAACAGCGTGATCAGATGTAGTATGCGCCAAAAATGTAAAAAAAATGGACAAACTCCGCCCACCCTCCCAAGGAAGAATTCTGTTAATGGCTGGCTGCACGTGGACGGAGAGACCCAAAATGTCCAAAACTTCCTGGAGAACCCTATTCCTGTATTGGTGGCATAAAAGGAATACATGAAACACTGAACTTACCAAAAGTTTTTTACAATAGCCAAACCATCTACTTCCATCTTCTCCAGTTAGCACAAATGAAAAGGTTTCACTAGAAAAAAATAAATAAATTCCAGTTCACAGGTTTATACAAAAACGACACGTTGTATTGATCAACTTATTTGACTACCATCAAATTTACTATTACCTTTTAAGATCTGAAGTGGGAGCCCAGTCATTAGAATCAGGGAAACAAAATTGTGGGATGACTTTGAGCCTTTCTTCGGTATCTTTGGATTGTTTTGAGGGCTGGTCATTCTAATAAAAATATACCAGAAGGCAAAATGAAGACATTCAGATTGGTGTTGGGCATTATGAAAATTCATTACATCAGGATGGACGGTTTGGTTTAGGTAGACTTTGTCAGCACCCATCTGTTCATTATGACTGACATTGCAGAAACTGGAATGATCACTCAGAATTTTTAGAAAATATATTTACAGAATGCGGGAGCAGATGTCAAAGACATACTTTATCAATGACCTTTATGTTATCCTTGTCTTTTCATCTATTTACCAATATTCGATAAGCTACACAAATGACATCATATGATCAACCTCTATAAGAGATTTTTGGATAAAATATACCAGTCTTTCAAAGATCACTATCTTTTCAAAAATACCAACTCAAGCATGTAATTTACAATACTCTTAAAAGGGTTGTCTGGTAATACTCATGGCCTATCCTTAGGATAAGTCATCAATACCAGATAATTATGTGTGCAACATTTGGAACCCCAGTCAAATTAGCTGTTCCTGGTGCCGGTGAACAGGTGTGATCAATTGCAGATCTGCACAGCAGAGCTCCTTCAATTTTCATAGTTGCCATGGCCGGATACTGCACATCCGCCTTTATTCGAATGAACAGGGGTGAACCTCGCTGCCACCACTATGCAGTTCACGGAGCTGTGCTGTTCTGCTCCTCAACCAAGTGCATCTGACCACCGCCGGCACTGTGAATAGCTAATTGGTGGGGGTGCCGAGTGTCACACCCCCAACCGATTTGCTGTTGATAACCTATCCCAAAGATAAGCCATCAATATAAAAGTACCGGACAACCCCCTTAACTAGAAGAAAAAGGAAAATTGTTATAAAAGATGTTTAC
Source organism: Anomaloglossus baeobatrachus (assembly GCF_048569485.1). Taxonomy (NCBI): domain Eukaryota; kingdom Metazoa; phylum Chordata; class Amphibia; order Anura; family Aromobatidae; genus Anomaloglossus; species Anomaloglossus baeobatrachus. Next base: position 218,476,299 of record NC_134354.1, read on the forward strand.
CTTATTGGGATACTGTTGAGTAATATAGGGGATATAGCCATCTCCAGATGGCTTCTTCTTCAACGAGACAACTACAAACAACTCAAAAAGTTGCTGCTCCTGGAGTTCAATGAGGTCTCTCTCCAAAGTCTGGTAGTGAGGGTTCCGCTTTAACGAGCTCTGGACCTGAGCTAGACGCTTATTGTGCTCTATTAGAAGAAATTGCATTTTTTACTTAAACATATATACATTTTTTTTCACAATCTAAACAATAATACTAAATATTATAAATAAATAATAAAAATCTGAAGCCACTTCTTGTACAGATATTACAGAGATTTATTTTTAATACTCTAGTCATGTGTCTCCGAACCTGAGGGAGCTAAAAATGTATTCTGCTGCTCGTGGTTTCCCTTAAATTATGTATTGAGAAATATCGTTATGGGCGTCATGAGATTAAGGAAGACAACTATAAGAGTCCTGCCCAAGTTTCAAGTAAACACATGTTTGAACTCATCCATGATAAATCAGCTGGTCCATCCAGAATGACCAGGTATTCTGGATTTAGAAAACCATTGTCTTCTATGTTGTTTGAACTTTTATAGGAAAAAAAGATCGGCAATTTCGTCTATTATTACAAGTATTAAGAATAACTGGTGGGAAATTTGGTCAAAAGTCGGCTTGTCTGGCTTTAATGGAACAGGGAGTGGTGGTAATTTGACACAATATGTGCTAAAAGAAGCAAGTTCTCATATATGGTCCATAGAAGATACAACTATTGTATTCAGCTAATTTACTGTGGATCACACAAACTAAAACATGTATAAAGATGTTATTTTACCATTTTATACTTCTTTACCAAATAAAATATGTCCAAAAAATTCAACGTATAACATGCCAATATCTTGACATAGGAGCAAGTAAAAAAAAAAAAAAAAAGGAACCTCCTTGCTCCTCCATAACATATCAAATGGAGACAACCAGCAAGCAGAAAGTTACATTTTTAAGAAGTCAATGTCTTACTTTTCTGACGATCCTCTGCTTCACTTTCAGATTCACTCGCTTCTCCTAAACAATAAAAATAAGAGAATACCATACATAAACCTTAGAGGTAATAAAGCTTCCTAATATATGCTTTAAGTATAAATATATAAAAAATACCATTAAAAGATTTAAATGTAGTTGAACCTCCCACCCTTCCTCTAAAAAAAAAACAAAAAAATATATATATACCTTTAGATGTAGTATCATGGCCAGTGAAGGTCTGAACTTTCACCCTCTTCTTTCCACGTTTCGCATCAAAAATATCCTGAATCTTCATCACAAGCTGAAAGAGTAAAATAAAGTTGACTTTATCAGGGCGCATTTATCATAACAAATAATGTACAATAAAAAGTAATCCATAAAACAAATGGCAAAAAAATCGTATACATTAGCAGACGCGAGACGAGACATGGGACTTGCTTCTTTTCAAAGTATGAATAGAAAGAACAAAAGTACTGCAACAATGAGATTAAGTGTCTGCTGAATTAGGACAGGAAGGATTTGGTGCGTGTGCTTCCTTGTTAGGCCAATCACATCCTGCATGTAAACTTTTTATTTTGCTTGAGCTATAAACACAGGATATCCAACACGTCTAAAGACAGAGCAATGGGAATATATAGTCTACGTTTGATATTATAATTGTAGAAATAAAGTCCATTATACTTTAATTTTGTGCCCACTGAGATTTCGGGATACACTAGGCAAAGTTTAAAATATACAGTTTTTAAATTCTAGACTAGCAAGAATGTTAACAATTGAGTCAAAGAGATTTACACTTCTTCTCATGTATTGTACTGGTAGAGAAGGGCAAATTTATTCCAGTGGATTTCAGCTCTGTGCAAATTTAGCAAAATTGTGAGAAGCAGTTTTCTGAATACTAGATGAAAAAAAGAAGATTTTTGTGTACTTATCGTAAAATCTCTTTTTCAAAGGCCTCGGTGGGGGACACCGCATAAAAAAAAAACAACCATGGTCCTGTGTCCCCTAATCAGGCAAGAGAGAAATGAAGATTTTTGTGTACTCCCTAAAATCTCTTTCTCAGAGCCCTCATTGGGGGACACAGGACCATTGTTTTTTGTTTTGTTTTTTTGCTGTGTCCCCCAATGAGGCAAAAAGAAAAAAAAACAAAAACATACTCCCTTATCGATCACCTCATTTCTGTTTTGCAACATCTGCCCAGCACTAGTCTCAGCCAAAAATCCTGTCTAGTGTGAACAACAAGCCGGGAATGCGTGGTTACAGGGATCCAGAAAGCAGGCAGGAAGCAGCGTGGGCAGCCAGAGAGGCAAGTAGGTTAGTTTATCTTATTACATCTTAATTTTGCCCTGAAAAGATCCCAGATCATAATAATAGGGAACCATTCACTTGCCAGAAAATAACTGCATTGCAAATCAAATTTCTGTGTAAAATCCATGAAATTTGGTGAATGTTGAATTTTGCCAAATCAGCTTATTCCTTGTCATTATATTAAATACTTCCAAGTAGCTATTGGCATAATATGTACGAACATCTTTACTACTGGATACAACAATTGTTCTAACTGGAAATATTACAAATTGTTAGAACTACAATGATCTCACTGTACAGGAGCGTTCAGATCACATTTTACTCCCTATTCAACAGTCTTCCTTCTGAATACCTCTGGACTCCATTTGGCCTTATTTTATGATGGTGTCTATCTTTCTAGCCAGACACAATAAGGTAGTCTATCACAGTATTGTTTTTAGCCAAAAAAAAAAAAATCACAAGAAAAATAGTCAAATAGAGTCCATATTTTGAGGTTTTCTCATTTAAGTCAATGGTTTCATCTAGGAAATGTCTGAATAGAATACTCCAACAGAGTGCTTAATAGTTAGCAAAATTCTATGTACACACACATCATATTTGTCACACTGATCTGAATATGGTTTGCAGAAATCCATGCACGTGAATCTTTAGCCACACACCCTTTTTGCCAGTTCATCGGTGAGCGACTCCTCTTGGACTAATTCTTGATTGCTTCTAAAATTTGATTTTTAGAATTTCAACCAAATTCTTCAGGGAGATTATTATGGTTTAACAGCAGATTGAATACACTTTCATCTCTCAAAACTAACTTTATAAAACATAAAAAACGTACCCGAGGAAACTTCTTCCTCTTTTTAGCGGTGTCTCCTCCATTCCGGAACACTTTCCATTCCATTAGTGTCACTGGCAGGGTAGAATCCTTAGGAGCCTTCTTGTGAATATACAACTTGGTGCTTTTCAGCTCCAGTGTTTGTCTTTTCAGGAAGTTTGGTTTTGAAGGAATCTAAAGTAACAGGTTGATCATCATTATACATTTTTTTTTTTTAATAGGAGTCTTCCTGAATAGATGTAATAATATATAAATCAAATACAAATCTGAGGCCATAACTTAGAAGTTGTATAGTATTAATAAGATGTTTATTCACTACAATATAATTTGCTGATCATTATGTGAAAGTGTTACAGATCATTGGAATTATTCCTTATAAATAATATTATGATGCACAACCACTTTACAGTAGCTTGTGGCATAAACGGAGGCTTAAAAAGATGAATATCAAGGGGTACATGCAATTTGAAAGGTGCCAAAAAGGTAGATATGGCTTTAAGAAGTGGCCATGATTTCCAAACGAAAGTCTGAAAATTGTGCTCATTTTGGCAAAAATCTACAGCTTCCCAAGGAAGATATATTAAGGCGCCGATTCATCAAAGCATTTACTTCAGCAAACTAGAGTGAAATGCTCTGAGAATTTGCAAACCTTGTGGAACGCAGAGTTGCCGCAAGATGGGCAGAGTTGTGGAGGAATCGGGGCAGGGCTGTGGAGGAATCGGGGCAGGGCATGGTTACCACCACCTGTAAAGTTATGTAAAAATGGCAACATTCCTTATGTCCCAGGGTGCACTTACAGCTCCTCTCACTTTGTACTGAGCAATGACTGTAGCTGCCCCGAAAACACCTCTATGACTGAGAAATAAAGTTTGATTTCTTCCAGCAGGACTGCCACTAGGAATTTCAGGGCCCCTGACTGGCATAATTTTGGGGCCCTCTTGAGATGCCACTCCAGCTCGGTAGTTATGCGGCGCCCCTGGTTTGTAAGCCAATAAATGAAGAGTGAAGGGGCCCCCCTTCTGTTGGGGCCCCGGACTAGAGTCCTGTTTGCCCCCCCCCTGGTGGTGGCCTTGCACCCAGGAGCCGCACTTTCAGTATTGCAGATGGACACCTTTCTAAAGCAGTTTCCTTCATATTAACTCTATATCTGCAGGTTAATAGCATTATCCAATGTGACAGGCTACCTTTAATTAATTAAGCCCTTAAGTTTCGGACTTTCTAAGTCTCCAAAAACACAACTTTATTAATGTGCTTTTTAAAAGCATTTGTAGCAAATCCCTAAAAGTGCAGTGCAATAAAGAATAATAAAATGGATAGATCTCACCAAACTTTGTTCCAAGTAGATCTCACACCATTGGATACACGGGCAAAAGAGGGCCAACTTGGAAAAAGGGGGTAACAGAGTCAGTATATGCTAACCCCTGTCGTGCCCATGCATAAGCTTCCGCCCTAACAAGGGCAAGGGACGTATAGCCTGCAATGGCAGGTACATACATACACACAGCACACTTCCAGTGTATGTGTTCACACAGCTCAATTTCAGCATGTGTGCTAATGGCCAGTGGGAGAGGAAAACGCGTTGGAAGGGGCTAATTTTCACTGGGGCAGCTTGCTTGACTTGGGTGCTGCCCTTCTAAGGGCGGAAGCTTATGCATGGGAACGACAGGGGTTAGCATATACTGACTCTGTTACCCCCTTTTTTCCAAGTCGGCCCTCTTTTGCCCGTGTATCCAGTGGTGTGAGATCTACTCGTAAAGAAGTTTGGTGAGATCTATCCATTTTATTATTCTTTATTAAAAGTTATATTTTAATCCTTGCTCTATATTCATACTGATTAGGATTTGGGCTGCTTATCTGGCCTGCGTAGCAGGTATTGCTCTCCTTATAGCAAATCCCTAAAACTATCATGTTTTTCTCAGCTAAGCATTACAAACAAACACAAAAACCCTTTTGTACAGTTTAGCTATGCACTTAAGCTGGTGTCACACACAGCGACAACGACGTCGCTGCTACATCACCATTTTCTGTGACGTTGCAGCGACGTCCCGTCGCTGTCGCTGTGTGTGACATCCAGCAACGACCTGGCCCCTGCTGTGAGGTCGCAGGTCGTTGCTGAATGTCCAGCTTCATTTTTTGGTCGTCACTCTCCCGCTGTGACACACACATCGCTGTGTGTGACAGCGAGAGAGCGACGAAATGAAGCGAGCAGGAGCCGGCGTCTGCCAGCTGCGGTAAGCTGTAACCAGCGTAAACATCGGGTAACCAAGGGGAAGCCCTTTCCCTGGTTACCCGATATTTACCTTCGTTACCAGCCTCCGCCCTTGCTGCCAGTGCTGGCTCCTGCTCTGTGTACATGTGGCTGCAGTACACATCGGGTAATTAACCCGATGTATACTGTAGCAAGGAGAGCAGGAAGCCAGCGCTAAGCAGTGTGCGCGGCTCCCTGCTCTCTGCACTGTGACATGTAGCTGCAGCACACATCGGGTAATTAACCCGATGTGTACTGTACCTAGGAGAGCAAGGAACCAGTGCTAAGCGCGGCTCCCTGCTCTCTGCACATGTAGCACAGCGACGTTATGATCGCTGCTTCTGCTGTGTTTGACAGCGATCATAACAGCGACTTACAAGGTCGCTGTTACGTCACAGAAAATGGTGACGTAACAGCGACGTCGCTGTCGCTGAGGGTACCTTCACACTTTAGCGATGCAGCAGCGATCCGACCAGCGATCTGACCTGGTCAGGATCGCTGCTGCATCGCTACATGGTCGCTGGTGAGCTGTCAAACAGGCAGATCTCACCAGCGACCAGTGAACAGCCCCCAGCCAGCAGCGACGTGCAAGCGACGCTGCGCTTGCACGGAGCCGCCGTCTGGAAGCTGCGGAGACTGGTAACTAAGGTAAACATCGGGTATGGTTACCCGATGTTTACATTAGTTACCAGTGTGAGCAGGGAGCAGGGAGCCGCGCACACTGAGCGCTGGCTCCTTGCTCTCCTAGCTACAGTACACATCGGGTTAATTAACCCGATGTGTAATGCAGCTACATGTGCAGAGAGCAGGGAGCCGCGCACACTGAGCGCTGGCTCCTTGCTCTCCTAGCTGCTGTACACATCGGGTTAATTAACCCGATGTGTACAGCAGCTACATGTGCAGAGAGCCGGAGCCGGCAGCACAGGCAGCGTGAGAGCTGCAGAGGCTGGTAACTAAGGTAAATATCGGGTAACCACCTTGGTTACCCGATGTTTATCTTGGATACAGCTTACCTCAGCTGTCAGACGCCGGCTCCTGCTCCCTGCTCGCTTCATTTGTCGCTCTCTTGCTGTCACACACAGCGATCTGTGTGTCACAGCAGGAGAGCGGCTTTGAAGAAAACGAACCAGGGCTGTGTGTAACGAGCAGCGATCTCGCAGCAGGGGCCAGATCGCTGCTCAGTGTCACACACAGCGAGATCGCTAATGAGGTCACTGCTGCGTCACAAAAAGCATGACTCAGCAGCGATCTCGGCAGCGATCTCGCTGTGTGTGAAGCACCCCTTAGTGTGACCCCAGCTTTACTGATAGGTCATTATTTTTAACATAACCTTGATTGAGGAGGATTTTAAAGTATCACATCCAGGTGATAATACTGTTAAGCCTATTTTTCTAATCTGTGAAATGTAAGAATAATTAACCTTCGGGGTTTTCATTGTACATCTTGGAGGTGGGATCTTCCATGATGAAGGCATTCTCCAGACAGGTAAAGGAGATATTTTAATATCTTCATATGGGTTTTCTTTCTGTGGATCTAAAAATAATAACAATAATAATAATTAATTCTTATAAAATATTGAGCTTAAAGGGGGTTTTCTGACATAGGGAAAAAAATGTGAAACCTAGAAGGGCTTAAACAGAAATAAACGTGGCAATTTTATGTTCTTATTTTATTTTGTAAAAAAAAAAAGTCATACTCTACTTTCAGCGCCCCAGCAGATCCACCTTCGGAGATCTGCACCGGTTCGGGAAATCATGCCTACTAAGTTTGAAAGTTTTAGGACCACTGCAACCAATCTAAGGTTGTTAATTTATGTGACTTTCAATTGTAGCTGACATCACTTCCAGAGCTAGCGCAAACCACAGGAGTGACTAGTACTGGATCAGCCAGGATGTTGGGATATGGGTATGCCACCATTTTTGTTTTAAGCCAATCTATGCCTTATTTTTTTGTTCATTTATCAGATAACCTCTTTAATGCAAAAACTGAACAAAATAGTAAACACAATGTAATAGATATGAAAGTAATTGGAAACCTACATGCAACCTCTTCGTAGAGGTTGTCCTCAGACACGGTGTGATAGAGAGCAGATGGTGAGGGCTCACTGGGTTCTTCAGAGATCTGAGGGTGGTTTGTTTGTTGTATGAAGCGTCTGAATGTTTGAACATCTTCAAATTCAAAGGATTTCCTAGAAACAAACAGATACCAAGACTTCAGTTGCAGCATTCCACCAGCAACATGCTAGAAGAACAATAACATCAAAGATAAAAGAAAAAACGGTTTATACAAAGGCCCTAAATGATTTTTCATTGACTTATTTCTGTTAATGGTCAAATCATAGGCCTCTAGACCCTCCCCCCCCTTTACTGCTAAGCAGCTTCATTAGACAGATTTCTTCTAATGTATATTTCTAATTATAAACAGTCAATATTGTGCTGATATATCATAATTTATTAAAAAATATTATTTTTTTTTGTTAGGTGAAGTCCTGCATCATTACCATTTATAGTTCTCCTCAAAAATATTTCTTAATGTCCATTAGTAATGCATTAATTTTCTACAGTTGTGTAATGTGTTTTAGACTGTAAACATAAATGCTGCCAAATTCTTTACATATTTCATATGGTCACAGCTGTGCTTGATAAAGATAAAAAACAAACTTTAGTTCTATCTCGGATTTGAAGATTAAATATTTTACCTTTTAGATCTGGGTCTAAGTTTTCGATTTCCAGATTTCCTTGGCTCAGGTGGTGGGACAGAAGGGTCTGAAGATTCTTCATCACTATCATCCACAGACTTTCTTCTCCTGTGATTGTGATAATTGTCCATACGTTCCTCATGGTGGTTACAGTTAGAATAGCGAAATGTCCTTCTTGGCTTAGGGAGAGGATTTATTGATGGTCTTTCATCAAATGGTTCAGTATCATAATAAATATTTTCCATGCTTTTCATTGCAACTGTTTGATCCACCATGCCCCCCAAGTCTAGCTCAGTTTCTGTTGAAATGCTTTTACCTCGTCTTCTTTTAAACTCCAAAACCATCTCTGTCAAATCTTCCTGTGAAATCATACTGGTTTTCTTAAACATTCCAGCTGAGGTGTAAAAGTTTCCAGGAGGAAGTTCTATTTCTTGGTTTAAAAATGTCTTTGCTTTAGTGTTAAAGTTTGTTGGACTTTCTAGTTCGTCCTCATAAATATTTGGTTGACTAGGAAGGAACCTGTCATTTTCACCATCCAATAAGTTGCCACTACTACTTTCTCTAAAATCCAAACCTAAATTCCTACCATGACGTACACCTAGTTTTCTATTGTCCAATCCATCCTCAATAGATTTTGTAAGTTCATTTTGATCATAGTAAGTTCTTTTGGGTTTTAAGTCAAGCAAATCTCCACATGACCCAGTATTGGACCTAACTTCCCACTGGGAGATTTTCTGCCTGATGTTTTTGCAATGACTTCTTGATAGAGTTTGTTGGGCAGACCGGGTCAAGCCACATTCTGGGCTCCCCATAGTATGCATCACAGGCATCTCTTTAGTCATAAAAGCTTCATAGTTGCTAGTATTAGATCCTCGTAGTCAATTCTTTTTCTCCAAAGGTCTAAAAACACTTTTTGCAAATATAGTCTAGTTCTTTTTAATAGTCAAAACAAAGCATTAAATCTGTATTTCCCTAGAAAATAAGACTTAGAAGTAACTTAGCACTATTTTCATGTTTTAGATCCTCCAACAGTAACGATCAAACTTGAAATACTTCTCAAAGTTATGGAGTCATACGTAGGAGCTTCGCAACAGTTTGGATTTTGAGATTTTTTCTATCAGGGCCCCAACTGAAAAACAAAATACATCTTGTTACAATGTGTCCTATAGATAAGAGCTAGCGCAGAAACAACAATAACTGCAGTGTTTTAGAGCAAGGAGAATACGTCATGTTTAACAGATTGTGAAGGACAAAAGTTCTTTAAAAAAAAAATTACACAGAAGCCAAAATACAGACTATAGGAAAACTCACAATTAGATCTTAGTATACTCTTCCCTCCTTATTGCATGAGTAATAAATGGAGATATGATCAAAGTATATAAAGTGGATGACAATATACATAAACACAGCTTAATGCAGCACAACAAACTGTAAAGTTTATTTCAGGAAACAAAGGAATGGGTTGTGAAAGATCAGAGTGAATCAGTACAGACCAGGGATAGACACAAGGACTGGTAAACCCCAGGCTAGCCAGTCCCACGTGTGGGAGATGGAAGAACAGGATAAATAATAATCAACGAAGAAATTATAGGAGGAAAATCAAAGGGGACATTATGTAATGAGGAGAATGACAAAGACATCAGAGGAATAACACCCAGCCAGTTGCTAAGATTTAGCAATAACAATAGGGATTTAAGGTAGAACAGGGAACAGTGTACATTAAAGGAGTTGTCCACTACTTTAACATTGATGACCTAGCCTAAGGATAGGTCATCAATATCTAAATTGGCAGAGGTCCGACACCCAGAACCCCCGCCAATCAGCTGTTCTGTGCCGGCACCACCAGCAGGCAGCCGGAAATGCTAAGTTTTGGAACTGCCCCATAACGGGGCATTTCCAGCCGCCTGCTAGCACCACCCAGAACAGCTGATTGGCGGGGTGCCGGGTGTCAGACCCCGGCTGATCAGACATTGATGACCTAGACCTAAGGATCGGCCATCAATGTTACAGTAGTGGACAACCTCTTTAGGTTGTTTCCGTCATCTGGTCAAACCTTGGAAGCTGATTAATTCAGCAATCAGCTAATTTAGCTGGGGGAAACTCTGTGTGGTAACAATGGGAAGTGTAAGATTACTTGGATCAGCAACCAAATCATGCCATTCATCATGTTCAGCACATGGGCTGTACAGAAATATTTCTGGGGCTTCCCAGGTCTGGAGATAAGTGAAATAACATAGTAATCATGGGTATAGACATTTTTCTGAATTTCCTTACAATAATCTCACTGAAAAACAATATTATCTCTATAACCTTGTTTAATGGGGATAGGTATTGTATAAAAACTTCACACTAAATGAAGACAGAACAGACTTTTTGTGAGTCATCACTGCATTCTTGATCTTTAGGGTCTAGGCCATGTGTCTAAAACGCTATATCAATATATCACCTATTAATTTTAAAGACCAGAGAACATGATTAAATCATACAGCCAAAGCTCATGAAAAAAAGCAAACAGGCAAACTATTGGGGAGTGGTCTACCGGTAAACAACCATGTATCCTTTGATTGGAATGACCATGTACATGGAAATTAACACTAGAACTACTGGACTCGTGACACCTATATAGAAATACATAGTGCAAAGTAGTCAAAATGACTACCTCAGTAGTTCTAGTGGTAAAGAGTAGATGCTTCCATTACTTATAGAGCACCATATTCCACAGCACACTTAGGATCACAATATAAATTCCTTATCAGTATGTGTTTGAAGTGTGGAAAGAAACCAGAGTACCTGGAGGGAACCCATGCAAAGAGGAGACTCCCTGCAGATGTTGTCATTGGCAGGTTTCGAACCAAAAAGCACAGCGCTGCAAAGCAATAGTGCTAACCACTGAGCTACCGTGCTGACATGCTGGGCAAAAACAGGGTTTCAACTATGCAGAATAATAATATATATAGAACACACATAATTAAAAAAATGACCATATCCTAAATTTGTCATTTGCACCACAGATGGTTACTTTCAAGATTCGAGTGTGGTGTAAAGTAACCAACTATTATTATTAGACCAGTGGTTGACTTGTACCAGTGATGTGATGGTTTTGTACAGTGGTGCTGCTTAGGTTGGTACTATGAATAATATCTAAATATATGAGATTAACTTTTCTTGCCTACTACCACAAAAATAAGATATATAAAAAAAGCTTAGTATTTAGGTCTTTTCCGTTTTACCAAAAAAGGTATTTCCTATTACTCAGCCAGAGCAGTGGGGACCTGTTAAAAAAAAAATGATTATGTTTGATGTAATAAGTTCAGTTTATGGAAATCCGACTGCCAGAACCTGACAGATGCTTGCAATTATCATTTTTGACTGCACAGACTTCTAACCAATGTCTACTCGTAATAACAGGGTTTGTTCCCACTGGGGATGTGAGAGGCAGGAAGAAAGGTTTGAATGTGAAGAGGAGATATGTTTTTCCAGCTTCCTGCACGGTTAGCTGTGCCCACACCCTAAAATAGTTTCATAAACTGCTTTCCTGGCATTACGAAACAAAAAGGCCTGAACATGTCAGCTCAGCTTTTCTTTCCTGAAAAGCTTCTGAAAGCGGGAGAATTTCACTATCGCATTAGAATGTGTCAGTCACTGGTGAGTCCAAATCACACAGATTAAAGCGTTGTGGTCATGAAAACCATACCCGAAACGGAGGACGGGTGGTCACAGATTTCAGCTGCAAACATTAAAAACGTCCACCGGTATTAATTAATAATTGTAGGTTAGTTTCACACATTTTTTGGAATGACAACACTGCAGTTTTTAATCCAGATTTTTTTAGCCTAAGCCAGAAATGCAACCTTTGAATTTTACATTCCTTTTGAATACTTTGGCTTTATCTATTGAAAAACAAATGTAAAAAAAAACAAACAAAAAAAAAAAAAAAAACACACACACACACAATAGTGTTTTTTTTATATATATCCACAACAGTGTTTGAAACTTCTTAGGCCCCCTTCACACGCCTGTGCAAAGAACAAACATGTTGCATGCTCCGTGGTGTAGGTATGTATGTTCATCCATGTATGTGTACTATCAATGTGACATCCAGATAGCACACAGACAACACAAACTTGTATACTTACCTGTATTTGGTGTTGCTGTCACGCTTGCTTCCGGGTCCACAGTCAGTGCAGTACATATTCATGACCATAATGAGCAGGCCCGGAAGCAAGTGTTACAGGCAAGTATAAAAGTACATTTCTCAGTGACATGTGTATCCTCCGGTACACGTCACATGGATCACATCCGTGTGCAGTCGGGGTGACATCTGTGCTGCCGGCAGAAAATGAACATGTTGCCATGTGCAGCAGGCCCATTGATTTTAAAGGGTCTACGTGTGTCAGTGTCTCCAGTACATGTGAAAACGGGCGTCACATGTACCGCAGACATGGATGTGTGAAGGAGGCCTTGAAGAGAACTGGTCATGTTACAAAAAAAGTTCTCACCAGCAGTCTGCATGTTATCCTCCAGGAGGAGCAGATAAGATTAATATACATTTTTGTGGGAAAAGACATAGACCTAGACCTAGGTCTTATTTCAACCTATGTAACTTGTAAATCACCGTCGTGTCTATAATTTATACACACACACACACACATATATATATATATACACACACATACATACACAAAACACACACACGGAAAACTGTCTATCACAAAATAGGTCCACTCACTGGACTCGTAAGTGGGTGGTCCTATTCAGTGATTGACAGTCTTCTCTATATGATTGTCCTGGCAAATATAGCTGTCATTAGGCAAATATCACTGATTAGAACCACCCACTGGACTCATGTATACAAACAACAGGGATTTTAGTGAATACAATAAAAGTTATACTGGATCTTTTCCAACAAGCCTATATATCAAACTTCTCTGCTTCTCCTATGCTATACAATGCTGATCACAGAATGTTTCCTGTAAGGTAACTAGGATAATTAATAATGCAACCACAACACATATAAATTTGTTACTTTCTGTGATCTTTGTGGTCTGCCTAGTAGACCATTAAAATGTGGTATAATATCATAAAAAAAATGTTGTTATTTGCAACATCTAGCACAAGAGGTCATACTGGATTGCATCCTAGAGGTTCTTTTCCTCCCTACATTTATAGTATTCAATCTCTGCAAATTTCTTATTTATTATGTTGCTTGTGTTGGAAAGAGCTCTTACTTGAATTTTTGTCCCTGTTTTGTGTTTGTGAAAAAAAGCAACTGGTATAATATGTCAAGTAGAGATGAGTGAATAGATTTGATTAAAATCAAATTAGCTGAACCTGGCAAAGTCAAACTATTTTTGATTAGTTTTGCGTAAACTGCCAAAAATGCCACCTACTATTTCACAGAATTCAGAAGACTGCATCAACCAGAGATGGCTCACATGACCTCGTGAACAACCGGTGAACTTCTCAATAATGCCTTGCAGCTATAACATCACATAGTATAGCACCCTCTACCATAGCCTGTATCAAAGCAAAAACAGGGAATGCAGCCGTGCTATCATTTTGAAGTGAATCTTTCTAGTGAGATAATGTCACAGCTTACAGCTTCCCAATAGACAAAGCCCCAAAAAACAACATATATACTGTACAGATGGTGTGTGTGTGTGTGTGTGTGTGTGTGTGTGTGTGTGTGTGTCGAAACAACAGTGAAGAGCAGTTATCATCCGTTTATCTATACCCATGTACAGTCACTAACATTAAGGCACCATGCCAGCCTTTTTTTATTGCACCACTGGAGTGGTGCTTTCAGTGCGAGTCCCCTGTCATATACTCACCTTCCGACGACTTTATCTTCTATTACCACCACCACCAGTTGGTCTCCTGTGAACTATGACCTAACTAGTAGCTCCAGTATTTAATGGAAAGTTCACAAATCAATCCAACTCTATAAGAGCCTTGTTCTGGCTCTCAGAGTTGCATTGGGAGCTTCTGAAGTAACTTCTGACTTCCGGCCAGTGAGAAGTTAGTCACAAGATGGTGCCTAGGGACCTGAGCGGCATTGGTAAAAGGTGAAGACACCGGAAAGTGAGTATATGACATGGGGTTTACATTTAATGCGCCACTGCAGAGGTGAAAACAAATACGCTGAAGTGATGCTTTGAGGGTGTGTTTGCATTAAAGAGATTGAAGAAAAGAGGTTGGATTGCCAAAGCTGATGAACTCAGATTTCAAAAGATTCGATAACCAACCATATCATGTAATATTATCAAGTGTAGATTAATTAATTGCTATAAATAAAAATCCTTAAAATTGCTACCAAAAGTTTATTTTCGCAGGGTTTTTATGGGGAGTTTTTATGAAGATAGTCCAAGCATGTCCCAAGATTTTGCCTTCCTGGCATTATTCCCCGCACAGGACCACCTTCCTCTGCTTGAAGCTCACAAAATACTACAAGTAAAGCCTCAATTGCCTATGAATTATATACATTTTTTACAATTAGGTTGCAGCAAATTGCGTAAGTAAAGTTGTGGATGACATTTTTCTAACAGCAACATGACCATAGAAGTCTTTTCCAGACAGATGGAACCTGCTGAATTTTTCAAGAGAAAAACTGGAAACGTCTGCGGTGTATTTTTTCCTTGAAATGCCTTCTTTAGTGGATGGGGTTTTTGTGTCGTTTCTTCAATTTTTTTAAGCCGCTGGCATTTTTTGAGTATTTTTTGTGCTACCAGTTTCCAGATAAAAACAATAAATAAATAACTCGCAACAAAGAAGAAACCACTAGCAATTTTTCAAATTGGCCTTCCCATTGACTTACATTGTAAAATATAGTCTTCATAGAGTACATGTGTATCGTCATACAAAATAGTCTTCATGGAAGATCCCTAAAGAACGGTCCACACACTTTCTTTTTGTTTATTTAGAAAAATGTAGTAATCCATTCCCACCAAATTACATTGCCTGCAAAATAATTTGAACTTTTATGTAAGCCATACTATTGATGTGAGGCGACAACCAACAGGCTGCTTCCTGTTATGTGACGTGCGCAGCATGAATTCAGATTTTCAACAGAAAGTAATAAATCTATGACAAGTAAAAACATGATATACACCTCCAGTTAATTCCAGAGTATAATAGACAGGTGTGGCTGCAGCTGCCTATGGATGACATGACTCAGGATCAGGAGGGTTTTAATCTTTTTTTTTGTATGCAGGAAAAAAATACAAATTACCTGAATTATTACATATTTTCCATAAACTGATCTACACTGTTACTGGACATTGAGCAAGAAAATTGTAGCTTATTCACATTTATCTCCTATCCTATAAAGAACTTTGTAGTAGTCTATAGAAGTTTTATAACAAAGTCTATAAATATTTTGTATGATGAATATTTGTGCAACTTGTTGTTATTACAAATTTTCACCATTTTTTCTACAGCCTGCACTTTTACAATACACTGCAAGCTGCTTGCTTTGTTCAGTATCAATCCTACCGTAAGTGTGCTCTCTTGCAGTGTATTGTAATACATGCAAACTTCAAAAGGAAACTGGCAAAAAAAACATAAAACCAATTTCTGAAATATTATACTACCTATAACTTACAGATGTACTTTTTTATTTTGAGTAAAGAAGTCATTTTTTTATTATTCAAATCATGTTCAGAAAAAAAAAGCGTCAAGAACTAATGTGTCCAGTTACGTAAACACTTGTTTGCATAGCACAGCAATTTTTTTGTAAAAAAATAAATAAATGAAATAAAAACTAATAACATCATGGTATAAAGACATATGCAACTCCCTTAAATCTTACAGTTGCCATCTGCTAGCACTAAACTGATACACTTTCAATAAGGTGACAACAATGATTTTTAGTAAAACAAATAAGTAGTGGCCTGTAGGACATTGGGTAAGCTTTCAAGCTGATGAAAAGAAACAGTCAGCTAATAGTTAATTAGCTGGTCTCACCATCATATGAAGACATCATAGGCTTTGAACACTATGTATAACGGTCGGTTAGCTAATTAGAGTCTGTATGTTAAAATAGCACACAAGACTTCATTCTTGTAAGCTCTTTGAGCTGAGCATTCTATGATATTCAGCCATCCATTCACATGAATAAAACATTAAAAATATTGTGCATCAGAAGTAAATAAAACAAAAGGTCTTTCTTAATGAAAATGTAGATTGTAAGTAGGAATGAGCGGACCCATGGATGTTCAGGTTCACAGAGTTTACTGTTTTTTGGGCTTGAGGTCTGCTGTGAATTAATAGCTGGCATAAAGTCTAGGGCTTAATCCAATGGTATAATGTTGCACGTCGTCCATCGAATCATATGGAACTTTGTTCTGAGAACAAAGACTCCATAGATCATTTGTGGTCAGCAGCAGACATGGAATTTCTCATAAGTTTCCTGCCACTGATCATGAGTGACCAAAGAGGCTCCATAAGATTCAAAGGATGATGTGGGACATTACACCGCTGGATTACTTTGGAACTTCAAGGATTTTTTTAATTAATAAATTCGTGAACAATGGAGTGTGGGGGAGTCTTTATTCAAATAAACTATTTTTTCATGTGCGTATGTTTTGTTTTTTTCAACCTTACACTTACCAGGGGTGTCTGATAGACGCCACGCCATTAATAACTTGATGCCAGCTATTCAACTTTTAACATCAGCCCCAAAAATATAATCCTGATTGCCACCGCACCAGGGCAATCGGGAAGAGCTGGAGCGAGGTGCCAGAATTGGTGCACCTAATCGATGTGTCACTTCTGGGGCAACTGCGGGCTCCTATTTTTATGTTGGGAAGGACCACATAACCATGGACCTTCCCAGCCTGATAATACCAGCCTGAAGCTGTCTGCTTTACCTTGACTGGTTATCAACAATGAGGAGGACCCCATGCTGTTTTTTTTTACATTATTTGGTTATTATTTAAACAAGGGTTAAAAACACCCTGTAATGCCACATAAATTGCACTAAAGGGTGCTAGTGTACAATTTATAAGCGGGGGACCTATTTGCTTTTGTCAACTTCCAGAAGACACTGTGTGCCCAGCATTACTTCACCGGGTCCTATATAGGCCCAATGACGCAATGCGGCCGGCCAATCACAACCATGCCAGTACTCGGCATGGTTGTGATAGCTGTAGAAGTGCCCACAGCTGAAAAGCTTCTTGATGAAAGGCAGCGCAGACAAACTTTATTCAGCATACGAACAGCATCGGAACTCAACCACAGATTTCCGTGAGAAAGGTAAACAAACACCCCAAAACATGTGCTTGCAAATAGTGTCTATTTTTGCTTTTTGTCCCAATCGGCAAGACTCGTTAAAGGGTCAATATTTATTTTTAGGATAGCCATCCGAATAAGTGTCAATAAATTTCTAGTCCGCTTCGTCTCTGAAGAGGCTAATTGCATATTTAAATTCTCAGAGCAGCATTGTATGGCCTATAAGTCTCCTTACATGGTCGACAAGGAGAAACATTCCCCCTTAGACCTCTGGCCTCGAGTCCATGATATCACGCATTCCAACAAAATCGTAGGTATGGATTTACCTATGTGAACAGGGTTTTCTGAAATCTATTCTGTTCTAAAATAAAGCAAGACAACATCAAATACACAAATGAATGCCATATTCACAGTGAGGTATAACACATTGTGCTGACAAAAAAACAGAGTTGGGGGACTGTAATTCTGCAGATTTATATACTACATAAAATCTGTATAAAAGCTAGATAACCTCAATAGGAACTGTGAGATCAGCCATTTGTGCTCATCACCTAAAATAGATTTAAATCGGTAAGGACCAAATCATTTATGCTAATTTTATATGTTGGAGAATAATGTATAATAATGACATGGTAGAAGACAGAACCCTCTAGTCTCAGTTCCCAATACAATTTCCTGTTTTTACTAATTAAGTTCCTTATCTAAAAGCGTCTGATCTGCAAAATTTTGTTTGTTTTTTTGTTTTTTTTTTAACAATGGGTATTTAGAAACTGGATAAACAATAAGTAAACCTTGCAGCCCAATAAGTCTACGTTTCCATAATGAGCTTGTTGTTACGTTTTGACGCTGTGTAAGGCTACTTTCACACATCAGTTTTTTCCCATCAGGCAAAATCCTGAAAAAAAAATCGGATAAAACGGATCCGGCGCCAGATCCGTTTTATCCTAATTGATTTGTATTAGCACCGGATTGTGCCTTATGGCCTTGCGTTGCATCCGGCTTTTGTCGGATTCGTCGTAATTGTCTAATGCGACGGCCGGATGGAACGTCTCTTGTAACGTTTTTTGTTTCTGACAAAAAAAAAAAACACATCGTGTCATGCCATCCGGCATGATATGGCGTGATTTACAATGGAAGCCTATGGACGCCGGATCCGGTGTAATGCGGCAAAAAACGGATGCGGTCGCCGGATCCGTTTTTTGTAAACTGAGCATGCTCCAATGTATTGAAAAAAACGGACGAAACTGATGCAAAACCGGATGCGCCGTATCCGTTTTTTGACGGATTAGGTATACCAGATCCGTAAAAAAAAAAGGATCAGGCGCATCCGTTTCTGCATATTCTGCGTCGGATCCGTTGCATCAGGCACACGCCGGATTGTGCCTGATGCCAAAAAATTGATGTGTGAAAGTAGCCTAAAAAACTTAGCATCTTACAGTTCTAGCAAAGTGGATGGGATGTATTGAAATCTCCTGCCCCCTGTGCTTGTTTTTTACTCAGCGTAACTGATGTACTGTGTGCATTTAAAACTAGCAGCATGTCAATTTCTCTTTCCAAAGAGACAAAAAACATCAAAAACACAATAAAAACGCAAGTAACCTAATTTACATAATGGGTGCAGAAATTCTACAATATCATAAACTCACCAAAAGCTCATCGTGGGAACGTAGACTAATGGTGGATCATGATACCAAGTGTTCAAAACGTGAGGACTTTCTGGAATGACTAGTTATCACTCACTAGTATATCAGGTCTGCTTGATATGGGACAATCCAGTGTACGACATGTTTCACACCCACTTATAATTATAGACCAGGCCCATCAAAATTGCTCCCATGAATGAAACAAGTTTAAAAACGTGCAACCAGTATATTATAGAGTCAAAACATTTCTCATTTTTTGTGTTAGTATCAAATGGATAGATTTTGAAATTAATAGATCAATGTACAGTCCCCTGGAAACATAAAGCTGAACTATCATGAGATAGCTACTAGGTATGTCACCCATCTCCATCATAAATACGCACAATCGGCACAGCTTAGTATGACTATTAGGCCGGAGTCACAGTTGCGAGTGCCTCGCGTGTTTCTCGCGCGAGTCTCTCATTGCATCACCCGTCACGGCCGCACACTCTCCGGACAGGAGCGTCTTAGCTGCATAGAGATACATGCAACCGACCCGCTCCTGTCCGGAGAGTGTGCGGCCATAACGGGTGATGCAGCGAGATACACGCGTGGCACTTGCAAGTGTGACTCCAGCCTTGAAGGGACTCTGCATAGAATGACTGGTCAAACCAAGCACAGGCCCTGGTGCATCATGATTTCACCAAATATACCCCACCTCTCTTCTTTGATTGACAGCTCTGGCTTCATAGAGCCAGAGAATCGTAGAGATAGATGGAAAACAAGCCGGTGGAAAGGATGCTTTACCCCAGCATGATGCACCGAGCGCATGTGCTTGGTTTGAACAGTAATTCTGTTCTTTTAAACTTCAATAGAGAAAGGAAAATTTTGGCATATTGAAAGACCTCTTTCCCCAAGATGTGTCTTCTAGAAAGAAGCCCCCACAAACAGAACTTTATTACACCAACCCCATCAAAATTAGAAGGTTCTACCTATTTTTATCCAGTTTGGACGTTCAGACAATATCATTAAATTAACAAGTACTAGATTTAATCAAAAATCTTACTATAACTTGTCACCAAGGTTTTGTCAGTTTCATTGAGTGTGGACAGACATCTGCTGTAGGGGGAGCTTTGAGGACTTGTATATTTGTATGGTCAGCCTTCTGATGTGTGGGTATAAGCTTTTCTAGTCATATAATATATTACCATTTATACTGTTGAGTCAAGATTTTATTGCATGTGGATTTCTGCCTCCAGGTTTTCCCATGGCCATTCATTACAGTTTAGTAACCTATAATTTACTCATGCTATAGAAAAATAGAATCCACCCTCAGATGTATGAGAGCTTGGATCAATGACATCAAGTTTAATTCTATTGTTAGTTCCTATGGACGGTCGTGAAATGGAGGTGTCTACTACAATTTTGTTGCCAACAAGTAAACCAGATCATCAAACTGAACGAAAATCCTTTCAAAAGACTTCACTCAGCGATTGGTGAGGCTTACGTCTTAAAAGTATTAAAGGGTTGTATGGAAGTAGAAGAACATGTCTACTGAAAGAAAAAGTGGTTTTGTTATTGAGCGAAACTGCTCAGATTATAGCGTATTTTCTAAACTACATTGAAAAACAAAGATGAACTCCGATTCACTGAAACAAGGCTTCCACTATGAGAGTACATTGATGCATGATCACGTGCCCATACAAATTAGTTGGACTGAAGAACAGAATCTAATGTACTGTATTATTGGGTGTCTTTGTCCCCTACTACAGTAAATGTTATGGCTAAGGAAGTTCAGGTATGTTGAATTTCAACATGTCCATCCTATGCCTACACGGTGGTAAGCTGCTACCAGAGATACCTTACAGAGGCTTGATCAAACTTTTTCCGTTAATGAATCGGCCATGGGTGCATGCGATAATGTTCATTTACACTGCAAGATTATTGGGAAATGAGCATTCCCATGACCTCCACTTTCATAATAATCTTGCAGTCTAAAAAGGCTACCTGAAGATCTTAAGAAAACGCTCATTCATTGGGTGAAATGATGTTTTGTGCTGCAAAAAAAGGACCATTCTGGGAAGCGCATCAACGTATGAAAACAGGACTCCGACTCATGCATATGTACACTGAATGATCCATTACTAATCTTTCAGTGCACATCTGAAGCGCCATCTACCTGTGTAAATATTCACAATCAGCACTTGGTTTAATGCCACAAAATTGGGTGGTGTAAACGCATTCTTAAAGGGGTTGTCCAGGACTTTAATATTAATGACCTATGTTTAGGATAAGGGTACCTTCACACTTTAGCGATGCAGCAGCGATCCGACCAGTGATCTGACCTGGTCAGGATCGCTGCTGCATCGCTACATGGTCGCTAGTGAGCTGTCAAACAGGCAGATCTCACCAGTGACCAGCCCCCAGCCAGCAGTGACGTGCAAGCGACGCTGCGCTTGCACGGAGCCGGCGTCTGGAAGCTGCGGACACTGGTAACTAAGGTAAACATCGGGTATGGTTACCCGATGTTTACATTAGTTACCAGCGCACACCGCTTAGCTTTGCTCTCCTAGCTACAGTATACATCGGGTTAATTAACCCGATGTGTAATGCAGCTACATGTGCAGAGAGCAGGGAGCCGCGCACACTGCTTAGCGCTGGCTCCTTGCTCTCCTAGCTACAGTACACATCGGGTTAATTAACCCGATGTGTAATGCAGCTACATGTGCAGAGAGCCGGAGCCGGCAGCACAGGGAGCGTGAGAGCTGCGGAGGCTGGTAACTAAGGTAAATATCGGGTAACCACCTTGGTTACCCGATGTTTATCTTGGTTACAGCTTACCGCAGCTGCCAGATGCCGGCTCCTGCTCCCTGCTCGCTTCATTTCGTCGCTCTCTCGCTGTCACACACAGCGATCTGTGTGTCACAGTGGGAGAGCGCCTTTGAAGAAAATGAACCAGGGCTGTGTGTAACGAGCAGCGATCTCGCAGCAGGGGCCAGATCGCTGCTCAGTGTCACACACAGCGAGATGAGGTCACTGCTGCGTCACAAAAAACGTGACTCAGCAGCGATCTCGGCAGCGAGCTCGCTGTGTGTGAAGCACCCCTAAGTCATCAATGTCTAAAAGGTGGGGATGCGACAGGAGGCAGCCCCACCGATCACCTGTTCTTGGTGCCGCCACTGGCAAGAACTACTCAGTGGCAAAGCTGCACAGCTCCATCCAGTGTATAGTGGCCACGGCTGGATACTGCATATCAGACACCTATTCATATTAATAAGAGGAAAATTTGCAGTACCTGGCCACGACAACTATTCCATCAACAGAGCTGTGCATCTCTGCAACTGATTAGTTATGGCTGGTAGCGGCACCAGGGTGCTAAATGTCACACCCCACCGATCAGACATTGATGAACTATCTCAAGGAGAAGTCCTCAACCCCCTTAAGCTTATATGTGTTATGTGAGAAGGAAGGCCACCGGTAGATAGTCTTTGGGCATCAGGTGAGAAAGTACTTGTTTTACAAGATCTAATACGTATGATTATGGTTCCCAGACTATGGCGACTCTTGCTGTTGCTCCAGGCTGGTGACATTTAGGTTATATATTAAATAAGTTTGAGATCAGATTCGTGATTGAACTGATAGGAAACACTAGGTTTTTAGTTTATTTTACACAATAGGCTTCCATGTCATGGACCATAGTCATATGACTTTGTTTTCTACGTCAGTCCAAGAACCCTTTGTGAGCAGAAAGTGCCTGCAGCCTTTACCCTGCTGATCACTATCATTAGTGTACAGCCTTGCACATATAAGTGGGGAACACACACCTACTATAATAAGCACACCGCATATGTATTTAGTGATGATTAAAGAAAAGGAGTATGTCTAAGAACACAATGGTTAAAGGAAACTGTTGAAAGGCAAAATGATTATGGTCTTACATTGAAGGATCAGCTTTGATCAGAATTATGGATCAGTGAATAACATGTACAACAATTTGCTAATATCCTTACGTAGCTGGAAGTGGTTCCTTTATGGCTGTGATTCAGTAACACAGAAAAGGTAGTTTGGACCTTCAGATTGCTCTATGAGGCGCCACATACAAGAGCAAGTATAGTGAATGGATTTATCAAGGCTTTTGATCAATACCAGAGGTGCACCATCTACAGGTGAGGTGGGCATGTCATCTCTAGTGGTGGTCTTGCATATCTGTGAGGAATTTGTCAGGTAATCTCTGAATTTTCAGTAAGAGGGTATGAAGGCCCCCATACATCCTTAGATGGCAATCTCCCTTCTTGGTGGAGCATTCCTGGGTTCTCGTTGGGGGAGCGTGTTTCCACACAGGACAAAAGGATCAGCAGGAATGACCATTCTCTTCCCAGATATCATCTGTTGGAGCAACAGTAGGTAGTACCTCATATACATTAAATGGTGGGCTGAGCCCATCACAATGTACAACTTTTAACCAATGTGTATGGTGGCCTTAATGTTTAATTCTGGTGCTGTGGACGTTTTTATACAGTGCTGATCTTATACCATATGTGCAAACACAAAAAAATGGGCAAATTTATCATCTGAAATCACTTGTCAGAGCAATACAGCAAAAACTAATCTGATAACTGGAATCATTAAAAGAAAATCAGTCCTTTCGCGTTTGTCTTGAAGGTTATTATATATATATATATATATATATATATATATATATATATATATATATATATATATATATTTTTTTTTTTTTTTTTTTTTTTTTTTCTTCCTTGCATTTTTTTGTCACCTTTAAATGAATTTATTTTCCTGCCATCGCAATGTTTTTTGGTGCAGAAAAATCCACAATGTGAGAACATGCCCTTAATATTGAGGAAATAAATGAATGTGGCCAGCATGACCAGGTTATCCATCCCCCCATGAAGATTACGCTCCAAGGTTTTTTCACAGGTTACGAGCAGCCAGTTGCTGTTTACATGCCCAAAGGCAACAATTTGAACGCTACCTTCTCAAATAACAAGGTGATTTTCAGAGTTTCAAAGTGTATGTTCAGTGACCACACTCATAGCAGAAAGCAACACTGAACACAAAGGACGCCTCTGTCAATAAAGTAGCCACCCATGCGTGAAATTAGGATCTGATCCAAAAGACATAGCAGTGGAAACCTCTCTCTGCTACAGTTTATTACTGGCAATTACAAAGGACAGTGCTTACATCTAGTAGAAAATCCTAAGATTATATTCAGCCATGTAAACGCAATAATAAGGGGGCAGAAGGTCAATTTGCCTGTCAAAAGCAAGCATTGCTAACATAGGATATATTCATAGACACGGCGAAAATAAGGCCCAAGATGAAAAACAAAAAAAGATAGGACAATGATTAGGCTCTAGATATACTTTCATTGCTATGTGATGGATAAAATACCATTCAAAATCCCATAAAGAGCTGGGTCCATCTGGTGGCAATGTCAGATGATGGCAGTCAAGTGCCATGACACACCACAACACATATTCAGGCTACGTGCTGCAGATAAATACAACAATTCCATTTAGACAAAAGTATAAACAACAATAGTCATGGGATATTGCTACTTAGGTTCCTGTATGGTTATACTGCATATGTCCACAAAACATGTATCAAAATGTATCAAAAAGGGAGAGCAACAATGGACAATTATGCCTTAAAAACTTCAAAATTTTATCATTACATTAAGATTCAACGCTCAAAAAAAACCAAACAAATGTTGGAACTGTGGTCCAAATCACTCCAATATACAAAATACATAGATAAATAGTACAATGCATGTAATTTTCAGCATGATGATACAATACATAGAAGACCATTGTAACAAAAAGTGGCTGGAGCATCAGCAGTAGGGGCAATCCAAGACCATATAAATGTAAAGAGCCTAGAAATGCAGTTACAAATCAAGCCCATGTAGGGTGCTCATATGATACGAGCACTGCATTACCTGAAATGGCTGTAATAAAATGTTGATGGTACAATGGAAGCCCCGCAGAAAACCCCAACGCACGTTTCACATGTTTGTTTGCTCTCTTTATCACCCCAAACATCAGTTGGAAGGCTCATGCTCCAGAGTATTTAGTGGAGTTATCCACCACTAATATACACTTCTAGTAAGTCGTCATTTACAGGCCTGGTTTCACATATGTGTTCTTCACATGTTTTCTCCAGCCCTTCAATGTTGTCTAATGTCAAGGCAGGCACCTCGGCTCTACTTTTCCAATGACCTACAGGCTACAGTAGAGTCATGTTCCCCAAACAATCAAATTTCTCCATCATACACACACAATAGCCTATTTCATAGCAGCCTGTGACTTGTGAACACTATATCAAGGTCCTGAACATTCAAAGGCAAGCAAGAAACCACAAGATGGCGACTAAAGAAAATAATTTCTGCATAACATATCCGAATCTGCGGGCAGCGGATCCTTACACTGGAATATCCATACATCAGCTATTACTGCGGGACGTAAGAACATAATAGTCCCTGGGAGCAGTCCATCACCTACTTCCACTTGTCAGCAATTTTTTGTGTAGAAGTGCAGACATGATAAACACCCGTGTGTCACCACCCTGAACACTAAAAAGCACAAACTAACAACTGAAGCTCATTAAATGCCTTTCCCTGCTGGATTTTCCCAGTGCTATTCTGCAACTGGCCTACTTTCAACAATTAGCGACCATGACATGCTACATTGTATGCTTATCCAGTTTAATATGGAAGTTCATGTGGAAAAAAATAGCAAAAAAAGTGGCAGCAACAGGTGTTAGGTTCAGTCGCAAAATTGAACAATATGGGATAAATATTCTATGAAATGGTGGGGGGAGGGGGAGATAACTCATCTTTCTGATAACGTTCCTTTCAGTCCACATACACAATGTATATAGTGATGTCTACTACATCTATAGTGATCCCTATGCCAGCACTCACATTTGGAGGGAAATCAGTGATCTCTGTGATGATCAATCCTTACAGTCCACAAATGATACTTATAATGGACAGCACGGTGGCTCAGTGGTTAGCACTGTCAATTTGCAGCACTGGGGTCCTGGGTTCAAGGAGTTTGTATGTTTTCCCTGTGTTTGTGTGGGTTTCCTCTGGGGTCTTCAGTTTCCTCCCACACTCCAAAGACATACTGATAGGGAATTTAGATTGTAAGCCCCAATGGGGACAGTGATAATCATGTCGGTGAAGCGTTATGGAATTAATAGCGCTATAAAAGTGAGTAAACAATAAATATATAACTATAAGATTGCAACGGTAAACATTGTGCTCTAGACAATAGGGAATAGTGATCCCTATGTCAAATAATCGTTATAGCCTATGGAAAACTTTCTAATCTTGTGAGTAAGAACATACCGGAGATTCAATAATTATTATCAATCCTTTTACTACCTGCTGACTCAGACGTTACAGGAAAGTGTCTTCATCGCTATGTGGCATGAACAGCCGTTCTTGAAATCATCGGCGTCCCTTTCACTTTCCAAACCAGTACACAGGCCCAAAGCTTGGCCTGCCATGCATGGATTGAATAGCACATTGTCAGCTTTGTCTTTTGCTGTAGCTATGTGTGTCTAATATACCGTACATATATTTGCCATATGCAACCTTATACTCCATGCGAATGAGAAATACCAATTTCTAACAACTCATTAGTATAGCAGCTGGAGGAGAATACAATACTGTGAGGCAGTGGCTACCATACTGTGGCCAAATAACGCTTTTATGCCGCAGCATATTGCA
This sequence comes from Anomaloglossus baeobatrachus, assembly GCF_048569485.1. Classification (NCBI taxonomy): domain Eukaryota; kingdom Metazoa; phylum Chordata; class Amphibia; order Anura; family Aromobatidae; genus Anomaloglossus; species Anomaloglossus baeobatrachus. The sequence continues at coordinate 218,502,987 of NC_134354.1, forward strand.
GGTGCATAGGTTAAATTGCGACAATGTATGAAAAAAGTCGCAAAAAGTCAAAGATAGTTGGATTTTTTGCACATTGCTGCTGTGGCCGCAGTTCCTTGCAGGTGGTCACAATGTGACCCCAGTCTCTTGCACTATGGCATGATGTAGCGTCAGCACAAATCTTTGGATGCGTGAATGGGGCATGGCTAAAATCACCTGGCAGTCCCAGCTTAAGGGTAGGACTACACGCAATTCTCAGAAAAGTCGTGCTACAAAAATATTTGTCCAACTAGCGTTTGCGCGACTGTTTTAGAGCTCGAATTTTGCGGTAAATAAAAAAAAAAGCCACGTTGTTAAAAAATAGCTTGACGCGTGCGACTTGTGACTAGTGACAAAAAAATCCAACTCTATTGGAGGCATATGTGACTCTGTATAGCAGTATGGCGCACGTCGCAACGCAACAACATCCAATGTAGCAATGATTCACTGTGATTACGAGGTCGCAAGACACATGTAGCCCTGGCCTAAAGAGGCGCAGACTGCCAACGGCTCCATTACACAGAATAAAAGGGACATGCTCATTATATGGAATAGTAAAGACTCCCTGATACTATAGCCATTATGGAAAGTAAATCAAATCAATTTACTGAAATTATTCTCTTTAGCCGACTCGTTCTTCCGGAAAAGTAACCATATACCATATTTTGTGACAATTCTCCAATAAGCTTAAAGTTAAAAACCAAAATAAGTGAAACAATTTCTATGTATACAATGCTAAACCGAGCAAATCATTCCAGCTGTATCAGAATTCTATGTATCAGTCCTCTGAGTAATCTTTTCCATGAGACAAATTACTGTATTGTGGGCAATTTAACCCCTACACCACCAATAACTGCTTTGAGCATAATGGGGGCAAGAATTGGAACTCAGAGATCACAGAGTTGTAGTTTATCAACAGATGGAGACATCAAGACAGCTAAACTCCAGCAAAAAGCACAATGATGTTATTTATCTCTACAGCAGAAACAAACAATACAAATAAATAGTGATCTAGATACAATGAATCAAACCCAGACCCCCCAGCTCCTGTCACAGGGCGGGATTTTGGAAGTATTATTCTTATTTGTAAACAAAAACACTTTGCTGTAGATTCCATTTTGGGGTTTCAAATTCCAAAATACTAATGTGACACTGATCCTATACATTTTATCTGTTTATTTATTTTTATTTTATTTATTTTTATTATTTTTTAATTATTTTACACTATCTGATTGGAAATAAGGACACATTATCTAAAGCTATTATTATTATTATTATTATTATTATTATTAAAGCTAGGCATACAAGCCAAGATTGGATTGTTCGATTATTGCCTGATCTAAACACAATGGTAACAATAAAGGGGCTCATCTGATGTTCACAGTCCATAATGCCATCTGTATGATGTATGCTTATGTCTTGTTTGTCAGTATCTCAAAAACTGTCCTAATATCACACACACATACCAGATCCACAAAGTGTGTTTTAGCTAAAAACCAACCCAATATACCCCTAAGGGCACAAATTTAGACCCCCACACTCATAAGGTTATAGAACTTGTCAGCAGAAAACATTCACAATGTTAAATGTATGCAATTTCCAAATATAATCTAAAAAGTGGATCTCCAGACCCCAGCCAGTACAATTGCAGGTGCTTATTCCAGTGGAGGCTGTCAGATATGGGACCATGCTTGTTTGGCATATTCCAGGGGCAGCAGAGCATCACTTACCAGTGCAGAGTCCAGCAGAGATGGCAGCATCAGTATAAAATCCACATTACTGGAGGATGGAATAATCCAGCCTGGGATGAGAGCAGAGTCCTGTGGGTGACACTGCAGCAGAGCACTGACTCCAATCCCTCATTAGTCACACTGTGGATGTGCAGAGGCATGTAGTGAAATGTGCAGGGTGGAGACTACTGACATAGCAGTGTGATGTGGGGAGGAAGCATGTAACACTCCAAGTGTTGTCATCCACTCCTCCCCCCACGTGGAAATCTAAGATGTGCTCACAAACCATGTGCTCTCACCACTTGTAGAGAATTGGGCAGAATTCCCTATTTACTAGAAACTTCGACTGAGTTTCATCAGTTATTACCATCAGTGATTGTCTCCTATGAAAAAAAAAGAGTGCAAAGCTTCTCCTAGCCAAGAAGGTAGATTGATATGAATGTATTTTCAAAGTGATGTCCAGGAAAATAGCTGACAGTATACAGGCAGAACTCACACCAAATCTGATGACAGTGTGGACTTATGTGTATAGCTGGTCTGAATAGGTCATCTGAGCCCTTTTTGTGATTCTGACAAGTTGGAAGAACTCCCTGAGGGTTGTGGTGTGACTTTTGCTTATGAGTGGGGGTTAGATATCCTGTATAAAAATCATCCATTACTCATTCAGAAATTGTATTGTAATCTGGATGCCATTATGAAGTGATGGTTGAGTGTGGTCATCAGAACTCAGTAGTCAATTGAGTCAATCAAGTATTCTGCCGCTCGAGTCCCTGGCTCACATATTTCCTGGCTTTTATTATAAACCAATAAACATACGGGGATTGCCTGCAAATCATGGTAATGCCATAGCATGATCAGGTCTATAGAAAACCGAGAGACGCCATTTTTGCCACACTCTATCCATAAATACTGTAGGAACTAGGGAGAGATTCTGCTGGAGGAGGCACACTGTGTTATAGCCGGACATTACCTACTGATACAACAGTAAACAAATAATCCTTTTCAGACCTAATTGAAATCTATTCTAGTCTATGCTAATACCGCTCTAAAGGCCCCGTCACACTTAAGCAACATCGCTAGCAACATCGCTGCTAACGAACAACTTTTGTGACGTTGCTAGCGATGTTGCTGTGTGTGACATCCAGCAACAACCTGGCCCCTGCTGTGAGGTCGTTGGTTGTTGCTGAATGTCCTGGGCCATTTTTTAGTTGTTGCTGTCCCGCTGTGAAGCACAGATCGCTGTGTGTGACAGCGAGACAGCAACAACTAAATGTGCAGGCAGCAGGAGCCGGCTTCTGTGGAGGCTGGTAACCAATGTAAACATCGGGTAACCAAGAAGCCCTGTCCTTGGTTACCCGATATTTACCTTAGTTACCAAGCGCAGCAGCTTCCACGCAGCGCTGGGGGCTTGTCACTGGTTGCTGGTGAGCTCACCAGCAACTTGTGTAGCCACGCTCCAGCGATCCCTGCCAGGTCAGGTTGCTGGTGGGATCGCTGGAGCGTTGCAGTGTGACATCTCACCAGCAACCTCCTAGCAACTTACCAGCGATCCCTATCGTTGTTGGGATCGCTGGTAAGTTGCTTAGTGTGACTGGACCTTTAGGGGTACTTCTCACATAGCGAGATCGCTGCTGAGTCACAGGTTTTGTGACGTACCAGTGACCTCATCAGTGATCTCGCTGTGTGTGACACCAAGCAGCGACCTGGCCCATGCTGTGAAATCGCTGATCGTTACACACTGTTCTGGTTCATTTTTTGCTCGTTGGTCTCCCGCTGTGCAGCACACATCGGCGTGTTTGACTGTGGGAGACCAACGAGCACCGACTCTGTGTAAGCAGCGTACGCTGGTAACCAGGATAAATATCGGGTAACTAAGCAAAGCACTTTGCTTAGTAACCCGATGTGTACCCTAGCTACATGTGCAGGGTGCCAGCACTAACGGTGTACGCTGGTAACCAGGGTAAATATCGGGTAACCAAACAAAGCGCTTTGCTTAGTTACCCGATATTTACCCTGGTTACCAAGCGCAGAGTCGCTGGTGGCTAGTCGCTGGTGAGATCTGCCTGATTGACAGCTCACCAGCGACCATGTAGCGACGCACCAGTGATCGTGACCAAGTCGTATCGTGGTCAGAATCGCTGGTACGTCGTTTAGTGAGACAGTACCCTTAGTCTGCATTTAATGTAGGGTAAGCTTCTGAAGTAGGGATATTGTATTAGCAGCATGTAGGCAGGGATTCTAAGCTTACAGGCCGTGCTTCTTAAGGGGGCTTTACACGCTACGATATCGTTAATGTTTTATCGTCGGGGTCATGTCGTTAGTGACGCACATCCGGCGTCATTAACGATATCGCAGCGTGTGACACTTATGTGCGATCTAAAACGATCGCAAAAGCGGCCAAAATCATTTGCCACGGAGAGGTCGTCCTAAAACAAAAAATCGTTTACCTCTCATTAGCGATGTTGTTCCTCGTTCCTGCGGCAGCACACATCGCTGCGTGTGACACCGCAGGAGCGAGGAAAATCTACTTACCTGCCTCCACCGGCTATGCGGAAGGAAGGAGGTTGGCGGGATATTACGTCCCGCTCATCTCCGCCCCTCCGCTTCTATTGGATGCCTGCCGTGTGACATCGCTGTGACGCTGCATGACTAGCCCCCTTAGAAAGGAGGCGGATCGCCGGCCAGAGCGACGTCGCAGGGCAGGTAAGCCGTGTGACGGGGGTGCGCAATTTTGTGTGCGACGGGCAGCGATATGCCTGTGTCGCACAAACGATGGGGCAGGTACCGATACCGCCATCAGGGCATTACTACTGTGCCTGGTGTAGGGGGCCCGGTGAAGAGAGGGGGCCCGGACAGGCTCGGGGTAATTATTTAGCTTTGTTAAGCCCCGAACAGGCCAGGCACCCCTCTTCGCCGGGCCCCAGTCACAGGTGCAGCAAAGGGGCCCGGCCGATTCGTTTCAGCCACTGCACGCACGGCTAAATTGCAGGCGAAGCCCTTCTAGGGCATCGCATGCAAATTAGCCATGTGGCCGGAAGCAAGGTGAGCGGAGCAGGGAGGCAGCGCGTCATCCCGCGGCCCAATGTGATGAGGTCATCACTCTGTGCCTCATCACAGTGCTGCAGGCAATGTGGAGGTGACGGGGACGCGGCAGCCAGTGGAGATAGCTGGACAGGTAAGCGCTGTAAGCTGAAAACGATCGGGTGATCTGCCAGCGGGGGGTTCCGCTGATCTCTGATCTCTGCCCACGGGGGTGGCGCCGCTGATCTCTGCCCTCTGATCTCTGCCCGCGGGGGGGTGCTGCTGATCTCTGCCCCCTGATCTCTGCCCGTGAGGGAGCGCCGCTGATCTCTGCCCTTTGATCTCTGCCCGCGTGGGGGCGCCGCTGATCTCTGCCCTCTGATCTCTGCCCGTGTAGGGGCGCCGCTGATCTCTTCTTCTCTTCTGCCCTCTGATCTCTGCCCACGGGGGGGGGGGGCGCCGCTGATCTCTGCCCTCTGATCTCTGCCCGGGGGGGCGCTGCTGATCTCTGCCCGGGGGGAGGGGGTGCTGCTGATCCCAGCCCGCTGATATCTGCCTGGGGGGAAGGGCCGCCGCTGATTACAACCCTCTGATCTCAGCCCTCTGATCTCTGCCCCAGGGGGGGCGCCACTGATCCCAGCCCACTGATTTCTCTCGGGGGGGGGGGCACTGATCCCAACCCGCTGATCTCTGCCGGGGGGAGGGGAAGCGCTGATCCCAGCCCGCTGATCTCTGCTCGTGGAGGGGGGGCGCTGATCCCAACCCGCTGATCTCTGCTCGGAGAGGGGGGGCGCTGATCCCAACCCGCTGATCTTTGCTCGGAGAGGGGGGGTGCTGATCCCAACCCGCTGATCTCTGCCCGGGGGGGGCTGACCTCTGCCCGGGGCTGACCGCAGGCCCGCCGACCTCAGCCCCTGTCTTGCTTCAGCTAGATCAGGGGTGGGGAACCTCCGGTCCCTGGCCTCATGCCTTCCTGTTGTGAGCCTCCTGCCTTCCTGCTGTGAGCCTCCTGTCTTCCTGCTGTGAGCCTCCTGCCTCCCGGTGCTGTGAGCCTCCTACCTCCTGGTGCTGTTAGCCTCCTGCCTCCCGGTACTGTGAGCCTCCTGCCTCCCGATGCTGTGAGCCTCCTGCCTCCCGGTGTTGTGAGCCTCCTGCCTTCCAGTGTGGTGAGCCTCCTATCTCCCAGCGTTGTGAGTCTCCTGTCTCCCGGTGCTGTGAGTCTCCTGCCTTCTGGTGCTGTAAGCCTTCTGCCTCTCTGCTGTGATCCTCCTGTTTTCCGGTGCTGTGAGCCTCCTGCTTCTCTGCTGTGACCCTCCTGCCTCCCGGTGCTGTGAGCCTCCTGCTTCCCGGTGCTGTGAGCCTCCTACCTCTAGGTGCTGTGAGCCTCTGTCCCTCCAGTGCTGTGTGCCTCACCCCCCAATGCTGTCTGTGCTCCCTCAGACCAGTTCATGTCCTCCAGTTCTGTTTGTGCCCCTCTAGTGTTGTCCGTGCCTAGTGGCGGCCCTGGATATCGCTATCGTGTAAAGCCCCCTTTATACCTTAAAAATGTAATCTCTTCTCTAATAATACCGCTGTTAGTCTGCATTTAGTGTAGGGTGTGCTTCTGAAGTAGGCATGGTGTATTAGAGGCATGTAGGCAAGGATTTTAGCCTTGCACAGCATGATGATACTATACAATATATTGCATTCTATTTAAATACCACTCTTAATTTGAAAGTAGTGTCTGGTGATATTCTGGAGTAGGGATCGTTTATTGCAGGCCTGTATTACAGGAATTTAGGCAACGACTGTAGGTTTACACAGAATACTATTACTGCTAGCTAAAAAATCTATTCTATTCTCTTTACATACCGCCCTTATTTTGCAATTAGTGTCGGGTGAGATTCTGGAGTAGTTATCATTAGTGTTGAGCGAATATGCTTGTCACTACTCGGTACTCGCACGAGTATCACTGTACTCGGGCTACTCGGCGGGGACCGAGTAATCTCGCGATACTCGTGCTGTACTCGTGGTCTTCAACCCAGCATGTTGGCGCTCTTTTGAGAGCCAGCCCTCATGCAGGGATTGGCTGGCAGACCACTGCAATGCCACAGCCCTGTTAGTTGTGGAATTGCAGTGATTGGCCGGCCTGCACAGCGTGACCGAGCCTTTATGCCGGCGGGCGCCTGTGCTCTGCACACAGCCATCCAGACAGTCAGTGCAGGGAGAGTGTTGCTGCTTCAGGGAAAGGTTTGCGGCCCTTTAGAGTTATTTCCGTAGCAGGGCTGCAAACAGTGTGACCAGAAGTCCTTCTCAGGACTATTGTAGTTGTATACAGGCAGGCAGGGTATAGCCAGGTCGGAGTACAGGAGCAGAGTCCTTCTCAGGACTATTGTTGCTGTATACACGCAGGCAGGTAGGGTATATAGCCATTCCTAGTGGTGACCGTATACCAGCCTTCATCACCATATCTGGGGCTGGTGTACACAGTCTAAAACAGTCCTGATAGTGTCAGACTTCTCAGTAATTGTCGCTCCTAAAAACCTGTTAGGTTCTTAGTGCGTCCGTGCTTGCATTTAAAAACCGCACGTGTGTGCCTGTCGGTGGCAGCGTACAGGTGCACTTGTGTGCGTTTTGCACAAACTTGGATATAACGCACAAGTCTAGTGAATACACATCAGCACAGCATTGCAAAATGCGCAAGGGCGTTGGCAACGAACAAGGAAGTGGACGTGATGGTGGTGCAGGCAGAGGCCGAGGTCGTGGGCAAGCTCTAATTTCGCCACAACAAAGGGCCACATCTACTCGCTCGCACGTCCTGTCCCAAATTCTTGGGGACCGCAGCAGTACACCGCTCTTGAACCAAGACCAGTGTCAACAGGTTGTTAGTTGGATAGCGGATAATGCTTCCAGTCAGATTGGCACCACCACAAACACTCTGTCTTCCACACGGTCAAGTGTCAGTAGCCGTGATACTGCACCGCACATTTCAGAACCTGATCCTCCTTCCTACCACAAGGCTGAGTACACGTCCACGGACATTACTGATACCACACTTGGACACTCGGAAGAGCTGTTCACGTTTCCATTCGCACATTCTGGCCTCTCGCCAGCTCCTGGTGAAGTGGGTCATGAGGAGATCGTATGTACAGATGCCCAAATATTTGAGCAGCCACGTTCTCACGAAGTTGGCAATGTGTCTCAACAAGGGGTGGACGATGATGAGACACAATTGTCAGGAAGTCAGGAGGAGGAGCAGGGTGCGGAAGAGGAAGACGACGTGGTGGATGATCCAGTAACTGACCCAACCTGGCAGGAGGATATGCAGAGCGAGGACAGCGGTGCACAGGGGGAGGGAGGCGTAGCATCCCAACAGGCAGTAAGAAGCAGGGTGGTGGCCCCAGGCAGAAGTCAGGCAACCGTTCCCCGGAACAACAACACGACACAAGGTGCCCGTACAAATGTTAGGTCTTCCCGAGTCTGGCAGTTTTTTAAGTTGGCTCCAGATGATTCTAAAAAGGCCATTTGCAACACCTGCCGTGCCAGCATCAGCAGGGGTACCAAAACTAGCAGCCTGACCACCACCAGCATGATCAGGCACATGTCAGCCAAGCACCCGACTTTGTGGGAGGTACAACAGAGTCGAGGAGCAGTGCTTGCTGATGTCACTGCTACGTCTTCGCTTGTTGTGCATGCGAGCCAATCCCCTGTCCATGCTGCCTGCGAACAAGCCTCCTCCGGCCCTGCACCTGCAGTTGCCTACACAGAAATAACACCATCATCAAGCACGTCCTTGTCCCAGCGTAGCGTTCAGTTATCCATTCAGCAAACCTTTGAACGCAGGCGCAAATACACTGCCAACGCCCCACATGCCACAGTTCTAAATGCTAACATTTCGCGACTGCTTGCGCTGGAAATGTTGCCTTTTAGGCTGGTGGAGACAGAAGCATTCCGCGACCTGATGGCGGCAGCTGTCCCACGTTACTCGGTCCCCAGCCGCCACTATTTCTCCCGGTGTGCCGTCCCCGCATTGCATAACCACGTGTCACAAAACATCACACGTGCCCTGAACAACGCTGTTTCAGCCAAAGTCCACCTAACCACAGACACGTGGACAAGTGCTTGTGGGCAAGGCCGCTACATCTCGTTGACGGCACACTGGGTTAATATTGTGGAAGCTGGGACCCAGTCTGAGCGAGGGACAGAACACGTCCTACGCACACCAAGGTTTGCAGGCCCTACCTCAGTCAGGGTTTCACCCACACTCTACAGCTCCGGAATGTCATGCTCCTCAGCCTCAACCTCCTCCTGCGCATCCTCATCCACTTTACCCCCCACACCAGTCCCAAGCTGGAAGCACTGCAGCACTGCCTCGGCGAAGCGGCAACAGGCTGTGCTGAAGCTAATCTGCATAGGTGACAAACCCCACAATGCAGAAGAGGTGTGGACAGCTCTGAAACAGCAGGCAGATCACTGGCTCATACCTCTGAACCTAAAGCCAGGAAAGGTCGTGTGTAACAATGGCCGGAACCTGGTGGCGGCTTTGAGGCGAGGCCAGCTGACACATGTTCCATGCGTGGCCCATGTGCTCAACCTCGTGGTTCAGCGGTTTCTAAAGTCATACCCAGAGCTGTCTGATCTGCTGGTAAAAGTTCGCCGCCTGTCTGCACATTTTCGAAAGTCACCTACTGCTTCAGCCGGCCTTGCCGGCTTTCAGCGCCGTTTGCATCTTCCGGCTCACAGACTGGTGTGTGATGTCCCCACATGTTGGAATTCAACTCTGCACATGTTGGTCAGGATATGTGAGCAGAAGAGGGCAGTTGTTGAGTACCTGCATCACCTAAGCCGTCGGGAAATGGGTCAAACTCCACACATAACACCTGAGGAGTGGAGATGGATGTCCGACCTATGTACCATCCTCCAAAACTTTGAGGACTCCACCAAGATGGTGAGTGGGGATGACGCCATTATTAGCGTCACCATACCGCTTCTCTGCCTTCTAAAACGGTCTCTGCTCAAAAACAAACATGATGCATTGCAGGCGGAGCGCGATGAGTTGGAGCAAGAAACAGTAGTGGGTGTGGGTGATAACACACAGCCGAGCCTCGTCTCATCACAACGTGCAGTGGAGGACTATGACGAGGAGGAGGATGAAGACATGGAGCAACTCTCCGGCCAAATTGAGGATATGACATGCACACCAGTCATATCCTCGGTTCAGCGTGGCTGGCCAGAGGACAGGGTAGATGAGGAGGAGGAGGAGGACAGCATGTTCAGTCATCGTGTTGGTCAGGATACTGAAGTACTGGCTGTTAAGAGTCTGGCGCACATGGCTGGCTTTATGGTAAGCTGCCTGTCTTGTGACCCTCGCGTTAAGAACATCTTGGCCGACAATCATTACTGGTTGGTAACACTGTTAGACCCACGCTACAAGGAGAACTTTATGTCTCTTATTCCCAAGGCGGAGAGGTCAGCCAAAATGCAGCAGTTCCGGAAGGCCATAGTCACGGAAGTAGGCAAAGCATTCCCCTCACAAAACGCTAGCGGCATAGGTCAGGAATCAGTGGACAACCAAGGCGTACAGCCTAGAGGGGCACAAGTCCAATCTGCCAGAGGTAGGGGAGCAGTCTTTAAGATGTGGGACAGTTTTCTCAGCCCCTCACGTACCACAGCCCCTGAGGTGCGGGGTAGTGCCACAAGAAATCCTAAGTTTGCCCAGATGCTCAAGGAGTACCTTGCAGATCGAACAACTGTACTCCGACATTCCTCTGTGCCTTACAATTATTGGGTATCCAAGCTGGACACGTGGCATGAATTGGCTCTCTACGCTTTGGAAGTCCTGGCCTGCCCTGCCGCTAGCGTTTTGTCAGAACGTGTTTTTAGTGCCGCAGGTGGAATCATTACAGATAAACGCACCTGCCTGTCAACTGAAAATGCTGACAGGCTGACTCTGATCAAGATGAACAAGGGTTGGATTGGGCCAGACTTCACCACACACACCAACAGCAAATTACAGCGGAATTTAAAGTTTGTAACAGGAATTTGCCATGTACCTCCACTCACCCATGGGTACACACTTCTGGACTTTGGATAATCGCTGGACTGCTCCTCCTTCTCCTCATGCGCCACCATGATGACCGTTACAATAGTTAGGCCGTTGTTTCAGGTATACCCCCAGTGGTAAATTTTTTCGCCCATTCTTTCAGAATGGACATTACAACGACAGGAGACCCGCTCCTTTGCAATGGGAACAATGTTTTGAGGCCCTCATGCACATCTCTATCCAGGGACAATGTGGAGCCTCCCAATTTTTGGCTGCCCTGCCAAAGGGCTATACTACAATAGACCCACTTCCTTACAATGGGCACTTCTGGTTTACAGGCCCTCATGCACATCTCTATCCAGGGACAATGTGGAGCCTCCCAATTTTTGGCTGTCCTGCCAAAGGGCTATACTACAATAGACCCACTTCCTTACAATGGGCACTTCAGGTTTACAGGCCCTCATGCACGTCTCTATCCAGGGACAATGTGGAGTCTCCCAATTTTTGGCTGCCCTGCCTAAGTGCTATACTACAATAGACCCACTTCCTTACAATGGGCACTTCAGGTTTACAGGCCCTCATGCACGTCTCTATCCACTATCCAGGGATAATGTGGAGCCTCCCAATTTTTGGCTGCCCTGCCTAAGGGCTATACTACAATAGACCCACTTCCTTACAATGGGCACTTCAGGTTTACAGGCCCTCATGCACGTCTCTATCCAGGGACAATGTGGAGTCTCCCAATTTTTGGCTGCCCTGCCTAAGTGCTATACTACAATAGACCCACTTCCTTACAATGGGCACTTCAGGTTTACAGGCCCTCATGCACGTCTCTATCCAGGGACAATGTGGAGCCTCCCAATTTTTGGCTGCCCTGCCTAAGGGCTATACTAAAATAGACCCACTTCCTTACGATGGGCACTTCTGGTTTACAGGCCATCATGCACGTATCTATCCAGGGACAATGTGGAGCCTCCCAATTTTTGGCTGCCCTACCAAAGGGCTATACTACAATAGACCCACTTCCTTACAATGGGCACTTCTGGTTTACAGGCCATCATGCACGTCTCTATCCAGGGACAATGTGGAGCCTCCCAATTTTTGGCTGCCCTGCCTAAGGGCTATACTACAATAGACCCACTTCCTTACAATGGGCACTTCAGGTTTACAGGCCCTCATGCACGTCTCTATCCAGGGACAATGTGGAGTCTCCCAATTTTTGGCTGCCCTGCCTAAGGGCTATACTACAATAGACCCACTTCCTTACAATGGGCACTTCAGGTTTACAGGCCCTCATGCACGTCTGTATGCAGGGGCATTGGTGAACCTCACAATTTTGGACTGCCCTGGCAAAGGAAAATACTACAAAGACTCACTTCCTCAAAATGGGCACATTAGACTCAAGAGGCCTTCATGTACGTCTCTTTTCAGGGACATCGGAGTGCCACACAATGTTTTCACGTAAAATCTTTCATGTAATCTCCAAAAGTAACATACACCAGCTCTATCTCACTATTGGGTATGTGCCCTTAACATTTCCGCCATGAAAATTCATTTTGGTGTCATTTTTGAAGGTTATTATTATTATTATTATTATTATTTATTATTATAGCGCCATTTATTCCATGGCGCTTTACAAGTGAAAGAGGGTATACGTACAACAATCATTAACAGTACAAGACAGACTGGTATAGGAGGAGAGAGGACCCTGCCCGCGAGGGCTCACTGTCTACAGGGAATGGGTGATGGTACAATAGGTGAGGACAGAGCTGGTTGTGCAGTGGTCTACTGGACTAAGGGCTATTGTAGGTTGTAGGCTTGTTGGAAGAGGTGGGTCTTGAGGTTCCTCTTGAAGCTTTCCATGGTAGTGGAGAGTCTGATGTGCTGAGGTAGAGCGTTCCAGAGTATGGGGGATGCGCGGGAGAAATCTTGTACTCGATTGTGGGAAGAGGAGATAAGAGAGGAGCAGAGAAGGAGATCTTGTGAGGATCTAAGGTTGCATGCAGGTAGGTACCGGGAGACTAGGTCACAGATGTAGGGAGGAGACAGGTTGTGCATGGCTTTGTATGTCATGGTTAATGTTTTGAACTGGAGTCGTTGGGCGATGGGAAGCCAGTGAAGATATTGGCAGAGTGGCAAGGCTGGGGAGTAGCGAGGGGAGAGGTGGATTAAGCGGGCTGCAGAGTTTAGGATAGATTGGAGGGGTGCAAGAGTGTTGGAAGGTAGGCCAGAGAGCAGGAGGTTGCAGTAGTCGAGGCGGGAGATGATGAGGGCATGCACTAATGTTTTTGCAGATTCTTGGTTAAGGAAAGGTTTTCTGGTGAGTCCGTAAAAATGGCGTAAAACAAAATTGTTCACAGCTGTGACTTTTGAGTGATAAATGCTTCAAGGGGTCTTCCCCATGCTGTTGCCATGTCATTTGAGCACTCTTCTGAGACTTTTGTGACATTTTTAGGGTTTCTACATGCTGCCGTGGGGTCATTTCATAAAAATACTCGGGTCTCCCATAGGATAACATTGGGCTCGGTGCTCGGGCCGAGTACACGAGTATCTTGGGATGCTCGGCCTGAGCCTCGAGCACCCGAGCTTTTTAGTACTCGCTCATCACTAGTTATCATGTATTAGAGGCATGTAGGCAGGAATTGTAGGGTTAAACAGCATGCTTCTGCTAGATAAAACTATATTCTTTTATTTTTAAATATTACTCTTAGCTTGCAATTAGTGTCGAGTGAGATTCTGGAGAAGGGATTGAGTATTAAAGGCCTTAAGTCAAGGATGATAGCCTTACAAAGTGTACTACTGCTAGCTAAAAAATCTATTCTATTCTCTAATAACACTGCTCTTCGCTGCATGCATAATTTAAAATGCGCAAAGTCTGCGGTAAGGGACGTGAAAGTGAATGTCCCGCTGATGGTGGTGCACACAGTAGCTATGGCCGTGAGCCACGGCAAACTGGGCCCGCTGCAAGAGCATAGCAAACACACTTATTATCTAGATCTAGCTTCTTTGCATGGGGGGCAGGGGACATCACTGTTGAAACCAGAACAGTATGAGAAAGTTGTGGGCTGGATGGCAGATAATGTTTTTAGTCTGTTTACCAGCACCACACTGTCTTCCACATGGTCCAGTCTGACTAGACAGTCAAGTGTCAAGGTCACATAATCCTTACCCTGATCTTCCTTACTCCAACCATGGCAAGTTTAAGAAGACAAGTGACCCCACACTTGTACACTCTGAGGAGGTGTTTGCCTTTCCATTTATGGCTTCTTCTGGCCTCTCACCATACATTTTTCAAGAGGCACATGCAGAGATCGTGTGCGGTGATGCTCAAATAATTGAGCAGCCATAGTCAGCAGAAGGCAACGGTGTGAAAAAGTAGTTACTGTCTCAAGAGGTGGACGATGATGAAACACAGTTGCCAACAAGTCATAAGTCTAGAAGTCAGGAGGAGGACCAGAGTGGAAGATGAGGACGATTAAGTCACTGACCCTACCTGGCAAGGTGGCAGGTAGAGCGAGGACAGCAGCTCAGAGGGGGAGAGATCCACGGCACCACAACAGGCAGCAATAGGCAGTGGGTGGCCTAGAGAGAGAAGGCAAACAATTGTTCTCCAGAACACCCACAAGTGGCAAGATCCCAGGCCAAGGGTTAGATGTTCCACAGGCTAGTGCTTTTTACAGAAAGTGCGAAGACAAGAAAATGGTCATTTGCCAATTGTGCTGTACCAAGCTCAGTAGACGCCAGACCATTACCAGTCTGACCACAACCAGCATGCTCAGGCACATGTTATTCAAGCACCCGACTAGGTGGGAAGAATTGCTGGATCCAGAATCATTATCTTTGGATGACCCCACTGCTTTTTCCCCTGCGCCATGAGGTGGTCCATCCACTGTCCAGAATGCAGGCACAGATGCCTCCTGCCATGATCTTGTGTTTGGACATTCCCAAACACCATGAGGAACTACATCCACCTCCTTGTTCCAGCACAGCTTTCAGCTGTCTCTACCCCAGTCCTTGGAATGCAAGTGAAAATATGCAGCCACCTCCAGTCCCAAAACTTAAATGGCCACATTTCCAGACTGCTTGCCCTGGAAATGTTGCCATTTAGGCATGTGGACACTGAGGCTTACCGCAACCTGATGGCAGCGGCCGTCTCTCATTTCTCCAGATGTGCTGTCCCCACTTTACACAAGCATGTGTCCCATAACATCACCTTTGGGTGAACCTCATGGGGCAGAAAGCATGTTGGAACGTGGGACGGCACACATGCTTCCAACACCTAGAATTTTCATCCATAGTTCTATCAGGGTTTCCTCCACCTCCTACTCTAGTTCCTCCATCTCTTCCTCTTCCTCCTCTATCTTCCAAGTGTTTTCGCTATCAGTCGCACGCTGGATGCACTGCAGCACTGCCATTGTGAGCTGGCAACTCATATGTCTAGTTGACAAACAGCACACCGCCACAGTGTTGTTGAAAGGTCTAACAGACCAGACAGATCGGTAGCTCTCTGCTGAACCTTCAACCAGGAATGGTTGTGTCTGATAATGGCCATAACCTGGTGGTGGCTCTGAAGCTTGGAATGCTGGCACACGTACCATGTCTGACCCACGTGCTCAACTTAGTAGTTCACCACTTTGTGAAAACCTACCCAAATTTGCCTAAGTTACTTGTGAAAGTGAAATTTCCGCAAGTCAGCTGCAGCTGCCGTCAGTCTGGTAGTGCTGCAGCAATGCTTGCAAGTGCCAGCTCACCGACTGATTTCCGACCTGGCCATGTCCTGGAACTCAACATTACTGTACATATGTTGGTTAGGCTTTGTCAGCAGCTGAGGGCCGTAGTTGAATACCAGATACAACATGCCCGTGGGTATTACGGTTAGCCGCCGCACATAAGAAAGAACCTGTGGGTATTCCAGTCAGCTGCCGAACATAAAAACGGACAAGTGGCCATGGATGCCTCACATCTGTGGCTCCTGGTCATTTTGACTAGGCCTCTTACTGACTGCATATCCTTTGCCAGTTTGAAAGTCAGAAATGAAGAATGTTTTCAAAATTAAAGCAAAATGTATTCAGAGGCTCTACTTTCCATCTATACCCAAGGTTTATCCGAATGTCTCCTTCTATTTTTTGGCAGCCTTGCATTGAGTGCATAGACTTTATACTAGAGGGCTAGCTGCTGAAAAAGGGATAATTTTCCATTATTGGCATACAGGCAAGATTTCTTTCCTTACAGTCCTTTCTGCTGCAACTTAAAACTGAACTACATTTTCCAGCCTACATGTAATAGATTCAGTTACTTATTATTAGCAGGATAGGAGTCTGAATCTTTTTACAATTGACACAAAATGTAGTCACAGGCCTTCCTTTTTGTCTCTTGCTGTATGTACCATCCATTCTTTCAGTTCTAGAAAGTCATTGAAATGAGTACATTGGCTGTACGAGAGTTGGAGTCTGAATCTTTTTAAAATTGACACAAAATGTGATCACAGGCTCTCATCTACTCCATTTCTTGTTACGTGTATTACAATCCATCCTTGAAATTGTAGCTAGGTCTTGCACTGTAATATTGTGCCATAATTGAATCGGAGTCTCTCCTCTACATCTCTTGCTAGCTATATTCCAGTCCCTTTTTCTACTGTTTGGCTGCCCTTGCACATATTGCATTTACCAGTCTATGTGTCCCATTCCTTAAAAAAGTTAAAAAATGGTCTGTGGCCCTCCTCTGCCTGTCTTCCAGGGGGTATTGCAATTTCTTCTTCAAATTTTTAGCAGCTCTTGCATTCAGTGTATAGCCTTTATGTGTGTAGCAGTACGACTACCTAACAATTTTAACAGAATGTGTATAAGGCCCTCCTTTATGTCTAATACAGGGTGTATTGGAGTCCCCCTTCCTTCTAATTTTTGTCAGTTCTTGCATCATTTGCATAGGCTTTGTGAGTTTTAGAGGCCCTCCTTCATAAATTAAACAGGATATGTCTGACCATGCTACACACACTACATGCCCAGATAAGGTAGTAAAATGTTAAAATTACATTTACCAGTGACTACCAGTGGGTGTAGTTTTATTTACCCCAAAACTATGTAATCTACTGAAGTCATAGGCAACATAATAATATGGTGAGAGAAGGCTCGGTCATTAAGGCTATGTCCACACGTTGCAGTTTTGCTATGTTTTGTGGCAGTATTTTTAGTGAGTTTGATGCAAATTAAAAGTTGATTTTACAGTCCCAGCAAAATCTATGAAATTTTAAAAAGCTAATGTACACTATTTATTTTTCCAGACTGATATAGGAAAATGCTGCATTTTAAAACAAAATGTTAAGTGTGAATATAGCCAAAGGGGTGCAGGTTTTTCTCTTTAGTTAAATTAGCCCTACAAACATTATACAGGAAAGAATATTTCCTAACATTTTGTCCATTAAAATCAATTTTATCATCAGTTTTGTATGTTTCATAGTCCGTTTGTTAAAGTGACGTAATACTCTGCCAACATTGTTTTCAGCAGTGACTTAGGAGTTACAGATGCGTCCAGGCACTTTCCCCATGCTGATTTCAGTGATTTCCAGGACTCCCGCAGACCTCTCAGAGGGGGCTGCGGGAAAAATACTCGAGTTTCCCATTGACTTTCATTATGCTTGTTACTCTAGACAAGCACTCCAGCATTAGAAATTGCTCGACTCGAGTAACGAGCACACTAGCATTTTAGTGCACATCCATCACTATTCTGAACTAGGATATATCCCTATCCTTTTTAGGCCGGTTTCACACATCCGGCTTTTCACCGGTTTGGCGGATGCGGTGCACGCCAGTACAGTGTATACAGTACAATGGCAGCGCGACAAGCCGGAGACTTGTGACCGGAGCATGTGACCCGGAAGTTGCGACGCTGCCACTGTACTGTATACAATGTACTGGCATGCGCCAAATCCAGCAAACCGGCGAAAAGCCAGATGTGTGAAACTAGCCTTATGGATCAACGGTT
This sequence comes from Anomaloglossus baeobatrachus, assembly GCF_048569485.1. Lineage (NCBI taxonomy): Eukaryota > Metazoa > Chordata > Amphibia > Anura > Aromobatidae > Anomaloglossus > Anomaloglossus baeobatrachus. The sequence goes on from NC_134354.1 coordinate 218,520,759, forward strand.
TTCAAAAAACCCTGGGCATGAAAAGAACCTAGTGAACCGTGTCCATGTGTTCTCCATTTCAATAACAGATAGGACACTTAGATGTGAATAAATGACTATATGAGTTTTGTCAGAAAACCTTACGACTAATTTTCAAAGCATGTGGCATTCTATGTGTTTTGGGTAGACAAGAGTATGAATTTATGGCATTACTGTGAAGAAAACGTGAATGAAACGTGGGAGGATTCACAAGACCTTCTGTACCTGTGTAGTGTCCTCGTGTTCAGAGTGTGACAATCACTAGAATGTAGCTTGCCGCAGGTCACTGACGTTCGGGACATGACTGTCTGTTCTAGGACTAAGGTGTTGATATATAAACAGGAGCAACTACTGTATTAGTAGGAGCACATGGCCTGCCATGTTTACAGTGAATCCTGCCTACTGTACGGAGAAAGTGTGAGTCTGCAAACATCTCGACTCCAAACTCACATGGATATAACACTATTGATTATATGTTCTTTAAGTGTAGACTCCAAAATTAGCATTTTCCATTGTAATCTATGTACGGCATACCATAGTTCCATATTGACTCCAAGTCAAAATCTCTGACTAGCGCAATGTGAGTAAAAGAAAGAAGATTCCATGTTCAAGAGCCTCATCTATTGTAAATGTATGAGAGAAAATAGTGGAGCCGGGACCCAATGGATGGCCACCCAGTGGTGGAGCCAGTCATGTCCACTAGACAACCCAGTGGGAGAGGACAGAGAGAACGACAGAGGACTCCGGTAGTGATCGTTGAAAGGAACGGATGTGTCTCCAGACGGGGTCGTGTAGCAGTGACCTAGGTGGCGTAGGAAAGTGGTTGCCAGGGAGGTTACAGCCAGGTACCAATGGAACCAGAGCACATACGGGGCACAGGGCCCTAGGTTCGGTGACAGCTTCAGGCAACCTGACAAATACCTGCACAGTGAGGGGACCTTCACAGACCTCCCTGACCCAAGAATCCGGGGGCACCAGTAGTAAAGATTGAGCCAGGGACCAGAACAGAACACCGACCCTACAGGGTTCACACTGTCCACCATACGGACGAGAGACTGCCGATAGAGAGTAAGGGACCTACAATCGCTCCAGGCTATGGGGTCCCACCAACCAGTGAGAGGTGTCGGGGAAAGAGACAACTAGGTTACCACACCGGCACTGGGGCAAAAGGGACCAGGGGTCTGAACCAGCCCTCCTCAGCGCCTCAGCTCAACACCACTGTGAGTAAAAATAGAAGTAGCACTGCATCCCCATCGTGTGGTCTCCCTTCTTTCTGTGCCGGATCCCAGCATTCACTCCCTGGGGCCCGGCCCTACTTGCGGAGGGCCTAACATCCAGGCTACCATCACTATCAGCCCCAGTGGTAACAGACTGTGCTCCATCACCATAACCGTAACCCGTAAGTTGCGTCACAATATAAACTCTTTCATCTCCCCTGTGTATAATTCCCCTTTAAAAAGTGACTCCCAGGGTCACGGAACCAGGCAGTGGCTGTTATACAACCATGACACAGCATACACGTACATATACGGCCCGGGACCGAGTACCCCATAGCCCTGGGGCGTCACATATGCTAATGACCCCCTGCTCAGGCTCTGCTGCGAGTGTGAACTGAGTGTCATGCGACTGTGACCCGATCTTGCAATCAGGTCACAGCTGCAAAACTGAGGGCGGGCGCTGCGGAGGAGAGGGAGGGGTTAATCCCCCCAGCTCCTCCATTGTCAGCCTTTGTGTATATCGCACTGCACTGCGATAACATCCGAGTGCAGTCCGATGTATCTCTCACACCCATTCACTTGAACGGGTGCGAGAGATATGGCTTTCACAGAAAATCGCAGCATGCTGCTACTTTTCTCGCGTTGCCAGGAAACGCTTGATTATTCGGTAATCACGCTTCAAATGTTTGGCAATTTCAAGACTGCTGCATCCCTCTGCAAAACATCTCACAATTTTGGACTTTTCCAGAACCCGCCAAATCTCTCTTCTGACCCATTTTGCCAAAGGAAGTTGCCTAATAATTAAGCACACCTTATATAGGGTGTTGATATCATTACATCACACCCCTCCTCATTACAGAGATGCACATCACCTGATTTACTTAATTGGTAATTGGCTCTCAAGGCTTTACAGCTTGGAGTAGGACAACATGTATAAAAAGTATCATGTGATCAAAATACTCATTTGCCTATTAATTCTGCACACAGTGTATGCCTGCACTAATCCAAAACTAGCCCTCCTTCACCAGCTATCCCTATACTCAATGCAGGTAACAGCAGTTTTACTAGCATAAAGGACAGTAATTAGCCCTGAAAAAGACTTTTGGTTTTAGGTTGCAGCAGCAGTATATTTATAGAAAAACTGTAAGACAATAAACCTGCTTATATGCCTCTAATCCTATACTCTCTCTCCTCCACTAGCTATCCCTACACTTAATGCAGGTAACAGCGTATTTTTTTTTTTTGTCAAGAAAGGACAGTATATAGCCCTGAAAATTACTTTTGGTCTTAGGTTGCAGCAACAGTATGAGTATAGAAGGATTGTAAGGAAATATATTCGGCATATATGCCTGCTCTAATCTAAGCTCTCCCTCCCAGATCAACTCTCCCTGAACTGCAGTGTGACAAGCATATCGCCTATGGGTCTCATAAAAGACCTAATGACATGATGCGGGCCGGCTAATCACAGAAATAATTGTAGCCAACAGGGCTACAACGTTACGGTGTATGGCAGGTAATCCACACATGTTGATTGGATGTCTAAAAGGCATGGAACATGGGGGACGAGGACTCGAACATGGTGCTTGTGCATCTATGATATTCAATCGTGTAATGAGCGTGCCTGAGCACCCCAATGCTCAAGCGAGTAATCAGCAGTGGCGAGAATGCTCATGCAGTGCTAGTGGTTACTATTTAGATGTTTAGGGTCAACTTGAATTTTCTGAATCCCATCATTTTACTATGCATGTAATGCATCTAGAATATGGATGTTATCCTCATTATATTTTCCTTCTCTTTTAGAGCCTCTTTGATTCAATACGAAACGTATTTTTCAGTGTTTTCTCTTCATCGTTATTGTCTTTGCTAGGTACGCATTGTAAACGAAAATAATACCTGTTGTCATTATGTTTACCTTTAAATTGTGATTTTGATTTCATTTGTTACAAAGTACCCATATTTTCACTTTGAACTATATAATTGTGAAAATCCTTTTACACAGATCCCTATCACCCAGATAAAGGCTACACGCCGAAACGTCGGTGGTATGAGGGACGTTCTTTTGTTACCACTTTTTTTCACAAAATAAAGACATTAAATTCAAGCAAATTTTCCTCTATTCTTTCACGTGTGCCGAAGTTTCTCTATTCTATATTGGCTAAATTTTACTTCAGAGCACCGTCCCACACGGTTGAGCCGGGCTTACTCTTTATTAAACATCAGTTCAGTGAAAACCTGATTCATTTCCTCATGAAAGACAAGTAGTTATTCAACATTGTTATCCCAAAGAAAAAAAGTTTTACCACATTTTTTGCAGGTTCTAATAACAATGATGCTTTAATTGGTGACGTTCCGACAGGTTAATTTTCTCTTCAGGGTACAGGTTTATTTAACAAAAGTTATGTTCAGCTCCCTTGCACTGACCCTATAGTTGAGACATTAATTAAAATGGTGCAGAATGAGATTGTACCTGTCAGGATGGGCACCCATGACAAAAAGAGATCACACTTATCTGCTGCTGAATGGAACACATTAGATGTTTTACAAAATTACACATCTATAACAATAAAGCAGACTGACAAGGGGGATGCAAGTGTGTTTTTGGATAAAATATCAGAATGAGATCTGGCATCAGCTGCATGATACTTTAGTATATGAAATATTGTCCAATAATCCTAAAGCCTGCTTTACACGGTACGATCTATCGTGAAATTTAACGATCGATCGTACCCGCCCCCGTCGTTTGTGCGTCACGGGCAATTAGTTGCCTGTGGCGCACAAAGTCGTGAAACCCCCATCACACGCACTTACCTGCTGTGCGACGTCGCTGTGGGCAGCAAACATCCTCTTCCTGAAGGGGGAGGGACGTTCGGCGTCACAGCGACATCACACAGCAGTCGGCCAATAGAAGCGGAGGGGCGGAGATGAGTGGGACGTAAACATCCCGCCCACCTCCTTCCTTCTGCATAGCCGGCGGGTGCCGCAGGACAGAGGTAAGCTGCTGTTCATCGTTCCCGGGGTGTCACACGGAGTGGCGTGTGCTACCCCGGGAACGATGAGCAACCGGCGCCATTTTAATTAAACGAGATTATGAAACCGAGTGACGAGTACACGACTCATGATTTGTGAGCGATACTGCGTCGCTCGGAGGTGTCACACAGCCCGACGTCGCAAGCGATGCCTGATGTGCGTCACAAAAACCGTGACCCCCGACGATCTATCACACGATAGATCGTCTCGTGTAAAGCACCCTTAAGAGTAAATTTTAGGCTGAATTGCAGCTTCTGGTCAGTGAATCCCTGTAAGGCTATGTGCGCATGCTGCATCTTTGTGGTGACCACAAAGATGCACGTTTTTGGCCTCCCAAAAAACACACCAGAGGCAAAAAGGCATCCAGAAAACACATGCATTTTTGCCATTTTTTTTTATGTCATTTTTGCCCAATGTGTTTTTTAACTCAAATCTATTGATAGAAAGAATAGATAGAAAGAACATATGGAATAGATAGAAAGAAAGAACCTATAGAATAGATAATAATAAAGAACATATAGAATAGATAGAAAGAAATAACAGAATAGCTCAATAAATAGAGCAATAGCGAGCTTGGCCAGCTGTTTTTTTTTATTATTTCTTGGTAAAACAAAATGACCTGGATCTTCCCGTTGCCATGGTACGGTGGCAATTGGGGAAATAAGGAGTTAATGGCAGCTCACAGCTGCCAGTAAGTCCTAGATTAGATATGGCAGGCATCTATGAGACCCCCCCCATCACTAATCTGTAAGTAAAAGTAAATAAACACAAACAGCCAAAAATTCCTTTATTTGAAGTAAAAGACAAAAATGTCACCCTCTTTCACCACTTTATTAAACCCCAAAAGACACCTGCAGGTCCGACGTAATGTATGCGAGTTCCCATGGTGATTCAGCTCTGCTATATCTATATATATATATAGTACAGCAGTATTTCTTTTCACTTACTGATTAATGATGGGGTGTCCCATACATGCCTGCCATTACTAATCTAGGACTTACTCGCAGCTGTGAGCTGCGCTTATCCCCTAATTTTACCCAGATTGCCACCGCACCAGGGATATTGGGAACAGCTGGGTAAAGTGCCGGGACTGTTGGATCTAATGGATGTGGCAATACCAGAGGCTGCAGGCTGATATTTTTAGGCATGGGTATCCCCAGCCTGAGAAAACCAGCACCCAGCTATCGAGCTTTATCTGTGCTGGTATCATTATATGGGGGATCCAATTTTTATTTATTGTTTTTACTATACGATATAGACCCGCCCACCGGCATCTGTGATTGGAAGCCTCAGACACGCTGTCACTCCACGTGGGAGTTCATCTGACTGCAACCAATCACAGACGCCAGTGGGCAGGGGAAGCAGTGATTATTTAAGAGCCTAATGAGCGGCCTGGGAAGAAGAATGAGAGGTTGCGGGAGCAGTGTGACAGCTGCCCCAGTGATCGGTGAGTATGTTACATCTAATGGATGCGACAATTCTGGGCAGCTGCAGGCTGCTATTTTAAGACTTGAGGAGCCCAATAACATGACACTCAGAATACCAGGTCAAGCTGTCGGCTTTATCATGGCTGGGCATCAAAATTGGGGGGGACTGCACGTGGGTGTTTTCAATTATTTATTTAAAATTTTTTTTAAAAAAAAAAGCCGCATAGGGTGCTTCTTATTTTGATACACAACCAAGATAAACACACAGCTGGGAGCTGCAGCTCGTAGCTGAATTACTTATTTGTGCTGGGTATCATAATATGGTGGCCCTACGCCAATTTTTTTATTTATTTATTTTTACACCACAATAGAGACGCAGACCTGTAATTCCAATCAGTCAGATGCTGTAACACAGGTTGGGGGGCGCATCTGCCTGCAACCAATCAGAGACACCAAAACTGCTGGTGGGTGAAGAAAGCAGTGCATATGCATGAGAGTAATGAGCGGCCCCATATGTAGTGCTACAGTAGTGCACAGACTGGTAAGTATAACGCTCCCGCTTTATCCCTATTTTCTTTTTTTTTTCCTTTATCTTTTTTTTGTTATCTGGATGGCCAGATTCGGATAGTTGCCCGGAGTTCCCTGAGAACTCCGGGCCTGGGGTCGGCGCACGGATACTTGGAGCTGGACTTTTACAGTCCGGGTTCGCATTGATTTGCTGCTATTTCTTCAGATTCCCCCTCAAAGACCTCCGTATCACTTTATGAGTTTGTGTGATGTGCTAATGTTGCATAATACAGCTATAATTTTAATAATATCATGTTGTGGCTCTTTCTTTGGTTTTGTAATAATATTATTTATCGATAATATGTATAATATTGTGTACCCACAAATTCTCTGCAGTGCATGCTTGTGTGTTTTTGCGCTATGTCCACCATACAGAAAAAAATTGGATGTAATGACAGAAGCCGATCCTGTAAGGAGAAAAACTTCCCCCTCTCTTAAATTTAAAGTACTCAAACAAGTTACAGTTATGTCTCCCAACTCTTCCATACACATGATCGCTTGGATGATCAATCATGTATTCTCCATAAGGAGAAAGGACCTGGACTCTAAAGACATGCTGGTAGGGAATTTAGATTGTGAGCCCAGGAGGGACAGGGATGACGATGCCTGGAAAATGCTGTAAAATCTGATGGCGCTATATAAAAGTGAGTAAAATAAATAAATGAGCATCAGGCCTTTATACTGTGCTATTTCTTATTGTCGTGATTGATTTTAATTAAATTTGTGCTTCATGGACAGTTGGTTTGTACACAGACTGTAACGGCCAGACTGACCACGGGCCCCCCAGCTCTAACTGATTGACACATATGAGGCTGTAAGCTTGGGTCAGGAGAGCCGCGGTCAGGCCGGTTATTGCGGTCTGTATATAGACCGTGTGTAAAATACACTAGAGTGAATCCAGCCTAAAGGGTACTTTACACGCTGCGATATCGGTATCGATATCGCTAGCGAGCGTACTCGCCCCCGTCGGTTGTGCGTCACGGGCAAATCGCCGTGGCGCACAACATCACTAGCACCCATCACATGGACTTACCTTCCCTGCGACGTCGCTGTTGCTGGCGAACCGCCTCCTTTCTAAGGGTTTGTGTTTGGCGTCACAGCGACATCACACGGCAGCCGTCCAATAGCAAAGGAGGGGCGTAGATGAGCGGGCGGAACATGCCGCCCACCTCCTTCCTTCCTCATTGCCGGTGGACGCAAGTAAGGAGATGTTTGTCGCTCCTGCAGTGTCAGACATAGCGATTTGTGCTGCCACAGGAACGACGAACAACATCGCTACTGACCAGACAACGATTTTTGGTAAATAAACGACCTCTCACGGTCGGCTGTGATTTCCTATTGCAGATAGTATTGATGGAGGTTTCTGCTGCAGCCAGTTGTCTTACAGCCAGGTGCAGAATAATGAGAATGAATAGGGGAAACTGATATCCGAGGAGACACATAGAATAAATTATATAATTTTTACACATTTGATTACAATTTGAAATACAATATGAGAAAAAAAAGTTGTAGATGATTGTTGGGGACATTATTTTATTTTTTTTGTGTTCATTTTTCCTTTACTTATGTAGTTGTTGTGCAGACACATCATTCACAAACCAACCGTGAGAGTCGGCAGTCTAAAATATCTAGAGGATGGCTTTAGATCTGGTTTTGTTTCCTGCCAAATAACTGGATGTTCGCATGTGAAGTTGGCCCCATTCATAGCTTTATTTCGCTTTTATATAATACAGCCTTTAATTTAGTTAGCAAACAATAACTGAGGACTTCATAGATAATTTCAGCTTAATAAAGTTTAGAAAATACACAAAACATTGAAATTTGTTCTGCCTGATGAGATGCTTTGAGGAAGAAATGCATCATACACATCTGTGGTTGGAAGACAGCTGATGACATGGCTCATAAAGCAGTTAACACAAAGCTGCTGAGAGACTAATGACTCAGACAGCTGCCTGGAAAGAATGGCCAGTGAAATATTTATGATGCTGTTTTCCTGTTTCAGTTGAAATGCTTATCTAACAATAGTCTTTGTTGGGGAAAATAATCCGAAACAGTGTCAACAACACTCATTAAGATGAATGAAAAGCGTTAAAAAAGATTATATAACCATGTTACTTTGAGCCTGGGGGAGCTGGCATATCAGATCCCATCTCCATTGATACTATCTCAGAGAATCATGCCCATCTGACTTTTTTTTTGCCTTACGTGTTGTACAGGTTTGAGATGAATGTCTGCTGTCACTCTATATGACTTCGGACTTTTGAATCGTTACAGTGTGTGCAATGCACACTGTCATGATTCTCCAGTGCTGGTGGCAAGAGCAGCAGTCATGTATGCAAGTATGTGGTATCCATACACATGTTCACATGGTGACTTAACATGCACTGCCATGTTTAGTTTATTTGCATTTAGAGAGCACACGTCTAGTCAGAATGTGGCTGAACGTATGAAAATCGCAAACTTGTGGTCATGTGACTGTCTGCTCTCACTACCGGTACTGGAGAATCTTGACAGCGTTTCTTACATACACTTTGAGAATTCAAAAGCCTTTCATACCAAAACTGGGCTACCCCTATTATATATATAGCCTTTCATACATAGTAGGTAGCCGGAAACTATTTCTTCCAAGTCATACACAGGAATTATTGGCCCAGCCGAACATCCTGTGTCCTCGAGCTTGACATGGTGGCTCAGTGGTTAGCATTGCAGTCTTGCAGCACTGGGGTCTTGAGTTCAAATCCCGCCAAGGACAACATCTGCAAGAAGTTTGTATGTTCTCCCTATGTTTGTGTGGGTTTCCTCCAGTTTCGTCCCACACTCCAAGACATACTGATAGGGACCTTAGATTGTGAACCCCAATGGGGACAGTGTTGCTGATGTATTTTCTTAAAAGGTATTGGAGTTTTGACTGCTAAGAGAGAATTAAGAGACATTGAGATAGTCATGTATGTACATTTTTTCTAGCTCACACATTGCTTTCCCCAGCAATCAGATGCCCACAGCTCTAAACCTCTAACACGTCACTATGACAAGCCAGAAAAGGTTTAAAATGAGACTTCATCAAATTTTTGTTCCTTAAACTGTTCTTACGCTATTGTTGCTACATTGCAAAATGTTCACATGTTTGCCCCATGCAAACCATATGTGAACTGTGGTGAAACAACATGACATGAAATGACAACATTGAATTTAAAACTTCAATCATAACCCGAACTAGACCCTTTATTTAATTTAGACCCCAGAATAGAAACCCTTAATTATTCAGATCACTGTTCAGAAAACTCCCCAACCCGCTCCAAAAATGCCAGACAATGATACACACTGATGAGCAAAAGGGTAACAGTGTTTGAACTTGACTTTCAGGCTCCATATCTCACCATCCACTACAGATTCGAACTTGAGACTACCTTCATTTCATAGACAATTATCTTGGCTATCTCATACATCAATTTGGTTTGCAACTATTTAGCATATGATTAGTTATGCAGATTCTTGTATTCTCCCTGCATTGTTACTGTTTTACTCCTAAAAATCTAAATTTTATTTTTATTATTTTGTTAGTATTTTGTAAATCTGTCTTTCACTTTCAAAACTGCTGGAATTCTTCTGGTCATGCTCTCAATCAGATTTAACACTAGAAGTCCCAGAGAGGGGTCATTTAACATTTCTACCTTTGGAACCAAGAGCTCGAAATTTCTGAGACTTCTAGTGCTAAGCATATCTTGACCGAAATCTGATCCCAGGTCTCTTCTACATATTCCCAATGTTGGTGTATACTGGTCGACTCATTTAGGTATCTATACAGTTTTTTCTTCAACTCTACCCACAAGTGTTCCGTTGGGTTGAGATCTGGGGACTGTAGGGGCCAATCCAGCACCTCTACTTCATTGTCATTGAACCATTTCTTCCCAATCTCGATGTATGCTTCAGGTCATTGTCCTGCTGGAACGCTATGTCGTAGTTTTTATACTCATAGTGCTCAAATGTATGAAGTATATCATCTTGTAGGATACTCACGTGTAACTCAGCATTGAGACCACCATCGATCCTCGTCAAGTCTGCAACACCTTTGGCTGGGAAACAACCCCATATTGTCTATGTGGCGCCCTGGACAAACCAGGTCGTCACAGAACAACACCAACACACCCCACACCCCGGTTAGGCACACCAAAGCCAAACACAAAATCCTTGTTCCCTTCCTCCAGGGGCTGATGTCCACAGCAGGGGGTGGGCCAGGCGGTTGGTCCCGCCCACCGAGGAGTTCACAGTCCTGGAGGCGGGAAAAGGAAGTGGGGCAGATAGAGTTTGAGGTGGAAGTGAGAGGAAGAAAAGTGGTAGAGGAGCAGTCTGAAGGGTGTGTGGCCCGGACGGTACAGCAAGGTTGGCAGACGGTGGTGACCGTCTGCAGGAGAGGCCGATTGGAGCGAACCGAAAGGACCGTGGACGGGCGGTGGCCCGGCGGTACCGGACCGGCGAGCAAAGAGAAGCCAGCACCATCCGGCAGGGCTTACGGACCCCGACAAGGCTAGGAGTCGCCGTCCAATTTGTCAAATCCGTTAGCGAAGGGAACCTCCTGGGTTTCCTAGCAGTCAAGTCCCGATAGAAGGCGACAGCTCAAACCGTGTAGGGAAACACAGTCACCGCCAAGGCTAAAGTTCCCAGGGCCAGAGCCTGCGGGCAAAAGGGGCTCCCTCAGCATCCATCCAAGCTGGGGAGCGGGTTACCGGTGGGAACCCATTGGAACCGTACACACTACACAGGTGCAGGGAAAGGCAGTCACCATCAACCTACCGGGAGCAGAAACCACCGCAGTCGTCAGTGGGTCCCGTCCATCCAGCCGTGTGTTTTACCAAGGACTGTGTCTTCGTGATTGGCTGAGTGAGTACTACCGTGCCGTGCGGCACAGCGCTGCCCCCGTGACCCTGCACCTCACCAGGCCCCGTAATCCGCCTGCCATCCATCCCTACCATCCCCACCGGGCCCCAGGACAACCAACCCCCTACCCACGGAGGGGAGAACCAACATCCAAGCTGCTCCCAGTCATCGCTCCCGGGATTCCCGTCCAGAGCAGCGGTGGTGTCACAACCTCACCACAACCGTGGGTGGCGTCACGGACAATGAATCCCCAGAACCATTCCCCTTTTCACTCACGGGCGAGGAACGCCGCTCGAGTCCCCGGGATCTGGCCCACCGCTCGAGCCACCACCGAGCAGCAGTAGCAGCAGCCGGACCCGAGCAGTGGGAGAGCGCAGCGCCCCCTCCTCCGCCCGCGACATCTACTTTTCATACTTTTTTGTAAGCTCAAGCCGACGTGGGGTGTTATTACAAGAAAGGAAACAGAATGGGGCATTACTATATGATGCGCACTAGATGGGGCATTACTACGAGATGGGGACCAGGATGGGGCATTACTGCAAGAAGGGAATCAGGATGGGGACATTACAACAAGAAGGGCACCAGGTTGGGGATATTGCTACAAGAAGGGGGACTAGGATCGGGCATTACTTCAAGAAGCGGACCAGGATGGAATATTAGTGCAAGATGGAGACCAGCATGGGGCATTACTACAAGAAGGGGACCATGGGGCATTACAACAAGAAGGGCACCACAATGGGGCATTAATACAAGATGGGGAGCAGGATGGGCATTACTGCAAGAAGGGGAGCAGGATGAGGACTTTACAACAAAAAGGGGACCAGGTTAGGGATATTACTACAAAAAGGTGACCAGGATGGGCACATTACAACAATAGACAAGGATTGGGCATTATAAAAAGATGAGGACCAGGATGAGGCACAATACTAGAAGAAGGGGACCAGGATGGGGGAGATTACTACAACATGAGGCACAGGATGGGGGCATAATTATAAGATGGGCACATTTACTACAAGATGTTAGCTAACATTACTATATGATGAAAATTGAAAAATGATATTACTTATAAAAAGGGGCTTCAATGTAAAAAAAATCAAAAGACAGTATGAATTTTTCTTTACTGTTAAACTTGCTATACATATTTACTAAAATAAACAAAAAAGTGCACTTTAGTTATAACCACACTCGTAACTACCGAAGCTATAAAGTTGTACTATAAACCATATGATGACTGCAGTTTAAAAAAATAAAATAAACAAATGAAAAATGTTCAAAACGTATATACAAAAAAAATGGTATCCCTAAAAATGGCACTTTGACTTGTAAAGAATGCAGCACCCTAAATTCTATTTTTATTTTCTGTGCGGCCCATATACCCAGCTGAGTTTGAGACCCCTGGCATAACAGCCACTTTTACGAAGTCACTACACTGGAGCTCTGTTTATAAGTTTCTGAATTAGCATGTGGTGATTAGCGATGGCATTAAATAGGCCCTTTTTGAATCTTTGTGGCTATGCCTCTATGAACATACAACCTACTACCTAAATGGTAACTCTTTACTTTCACCTCTGATCAAAATGCTAACACCCCAACTGATCTGTTAAAACAGAGCTGCAAAATAGTGATGTAAATGCACTGTGTCACTCACTGCTTCCCTAGGACACAGTGCGCAGCGGCATCGTGATAGCATCTAATACCATCATGTGGAACCACCCACAGAGCTGTGTATCTAATACCCTTCATCTGTGATACTCCCAGAGCCAGGTATCTAATGCCCATCATCTGTGATACTTCCCAGTTGTTTATCTAATACCATCATGTGATACCCCGTAGAGCAGGGGTCTCAAACTCGGCTGGGTGTATGGGTCGCACAGAGGAAAAAAAATAATTTGGGGCGCCGCATTCTTTGCAGAACAAAGTGACATTTTTATTGTTACCATCTAATATATAAAGCTGAATGTGTGTATGTGTGTGTGCATGTATGTGTGTATGTCCGGGATTGGCATCTGCACCGTCGCAGCTACAGCCACAAAATTTTGCACAATCACATGTCTGGACCCAGAGAGCGTCATAGGCTATGTTTTGAGGGGAAATTTTAACCCCGCTCTTTACAGTTATTCGCCAAAAAGCCTGCCTCCATTAAAGCGAATGGAGCTGGGAGCCACAGTACAGCCAGAACTTCAGAAGAATGCGCAGCCACGCCCTTATATGGAATGCTGGCGTGTCACAATGCAGCCAGGGAAAGAGACAGACACAGACAGGGAAAGAGGCAGACACAAACAGGGTAAGAAACAGACATAGACAGGGTAAGAGACAGACACAAAGAGACAGACACAGACAAAGAGACAGACTTACAGGGAAAGAGAGGGAAAGAGAGAGACAGGTTAAGAGACAGACACAGACAAAGAGACAGAGACAGACACAGGGAAAGAGCGGGAAAGAGACAGACAGGGTAAGAGACAGCCAAAGACAGGTAAAGAGACAGACAGAGACAGACACAGGGAAACAGACAGACAGGGAAAGAGGGAAAGAGACAAACAGGGAAAGAGACAGACAGGGAAAGAGAGGGAAAGAGACAGACAGGGTAAGAGACAAAGACAGGTAAAGAGACAGACACAGGGAATCAGACAGACAGGGAAAGAGAGGGAAAGAGACAGACAGTAATACTTATATATGTTCTGAGGATTTCGATAGCGTAGGGCAATGACAATCAGAGACGAGTTCTTGGTACAAGATATTTTATAATATGTAACCACGGAAGATACACAACGGAAAACACAGCGGTACAAATACACACAATACCTTCCCGAAACGGAGCGAAGGGAATTCCCGGGGCCACGCACCGGACTCCCCCAGGGAGACCACCAGAGCGAACCCCTATACAGGGACTGTCCGGCAATCACCCCGGAAGGCCTAAATGCGCAGCAGCCGGGACACAAGGGGCAAGCGGTAAATGTCCAGGAGTGTCCGTACGGGATGAATGTCCAGAGTGGTTACGAACCAGAGAGAACCGGGCAGAGTGCTGACCGAAGATGGCAGACGGAATCCGGGCACAGCTTGAGAAACCGGGTAAGGTCCAGAGTCGGTCGGTCGGTAGTCTTTAGGAGGATCCAAAGGCAAACAGGATTAGCAGCAGCAAAGCAGGAGCACACAGCAAGCAGTATACTCAGGCACTGGACTAGGCTTAGAGGCGGCCTTTTAAGCAGCTGGACAGGAAGTAGGGCAACAGAACAGTAAACTCCATGTTTACCGAGGGCAAGCTCATTCAAAAGAGAACTGGAAAACCTGGAAACCTGACATTACTCCCCCCCCCAGAGACGGCCTCAGGACGGATCAGGGCCTGGCTTGTCCGGGAAACGTTGATGAAACTGAGCAATCTTCCGGGGCGCCCGAATGTTACCCACCGGTTCCCAGGAATCGTCCTCGGGGGCGTACCCCTGCCAACGTACCAGATACTGAAGCCGACGACGATGGAGCCGGGAGTCAATAATGTCCTCAACCACGAACTGCTCCTCGCCGTCGACCATCACAGGCGGAGGAGGAGGCACAACACGACCATGAAACGTATTAGGGGAAACGGGTTTGAGGAGAGACACATGAAAAACCGGGTGTACCTTTAGATGGTGCGGTAACCGTAGCCGACAGGCCACAGGGCTCACGATCCCGGTGATCTTAAACGGACCGATGAATTTTTGTCCCAGCTTCTGCGAAGGAACACCCAATCTCAGGTTTTTGGTGGATAACCATACAGAGTCCCCTACCTTGTACATGGGTGCCGGTTTCCGGTGAGTGTCTGCCGACCTCTTGTAACGCTCCTGGGCCGTAGCCACAGTGTCCTTTAGAACCTCCAGATTTTGTCGTAGTTCTGTCAATCTGTCCTCCACCGCTGGCACCGAAACCGCAACCGGTGACCTAGGCAAAACAGTCGGATGGTAACCCAGGTTAGCGAAAAAGGGCGTTACCTTAGTGGAGCTGCTCTGAGTGTTGTTGTATGAGAACTCCGCCAACGGAAGCATCTTCAACCAATCGTCTTGGAGATGGCTGACATAACATCGAAGGTATTGTTCCAGGGTTTGATTTGTCCGTTCGGTTTGCCCATTTGTCTGAGGATGGTATGCAGAAGACAAACAGACATCAATCTGGAGTGCCGTACAAAACCCCTTCCAGAACCTAGACGTGAACTGCACGCCCCGGTCAGAGATGATCTCGTCTGGTACCCCATGCAATCGGAATACGTTCTGGATAACCAAATCCACTGTCTCTGCGGCTGAGGGAAGACCGGTACACGGAATGAAGTGAGCAGCTTTAGTCAATCGATCCACCACCACTAAAATGGTATTGTGCCCGCCTGAGACTGGCAACTCCACAATAAAATCCATGGAGATAGACCCCCAAGGGCGAGATGGCACGGGTAACGGTTGGAGGAGTCCCGTAGGAGCCACACGAGGGACCTTGCACCGGGCACAAACCACACATGAGTGGACATAGTCCTTTACATCCTTTAAACAGGTAGGCCACCAGAAAAAACGGCTCAGAAATTCCTGCGTCTTCAGTACCCCCCTATGACCAACCAACACGGAGTCATGGACCAATTTGAGAACCCGAAGTCTTACGGCCTCCGGGACATAAATGCGTCGCTCTCTCATTCACACACCATTCCGAAGAACAAGAGTTACATCATTCGGGGGGGCAGCAAGAAATACGTCACCATCATAGGCCAGCTTGATGTCCTTCCACAAGTCCTGGTCCTGGATTACTCCAACGAAATTGGCATCCGATAACACGGTCTGAGACGGGGTTCCAGGCACGGAGTCCACGGCGTGGATTCGGGACAAGGCATCGGCTTTCCCATTACGTGAACCTGGACGGTATGTAACGATAAAATTGAATTGGTTAAGAAATAGGCTCCAACGGGCTCCCTGTAAGTGGTGTCTCCATTCCTTGAAAGCGGAAATAATCGCCAATAATTCCTTGTCCGCAATGTCATAGTTCCTTTCTGCAGGGGACAACCGGCGGGAAAAGAAGGCACACGGATGCAAGAGACTCTTGTCCCCGGTCCTTTGAGAAAGAATGGCCCCTAATGCATAGTCGGAAGCGTCAACCTCCACGATAAAGGGAAGTGCGGGATTCGGATGTACTAATATTGGCGCTGAGGTAAAACATACCTTGAGACGATGGAATGCTTCCTGGGCCTGGGCGGACCACACAAACTTCTGTCCTTTTTTGGTTAACAGAGTGATGGGACGAACAATCTCTGAAAAGTTACGGATAAAGCGTCGGTAAAAGTTGGCAAAACCGACAAAGCGTTGTACCTCTTTGATGTTTCCCGGTTCCGGCCAGTCGAGAATGGCTTGTATCTTGCTAGATTCCATGTTCAGTCCCTGAGGAGAGATGACATAACCTAAGAATTGTATTTGTGAGCAGTGGAACTCGCATTTCTCCAGTTTAATGTACAGGTGGTTTTCCCTCAGCCGGGTAAGTACGGTCTTAACGTGCTCCTGGTGTTCCTGTAAAGAATCAGAAAAGATTAGGATATCGTCCAGATAGATCACCATGAATTGGTCCATGATATCCCTAAAAATATCGTTAACTAGATGTTGAAATGCCGCGGGGGCGTTACAAAGTCCAAAAGGCATCACTAGGTACTCAAAATGTCCGTACCGACATCGGAACGCGGTCTTCCACTCGTCTCCGGGACGTATACGAAGCAGATTATATGCCCCACGGAGGTCTAATTTGGTGAATATTTTTGCCTGTTGGACCCTCTCCAATAGCTCAGGAATCAACGGTAACGGATACCGGTTCCGGATGGTTATCTTATTCAGTTCCCGGTAGTCAATACAGGGTCTCAGAGTCCCCTCCTTCTTTTTCACGAAAAAGATGGGTGCCCCTGCGGGTGAGGTAGACGGACGAATAAATCCCTTGACTAGGCTTTCATCAATATACTCTTTTAGTGCTTCTAGCTCAGGTGCCGCCAACGGGTAGACATGACCAAACGGAATCTCCGCCCCTGGGAGTAAGTCTATGGGGCAATCATACGGTCTATGCGGGGGAAGCCGATCAGCTTTTCTTTTGTCGCATATATCAGCGAAGTCACGGTAAACCGGGGGTAAAACAGGTACCTGTACAGTGCCCTCCGTATTTGATGTTACTGGAACCGGAACAGTTGGACAAATGGTCGGACCACTCTGCGGTGGGAAGGATATTTCTTTCGTCTCCCAATCGATGACGGGATTTGTAGACCGTAGCCACGGAATACCTAAAATAATCGGAAAATGAGGAGAAGAAATTATCATGAAAACAAGGGTCCCCTGCTGACCTGGCTTCATCACGCATTCGAGCGGTACGGTTTCCCGATCCACGGGTCCAGAGATTAACGGAGATCCGTCTACCGTCTCCATGGTAACCGGTGAGGATCTTTGCTGAGTCCGGATACCGTGTTTCCTGGCAAAGGAAGAGTCCATGAAATTTCCCCCTGCCCCAGAGTCTATCATTGCAGAGGTAGGAATTAGCTGTCCCTCCCAACGGATCTGAATGGGGAGTGAGCAATGGGTATATTTCCCCTCTGAGTCCTTCGGTGAGGTAGACATTACCGTCAAGGGAAACACCTCATCCAAGTGTCCACTTGCCTCAGAGATATCGGACTCTGCGTCCGTGTTGTCACACTCTGCCATGGCTGCTAATACCTTATTTGGGCGATTTGGACGTTTCGGGCAGTCGATCAAGAAATGGTCCGATTGACCGCAATAGAAACACAAACGCTCACGGAGCCGGTGTTCACGACGTTCATTGGTCTCTCGTTTTTGCAGAGAGTCCACTTGCATAGGTACGTCCTCGGCCTCCCGTGGCGTCCTGAGAGCGGGTTCTCTGGAAGGAAACGCAATATTGTTTACACGGTTTACAGCTGCCCATTTTTCCTGTCTACGTTCCGTCAAACGGGTATCAATGCGCACACAGTGCTGGAGAAACAGTTCAAAATCCCCTGGAGATTCGGAACGGGCTAACTCGTCCTTGATGGT
This sequence comes from Anomaloglossus baeobatrachus, assembly GCF_048569485.1. Taxonomy (NCBI): domain Eukaryota; kingdom Metazoa; phylum Chordata; class Amphibia; order Anura; family Aromobatidae; genus Anomaloglossus; species Anomaloglossus baeobatrachus. Next base: position 218,538,909 of record NC_134354.1, read on the forward strand.
ACCGGACAAACCTTTTCTGAAAACAGACAATAAGGCATTGTTTCCCCAATCGGTGTCTACCACTAACCTCTTGAACTCAGTGGCATATTCAACGACAGAACGCTTTCCCTGACGTAAGGAAAGGAGAGCCGCTTCAGCGGTAGCACGGCGATTCGGATCATCAAACATTTGCGCCATTGCATTCAGAAAGTCATCCAGGTGATTCAAACGGATGTCCCGATTCTCTATCATGGGATTAGCCCAAGCCAGTGCTCGTGAGGTTAATAACATGATGATACATAACACCTTTGACCGATCAGAACGGTAATAATCAGAATGTACATCGAAAAACAGTATACATTGGTTAACAAATCCACGGAACTGACTACGATCACCATTGAAACGGAATGGGGGTAACCTAGGCATACCGGCAGTTGATACGGACGTAGTGGGGACGGCTTCCTGAGCCTCCACTCTGACTTGCAAATCCTGTATAGCCGGCCCCAGTACCTGGTGATCATGGCCCAGCTGTGCCTCCACATCTCTAAGTTTATTCTGCACCGCCTCCATCTCCTGCTGCAGGGAGTTAATCATGGAGAAGAGCTGATCTACTCGTGTCTCAGTCATTGCCCCAGCGAAATCCTCTTATGGCCTGAGTATAAAGTAATACTTATATATGTTCTGAGGATTTCGATAGCGTAGGGCAATGACAATCAGAGACGAGTTCTTGGTACAAGATATTTTATAATATGTAACCACGGAAGATATACAACGGAAAACACAGCGGTACAAATACACACAATACCTTCCCGAAACGGAGCGAAGGGAATTCCCGGGGCCACGCACCGGACTCCCCCAGGGAGACCACCAGAGCGAACCCCTATACAGGGACTGTCCGGCAATCACCCCGGAAGGCCTAAATGCGCAGCAGCCGGGACACAAGGGGCAAGCCGTAAAAGTCCAGGAGTGTCCGTACGGGATGAATGTCCAGAGTGGTTACGAACCAGAGAGAACCGGGCAGACCGAAGATGGCAGACGGAATCCGGGCACAGCTTGAGAAACCGGGTAAGGTCCAGAGTCGGTCGGTCGGTAGTCTTTAGGAGGATCCAAAGGCAAGCAGGATTAGCAGCAGCAAAGCAGGAGCACACAGCAAGCAGTATACTCAGGCACTGGACTAGGCTTAGAGGCGGCCTTTTAAGCAGCTGGACAGGAAGTAGGGCAACAGAACAGTAAACTCCATGTTTACCGATGGCAAGCTCATTCAAAAGAGAACTGGAAAACCTGGAAACCTGACACAGACAGGAAAAGAGAGGGAAAGAGACAGACAGGGAAAGCGACAGACAGGGAAAGTGACAGAGATAGATAGACAGACAGGGAAAGAGAGAGATAGATAGGGAAAGAGATTGAGACAGACGGAGAAAGAGACAGAGACAGTCAGAGACAGACAGGGAAAGAGACAGACAGACAAAGAGATAGAGAGAGAGACAGAGAGATATATACAGAGGGGGAGAGAGATATAATTACATTTATATCTATTTGTTTTGTGGTTTTTGTGTGCAGAATACATTTTTGTTAATACATTCTATTTTGTTAACAGCAGTTATTAACCCGGGCGAAGCCGGGTAGTACAGCTAGTATATAATATAATTATTTTTTTTTTACACACCTTTGGATCACTGATTTTGAACATTTTCACTTGATTATTATAGCAAATGTGCACATTCTTTGTTTAAATATAAAAATAATATATATATTTTTTTTTTACATTTTTTCCTTTCTTGTAACTAATAGTTTTACAATTAGCACTATATAGAAATTTTGACCAACATCTTTTAGTAATGTTCATCATCTTGTTGTAACATGCCCATCCTTGTCCATTTGTAGTATTGTGCCCCATCCTAGTCCCCATCCCACAGTAATGTGCTCATCCTTGTCCCCATCCTAAAGTAATGTTCCCCATCCTTGTCCCCATCTTGTAGTAATGTGCCTCATCCTTGTCCCCATGTTATAGTAATGTGCCCACCCTTATCCCCATCTTATAGTAATGTCCCCATCCTATAGTAATGTCCCCATCCTTGTCCCCATCTTATTGTAATGTGCCCATCCTGTACTAATGTGTTCATTCTTGTCCCCATCCTATAGTAATGTCCCCAATCTATAGTAATGTGTCCATCCTTTTCCCCCATCTTAGGGGTACTTTACACGCTGCGACATCGCTACCGATATATCGTCGGGGTCACGTCGTTAGTGACGCACATCCGGCGCCGGTAGCGATATCGCAGCGTGTAACACTAATGAGCGACGATCAACGATCGCAAAATCGTTCCAAAACGGTGATCGTTGACACATCGTTCATTTCCTTAATATCGCTGCTGCCACTGGCACGATGTTGTTCGTCGTTCCTGCGGCATCACACATCGCTATGTGTGACACCGCGGGAACGACGAACATCTCCTTACCTGCGTCCACCGGCAATGCGGAAGGAAGGAGGTGGGCGGGATGTTACGTCCCGCTCATCTCCGCCCCTCCGCTTCTATTGGCCGGCCGCTTAGTGACGCTGCAGTGACCTCACTATGATGCCGAACGCACCTCCCCCTTGAGGGAGGGATTGTTCGGCGGTCACAGCGACGTCGCTGACCAGGTATGTGCGTGTGACGCTGCCTTAGCGATAATGTTCGCTACGGCAGCGAGCACCAAATGTCGCACGAGTGACGGGGGTGGGAGCTATTGCACGCGACATCGCTAGCGATGTCGCAGCGTGTAAAGTACCCCTTATAGTGATGTTCCCCATCCTTGTCCCCTTGTAGAAATGTCCCCATCCTATAGTACTGTACCATCCTATAGTAATTTCCCAATCCTATAGTAATGTCCCAAGCCTTATCCCTATTCTCTAGTAATGTTTCCCATCCTTGTCCCCTTGTAGTAATGTCCCTGTCCTGTAGTACTGTGCCTATCCTATAGTAATGTACCCAGCCTTGTCCCCATTCTATAGTAATAATGTCCCCATCCAATAGTATTGTGCCCATCCTTGTAATGTCCCCATCCTATAGTAATGTCCCAATCCTATAGTAATGTCCCCAGCCTTGTCCCCATCCCATAGTAATGTGCACACTTTGTCCCCATCCTTTAGTAATGTGGGGGGCAGTGGCTATAACCTACCGATCACTCTTCTCAGACTCCACAGACGCCGGAGTGAAGCTGAGGGGGGGCAGTCTCCGGCCCCAGATCCACAGTGATTGGAGAGATCGGTCACAAGGCCGGTCTCTCCAATCAGAGCTGGGGGAGGGTGAAACAGAGGTCACCCAGCTCCAGCCAAAAATCAGTGCTACAGCTGCATTGATCATGGCTGGATTTCAATGTTTAAGCCATTTTCAATGGCTAAAACATTACAGTGGCTGTGATTGGCTGAGCGGCGTTCGTCATCCAATCACCACCCCTCCTGAGGTCAGGCAGAGGGCCTCTCCTCCCCGAATCTAAGGTATTTGCAGCGATCGCAGCCACAGGTGCCGCTATTTCGCCATGGTACCAGGGAGCCATAACGTACCCAGTACGTCATAGGTCTCTAAGGGGTTAATGTGCTGTCCTTCACACACACACACACACACACACACACACACCACACAATAAAAAAACACCATTCTTCTCACCTGTCCCACGTTCCCTCAGCTGCCTCATCTCTGCTTCTTGCTGTCTGTAGGCCGTGCCCCCAGTGACTATCTCGGCAGGTGCAGGGGCGCAGCCACTTGCAGCGATATATGTCAAATGATTGTATTGCCTGCGTGAGAGCGCAAGACCGCAAAACATTCATCTGACATAAAGCACAGACAGTGGCTGCGGCCCCTGCACCTGCTGCGATAGTCACCGAGGGCACGGGCCTGGGGGCCACACGAAGCAGCCCGAGGGGCCGCATACGGCCCGCGGGCCGCGTGTTTGAGACCCCTGCCCTAGAGCCATGTACCTAATGCTATCATATCACATCCCCAGAGGTATGTATCTAATACCCATTATCTGTGATGCCCCCCAAAGCCGTTTAGCTAATGCCCATCATCCATCATACCCCCAGAGCCATGTATCTAATAATTATCCTTTATGATATACCTGACAGCTGTGTATCTAATATACAGTGCCTACAAGTAGTATTCAACCCCCTGCAGATTTAGCAGGTTTGATAAGATGCAAAGAAGTTAGAGCCTGAAAACTTCAAACAAGAGCAGGATTTATTAACAGATGAATAAATCTTACAAACCAACAAGTTATGTTGCTCAGTAAAATTTTAATAAATTTTCAACATAAAAGTGTGGGTCAATTATTATTCAACCCCTAGGCTTAATATTTTGTGGAATAACCCTTGTTTGCAATTACAGCTAATAATCGTCTTTTATAAGACCTGATCAGGCCGGCACAGGTCTCTGGAGTTATCTTGGCCCACTCCTCCATGCAGATCTTCTCCAAGTTATCTAGGTTCTCATGTGGACTTTAATCTTGAGCTCCTTCCACAAGTTTTCAATTGGGTTAAGGTCAGGAGACTGACTAGGCCACTGCAACACCTTGATTTTTTCCCTCTTGAACCAGGCCTTGGTTTTCTTGGCTGTGTGCTTTGGGTCGTTGTCTTGTTGGAAGATGAAATGACGACCCATCTTAAGATCCTTGATGGAGGAGCGGAGGTTCTTGGCCAAAATCTCCAGGTAGGCCGTGCTATCCATCTTCCCATGGATGCGGACCAGATGGCCAGGCCCCTTGGCTGAGAAACAGCCCCACAGCATGATGCTGCCACCACCATGCTTGACTGTAGGGATGGTATTCTTGGGGTCGTATGCAGTGCCATCCAGTCTCCAAACGTCACGTGTGTAGTTGGCACCAAAGATCTCGATCTTGGTCTCATCAGACCAGAGAACCTTGAACCAGTCTGTCTCAGAGTCCTCCAAGTGATCATGAGCAAACTGTAGACGAGCCTTGACATGACGCTTTGAAAGTAAAGGTACCTTACGGGCTTGTCTGGAATGGAGACCATTGCGGTGGAGTACGTTACTTATGGTATTGACTGAAACCAATGTCCCCACTGCCATGAGATTTTCCCGGAGCTCCTTCCTTGTTGTCCTTGGGTTAGCCTTGACTCTTCGGACAAGCCTGGCCTCGGCACGGGAGGAAACTTTCAAAGGCTGTCCAGGCCGTGGAAGGCTAACAGTAGTTCCATAAGCCTTCCACTTCCGGATCATGCTCCCAACAGTGGAGACAGGTAGGCCCAACTCCTTGGAAAGGGTTTTGTACCCCTTGCCAGCCTTGTGACCCTCCACGATCTTGTCTCTGATGGCCTTGGAATGCTCCTTTGTCTTTCCCATGTTGACCAAGTATGAGTGCTGTTCACAAGTTTGGGGAGGGTCTTAATTAGTCAGAAAAGGCTGGAAAAAGAGATAATTAATCCAAACATGTGAAGCTCATTGTTCTTTGTGCTTGAAATACTTCTTAATACTTTAGGTGAACCAAACAGAATTCTGGTGGTTTGAGGGGTTGAATAATAAATGACCCTCTGAATAAACTTTTCACAATTTAAAAAAAAAAAAGAAATAACATTATTTTTTGCTGCAGTGCATTTCACACTTCCAGGCTGATCTACAGTCCAAATGTCACAATGCCAAGTTAATTCCGAATGTGTAAACCTGCTAAATCTGCAGGGGGTTGAATACTACTTGTAGGCACTGTATACTCCATTAAAAACAAATGTGAATATTTTGTAATAAATTAATACATTATTGGTTTACATTTTTTCAATTATTGATTTTTTTTTTTATTTTTTTTTTATGGCACCTTCCATGAAATCATTTATGAGCTGTAATCTTTGTATTATTCTACACACCACTATCCTCTGCATCCTGGCCCCCATCGATCTAAATCTTTCACATGTCACTATGACAAGTCAGAACAATGTTAAAACTATCGTGTGTCTTTAATACTCGTTTCTTCCTCAAAATGCTTAGTGGAAGAGATGAAGCAATGTCAGTGTGCTTAACTCATTGCTGATCTATTGCAAAATGTTCACATGCGCTTTGCCTCATAAAAACCATAGACACTCTTGGTACATGCTATAGCTATTTCCTTCATTATTTTTTAGGTGATGTTGCTGGTCTGATTTGCAAAAGTCTATTCAATGACAATATGGAATTTAAAATTTGCCTTGCTAACTTTTGTATTGCTTCCCAAAAAATAAATCCATTCATTCTAACGTTCTAGAAATTACTGCAATTAACTTTGTTTAAAAAAACAAAACTAAGAAATTGCAGACATCCTCATACCTGGATTATAGCCCAGATTAAAATGCTTTCAACTAGAGACAGCCGATCTTTACATATTAAAATGTGCCAGCTTTGAAGAATTTTCAAAAAAAATTTGATTAGCGTTGAATAAATTGACGGCCAATCTCAATACCGGAAAGCCTTTAATTGCCTGGAAGCAACGAATAACATTTGAAGGTCTCCTAGATCTGTATTGAACCACAGTGGCGTAACTAGAGTTTGATGGGCTCCAGTGCAAAGTTTGGACCTGGGCATCCCTCCACGTACACAGACATTCAGGGTACGGTATAATGACGCCAACACTCGGGGTACGGGATAATGATGCTGATACTTGTCTCTTTCCCTCAGCATCCAGGTTTCCCACGATCTAAAATCCCTCTTTCTCTGAGCCACCAACTTTCCTTTGTTCTGATATCCATCTTGTCCTTGGCACCCAGTTTCCCCATGCTCTGCTATTCATCTTTCATCAGCAACCAGCTTTCCCATATCAGAGGATGGGAAAGCTGGGTGCTGAGAGAAGATGTATAGTAGAGCATGGAAAAGCTGGGTGCTGAGGGAAAGAGCCTTTTTCCCTCAGCACAAAACTTTCCCATCCCATGCTTGTATCTTTGTCCCACTGGTATATAGTTCTCCAAATACAATAATGCCCCCCACATAGCCTTCCCTATAATATAAAGGGTCTCACATAACCATTCATATATTAGAATGTATCCCCATAGTTCTCCATGTATTATAATGCATTTCCCATAGTCCTCTATGTATAAAGTAGCCCTCATAGTCCTACAATAATTACAATGCAACTCCCATAGTCCTCCATGTATTATAATTCACCCAATAGTTCTCCATATATTATAATGCACGCCATAGTACTCCATATATTATAATGCACCCCCAAAGTCCATGTATTAGGTAGCTCCCATAGTCATCCATATATTATAATGCAGCCCCATAGACCTTCATATTGTATTATGCAGCCCCATAGTCCTCCATGTATAATGCATCCCTATAGTCTATGTATAAGGTGTCCTTCATATTGTATTATGCAGCCCCATAGTCCTCCATGTATAATGTACCCCTATAGTCCATGTATAAGGTGTTGTTCATATTGTATTATGCAGCCCCATTGTCCTCTGGGTATAATTCATCCCTATAGTCCATGTATAAGGTGTCCTTCATATTGCATTATGCAGCTCCATAGACCTCAATGTATAATGCAGCCCCATAGCCCTCCATGTATAATGCAGCCCCATAGACCTCCATGTATAATGCAGCCCCCTAGGCCTCTGGCAACCATGTACTCACTGATTTAAAAAAAAAAAAAAAAAATATAAGTGTTCACCTCTCCTCGTTCCACCGCTGCTCTGTCCTTCCCTCTCTCCTCATTTCCCCGCTGCTTTGTCCTCACCTCTCTCGTTGTTCCCCTGTTGCTCTGGTCAACGTACTCCCGTCCTGCGCTCTGTGCTCTGAATGCCTCAGCACAGCAGTTTCAAGAAGTGACATCACCGTGCTCAGCAGAGGCACAGGGGGAAAATGATGAAGCATAAAGTGGAGTGCGCCACTTTATGCTTCACCATTGCTGTGTTTGATGACGGGCGAGGGGAGCCCGGGGTCGCCGCCACTGACACTGGGCCCCCCTGACTCACGGGCTATATAGCGGCCACGTGGTCTGCCACAGAACAGGGCAGGCACCGGGCTCCTAACCTGCCGGGCCTGGTCACGATGGAGATCTCTGCGACCATGGTTGTTACTCCCCTGTTGAACCCTTTTTGAGCTTTTTAATGCACACACAGCCTATCTGGCTAAGGCAAATTGGACAGTAACTGGTGATAACCAACAGGTTATTTCACAACACCCTGCAGTGTCAGACCTTTTAGGCTACTTTAATTGTAAAAATTACCCTTTTTGGGCAGATGCCTGCTTTGCTGGTGTTATGTACGGTACATCCAATATTGGACTATTACAACAAGGAAGAGGGCAAAAGCAAACAATTCTTTTACAACACCCACACTTTTCTTATATATTACATTATTACACATCACAAATTTATGGACATCTATAGTTTGATTTATTTTCTCTTTCTGGATTGGATGGGTTGTTACCGATATCTGGTGAGAAATTCATGTCAATAGCACCTTTAGAAATATATTTTCTTATAAAATTGATGACATGTTAAATACATATTTCTCTCGCTGTGTATATATAGTAAGATGACCACTGGACACATCATTGAGGGGAGATATGTATCACAAAGTTGGTTATCCTCTGTAATGTAATCTTGGAAGATAGCTCCAGTATGTATAGTACTGAGAGGGTTAATAAGTTGATAAGGGCCAGGTTTATGAGCAGTCAGAGAAATGGGCGGGACTGACTGCTCATATTTAGTGGGAGGGGCTTGACTAAGCACCCACCACAAGCAGATACTAGGTACCACTATCAGGGAAGAGACCGGTACTGTCTGACAGGTAGAGTTTCTAGTGTAGACAGGGACCACCAGGGCGGCTGGGGCAGAAAGCACGGCCGGGACAGACAGGCAGAGTCACTAGTAAAGGTGGGACCACTGGGATAGCTGAGGCATATGGCACGGCTGGGGTGGATGTACACAGTCACTAGTAAAGCTGGTGACCAACGGGATAGCTGAGGCAGATGGCACGGCTGAACACCAGGATACAGATGAGACCGGGAGACAGGCAAGGACACAGTACAATGTAACGGGGAGCACAGTGGATAAGAGGACCTGACAACTAGCTGGCTGGGGAAGAAACCACTAATTAATAGCGTTGATTAGGCACCTCCCCTAGTGTGAGAACGCCTTCAGTACCCAGTGCCTCTCAGCAATAGGCAGCAGTGCACACACGCTCTAGGAGAGCACATACTCCAGGAAGGGTAAATCAGTGAACGGCCATGTGGAGGACTGCGGGAAAGCCACCTAGCATGGTCCGGGCTGGCCGTGGCATTGAGTGAGTGGGCGTTCCTGCAGAAAGAGGAGCAAAGGGTGCAAGGATGCCAGCGCTACAAAAGTTTAGGCAGAATTACCCATATGTACTGTATATATAATATATATATATATATATATATATATATAGAGAGAGAGAGAGAGAGAGAGAGAGAGAGATCACTCAACAAGCTTGGAAGTACACTTCCTGTGGTATGCAAGTCTTAAGGCCCCGTCACACGCAGCGATATCGCTAGTGATATCGCTAGCGAGCGTACCTGCCTCCGGCATTTGTGCGTCACGGGCAAATCGCTGCCCGTGGTGCACAATATCGTTCGGAGTCATCCCACGGACTTACCTGCCTAGCGAATGTCGCTGTGGCCGGCGAACCGCCTTCTTTCTAAGGGGGCGGTTCGTGCGGCGTAACAGCGGCGTCACTAAGCGGCCGCCCAATAGAAGCGGAGGGGTGGAGATGAGCGGCCGTAAAATCCCTCCCACCTCCTTCCTTCCTCATTGCCGGCGGCCGCAGGTAAGCTGTTGTTCGTCGTTCCCGGGGTGTCACATGTAGCGATGTGTGCTGCCTCGGGAACAACGAACAACCTGCGTCCTCAACAATCAACGATTTTTTGAAAATGAACAACGTGTCAACGATGGACAATTTGGTGAGTATTTTCCATCGTTAACGGTCGCTCGTTGGTGTCACATGCAACGGCGTCGCTAACAATGCCAGATGTGCATCACGGAATCCGTGACCCCCGCGATATATCGTTAGATACGTCAAAAATAGGACAGAGGGATATTACATGGCTCTCTCTGTTTGCAGTGTGTAAAGAGTTAAAAATAATGTTGTTATTGATGTGCTGTTATTGCAGTATATCACAGATCAATTAATTCACACTGACTGTGCTGGTACAGCACCTCCTTGTCACTTAAATCTTGGGATTATTATTAAGAGAGTCAGACTAAAGGGTGCTTTACACGCTGCGACATCGCTAGCCGAAGCTAGCGATGGCGAGCGTGATAGCACCCGCCCCTATCGTTATGCCGATATTTTGTGATCGCTGCCGCAGTGAACATTATCGCTACGGCAGCGTCACACGCACTTACCTGGTCGTCGTCGTCACTGTGACTGCCGAACAATCTCTCCCTCAAGGGGGAGGGACGTTCGGCATCACAGCAACGTCACCGCGACGTCACTAAGCGGCCGGCCAATCAAAGCGGAGGGGCGGAGATGAGCGGGACGAACATCCTGCCCACCTCCTTCCTTCCTCATTGCTGGCGTGTGGCAGGTAAGGAGAGGTTCCTCGTTCCTGCGGCGTCACACGTAGAGATGTGTGCTGCCGCAGGAACGAGGAACAAATTTGCCCACGCGACAGCAGCGATATTTGAGAGTGGACCCCCATGTCAATGAGGAGCGATTTTGGACATTTTTACAACGATCCAAAATCGCTCCTAGGAGTCACACACAACGAGATCGCTACAGCGGCCGGATTTGCGTTACAAAATCCATGACCCCAACGAGATCGCTATAGCGATCTCGTAGCGTGTAAAGCCCGCTTAACTCACATTTTCAGTGTGCTTCAGTATTGCATTCACACCATAAAACAATCCTTTTTCTGACTCTATGTGTAATGAGCTGTGGGTTCTCTGACCTTCTTCAGCGGATTGATGGTCTCATTGTGCACAATAATACTGTACTCTAAATGGGGCGAAAGACCAAATTACAAATACAAAAGTTGTTGTGCATGAAATTGTTTATGTGAGCGAAAAACATTATTGTTGCTCACTTAGTGATTGTGCATTGATTAATTATTTGTTCCATTATGCATTGTAAATGGACATTGTTTGCTCGATTCAGTGTGAATATGGGAAATGATGTTTGATTAAATGTTGATTAAATGTTGGAATATAAACAATTTCTTTATACAATCATTGTGAAGTGTAAAAGCTTGTCTGTTGTAGTGTACAAATCTTTAATTCTGGTCATAACATTAATCACTTGTGCAATTATGGTTCCTCTAAATGGACCTCTATGCTAAGCATTAATATTGTCTTCACATATTTTTTACAAAAAGTGTTACTACTTGTTTTTTGCGCTTTAAGTCTAGTTATGTTACTTTTAATAGGCAGTTTAACACATCACATAAATACATGGGTGAACAAGAGCCCAAGACTAAAGGGGCCGACTTTCTCCTCCAAATCAGCAAGCAGCTTCTGTCACAGACACATTATTGGACGGTAGAGGTCCACATGCAGCAACTGGAGAATAATGTAATTTAATGTTTTTTATGGCATTTCCACAAGACATACCGTACATGTCAGATATATTGGGTGCCACTTCTGGGACCATCACCTATAAGGAAATTTGTACTTCTCATTTCACTATCTAGTAAACAAAAGTGGCTGTTGCCATGTATATGACCGGAGCTGAAACACAATGGTGGCCAAGTAGTCATTCCATTTCTGATTCCAAATCTGAGCGCAGATTTCTCAACTTATCAGTGATATAGCATTTCTGTGATATTTTCTATTTCTGAAATCTTTACATTAGGGTAGTACTATAATAAAAAGGTTACTTGCTAGACTTTGGAACCATGTATTAACTAGCCACACTGAAATAGAGGAAAATCCAGCAACCGCCAAAAATACTGTATGTAAAACTTAAAATTTATTTGTAATCCATTAAAAACAGAAAAGAAATAAAAGATACCTGGAATAGACACATGGCCTTTTTGATTGTGGCTATCTCCAATTCTGGATCCGGCCCGGTGCCTCCTTGTACCGCACCCTAATCGATGTTATTCCCTACACCGGTGACTGAGGTCAGTTCTTCCTGTTTGCATCACCATGTACTAACTACATAGCCATGTATGAACAGTATAAAACTTATGCAGGAGATGTGTATAGTGTTTTAGGCATTTCCATCACATTTTTGTTAGTTGTATCTTGTTTAAAAGGTAAGTATGGTGTCTCACTATTGTTACTTACAGCAAAATGAATCACGCCCTACAAACATACATAGGATTAAATATGCAGGTATAAACTATATCCTAAAAATGTATTATGAAGACTGCTATACTGCACAAAATGTATACTGTACCCTACTGCTATCATACATCACTCTGCTGCAGAGTATTGAGAATGGCTTTCCCGCTGGACGGCAATGTGAAGAGACGTGTTTGTGGAGCTCTCCTGCAAACTGCCTTGATAAATCCCTGAATACCGCTGTTATCACTGCCTCAGCCGGCTGTCAGGAAGATAAGGTGGTGAGGACTTATCTGGAGTGAGTCTGGTGGATGCAGAGAGGTGCCATGGTCCATCACAGGCAAAAAGATAATGGAGGTGGGAAAGTCCCCAGCTCTCAAGATGGTGCCATGATAAGGCAGGAAGCTGAGAAAGTTAATGCAGCCTGTCAGGAGAGGATGCAGGTCGCGGCAAGGCTGGAGAAATTTGCCTGGACTTCAGAGAAATCACATCAGCATACAGATAACAGAGGTGAGATAGAGGAGGCAGAAGATAATGCCAGCTCTGATGAGATGGGGGATGGTGAAAAGCAGCAAGATAAGACAGGAGAAGTGGAGAAAGCACATAGTGCACAGGAGGCTCCAGAAAACCCCACTTTAAAGGACGTTTTTGCAGTGGTGTCTTTTTGTAAAGAGGCTCTGACTACGCTGACAAAGCAAGTTAAGGGATTACAGGCAGAGGTTGCTGACATTAAGAAAGACCTCAAGAAAGCCGATCTGAGAACAACGGCTGTAGAGGAGAGAGTGGGGATAACAGAGGATCATATTACAAAACTACAAAAGTCTGAAAAAACATTTGCACAGCAGATAGCTGAAATCATGGCAAAAAATGATGATTTAGAGAACCGCTCTAGAAGAAATAACATCCGAATTGTCGGCATCCCTGAGAAAGCGGAAGGAAGAAACCCCACTGAATATGTAGAAGACTGGCTCAGGGGGAAAATGGGTGCTAATGTCTTATCCAAGCTCTATGCCGTGGAACGTGCACACAGAGTCCCGATGCAGCCACAACCAGCAGGCAGGGGCCCTCGCACTATGCTAGCCAAGCTCCTCAACTACAGAGACAGGGACACTATACTGCGAAAGGCAAGAGACATGGAGGATCTTATGATTGACGGCCAGAGAATTTCCATATACCCGGACTATTCCATTTCTGTTCAAAAGCTACGTATGACTTTTACAGGAGTAAAGAGGCGCCTGCGAGAGATGGGGGTGCAATACTCAATGATGTTCCCGGCAAAGCTAAGAGTGATGGCGTTGGAGCGGGTGCACTTTTTTACAACTCCAGAGGAAGCCATGCAGTGGTTGGACGCAAACGAAAAGCGGATCCGTTTGAAGGAATGAGCTGACTGTCTGAATCTGCAGTGTGTTGGAGAAGGCCGGCTGAGGCTCTACAACATCCTTAGGAGCTTACAGGGGACCCTTCTTGTTTTTTCTTTTTTTTTTTCTCCTTCCCTTTGGGATTGAGGTAGTATGCAGGGGGAATGCGAAGGGTTTGATGTGAGCTTCGCAGGACATGGGGACTGCCTAATTAGGCGCGGTGGTGGTATTTACAATTTGAGATTCCAGTTTAATTACTGTTCGCCATTTTACTGTTATATTGGTTGAGTGGAATATGATTATACATAGAAAGGGGGGGAGTGGAGAATTGTTGGAAAAGGGACGAGTTTTAAAATGTATCTAAGAGGGGAAGGCGAGGGAGGTAGGGGGGAATTTAGTAGGGATTATGGACCAGGTTTGGAAAACCCGATGCTTCACGGGAGTACTCGAAAACAGGAAGTGGTGGGGAGTAGGAGGGGAGGGGAGCAAGGGGGGAGGGGGGAAAGGGGTAGGGTAAAGGCAGCATGGGGAGATACTACAAGGTTTGATGGTTTTACTGGGTGGGATAATGGGGGATAGAATTAAGGTGTTGAGTTGGAATATTAGAGGGTTATCAGATAGGTCTAGGAGAGCGGCAATAATTAAATATGTTCAAGACCAGAACCCGTCAGTAATATGTCTACTAGAAACGCATCTAACAATGGAGACAACACATGTTTTAAATAGGAGATGGGTGCAGAAGGCCTATCATTCCACATTCTCCAACTATGCAAGGGGTGTATCACTGCTGATCCATAACTCTGTGCAATATGAAGAGATAGAAGTGTATGTGGATAAAGAGGGACAGTGTGTGGCCGTTAAGTGTAAAATATTTGGCAGACTCATGTGTATAGCTGCAATATATATACCACCTCCATATAAGTGCACCAAACTAAGGGAGATAAGGGAGTTCTCTGAGAAGGGGGGAGTAATCCCTTTTTTACTGGTGGGGGACTTCAATAATGTGATAGATCTGTACTGGGATAGGAGTAGTAGACCTCCAGGTATCCAGGATAGTTGTATGACTTCGTTTGGCACTCTTATTGGGGAACTTGGAATGGTGGATGCCTGGCGAGTGAAGAATGGGAGGGTATCCTGCTTCTCTTGTTATTCGGCTTCGCATAACACTCTGTCCCGTATTGACATGGCTCTAGCTAGTGATCTGATGGATGCAATGATAAGCGACGTGCAATATCTGACAAGAGTGATTTCAGATCATAGCCCAATTCTAGTGTCCATACGACGGGGGACCCTGACAGGGGGAAGGAGGGGAGAGTGGAAGCTTCATCCAGCATGGATCCGTCATATTAATATGGGGAATATAGAACGGGATCTTGGGGATTTCTTTATCCACAATGAGGGTAGCACTGGTCCGCTGGTGGTATGGGATGCGATGAAGGCATACCTCAGGGGGCTCCTGTTCAGGGATATCTGTAAACGTAAAACACAGACGAGGCAGGATGAGAAAGATAGCCTGGAGGCCTTAGATAAGGCAGAGCTGGAAGCAATCCAGAGTACTACTACGGACGCGAAGCAAAATCTTAGGCAGGCGCATGAACAGGTTAATAAGATGCTTTTGGAGAAGGCGGTAAGGAAGCAGGCATTCCAAAAATTGCATTTTTATGAGGAGGGGGAAAAAGTTGGTCATCTATTATCGGTCATAGCTGCAGCTCAAAGGAGTAGTTCATTTGTGCATGGCATGGACACGGTGGAGGGGACACAGGTCACTGAGGTTGAGGAGATCCTTGGGGTCTTTAAAGATTTCTATCGCACGCTATATTCTTCTAGCGGAGAGATGAGGGTGGAAGAGGTGGACTCATTTCTTGAGCGAGGTGAGCTTCCGGTGTTGTCTGTGGCGGATAGAGATAAACTGGAGTCACCTATTACTATTGATGAACTGGAGGACGCTCTGCATGGCATGAGCAATGACAAGGCACCGGGAGCAGACGGGCTACCAGTTGAAATTTATAAACAGTTAGAAGAAATCCTATTACCCAAACTATTGAAAGTCTTTGAGGTGGCGGAGGGGGATGGTGTATTGCCTGAATCTATGAGAGAAGCAATAATAGTAGTAATTCCTAAGGAGGATAAAAATCCGAGGCTTCCAGACTCATATAGACCCATCTCGTTATTAACAGCGGACGTGAAGCTTCTGGCTAAGGTGTTGTCAAACCGGCTGACTGGAGTTATATCTAACCTAATCCATATGGACCAATCAGGGTTCATGGCCAATAGGTCGACAGCTGCTAATATCAGGAGATTATATCTTAATCTACAGTTGCCGCCTGACAACCCTGTCCGGAGGGTGATCGCTTCGCTAGATGCCCAGAAAGCGTTCGATAGTGTTGAGTGGGGGTATCTGTGGAAAGTGTTGCAGCATATGGGTTTTGGCCCACGGTTTGTAAAGTGGGTGCAGCTGTTGTATAATAGGCCTACTGCTAAAGTTAGAGTTAACGGTATGACCTCCTCAGCGTTTGAGTTGCACCGGGGAACGAGGCAGGGCTGCCCACTATCGCCGCTCCTATTTGCTATTGCAATAGAGCCTCTGGCGGCGGCCATTAGGAAATCAAAGGAGATCCATGGATTTAAGTATGGGCATTTAGAGGAGAAAATAGCTCTTTATGCTGACGATCTATTACTTTTCTTGGGGGATCCATCAGCCTCATTGGATCATGCCATGCAGATAATAGAGAAATTTGGAGAAGTTTCGGGACTGACCATTAATTGGTCTAAATCGAGCCTCTTTAAAGTGGATGGGGAAGTAGCCTGGACAAATGAGGATACTGGGGCTAACAAATTGAAGAATGTGGACGAATTTAAATATCTAGGTATCCAGATATCTCTGCCAGTAGAAAAATACATACAGGTGAACTTATGGCCTCTCCTTAAAAAATTGAGAGCCAAGGTGGATGCCTGGAACAAGCTACATTTGTCAGTTGTTGGAAGGGTTAATTTGCTAAAGATGGTAGTAATGCCTAAACTCCTATACATACTGCACAATGCCCCTGTTTGTATTTCCAGGAAAAGATTTAAAGGGATAAACTCGCTGTTTAGGGACCTGGTGTGGGGTAAAAAGCAGCCTAGGGTGCGATTAGAGACTTTACAAAGGCCGAAGGATGAGGGGGGTCTAGCAATCCCAAATCCGGAATTGTATTATATAGCGGCGCAATGTCAACACCTCAGGGGTTGGTCTGATCGAGAGGAAGATGGGGGCATTAAAGAAGTACTGGAATACATAGTGGGTAGAAGTCCATTGGTAATGGGACTAGAGGATGGTGCGGTGGGGCTCCTGGGTAGAACATCTCCTACAATGGCACTTATAAATAAGACCTGGGATAGGCTGAAAAGGGTGAGAGGGGTGACCCGGTTAACTAAGTTTACACCTATCTGGGATAACAGTAATCTCCCGGAGATTCAGAAAATGGGGAATATTGAGGAGTGGAGACGCAAGGGTGTGATATACATGCGTCAGATATTGGACGGAGGAATTCTGAAATCGTTCCCACAGTTACAGAGTGAGTTTCAGTTACCGGCGTCCGGCTGGCTCCACTACAGACAATTAAAACATGCGATTGCAGCCTAAGCGGCTAAACAAAGTGTGGCCATACAGACTGACCTGGTACTGGAGTATGTGTGTAAGGGCGGAGGAAGCACTAAAGGGATCATTTCTGGCACGTATAAAGATATACTACATACCTTTCTTTTAGACTACCCAATTAAAGCTAAATCTAAATGGGAGGAGGAAGTTGGGCCAATAACGGAGGAGGTGTGGGAGAGTATCTTAGAGTATATCCCTAAACTTTCCATGAGCGAACCAGCCAGACTGTCTCACCTATACGTGATTCACCGGGTATATAGGTCTCCTTTACTGATGTTTAAAATGGGGTTGAAAAGGAATTCGGAGTGTCCAAGGTGTCAGGGATCTGACGCAAGTATTTTTCACATGATGTGGTCTTGTCCGAGACTGGTCTCCTTTTGGACTAAGGTTATCCACAAGATAGGAAGAACATATGGGTGTGTCCTCCCCAGGGAACCAGTGATATGCCTATTGGGATATGTTGAGGAGCTTGGGGTGGAAAATACTATGAAAATTGCCATTGCTAGGCTGCTGTATGCGGCAAGAAAGCTAATCGCCAGGTCCTGGATTAAAAAAGACCCCCCGACCAGGGGAGAGTACATTAAAAGGGTGAAATGTATTCTTCAGCTGGAACAGGGAGTGTATGAAAGAAGGGGGAATGTTAAAATGTTTGAGAAGCTATGGTCTCCTTGGCTGCAATGCAGATAGGACGAGTGATGGACCAGTAGACTGGTCTGGGACCGGGATGGCCGTCTGAGACCTCTGATGTGTGTGTTTTGTTTTATTTGTGTTACTAGTTGTTCCTCCTGCACAACGGGATGGTTGCTATACTACAGTTGAAGGGTATCCTAAGTGTGTACAAAATGGGATGTAGTATCGGGGAGAAGTGTTGCTGCCGGGGTGGGGGAGGGGGCGGGAGGGGGAGGGGGAGTTAAAGGGGTAATAGATGTGATAAACTTAATTTGGATGCCGATTTGTTATTCTGTTGTATGTATTCTGTTTTAATAAAAAAGTATCTGATTTAAAAAAAGAGAATGGCTTTCCCATACACCTCTCCTCTGGTTTATACATGAAGTGCTTCCATATCATCTAATAACACTGAATGTCTGGTGAAACTAGTAGAAAAAGATTTATATTTATGATCAAAATAAATATAAATGATTTTTTTCTACTAGTTTCATCAGACATTCAGTGTTATTAGATGATATGGAAGGAGAGGTGTATGGGAAAGCTATTCTCAATACTCTGCAGCAGAGTGATGTATGATAGCAGGAGGGTACAGTATACATTTTGTGCAGTATAGCAGTCTTTATAATATATTTTTATGATATAGGATTCAATATGCAGGCATAAACTATGTATGTTTGTAGGGCGTGATTCATTTTGCTGTAAGGGGTGCTTCACACACAGCGAGCTCGCTGCCGAGATCGCTGCTGAGTCACGCTTTTTGTGACGCAGCAGTGACCTCATTAGCGATCTCGCTGTGTGTGACACTGAGCAGCGATCTGGCCCCTGCTGCGAGATCGCTGCTCGTTACACACAGCCCTGGTTCGTTTTCTTCAAAGCCGCTCTCCTGCTGTGACACACAGATCGCTGTGTGTGACAGCAAGAGAGCGACAAATGAAGCAAGCAGGGAGCAGGAGCCGGCGTCTGACAGCTGAGGTAAGCTGTATCCAAGATAAACATCGGGTAACCAAGGTGGTTACCCGATATTTACCTTAGTTACCAGCCTCTGCAGCTCTCACGCTGCCTGTGCTGCCGGCTCCGGCTCTCTGCACATGTAGCTGCTGTACACATCGGGTTAATTAACACGATGTGTACAGCAGCTAGGAGAGCAAGGAGCCAGCGCTAAGCAGTGTGCGCGGCTCCCTGCTCTCTGCACATGTAGCTGCATTACACATCGGGTTAATTAACCCGATGTGTACTGTAGCTAGGAGAGCAAGGAGCCAGCGCTCAGTGTGCGCGGCTCCCTGCTCACACTGGTAACTAATGTAAACATCGGGTAACCATACCCGATGTTTACCTTAGTTACCAGTCTCCGCAGCTTCCAGACGGCGGCTCAGTGCAAGCGCAGCGTCGCTTGCACGTCGCTGCTGGCTGGGGGCTGTTCACTGGTCGCTGGTGAGATCTGCCTGTTTGACAGCTCACCAGCGACCATGTAGCGATGCAGCAGCGATCCTGACCAGGTCAGATCGCTGGTCGGATCGCTGCTGCATCGCTAAGTGTGAAGGTACCCTAAGTAACAATAGTGAGACAGCATGCTTACCTTTAAACAAGATACCGAGCCTAGTGTCTAGACATTATGGCTCATTGAGAAGTTTCATGTTTGTTCTCTCTTTTGATGTTTCACAACGATGAGCCAATGTTCATGTAAACCAATCATGAGTAAACCATCAAGACCATAAATGCATCTAGGTCTCTTTTGTCAATGGAAGGGTTAACTAATAAAGTTGATAAAGGGGATTGTAGTTGTATTTGTAGATGATCATTGGAAAAAGAAAACAGCCATGTGAATTTTGGGAAAAAAGTTATTTTTAGTACCTGAGATTCAGATTGTTTTGATGACCTAGATTTTGACTATTTGTTTTATGCTCATCAAACATATAGATGAGAAACACCCAAAATTCCCACACAGACACTATACTACAACTACTACATAATATAGAGCGAGAAGTTGAATTCACTGTGAATATTTAACAGATTAGGTAATAATTTATTGATTGGTAGGAGCTTTTATCCCCATTTAGCATGCAGCAGCCTGGCTATATCCAGCAGCCCCATAGAGAATGAATAGAGTTGCTATCAGGCATCTGATTTGTCACGTCATTTTCTAATGTTGATTCCCTGATCAGTGGGATACCCACGATTCAGCAATTAATCACCTTAACTTTTGGGAGGTGATAAGTTTTTTTTAACTGAACAACCCCAATTATATATTTTAAGGAGACCTGATGCTATTGCTATATGAGACATACACTGGCGAGCAAAAGGGTAACAATGTTTTGAACTTTTGACTTTCGGGCTCCATATCTCACCATCCACTACAGCTTTGAGTGTGAGACTACCTTCACTTTCTAGACAATCATCTTGGCTATCTCATACATAATTTTTATTTGCAACTACAGTGGTACCTCGCTTAACGAGTAACTCACTTAACGAGAATTTCGCTTAACAAGCTGTACGAGCGAAATTCTCACCGCACACACTTCCGGTTCCGTACATCCACCGCGCTCTGACCCACACTTGCAGTCCACACAAACACACACATGTACGCACAAACACACACGCATGCACACACATACAGTATTATGCTCCCCTTACCTTCCGTTCCACCGCCGTGCTCATGGTTCTTGTAGTTCCCGTGTACATCGTGGCGAACTAAAAGTACCATGAAGTCGGCGATGGAACGGAAGGTAAGGTGAGCATAAAATATGTTTACCTTCCATTTCATCGCCGGTCTCCTGGGTCCTGTAGTGCGCCGCACCGCTCCGCTCCACTCCAGGCATCGGCATCCATAGCGACGAAGCAGGAACTTCCTGGTTCCTGTCACCGCTACTCAAAGGCAGTGCGCTGGCCAATCAGAGGCAAGCGACTCTGCCTTTGACGTCAGCGCTCTGGCAGAGGAAGTTCCGCCCTCGTCGTTATGGTTACCCGATACACGGCCCACACCGGAGAACAGCAAGTCCCAGGAGACCAGCGATGGAACGGAAGGTAAGGTGAGCATATAATATGTGCGTGTGCGTGCGTGCTTGTGTGTTTGTGTGTGTTTGTGTGTGTTTGTACGTGTTTGTGTGCGTTTGTGCATGTGTGGAATGATAGAATAGGGGACCAGGATGGGACATTTAACACATTGTGGAACAAATCGTCTGCATTGCAATGATTTCCTATGGGAAATCTTGTTCTGCTGAACGAGTAACTTGATTAACAAGCACAATCCCAGAATGGATTGTTCTCGTTAAGCAAGGTTCCACTGTATATAGGAAATGATTAATTATGCAGATGTTTGTGATGTCACTGCATTGTTACTGTTTTTTTGTTGTGTTTGAAAAATCTTTTTCTTTCTCTGTACTACAAATAGCAACCTTTTCTCATAGTCCCTTAAATCTCAGTGTGTTATTAGGTTGATTCCCAAGCAAAAGGTCACTGGAGCAGCTATGAAGAAAATTTCCCAAGAAAAGAGAAACAGCATCATTCAGCTCATCAATAGCAGTCTCTTAACCAAGAAAATTGCCAAACTGCATCATATAAGTTGGGAGAAAACAAAATGAAGTCCATACATTCATTCAAAAGCCAAGAGGTGGACGTCCAGGCAAAATATTGGAATCAACAAGTCAGGCCATTACAAGGCCTGTCAGTTCTGGCGCAAGAAACACGGAAGTGGAGGTGGCTTGAATGCAGAGTGAAATCACAGACATCCATTCACGCATCGAGCAATGCATATTACACAAGTCTGGAATGGTGGATCAAAGAAAAAGGTGAAAAAGCCTAGACTTCAATATCATCATTAGAAACGTCGGCTTAAGTTTGCAAATAAGTGCGAAAAGTGGACACTAGCAGAATTAAATGGGTGATTTGGAGCGATTAGACAAAAGACAATAGACTAGGCTCTGATGGGTGCAAATGGGTCTTAATAAACAATAGGAAAACAGATTGAGAAATTGAAGGAACTGTCAAGTTCTGTGGAGGAAGCCTAATGATATGGGAATGTTTCACAGCCAAAGACGTTAGACACTTAACCAGGATCAATAGAGGTTTCAAGGCTGAGCTATATGTAAGTAACCTACAAGACAAGTTACTTGAGTACTGTTGTCCTTTTCATACTTATAGTTAAGGCCCCGTCACACACAGAGATAAATCTTTGGCAGATCTGTGGTTGCAGTGAAATCATGGACATATTGTTCCATTTGTACACAGCCCCAAACCTGGCACTGATTGTCCACAATTTCACTGCAACCACAGATCTGCCGCAGATTTATCTCTGTGTGGGACAGGGCCTTTACTTAAGTAGTACACTCGAGTACTATGGGTATGAAAAGAACGCCATAGTATTCCAGCTGGACAAAGACTTGAAGCATACCTTGAGAGTGGCAAAGAAATGGTTCAATGACAATGAAGTAGTGGTGCTGAATTGGCCTCCATAGTCCCTAGACCTCAACCCAATCAAACACTTGTGGGTAGAGTTGAAAAAAAGCTGCATACATACCCAAGGGAGTCGACCAGTATGCACCAACATTGGAAAGGTGTAGAAGAGATGTGCGATCAGATTTAGATCGAGACATACAGTGGAACCTTGGTTAACAAGAACAATCAGTTCTGGGAGTGTGCTTGTTAAACAAGTTACTCATTCAGCAAAGCAAGATTTCCCATAGGAAATCATTGCAATGCTGACAATTCGTTCCACAACTTGTTAAATGTTCCATCATGGTCCCAGATTGTGCCACTCCACACACATACAAACACGTGCACACACACACACATAACCATCGCGACGAGGTAGGAACTTCCACTGCCAGAGCGCTGATGTCAAAGGCAGGAGCCGCTTGCCTCTGATTGGCCAGTGCGCTGCCTTTTGAGTAGCAGCTGACAGCGGAAGTTCCTCGCTCGTCGCGTTGGTTGCCGATACACATCCTGTAGCGGCGAACTACAAGAACCATGAGGCCGGCGATGGAACGGAAGGTACACATATTATGCTCACCTTACCTTCCGTTCCATCGCCGGCCTCACGGATCTTGCAGTTCGCCGGTACAGGATGTGTATCAGGTAACCATCGCAACGAGAGAGGACCTTCCGCTGCCAGAGCAAGTTCCTCCCTCGTCGCGATGGTTGGTGATACACATCCTGTACCGGCGAACTACAAGAACCATGAGGCCGGCGATGGAACGGAAGGTAAGGTGTGTGCGTGTTTGTTTGTGTGTGTTTGTGCGTGCTTGTGTGTGTGTGTGTGTGTTTGTGTGAACTTCAAGAGCGGGTTAGAGCACGGTGGATGTACGGAACCGGAAGTGTGTGCGGTGAGTATTTTACTCGTTCAGCAAAGCTTGCTTGTAAAACAAAGTTACAAATTTACAGCAAGCTTTGCTCGTTAAGCGAAATACTCGCTAACTGGGTTACTCGTTAAGCGAGGTTCCACTGTACTTGAATTTGATAGAGATAATGCAGGAAAGGATTCAGACAGTGCTGAAAGCCAAAAGTGGATTTACAAAATAATAACAAAATAATTACAATTAAAATTTATATTTCTAGGAGTAAAATAGTAACAATGCAGTGACAATACAAGAATCTGTATAACTAATCATATGCTAACGAGTTGCAAATCAAATTTGTGTATGAGAGACAAGATGATTGTCTATAAAATGAAGGTAGTCTCTCACTCAAAGCTGTAGTGGATGGTGAGATATGGAGCTTAAATTCAAAAGTTCAAAACATTGTTACCTTTTTGCTCATCAGTGTAATCGCTCACCATTTTGGGACCTGCCTGGCCAATTACGAAGCATCATAGGATGCTCGGCATTTAAGTAAATTGATTTTTGAAGTTATGGACTCTTCAATGATACATAGTCTAACAGAAGCTGTAATTGTATTACATGATTGATTAGTCTATTCAGAGGACATTTGACTATGGTATTGCAAAGAATCTATGACATTAACAAATAAAAGACATAACACTGAGTGACATGAAAATATATACGGCCACAACCGCTTTATTAATTACAACATATGTCAAAAACTAAACATAAATAAATTTCCTTCCCTGAGGAAATCATGGATGGTCCCCCAATATTGGGCAGCAATAGAATAGATATTCCTCAATTCATAGAATCATAGAGTGGTAGCGTTGGAATGGACCTCCTGGGTGTTCTAGTCCAACTCCCTAATCAAAGCAGAATTCACTAAATTATCCCAGTCAGATGTCCGTCCAACCTCTTTTTAAAGACTTCCATTGAAAGAGAACTCACCACCTCTTGTGGCAGCTTGTTCCACTCGTTGACCACCCTCACTGTCAAAACGTTTTTTCTAATATCTAAACTGCGTCTCTTCCCCATCAGTTTCATCTCATTGCTTCTAGTCTTTCCTTGTGAAAATGAGAATAAAACTGATCCATCTACAGTGTGACAGCCTTTATAATTGTAGACCGCTATTAGGTCTCCTCTCAGTCTTCTGTTTTGTAAGCTAAACAATCCTAAATCCTGTAACCGTTCCTCATAGGACATGGTTTGCAGACCAGTCACCATTATGGTCACTCTCCTCTGAACTTGCTCCAGTTTGTTGATGTCTTTTTTTAAAATGTGGTGCCCAGAACTGGACACAATATTCCAGATGAGGTCTGACCAAAGAAGAGTAAAGGGGGATAATGACTACACGTGATCTAGACTGTATGCTTCTGTTAATACATCCTAGAATGGTGTTTGCCTTTTTTGCTGCTGCATCACACTGTTGACTCATGTTCAGTCTGTGATCTATTAGTATACCTAAGTCTTTTTCACACATGCTGTTGGATAGCTCTATTCCTCCAATGCTATATATGCTATTTTCATTATTCTTGCCAAGATGTATGACTTTGCATTTCTCCATGTTAAAAACTATTCTATTAGTTGCTGCCCACTGCTCCAACTTGTTTAGATCTTGTTGA
Source organism: Anomaloglossus baeobatrachus (assembly GCF_048569485.1). Lineage (NCBI taxonomy): Eukaryota > Metazoa > Chordata > Amphibia > Anura > Aromobatidae > Anomaloglossus > Anomaloglossus baeobatrachus. The sequence goes on from NC_134354.1 coordinate 218,563,696, forward strand.
ATCCTCTCTATCTCTTCTCTAGTATTAGTGATTCCTCCTAGCTTTGTGTCATCAGCAAATTTAATCAGTTTACCCTTAATTCTTTCATCTAAATCATTGATAAAGATGTTGAACAACACGGGGCCCAGGACAGAGCCCTGTGGTACCCCACTTGAGACAGTCTTCCAACTGGATGTGCAGCCATTTATGACCACTCTTTGACTCCGATCACTAAGCCAGTTACGAATCCATCTAACAGTTGCCTTGTCCATTCCAGACTTGGTCATTTTTTCAATAAGGATTGTTTGATATACTTTGTCAAATGCTTTGCTGAAGTCAAGATATACTATATCTATTGCATTTTCCTGATCCACCCAGTCAGGGATTCTGTCATAGAAGGAAATTAAGGTAGTCTGACATGACTTATTAGTTACAAACTCATGCTGGCTCTGGTTATTCACTTCAATCTCATCCAGGCACTTGCATAAATGTTGTTTAATAATTTGTTCAAACATCTTTCCTGGTATTGCAATTGCAGCGCTCCAACTCGGGGTTGACAAAAGCTGCTCACTCTAAAATTTTCACCTGTTCCACAGGAACTGTGCCAGCAGGAACTAAGGGGTACTTTGCACGTTGCGACATCGCTACTGCGATCTCGTCGGGGTCCAATCGAAAGTGACGCACATCCGGTGCCGGTAACGACGTCGCAACGTGTAAAGCCTAGAAGCACCGATAAACGATCGCAAAAGCGTCGTAAATTGGTGATCTGTGTAGTGTCGGTCATTTCCATAATTTCGCTGCAGCGACAGGTACGATGTTGTTCCTCGTTCCTGCGGCAGCACACATCGCTGTGTATGAAGCCGCAGGAGCGAGGAACATCTCCTTACCTGCGTCCCGCCTGCAATGAGGAAGGAAGTAGGTGGGCGGGATGTTTACGTCCCGCTCATCTCCACCCCTCCGCTTCTATTGGCCGCCTGCCGTGTGACGTCGCTGTGGCGCCGCACGACCCACCCCCTTAGGAAGGAGGCGGGTCGTCAGCCAGAGCGACGTCGCAGGGCGGGTAAGTGCGTGTGAAGCTGCCATAGCGATAATGTTCGCTACGGCAACTATCACAAGATATCGCATGTGCAACGGGGGCGGTGACTATCGCACTCGGCATCACTACAATAGGCTAGCGATGTCGCAGCATGCAAAGTACCCCCAAGTCGCAACTCCATAATGAGGGGTCATAAAACCTCCAATGTGACACCAACCGCATTTATTACTTTCTCACCACCAGCTGCTATACCCTAGATACAACATAATCCAAAAAATATCAATCCACCGACAAACAAAATTAACAAAAACATAAGGGCGGGTGGGCAGGTCGTTTAGTGGTCTTAGACCCTCAGGGAAGATGATGGTCATTGGCTTCTCCTCTACTTTTTTAGGGTTCCCTATGATTCCCCATCACTTTTCAGAAATGTTCTACCCAATCCTAAAATAAATCCCATGTGACTTATATCTCTAACCCATGCTCCCATTTTTCCTTCGTAAACATGCCAAATTTGATATTAACCCCTTCCTGGCCTTCTCCTTCCAAACTCTGTTATGTCCAGGTCTGTACTCCCAGCTATTTTCATTGTGATCCTATCTAGAACATGAATCAATCTGACCTTTGTCCATATGTCCAATTTCAGCATATAAATATCATAGAGAGCTACTAACGAAGAGAAGAACTCACTGTGGCATACAAGTCCAGCCACATAATATGGGGAAACAGTTTAAATGGCCAGTAACTATTAGTATAGTATAGTATTGTATTGTATAGTATAGTCAGCCACAAATTTCCCCGTTTATATTGACTAATTCTGGACAATTTCAGCATCAGGCCTACTGCTGTTGAATATGAATAATCTCCAATGCTTACACTTCTTTTTCTTCTTTTCAGCAGCACATCTTCCTGTGTAAACAGGAGTTGAGTTGACAATACCAATGATGTTAGGCCTCACCTGGGTAGATGGATACATTAAGCAGCAGGTCAGGGTGAACACATGGGCCCAGGGCAAATGCACTGTAGTGAGGATGTGGACAACAGGCTATGCTGGACAGCAGGCAGGCAAGCGGAGCAGGACACACAAGACGCTACAGAGTCAGGAACATAGACAAACTCAGGAGAGCAAAAGAATAGTTGAACACAATGTCTAAACCAGGATATAGATGCAGATTGAAGATACTGTACATAATAGTTAGCAGAGATGATTGCAGCATAATGTGAGCAGTCTCCAAGTAACAGTTCGCAATGCATACAGCAGATGATAGGTTAATCAGCAGGTCAAAGAAGCATTAAAAATCCTTGGTGTTTGTATGCATGATTCCAGTGGGTGGTCCTACAAGTGTCTGACAGCTATCTCTACATGCACATTCATTGAGGGAAGCTAACAAATCATATACTTGTACTGCCCACTGGACTTGTACATACAAAAGCCAGGTATTTAAAAGAATAACATACAAGTTTTATATAAAATGTTCTCACAAAAAAGGAATATTAATCTGGTCAGTGCCTCCTGATGTACAACATCATGCCTGCGGATCAGATACCATTTTCAACATGACCGGTTCCCTTTAATAGCATTATATTAAGTTTAATTAGACAATAAGCAAATCATATATTTAATAAAACTAATGATGATGACATTTATAAGCAATACACTAAATCCATTCACTCAAAGGTAATTGTGGCCTTAAATACAAAGGGAAAATAACCTTTTCATGGCCATAGTGAAAAAAAGTTTCAGGATATTAAACAAAGGAAACAATATCTAAACTTAATGCACCACACATCCAGGAATAGTGACATGGTCTTTAATATATATGAAAGGGTGCTGCTTATCTAAACAGCTAAACCGCTGAGTATTGTGTACAATTGTATATTAAAAGATTATACAAACGTAAACACTATATACAGCAGTCTGATCTTATGTTGTATTATGTTCTGTGGGAAGAAAACATAGAACTATGGACATTACGACTGGGCATTATAATTTATTTATTGATCTTAAAACACCATTAATTGCAGTGCGCTATACATCTGACGAGGTTTTACATACATACACTCCTCAACTCTTGGAAATCACAGTATCGGTAGATATTGTAGTGTATTGTATGGTGAAGTTATTGAAGGAGTCTATGTTTCTCCCAAAATCTTCCTGTACAGTGAGGAATGTAAAGTAAGATGAGTTTAAAGGGAACCTGTCATTAGATTTTTACCTATTAAACTAAAAGAATCACCTTCCGCAGCTCCTGGGGTGCATTCTATGAAGGTGCACCTTGGCCCTGACTCCCTTTCCAGACCCCAAAAATAACTTTATAAAACTTGGCCCTTAGGTATGCTAATTACCTTGGATGGCAAGATGGGCGGGTTCATTTTCTCCTTTTGTCCCCCCTCCTGCCGCTGATCGCCGTCCTCCTTCCTTGATTAACGGGATGAAGCCCTCCGTCATCCTCCTCGTCGCATTTTCAAATCTCGTGCCTGTGCAGTTAGGTCTGCTCACACAGGCGCAGTTTGCTCTGTCATATCACGGGCAGAGCAGAAAACAGCTGCCCTCGCTCGCGCCGGTAAGCTAAATGTGCAGGCGCGAGATTATGGGCGGGTACGAGCATGGCGTTGTGCATGATCTCAGCACCATGCTCGTACCCGCCCATAATCTCGCGCCTGCACATTTAGCTCTCCGGCGTGAGCAAGGGCCAGGTTTTATAAAGTTATTTTTAGGGTCTGGAAGGGGAGTCAGGGCCAAGGTGCACATTCATAGAATGCAGCCCAGAGGCTGCAGAAGGTGATTCTTTTAGTTTAATAGGTAAAAATCTGATGACAGGTTCCCTTTAAATCCCAACACTACAGGTTCTGATGAACTGCACCTGGCTAGCTGTCCATATAACCAGTCTAGGTGTTCACCTTATTCTCTCACCATTTTTTTCCATCTTTTGTATAATATCTTAATTTATTCAGTATCGCATTTGAGCATCACGAGCACAAATACATGCACTTACCCACCTTGGAATGCAGTCAATGAGGTTAATAATGGTTTCTGAGTAATATTGTGTCATAATGAAATGCATTTGGGCATGCAAATCATCAAAATCTTCTGCTGGCAGCTCCCATTGCAGTTGCTGACCAATGAAGTCTCAACTCTGTGTGATAGGTCACAAGAGACACTGCAGGCCATGGTAGCATAATTTTGCCATGAAGGCTAGTCTACTCAAAGTAGCACATGTGGTCTAGGGTTGTCATGTTTAAAACTGGTTCCTGGGACACTTTGGGGAAATGGTCCTATCACTGGTTTTACAATCACTCAATGCAATAGAAGCTGTTAGTGTACCTGAAATAAAGACTAAAGGGATAAAGCTACCACACATTATGCCACCCCACACCATAATCCCTGTATTAGGACCATGTAGCATGGCGGCCAAAATGTATCGCAGAAGTGATGTAAACCTGGATGTCCGTTTTGGTACTTGTAGTGCCACAAGTCCTTTTCACCTTCCTGTATTCACGGGCCATAAGTGGGTAATAAACTACTCCAAAAAATAAAGGGAACACTTGAACAACACAATATAACTTCAAGTCAATCACACTTCTGTGAAATCAACCTGTCCAGTTATGAAGCAGCACTGATTGGGAATCAATTTTTCCTGCTTTTGTGCAAATGGAACAGAAAACAGGTAGAAATGATAGGTAACTAGTAAGACATCCCCTATAATGTAGTTGTTCAGCAGGTGACCACAAACCATTTATCTCTTCTCATCCTTTTTGGCTGTTGTTTTGATCACTGTTGTATTTGGTCATTGCTCTCACCCCTAGAGATAGCATGAGGCGGTGTCTACAACCCACAGAAGGCCAAGGAGGGGGCCCTGGGAAGGTTCATCGGCCCCTTTCCTAACCCCCCCATTTCAAAATCTGAGAGTGTCTCCTCTTGGTATTGTCGCCAAAAAAAGAACCTAACAATTTCGCCTTATACATCACTTATCTTTTCCAAAAGGCTCATCTGTAAACAACGGTATCCCAAAAGATGAGGTCTTGGTTGATTATGTAACTTTTGACAGAGCGGTTGTTCTCCTACGCGGGGCTGGCCGGGGTGCACTTTTAGCAAAGTCGGACATCAAGTCCTTTTCTCACCTCCTACCGGTTCACCTAGAGTGTTATCATCTGTTGGATTGCTATCTTAAAGGTAATTTTTACTATGATACATGTCTCCCTATGGATTGCACCATATTCTGCCACTATTTCGAGCTGTTCAGTTCATTTTTGGAATGAGCTGTTTGTTTTGAGACGGGTTCATTCATTAGCTTGATGATTTTTTCATTTGTAGCTCAGGATAATGATAGTCTTTGTCAGTTTCTTTTGGACTCTTTTTGTTGCCTGATGCGGCATTTTGACCTACCCCTTTTAAGGCCTCACTGTTTGGCACTGCTTTCTGCCTAGCATTTTTTGCTGCCCTGCGTGTGAGCAAGTTGGTTCCATTGTTAAAAAATAGGCGCAGAGGCCTTAGACTTGACAATGACATGATTGCGGAAAACGGAGCTGTAAGGATCCGCATTTGGATCATCAGTATGGAAGGGGGGTTTGGGTCCCCCTGCGTTGGGTTGAAGTGTTCTTGTGCCCCTTTAGGGTGGTTACTGGTTATGTGGCTTAAATTTCTTAACCCATATTGATGGTTCGCCTCTGACCTGGTATCAAAAACAGGCTGTGTTTAAAAATTGCTTAGCTGCTTGTGGCGCGCAGCCCACTGAGTTTGGTACCCATTCCTTTAGAATTGAGGTGGCCACTGAGGCATCCTGGGCGGGTTTGTCGGTATGTGAGGTAAAGCGAAATGGTCATTGGTAGTCCGACGGTTTTGCTGGTTGCATCCATCCTGAACTGTTGACTTCAACTTTTTTTCTGTTTTAAGTTCCCAGCGCTCTTCGGTGTGGCTCCAGGGACACTCTTATATTTTTTGGGCCGCGCAAAGAGCCACCTACAGATCCGGTGGAAAGAATTTAGGCTTCGATGAAGAGGAAGATGGAGAGGAATTCGGGGTCTCACCTATGCTCAAGTTTTGCCTGAAGCGATGTAAATCAGCATACTCCCATTTGACATTGGTAATACATGCTGGGGGGAACCATCTGTGTTTCCTAAAGATGGCGGAACTAATGACTCTGATGACGACTGATTTGGAGCGCATGATGGGTCTATTTTCGGAGGTGATCTTAGTGTGGACTGAGATAATCCCTTAAATTACATGGCAAGGCGCCAGGGATGTGTTAGCAGTGGAGAAAGCACAGAGAACGGGGAACTAGGCTGGGGTGGTCGTGTGGCATAGGCAGCTGGAAGGGGACAATAGTCGGTTGATGGAGGAAGGAGTGCATCTTAACGACATAGGTCTTGATACATTTTTGGCAGAGTTGCAGGATGGGGTCGAGCAGGCTTTGTGGTGATTGGTGCATGGTGTAGATTTACACCAGCCCCTTCGTGGTGGTGTTTTTCAGCAAAAGTTGGAGAGTACGGATCGGAGACAGACTGTCCTCCTGGAGATGGGGGTGCATACCAGAGCCAGCGTTTTACCCTTTTTACTGATTTAAAGTAAAGTTAAAGGGTTGAGTTTTCATGGAGATGAAAGTAAAATAAAGCTGTGGCCGACCCCTGCCAACAAAGAATATGGTCTCCTGTTATGTTTTTCTTGGGGATCACCCATGGGAGGTGTGGTTATGTGTCATGGGTTATTTCTATATCTGCAGTTTTTTTTCGAGCAGTGTATTTGGTGATGATTGGGAGACAACGTACAAAACCCACTTAGATATATTTGGATACCATCTGTACCTTTTCTATTATCCTTCTGCCAGTAAATAAGCTTTGCAAGATGATTGTAACATTTCAGTGATGCAAACACATCGTGTTTTATAAAAAGAACATTTCCATTAATAATGAGCTGAACTAGAATCATTTCCTAAAAATAAAATGTTAGACATTTGCCAATCACATTGTTGTGTAATAAGTCTCAATTCTCCCTTATTTCACCCTAAACCAAATACAGATTCTCGGAAATGATATAAGAAAAATAGTTTTAATTCTTCATTTACGATGAAGGTCATACATAGTAAATGTAAGAATTTGCACAAACTGTGCAGGCCTTCAGATAAACATTTCCCTTTAATAAGTCATAGTCAGGTCATGAGGATTCTTGTAAAGGAGGCAAAAAAGCATTTATTGCTTTTAGTTGCAATAGGTTAGATGTGGTTGTGATTTCTTAGGCTACATTTACATATTCATGTGACACTTGCATGTGCTGATGTTTTGTTTTTTTTCGGACAGCACACTGACCCATAGAATTTTCCTGATCTATACATATCAGTTTTAACAACAGACCCATGGGATCCATGGGACCAAGACTATAGCGGGCTTTACTCGCAATGACATCGCTAACGAGATGTCGTTGGGGTCACGCAATTCGTGATGCACATCCGGCCTCGTTAGCGACGTCATTGCGTGTGAAACGCACGAACGACCGTTAACGATCAAAATTACTCACCAAATCATTGATCGTTGACACGTAGTTCTAATCCCAATTATCGTTGCTGTTGCAGGACGCAGGTTATTCGTCGTTCCTGCGGCAGCACACATCGCTAAGTGTGACACCGCAGGAACGAGGAACATCACCGTACCTGCGGCCGCCCGCAATGAGGAAGGAATTAGGTGGGCGGGATGTTCCGCCCTTTCATTTCCGCCCCTCCGCTTCTATTGGGTGGCCGCTTAGTGACGTCGCTGTGACGCCGAACGAACCTCCCCCTTAAAGGAGAGATTGTTCGGCGGCCACAGCAACGTCGGTGAAGAGTCGTCGTCGTCGATATAGTTCGCTACGGCAGCTATTGTCGGGGGCGGGGGCCAGCTTCCCTGTCGCGGGGGCTGCTCGGGGAGATTGCGCTCGGATCTGGTGCCTTCTACTCGGGGGCTCGACACGAGTGAAAAGGGGATTTGGTTTCGAGATAGATAGAGTTCGTGATGCCACCCACGGGTTGTTGTGATGGTGGGCACCACCGCTGCTGGTGACGGGGTTCCCGGGAGTGATGGCGGGGAGCAGCTAGGTGTTGACCCCTCCATGGGTAGGGGCTGTTGGTACGGGGGCCCGGTAGGAGGTTGGGTTCCCGTAGGATGGGGTTCGCAGGGTGCAGGGTTGCGGTGCAGCGCAGCGCGGTGCCGGATAGCAGAGTCTCTGGTAAACCAAACGGCTGGATGGACGGGGCCCGCAGCCGGCTGCGGTGTTCTCCCTGGATGTCCTGTCATTTCCCTGCACCTGTGTTTTGTGTCTTGACTCCGATGCCTGGGCACCGGGAGTCCGCTCCCCGACGTATACGTGCCGGTGGAGCCCTTTTGCCCGCAGACGCTGGCCCTTGGATCTCTGGTCCTTGGCGGTGGCACTTATCCGGAACGGTTGGGCTGTTGCCTTCAATCAGAACTTGGGTGGGAATGAACCCCTGAGGTCCAGACCGCAATCTGAAAATTTGACTAAAGGTTGGCTTTAAGCCTAGTCGGGGTCTGAGTACCCTGTCTGGTGCTTGGCTCCAATCGGCTCCCCGGCTCGGCACCGGCAGGCCACCGCCCGACCCCGGTCCTACGGTTCTGCTGATCTTCGCCAACTCCTGCAGACGGCCACCACCGTCTGCCGACCTTGCTGGAAGTGCCTGGGCTTTTGACCCAGACACCAACAGTTTTCACTCCTCTCTCACTACTGCCCACAACGGGACTCTCTCCTAGACTGTTGTGTTTTTCCCGCCTCCAGACTGTGAACTCCTTGGTGGGCGGGGCCAACCACCTGGCTCCGCCTCACCTGGTGTGGACATCCACCCTGCAGGGTGGCAACAAGGGTTTAATGTTTGACTGGTGTAACCTGTCCAGGGAAGGGGGTGTATGGTGTTGTGTAGTGACCTGTGACCCCTGGGGTCCAGGGCATCACTCTATCACCCCATGACGTGCCACAGACGTGGGCAGGTGCTATTGCTTGTGAAATCGCTAGCGATGTCGCAGCGTGTAAAGCCCGCTTATGACTTATTCTCATCCATACTACAGATCAGACTTGGCCATTAAAGATGTTGTCCAACACTTAGACAACCCCTTCCCATTCCCCATGATTGGTCTTAATAAAATAAAAAAAGCCTATGCTCACCTCCCGTACCAGCGCTGTTACATTGGTGGCTAGTGTTTCCTGGGCTCACCTGAGGTTATGACTTCACGCGAGTTCCTTGAACAATCACTGCTGCCTTCTCTCTTCCTGACTTCGGACAAATTAGTAATCAGGAAGTGAGCGGCAGCCGCATCTCTCCCTTGCTGTTGATTAATCAGTTTTCCAACAGCGGGGAGAGAGAAGAGGGCAGTCACAACCTCACATGAGCTCTGGGAATGCAAGCCCTGACATCAATGGAACAGCAATGGCATAGGGGGTAAGTGTAAACTTTTTTATTTTAATTGGGACAAACATGGGGAATAAGAAGAGGTTGTCCAAGTAGTGGACACTTCAGTGACAAGGCAAGAATATGCATAACTAATGATATATAAAATAGTTCCAAGTCAAATTTTTTTTAAGTGATAGCCAAGATGATGGTCTATAAAATGAATGTAGTCTCACAATCGAAGCTGTAGTGGGTGGTGAGGTATGGAACCTGAAAGTCAAAAGTTGAAAACATTGTTACCCTTTTGCTCACTAGTGTACAGTAAGACAAGCTTTGAGTTTCACAAATCTCATGCTTGGATCCTTCACTTTCATGAATGTGTGAATTTGTAAAACTCTATGATTTTAACCCTTTTACGACCAAGGATGTACCGTTATGTCCTTGGTCGTATAGAAGTAATCACCGCCAGCTGCGCCTGCTTGCCACTTAGATCACGCTGTAAAAATATGATAGCGTGATTTAAATGGCCACACTGGAAATTGTGCCATTTTCCGCCAACACTGGCGGCCCCATGATGGAGGAAGCTGGTTTTTGCCATGGTAGCGACAAGTCATGTGATGACTCCTGTCGCTATCATGACATATTTCCTGTGCGAGCCGACAGAGCACCGGTTTACACAGCAACGCTACATTTCTGCTGATCATAGCTGTGCAGCTCTGATCAACTAGGGGGACTAGTAAAATAAAAAAATGTAAAAAAAAAAAGTTTTTTAAAAATATGAAAAAACTAAAAGTTAAAATCACCCCCCCATTCTCTCCATTGAAAATAAAAGTTAAAAAATGTAAAAAATTAGACATTTTCCACTATCCATGGAAGAGACATAAAAATCCATTTGATTAGCAGGTGTGTGAGACACTATGGTTTCTACAAGTTTTCTTTTTTTATTACTATTATTATTATTATTATTATTATTTGCTCCATAAAGTTGAATTGCCTCCATAGAATAATAAGGCTCTGAAGATGGTTGAAGTGTAGGCAATTATGCTTGTATTTGTAAGCTGATATGAGATAGTGGAACATGAAGTGGCTTTCAGATGATAGCTGCTCCATTGTGTTTTTTCTCCTTATCACAGAATTTTGCATATAGATGACTTTTAGTAGAAGGAGAAAAGGAATGTGAAACCCATGGAACACCAAAGACCTGATAAGATACAAGTGAGAGAAAATGGCATAACCTAGGTTTAGAAAAAAATGATGTCTTTATTGCTATGAGCAAACTAAAGCAAGGCTTTCTAATTCTACCACTCCTACTTTTGCTGTTGTGAAAGTCTTTCTTTCCATTGTTTTCAGTACTGATTCACATCTCACTGACTCATTGTAATCAATTTATTATAACTGCTCTGAGCATACCCATGGCACATATGGCGATTCCTTCTGTTATACAAAGGCTACAAAAGCTATATACATATTTCATAGCCAGAGTTCTGACCCTTGGATCTCCCATTGATCAGAAAAATGGTAGCACACACAGGTGGCCATATAGACAAAATGCCATGCTAATATAGCAAAAAGTGGAGTAACATGTAAACCCTTCTGGTCAGCGGGGTCTCCTCGCTCTTGCCTATAGATTGTAAGCTCTTATGGTCAGTAGGGTTTTCTCACTCTTTCTTGTAGATTGTAAGCTCTTATGGTCAGTAGGGTCTTCTCACTCTTGCCTGTATAAGCTCTTATGGTCAGCGGAGTCTTCTTGCGCTTGCCTGTAGATTGTAAGCTCGTTTGTTCATTGGGGTCTTTTCTCTCTTGCCTGTAAATTTTAAGCTCTCAGGCTATGTGCCCACGGGAGCTTGTTTGTGCGGATTTTGCCACGGATAACCTGCGGATTTTTCTGGATTTTCCAGATAAATCCGCAGGTTTTAGCATGTACAGTCACTCTCCATGTTATCCTATGGGACATGGGGAGTGCTGTGTCCACGCTGCGGAAAGTGCGTCTGCCGAACATGCTGCGGATGTCCGCATCTGCAGGTATAATTGCATGTCAACTATTCATGCGGAATTACCTGCGGATGTCTCGGCCCTTCGCTATGGAGATAGAGGCCGGGACGTCCGCAGGTAAGCCACATGAATCTCCGCATGTTTCCCGCAGCTATTCCGCTGTAATCTTGCAGCTAAAAATAGCTGCGGACGCTGGCGGGTAGCTGCGGGAAACATGCGCTCGTACCTGCAGATACATCCGCAGGTACCAGCGTCCGTGGGCACATAGCCTTATGGTCAGTGGGGTCTTCTCGTTCTTTCCTGTGGAGTGTAAACTCTTATGGTCAGCAGGGCCCGCACTCTCCATTTCTTTTGTAGAGTGTAAGCTCTTATGGTCAGCGGGGTCTTCTTGCTCTTGCCTGTAGATTGTAAGCTCTTATTGTCAGTGGGGTCTTCTCTCTCTTGCCTGTAGATTGTAAGCCCTTATAGTCAGCGGGGTCTTCTCGCTCTTGCCTGTTGATTGTAAGCGCTTATGGTCATCGGGGTCTTCTCACTCTTGCTTGTAGATTGTAAGATTTTATGCTCAGTGGGGTCTTCTCGCTCTTGCCTGTAGATTGTAAGCTCTTATGGTCAGCGGGATCTTCACGCTCGTGCCTGTAAATTGTAAGCTCTTTTGGTCAGCGGGGTCTTCTCGCTCTTGTCTGTAGATTGTAAGCTCTTATGGTCAGTGGGGTCTTCTTGCTCTTGCTCGTAGATTGTAAGCTCTTATGGTCAGCGGAGTCTTCTCACTCTTGCCTGTAGATTGTAAGCTCTTTTGTTCATTGGGTCTTTTCTCTCTTGCCTGTAAATTTTAATCTCTTATGGTTAGTGGGGTCTTCTCGTTCTTTCCTGTAGAGTATAAGCTCTTTTGGTCAGTGGGGTCTCCTCGCTCTTGCTTGTAGATTGTAAGCTCTACAAGCTTTTCAGTATTGACACTTGTGCAAATTCATTCATGCAAATCAAATTTGGGTTGGAAAATTTGTTAAAATTGGCAAATTTGAATGTAAAGGATCTGCTCATCTCTAGTATTGACCCCCACTGACAGTCAATTCTGGGTCATCAATATGTGGCTTTCAGAAAACACGTTTGACATGTTGTGCACAGTTCATCTGATTAGTATCCCTTGCAGATACCTTCTTAATATGAATTGCTTCAGATTGATGAACATGAGGGCAAACATTAGTTCACAACAAAATCAGCAATAATCCTGGACAGCATCCGCAAATTACATATACATTGAATATTTAGTATAGGAAAATTACGTAAATGCCACCTTCAACTCTGAATAAATAACTAACGTTTTTGTCATTGGTTTCTGCATTATGTTAGAAGATTTCACAATCCTGTCATATGTACTGGTGGGAGGCACAGCACTGACGTCTCCATATTTTAAAATGTTCTTGTACCATCTGTGCCAGCCTGCAGCCAGCTGACAGATCACATCTATGGCACGTGAGCACTTGGCTGCACCATTACATAATTTCGCAATTGGTTTTGTCAGAAGAATTGGCGTGAATCAAAGTAGAGAACTAAAAGTCACACCTTCCCCTTTGGCAACGCATGAACCAGTCCTGAAATGTCTTCACCATAACAGCTCATTTGCACACATGTTATTCTGAAAGCGAAAGAAACTGAAGTGCCCCTTCATAGACTAAGTGAAACTGACCATAAAGTGGGCACACTAGATCTCCTAACATATCTAATGTGGGAAATGTTTGTATTCATCATGAAATGACCATTCTAGGGTACTTTTTCTTTTAAAGAAGTTACATAATGAAGTTGTATCTAGAAATGCATGAATAATTGACCACTGGCTGTGACTGTAGGGTTAGGCAGGCTTTGTTGTCGTGTTTTTTGTTACCATGGAAACATATGAAACTACACTAGAGCTGTATACGCAAAATAATAGGATATCTTTAAAAAAATTATTTTTTTAAATGTTCCTTACATGAAAGAAAAAAAAACCCTCAGTACATAATTGTAGCTTTCTTTCAAAATACCCTTTTTTTAAAAAAAAAAATAAAATAAAAAATAATAATAATAAATCATTCTTTTTATATTCTATGGATAGTGAATGTGAGAAATTTAAAATTGCTGATTACAAATCATCAGTTGAAAAGGTCCAAAATGCAGTTGTCAAATATCACGGACGCATTTGTGCTGCCCCCATGCCAGCAGCCGGCGTTGCTCGGATCCGGACCTTCAGGGGTTGTGGCTCGAGGGTCTCCAGACCAGGGGGCCTCGCAGACACGCCGAATAAAATGGGGGACGTAGATGTACGAGCTAGGCCGTAATAGGTTTGTGACGCCACCCACGGTGTGTGGTGAGGTGGAAGACCACCGCTGCTGTTACGGGGCACCTGGGGGAGATGTTGTGCAGCAAGATGTTAACCCCTACGTGGGCAGGGATGGTGGCCCCGGGACCCGCTGGCTCTGGTGCAGGGGGAATGACGACCGCAGGGTGTGCTGGTGTACTCACAGTTAGTAAAACACACAAGTCTCTGGTAAACCAAGGTGATGGTGGCCGGTTCCGCAGCCGGTTGTGTTCTGGTCCCCCACCCGGCTGGTGGTCTCTATCCTTTTCCTGTACTGCTTTAAGTAGAGATGACTTCCCAGTTTGAAATATAGGAGTCCGCTGGATGTGGCCTAAGGAGCCGTGCCCGTAGTCGCTGGCCCGTGGGATCTATGGGCCCTGGCGGTGACCTCTTATCCCTAATCGGTGGGCTGTTGTCTTCTATGAGGGACTTTGGGTGGGACAGGACCTCTAGTCCTGGCCTCAATCGGTTAATGAACCAGTTCCACTTGTTTCTGGTTCCTGGCTTCAGGGTCCGAGTACCCCCCTTTGTGCTATGGTTTCCGGGTCGGTTCCCCGTGTCGATACCGGCGGGCTACAACCCTGGCCCGGTCCACCTCGGTTCTACCAAGCCATCTTCCCATCTCCTGTTGACGGAGACCACCGTCTGCCTCCTAGCCAAGGCACCAGGGCTCCTACCCTGGCACTGTTCAACTTGGACTTGACTGCTGGAGCTACCCCTAGCTCCAGCCCAAACTCCTCTCCAACTGAACTTTAAAGCAATCTGAACTTAACTTCCTGTTTTTCCGCCCTGGGCCGTCTAAACCCCTGGGTGGGCGTGTCCAAACCGCCTGGTCACGCCCACTGGTGTGTCTATCTGTCCCTAAGGGGGGGTGACTAGGGTTTACCGGTTGGCTGTGTGTTTCCTAGTGGGGGAAGGTGTTATGCAGGGGCCTATTTGTGACTACCTGGTTTTGCCAGGGCGTCCCACATTAATGCACCTGTATTACAGATGCAAGTCCAGCAATGTTTTCTAAAGAACCAGAAGTGACAGCGCTTTAGGGAACTAATTGTTAAGTCTGCATAAAAGTGGCAGTAATACACTGAGGTGAAACTGAGCCTAGTCTGTTTGATCCAACGTCTGCATAGTGTTTGCGGTAACCCTGTGCATTGAAAACTGATGAATGTTTGAAAATTACTATACTTAGTGCAAATCAATTTGGAGGTCCCAATCTTTGCCAATGTCAGTGTCGCGGGCGGAGGGGTTGGGAACGCCGCTCGCCTGGGAATCGCTGGCGCTCGGGTCCGGTGCTTCTGCTCCTCGGTGGCTCGAGCACGGGGCCGGACCCGGGGGCTCGAGCAGCGCCTCCTCGCCCACGAGTGAAAAGGGTGGGAGGTTAGTGGTGGGATGTCAGTCGTGACGCCACCCACGGGTTGTGGTGATGGTGGGCACCACCGCTGCTGGTGACGGGGAATCCCAGGAGCGATGGCGGAGAGCAGCTGAGGTGTTGACCCCTCCATGGGTAGGGGCTGTTGGTCCCTGGGCCCCGGTTGGGGAGAGGAGGTAGGAAGGAGGGTATAGGTGCAGGTGCCGGTGCGGGGAGGCAGCGTGGGCGCGGGTGCAACGTTGCGATGCAACGAGGTGCCGGATGGCACTCTTGTACTCACTCAGACACAGAAGGACAGAATCTCTGGTAAACCAAACAGCTGGATGGACGGGGCCCACAGCCGGCTGCGGTGTTCTCACTCTCCCTGGACGGGTTGATGGTGGCTGTCGTTTGCTGCACCTATGTATGTGTATTTGACTCCTATGGCTTCCCACGGGTAGTCCGCTCCCCGGCGTGTACGTGTCGGGAGAGCCCGGTTTGCCCACAGGCGCTGGCCCTTGGATCTCTGGCCCTTGGCGGTGGCTCTTATCCGGACGGGTTGGGCTGTTGCCTTCTGACGGGGCTTGGTTGGGAATGAACCCCTGAGGTCCAGACCGCAATCAGAGAATTTGACCTTTTCGGCGGCTCCTAGCCTAGTCGGGGTCTGAGTACCCTGCCTTGGTGCTTGGCTTCAATCTGCTCCCCGGTTCGGTACCGGCGGGCCACCGCCCGACCCCGGTCATACGACTCCGCTGACCTCCACCAACTCCTGCAGATGGCCACCACCGTCTGCCGACCTTGCTGATCGTGCCTGGGCTCCAACCCAGACACACACAGTGCTTACTCCTCACACTTCCACTCTCAACTACTCAACTCCACTAACTACTTTTTCCCGCCTCCAGGCCTGTGAACTCCTCGGTGGGCGGGGTCAACCGCCTGGCTCCACCCCACCTGGTGTGGACATCAAGCCTGGAGGGTGGCAACAAGGATCTTGCTTGACTGGTGTCACCTAACCAGGAGAGGGTGTGTGTGTGTGTGTGATGTTATACTGTGACCCCTGGGGGTCCAGGGCGTCACATCAGTAGTCTGTGGCCTCTGCAGAGAAGCTTTAAAAACCACCTCCCACCGCATCCAAAGCCAGTCAGTCACAATGTCATTGTTGTGAGCTGATGTTGCACTGTATGAGGGTGGCTAGGCCCGTGTGCCCCTGACTTGAAGGCACCAAACTTTATTGAATCATAATAATGTGAGCTGTGTTTATGTATGCAGTGCAATTATAGATAAAGTATGTGTGGCCAGCTAGTGGCCGGGTTAAGTACTGCTCCCTGGTAAAAAAAAAAAAAAAGGTTCTGCCTGGTGACAGGAGGGCTTCGACAAGGAACAATTAAGTTCTACAGGTCACTTTCTGTTAGGCCATGCATATCAGAGTTCCTGTCCCTGTATGGTGCACAGATGGAGTACGGCTTGGCAGTCCGCCTGATCTAATAGTATGGGCGTCACCTAATAGGCTGCGGGCTTGTGACTGTGCATCTGCATATGTGAACAGCGCTCTATGCAAGCCATCAGTGTGAAGTTTTATCATCCAGCAATTGCCCCCTCCATGTTTTGAAAGTGTGTGTGTGATTTGCTCCTCCTGCACCTGTGATGCCTCCACTTAGTGGGGGTTTAGCTGTATCCTGCTAGAGAATTAGTTTTTGGCACTGGGCGGTGTACAACTGCTGCCTTTTTTGCCTTAAGTACTGAAGGACTGAGCCCCTTGCTCGCAACTACTGCACAGCACCGCACTGGCTAATGAAAAGAAGAGCTGCAGATGTCATCATTTATAAAGGCCATTTTCAGGGCTCACATCCAGTGGCCAGAAATCACTTATGTGTTTGATGGACTGGGTCATGCAAATTGTTTTTCATCGTCAATAAAAATCACATTTTGAGAGAAACAAGCATCAACAAGATACAATTAATTTAACTAAACGCATAAATAGTGTTTATGACTATAATTCTACAAAATAGATATTATAGTTGTCGCGGGCGGAGGAGGGGACGCCGCGCTCTCCCACTGCTCGGGTCCGGCTGCCGCTGCTGCCGCGGCCTGCTGCTGCTCGGTGGCTCGAGCGATGGGCCGGATCCCAGGGCCTCTAGCGGCGCTCCTCGCCTGTGAGTGAAAGGGGTTTGGTTGTGGGGATTGTTTATTGTTCGTGACGCCACCCACGGTTGTGGTGATTGTGTGGACACCACCGCTGCTCTGGCTGGGGATCCCGGGAGTGGTGGTATGGAGCAGCCAGTTGTTGATTTGCCCCTCCGTGGGTAGGGGATTGGTGGTTCCGGGGCCCAGTGATGGGTTTGGGATGGTGGACAGGCGGGTTATGGGGCCTGTGGAGGTGCAGGGGCGCAGGGGCAGCGTTGTGCCGCACGGCACGGAGGTACTCACTCAGCCAGTAAACACGACACAGTTCTCGGTAAACAAACGGCTGGTTGGACGGGTCCCTCGGATGGTCACGGTGCTGATGTTCCCTGCAGTTGACGGTGACGGTCTCTTCCCTGCACCTATGTGTAGCTTGTTGGTAGCGATGGGTTCCCACCGGTAACCCGCTCCCCAGCTAGGATATGAGCCGGAGGA
Source organism: Anomaloglossus baeobatrachus (assembly GCF_048569485.1). Classification (NCBI taxonomy): domain Eukaryota; kingdom Metazoa; phylum Chordata; class Amphibia; order Anura; family Aromobatidae; genus Anomaloglossus; species Anomaloglossus baeobatrachus. The sequence goes on from NC_134354.1 coordinate 218,581,359, forward strand.
GCCCTTCTCTTGCCCGCAGGCGCTGGCCCTGGGAAACTGGTGCCTTGGCGGTGGCGGTGTCTCCCCTTGATGGTTGGACTGTTGCCTTCAAACGGGACTTGGTTGTTGGGAGACAGTCGTCCCCTTCACTGACGGATTTGGCAAATTATGGCGACTCCTAGCCTTGCCGGGATCCGAAAGGCCCCTGCCCTGGTGCTGACTAATCTTTGTATACCGCTCCGGTACCGCCGGGCCACCACCCGTCCACGGTCCTTTCGGCAACCTCCGATCAGTCTCGCCTGCAGACAGTCACCGCCGTCTGCCAACCTTGCTGTCTCAGTCCGGGGCACACACCCGGACTAACTTCAGGCTTTCTTTCTGTCACTTTTCTCCTTCTCCACTTTCCTTCCTTCTCCTCCACTGTTTACTCTTTCACTTCCCTAGCTTAACTCCTCAAACTCCCAACTCTATCTGCCTGGTTTTCCCGCCTCCAGGGCTGTGAACTCCTCGGTGGGCGGAGCCAACCGCCTGGCCCACCCCCTGGTGTGGACACCAGCCCCTGGAGGAAGGCAACAAGGATTTTAGTTTTGACCTCGGTGTACCTGCAGGGAATGTGGGGTGCGTGTGGTGTTGTGACCTGTGACCCCTGGCTTGCCCAGGGCGTCACATCATCACTGCCAGCCAAGCCTTCTACTATCTACTGGAATGGATCTAGTGGAATGAGTCATTTCTTTGACAGTCGTCATTCGTTGTATCAGATTAATTATTTATAGTCATCAATATGGCTATACCTCAATTAATTAGAATTAATCTGAGAAGTGGAGGAAATATTTTAAGCTTTGGTAAAGGTGGGATGAAGAAAATTCAAAATTTCTCTGGATGGCTTTAGTGTAGAAACTTTACTAATTATGGTGATGATAGGCCTATAAAAATGGAGCATTAGATGGTGATGATTAGTTGTTTATAGACTCATAAACGAGCTCTAAAACTGAAGGGTTATCCTATAAGTAAAGTTAAAGGGGGTGGTAATTTTCATTCCAAATCTCTATCTACTTAATGCTATAATCTAAACTAATTTATAATGTAAATTAATTAAAAATTCCCTCTCCTTCACCCACAACACTATCTGCTTTTCCTTCTTTTTCTACTTTTTGATGATGCTTTATTTGAAAACCCCAGTACATGCTGAGATACTCAAACATAGGATCATCATGGGGTAGTGGCTGCAGTTATTTCCGCAACCTCTGCCTCCTCACTCATACAAAGCGTCATCAGTCATCATCTCGTTTCAGATAAATGCAAATAAGAAAGCCGCGGAGACACCATCACGTGTTTCTCAACGCTGACAGGAAACTAGCCAGGTCTTTCACCGGGAAGGGACAACCACGGGAAGGGCAGTCTCCAGTCAAGGAGACCACCTATACCAAACATGGTATCCATCCACAGACAGCCGTTTCGGGGTATTTGCCCCTCATCAGTGTGGAGTAGGACTCTGGCTAGTGGGGGCAATGCCTAGTAAAAGACTACTTAAGCAAGCATTGTTGACCTTAGGGAGATCAACATATCCACTGCGGAGACACCATCACGTGTTTCTCAACGCAGTGATTCTAGAGCAACGCCCCCTGGGAAGTATGCAAATAAGAAAGCCGCGGAGACACCATCACGTGTTTCTCAACGCTGACAGGAAACTAGCCAGGTCTTTCACCGGGAAGGAACAACCACGGGAAGGGCAGTCTCCAGTCAAGGAGACCACCTATACCAAACATGGTATCCATCCACAGACAGCCGTTTCGCGGTATTTGCCCCTCATCAGTGTGGAGTAGGAATCTGGCTAGTGGGGGCAATGCCTAGTAAAAGACTACTTAAGCAAGCATTGTTGACCTTAGGGAGATCAACATATCCACTGCGGAGACACCATCACGTGTTTCTCAACGCAGTGATTCTAGAGCAACGCCCCCTGGGAAGTATGCAAATAAGAAAGCCGCGGAGACACCATCACGTGTTTCTCAACGCTGACAGGAAACTAGCCAGGTCTTTCACCGGGAAGGAACAACCACGGGAAGGGCAGTCTCCAGTCAAGGAGACCACCTATACCAAACATGGTATCCATCCACAGACAGCCGTTTCGGGGTATTTGCCCCTCATCAGTGTGGAGTAGGAATCTGGCTAGTGGGGGCAATGCCTAGTAAAAGACTACTTAAGCAAGCATTGTTGACCTTAGGGAGATCAACATATCTACTGCGGAGACACCATCACGTGTTTCTCAACGCAGTGATTCTAGAGCAACGCCCCCTGGGAAGTATGCAAATAAGAAAGCCGCGGAGACACCATCACGTGTTTCTCAACGCTGACAGGAAACTAGCCAGGTCTTTCACCGGGAAGGAACAACCACGGGAAGGGCAGTCTCCAGTCAAGGAGACCACCTATACCAAACATGGTATCCATCCACAGACAGCCGTTTCGGGGTATTTGCCCCTCATCAGTGTGGAGTAGGAATCTGGCTAGTGGGGGCAATGCCTAGTAAAAGACTACTTAAGCAAGCATTGTTGACCTTAGGGAGATCAACATATCCACTGCGGAGACACCATCACGTGTTTCTCAACGCAGTGATTCTAGAGCAACGCCCCCTGGGAAGTATGCAAATAAGAAAGCCGCGGAGACACCATCACGTGTTTCTCAACGCTGACAGGAAACTAGCCAGGTCTTTCACCGGGAAGGAACAACCACGGGAAGGGCAGTCTCCAGTCAAGGAGACCACCTATACCAAACATGGTATCCATCCACAGACAGCCATTTCGGGGTATTTGCCCCTCATCAGTGTGGAGTAGGAATCTGGCTAGTGGGGGCAATGCCTAGTAAAAGACTACTTAAGCAAGCATTGTTGACCTTAGGGAGATCAACATATCCACTGCGGAGACACCATCACGTGTTTCTCAACGCAGTGATTCTAGAGCAACGCCCCCTGGGAAGTATGCAAATAAGAAAGCCGCGGAGACACCATCACGTGTTTCTCAACGCTGACAGGAAACTAGCCAGGTCTTTCACCGGGAAGGAACAACCACGGGAAGGGCAGTCTCCAGTCAAGGAGACCACCTATACCAAACATGGTATCCATCCACAGACAGCCGTTTCGGGGTATTTGCCCCTCATCAGTGTGGAGTAGGAATCTGGCTAGTGGGGGCAATGCCTAGTAAAAGACTACTTAAGCAAGCATTGTTGACCTAAGGGAGATCAACATATCCACTGCGGAGACACCATCACGTGTTTCTCAATGCAGTGATTCTAGAGCAACGCCCCCTGGGAAGTATGCATCATCTCGTTTCAGGGCCTGGGCTAGTTCCTGCTCTGCCACTTTGTGATGTCCACAATGTCAGTGTCAGTGCATGGTGTCAGAACAACTGGCATACCGACACCAGTGCCGCCCCCTTAAGTGATGACACGGGCGGGGCTGGATGGTCTTAGAATGCATATTAACAGTGCGCTCTGGTGCCAGCTCATTACTACTGATCTGAGTTGGCAAAGGAAAGCACGCTGTCATTATGCACATTGCACAGTGAGAGAGTAGGGACTAGCCCAGCCACTGAAATGAGCTTCACTGATGATGCTTTGTTTTAGGGCACGCTCACACAAGCGTGAAAAACGGATGAGTACAATGTGAGAAAATCTTTGCATTGCACTCTGACCAATGTTAGTCAATGAGGGAGAGCAGTTGGTAAGCTTTTCTCGCATCCAACATGCTGCGATTTTCTGCGAGAGCCATATTACTCGAAACCAATTCAAGTGAATGGGTGCGAGAGAAACATCGGACTGCACTGGGATGTTATCCTAGTGCAGTGCAATATACGCACAGGCTGACAATGGAGGAGATAGGGGGATTAACCCCTCCCTCTCCTCCGCAGCACCCACCCTCAGCTTCACAGCTCCCAATTGCAAGATCGAGCCACAGTCACATGACACTCGGCTCATGCTCGCAGTAGAGCCTGAGTTGGGGGTCATTAGCATATCGCATACGATGTTCTCGCATCGGATGCCATATGCTAGTGTGAGTCCAGCCTTAGGGAGAGCGTCATCAAAAATTAGATAATAAAATAAATAAAAGCAGTTAGCTAGTGTAGTGAGGGTAGCCTGCCCAAAAGTCCACAAAGTTGCTGGACAGTCAGTAAAAATAGGGCAGGTTTTTGCCTTGTCCATACAAAAAAAATTGAGGCTTCTGTGATATTTTGAGGCCGAGGAAATTACACTGATTACTTTGACTGTAATGATCATCATTTTACATTATTCAGTGAATGCATGATGACTCCATATCAGAATTATGGGCTGTAGCAATGAATCACTTGGGATTATAATGATTTATTGTGGTTTTCAAATGTGTCTGCAAAAAATATTGTACGCCCATAATTTTTCAATAAAGGCTACTTTACACGCTGCGATATCAGTCCCGATATCGCTAGCGTGGGTACCCGCCCCCATCTGTTGTGTGACACGGGCAAATCGCTGCCCGTGCCGCCAACATCGCGCAGACCCGTCACACATACTTACCTGCCCGGCGACGTCGCTGTGACCGGCGAACTGCCTCCTTTCTAAGGGGGCGGTCCGTGCGGCGTCACAGCGACGTCACTGAGCGGCCGCCCAATAGCAGCGGAGGGGCGGAGATGAGCGGGACGTAACATCCCGCCCACCTCCTTCCTTCCTCATAGCGGCCAAAAGGCAGGTAAGGAGAGGTTCCTCGTTCCTGCGGCGTCACACATAGCGATGTGTGCTGCCGCAGGAGCGACAAACTACATCGTTACTGCTGCAGTAACGATAATCGAGAATGGACCCCCATGTCACTGATGAGCGATTTTGCACGTTTTTGCAACGATGCAAAATCGCTCATCGGTGTCACACGCAGCAACATCGCTAATGCGGCCGGATGTGCGTCACAAATTCCGTGACCCCAACGACTCCGCATTAGCGATGTCGTAGTGTGCAAAGCCCGCTTAAGTTGTCCAGAAAAAAATAAAATTTAAGTTGGCAACCTTGAGTAAGGGAAGGAGGGGGATTTTCCTTAGCAGTAATATCTATATTCATACATTCATGGTTTTCATGCTTTAGAACTTCAGATAGCAAACTGTCTTTTTTGTCATTTTATGTCATGTTCAGTTATGCACCTGTTCACATTGCAGTTTGGTGAGTGCCGTCAGTCTTTCTGTCTATCTATATAGAGTTTGAGCACCTACATAGCCCTTCTATATACAATATGAGTCCCCACATAACCCCCTGTATACAGTATGAACCTCCACAGTCTCCTAAATACAGTATTTGCCACCACATAGCCCCTCTATATACAATGTGAGCCCCCACATAGCCATTCTATATACACTGTGAGCCCCCACATAGTCTATATACAATTTGAGCTGCCTCATAGCCTCTCTTTATACAGTTTGAGTCCCCACATAGGCCCCTATATACAGTAGCGCTGATGGGAGTGGGGAATGGCGCATTTTCCACTGGCACATGTTAATTCCTGCTGTCAGAGATTTACAGTGTGATTTAACTGACTAATAGCCGTGAGCGGATCTCTGTTCCACCTGTGGCTACTAGAGGCATATATCAGCTTATCAGATCAGCCGAAATATGAAGGGAAACATGTGGTCTTGGCCTTTGAGCGCATACTAAAGCAAGGGATACCACATAGGACGTGTCAGTATGTCCAAGGTCACGAAGGGGTTAAATAGGACCTGTCACTTGCTAAAAAAAAGATAAATACCTTCTAAAAATTTTAGAGCTTCCTTGATTCTGAATCTTTTCTCCGTTTTGTGTTGTGCCACTCCATTGCAGAAATATTCATATTTATTACTCTTGGAAAGCAGTATGTGAAATCTCTGCTTGTAGTGGAACTGGGTGTTCCTTCACAGTTTTCTTTGTAGGCATTCTTTACATGTCTCTCAAATGCTACCAATCACAACTTGACAGTATAGATGTTACATCTCCACCGGAGTCAGCTCCATCGACTTTTGCTTTGATCATAGGCAAAGCCGTTTTCCTGCCGTTGATGGTGCTGGTGGTGGGAGAGGAGTCGATGCCAGCGGTGCTGATGGGCACAGGCTCTGCTCAGCCACTGGGCTGGATTTCCCTGGGATCTGCAGTACCACTGGCTGACTGTAGGTGGTGTGTGTCTTCCCGCTGAAGTTACAATCATTTAGCTACAACCAACTGGAAGACACCACACCCTTCTTATTCCCCCTCCTGTTTGCTGACCACCGCCATAGATAGTTCTGTATTCCTAGTTCCTGTTTTGTTTGTATAGTGATTCCTGTGCGCTGACCTCTGCTTGTTTTCTAACTACCCTCCTGTCTGTTTTTTTTGTACCTTGCTGCCAGTCCTGGATTTGACCTCTGTTTTGTTTCCTCATTACGCCCTTGCCTGCCGATTCTGTTCCTGTATTGCATTTCCTGGTTTTAGACCCTGCCTAACTACCATGCACTACAGCCTACCACAGGTGGTGATCTCTGGGGCTCTGTGTAATTCCAAATTCCTGTATAGGGGTTAAAGGGTTGCAGAGTTCTCGGGGTCCTGCTTTGTGAACGGTTTTCCTTTAGCCTCCCTTTACAGCCAGTCTGAGTCTGTGGCTCCAGGCAGGCGTTACAATAGATTCTGCCTAGATGGGACTGGCAACATCTAAAGGCCGCTTTACATGCTACAATATATCTAACGATATGTCATCGGGGTCACGTCGTTAGTGATGCACATCCGGCCTCGTTTGACATATCGTAGCGTGTAACACAAATGAGCGACTGTGAACGGGCAAAAATACTCACCTTATCGTTGCTTGTTGACACGTCGCTCATTTTCAAAAAATCGAACGTCCTTCTGTGCTCCGGTTATTCATCGTTCCCGAGGCAGCACACGTCGCTCCGTGTGAAACCCCGGGAACGATGAACTGCAGCTTACCTGCGGCCTCCGGCAATGTGGAAGGAAGGAGGTGGGCGGGATGTTTACGTCCCGCTCATCTCCTCCCCTCCGCTTCTATTGGTCGGCCGCTGTGAGACGTCGCTGTGATGCCGAAGGTCCCTCTCCCTTCAGGAAGAGGATGTTCGCCGCCCACAGTGAGGTCATTTGTGAGGTAAGTACGTGTGACGGGGGTGACCAAGTTTGTACGACACGGGCAACAAATTGCCCGTATCGCACAAACGATGGGGGCGGCTGCGATTGTACATGCGAACGCACGATAAATTGATACGTGTAAAGCAGCCTTTAGAATGAGAGTTAAAAGTGCATGCCCAAAGAGAAAACTGTGAAAAAAAGCTTGGTTGCACTACAAGCAGAGATTTCACATTATGCTCCAAAAGCAACAAATGTAAATATCTGTGCAATGAAGTAATCTAGTGCAAAATGGAAATAAAGCAACTGAATTAGAAGAGCATAAAGCTCACCAATCAGCAGGATTTTCATATATAACCTAAAGCCAGTGCTATACTGGCACTATCATGCGGTTTCTATGCATAACTTTAGGTGTCAGCTAGGATATTTATGTTTTGAAACACACAAATAAAGATTGTAAAATAAACAGTTTTTTGATTGACAGCAGCTGCTAATAGCTGGGATTGGATTTGATAGTGATTCCCGCCCCCCTGCCCCCCTGTTCCTCCCGTATCTATTATTTATGCTAATTCCATTCTAGAAGTGTTTTACTAATGGTTGGGTAGATGCTAGAATGTACGGGCTCCTGACAGAAATGATGTAACTTGTCATGTGATGGGGCGTGTTCAAAATGCAGCCCGTTGTTTCCAGCCCGACATTTCCAGATGGAATAAACATTGTTTTTCGAAGTCCATGTGGGCATAAAGTTGATTAAAATAGAAGTGGCGGCCTGGGGGTAAGACCTGCATGATTATAGTGGACAGAAAGAAACATTGCCAAGCCCACCAACCAAGCCGGTCACGCCCACCAACCAAGCGGCCACGCCCACTAACCTGTCATGAGCCCATCAATTCTAGACTCAACCATTTTGAAACACAGGCAAGGGAAGTTTGTAAATGAACAGTATTTTTGATTGGTAGCAGGTACCGAGCAGCTAATAGCTGGGGTGGGTATTCATAGTTATTCCAGCCCCCCTTCCTGTCCGTCCTCCCTCTATGTATTATTTATGCTAATTCTATTATAGACGTTTGTGGCTATAAATCAGGGTGGCTAAAAGGACCTGTGATGACATCATACCCATGTGACCAGAAGAGACGGGGCCTCAGCCAACAGAAAAATAATGTTGCTTCCTGGTATCACCTATGTTGGCTGAGGCCCCGTCCCTTCTGGTCACATGGGTATGACATCAGCACAGGTCCTTTTAGCCACCATGATTTAGCCACAACCATTTCAAAACCTATACATCCGATCTGACAACTCAAGGTATGTATAGAATCAGCATGATTGCGCCAATATAGCACTTGCTTTAGGTTATATAGGAATATCCTGGTGATTAGTGCGCTTTAAGGATGTCTACAAGGTATTTAACTCAATTTTTTGAACAAGTGACAAGTCATCTGTAAATAGGTGTTTTTCTGTAAATTTACAGAAAGTGTGTGTGGGAGTGGGAGTGACACTGTATTTTTTTTGTCATTCCTGAGTAGGAACTCATAAATAATGAAAGGTCCGCAAAAGGAAAACGTCCATGACCCAAGTGCAAAGGTATTATTTTGCTATCAAACATAATGTAATTTTACATTGGTGGATTCATTTATTTATGTCATAAACAATGAGAGCGGAAGCCGTGAGCTCTAAAAATAAAACCACTTTGTAATATTTGTGGTAGGATACAGTGGGTCAGTTCTATCCAGCTCTTATTTCCTGACTATAACAGTCACCAGACAGAAAAAGTCCTCCCTTATGTAATGCTCTGTGTATTATGATTACTACTAACATCATATTTACAAACCGTTTATCGTTCTCTAACAATCAATATTAATTTCCTGTAAGCTCTACCTACAAATAACATTGGCTTCTAATCAGAGTTTCCACCAGTGCCCAAACATGATATTCTATTCTTATTCATATTATTATTCACATTGTTTTTACTATTATTCATATTATTTTTTCAGTTTCTTCTACATGCTGTAAGGTAATTGAGATGTTGCTGAACAACAGGGAGTATGATTAGTCATAGTTCTCTATGGGCAAGTCCTCTTCAACCATGTGCCTTACAATGATTTTGGGTTAGGAAAGAACCCAAAGGCACTGTTACATGGGCTAATTGAGTGGATAAATGTTCATATGAATATTTATCTCTCACCAGTAATCCAACAATCAAATGAACAACAAGCAATCTTTACCAGATATTAAAATCATTGTTTGGTGGCAGCCTACAATAATGAAGCTGTATAGTAACAAATGTGTACACAAATGAACATCAAGTCACGTACAGTGCTTTGAAAAAGTATTCATACAACTTGAACTTTTGCACATTTTTTTTCACGCTTCATCACAAACTTAAAGGGAAGCTGTCAGGTCCCCTATGCACCCAGAACCACAAGCAGTTCTGGGTATATATTGCTAATCCCTGCATAACCGTCCCTGTATACACTAGCATAGATAAAGAGATCTTTAGAAAAAGTATTTCTAAAGATCTTATATCGTATGCTAATAAGGCCAGGGACTAGTCCCCTGGGCATTGCTTCCCTTTCCAGTCACCCCCATTAGCATGTTAGTACGCCCCTGTGGGTGTGCTAACATGCTAATGAATACACAGCGTCACAGGATGATCTCACTCACCTCTCCGCCGCCATCGCGTCAGACGGGCGATTTTGGCTCAGTATGCATGACCCCGGAGTTTGGGTCATGCGCACTATGAAGCCGGGTGTACGCGTCCTGGCTTCAAACTGAAGTAGTGCGCATGACCCAAACTTCGGGGTCATACGCACTAAGCCGAAATTCCCCGTTGGATGCGATGGTGGCAGAGAAGTGAAAGAGATCATATGGTGATGCTGTGTATTCATTAGCATGATAGTACGCCCACAGGAGCGTACTAACATGCTAATAGGGGCGACTGGCAAGGGGAACTAATGCCCAGGGCGCTAGTGCCCTCGCTCATTAGCATATGATAGAAGATCTTTAGAAATAGTTTTCCTAAAGATCTCTTTATCTATGCTAGTGTATACAGGGACGGTTAGCCAGGAATTGGCAATATGCTCCCAGACCTGCTCATGTTTCTGGGTGTATATTGCACCTGACAAGTTCCCTTTAAATATATTTCATGTGATTTACCAATACTAAGTAGCAAATATTTGTGAAGTGTCAAGGAAATGATACATAGTTTTCTAAATATTTGAAAAAAAATAAATTTGAAAATTGTGACTTGCATTAGTATTCAGCGCCCTGAGTCAATACTTTGTAGGTCCACATTTCGCTGCAATTACTGCTGCAAGTCTTTTGGGGTATGTCTCTACCAGCTTTTACATCTAGAGGCTGAAATATTTGTTAATTTTTTTGCAAAATAACTTTAGCTTAGTGAGATTGGATGGAGGCATCTGTGAACAGCAATTTTCAGGTCTTGCCACAGATTGTCAATAGGATTTAGGTCTGGACTGTGACTGGGCCATTCAAACACATATGGTTTGATTGTAACTCTGGCAGTATGTTTAGGGTCATTCCTGGTGAAAGTACGTACCAATCTCACGTCTTTTGCATTCTATAACATGTTTTCCTCCAGATTGTCCTCTATTTAGATTGTCTATCTTCCTATCAACACTGAACAGCAACCCTGTCCATGCTGAAGAAATACATGCTCACAGTATGATGTTACCACCACCATGGTTGATGGTGGGGATGGTGTTTTCAGGGTGAAGTGCAGTGTTAGTGTTCTGCCACACCTAACATTTTGCATTTAACCCAAAAAGTTTGACTTTGGTCTAATTTGAGCAGAGTACCTTCTTCCAGATGCTTTGGTCAGATGAGAACAAAGTAGAACTACTAAGTATGTATATTGCAATTGCTATTAACACATTATACTCATGTCACGGTACTGCGCCATGGGCCTGGGCTTACCTTGGAGGGACGTAACTAAGCAACTACCTTGTTTTGACTAGAGCCTCTGATAGTGAGGTTAGGCTTGTGTTAGAAGGTAGCCACCAGGTACCACTCCAGGGTAGTCTCCGGTTCTGCAGCAGCTGAACCCATGGGACAACAGAGAAGATACAGAGTCCGGGTCACTGATAGGACAGCTGGTTCTGACTAGACTGTTAGAACCAACTGGACAGCTAGTATTGGTGGCATGATTGGTGCTGACTGCTTCTCAGAGGAACAGGCTAGTCAGCAGTTGATGGCAGGTAGAAGCAGGATGGCAGGTAGAAGCAGGATGGCAGGTAGAAGCAGGATGGCAGGTAGAAGCAGGATGCAGGTAGAAGCAGGATGGCAGGTACAAGCAGGATGGCAGATACTGGCAGGATGGCAGGAACAATGGACTGGTCCTGGATACAAAAACACAGGTTGTCGGGGACCTGACAACTAGCAACTTGCAGTGGCTGAATGCACATGTTGCTCAGTCACCTCCCTAAGAGAGAGGTTGCCTTAAATACAAGTGCCTGTCAGCCTATGGCACTTCAGTATTAAGTACATTGCCCCTTTTAAAAAAAAGGGTAGAGAGTGCGTGTGCCCTAAGCGTGCTCCCCTGAGACCTGTGTAGCGTTCACAGGCCCCGGGAACAGAAAGCTGCGGCAGGGATCGGAGACACCACAGGAAGGCTGGGTGGAGGAAGTGGGACAGTGCAGGGATACTGTCACCGGCATTACCACACAATTGTTTATGGAGTGATTAGTACCTCTCTAAGTCATTCAGTCCAAGGCAATTTTTTATTTTTGCGCTTTCATTTATTCCTCCTCTTCTTCCAAAAACCATAAGACTTCTACTTTCCATCAACAGATCAGTGTGAGGGCTTTTTTTAGGTGTGGCAAACTGCCGATTCCATATGATGTTTTCAACAATTTTTATTGCATTTTTTGGGGAGGTTTGGTGACCAAAAACTTGAAGCTCTGTGTTTTTTTTCTTTTTGTTTTTTTTTCTCCTGTTAAGTGTTTTACCAATCTGGTAAGCCCAAGTTTAACATAACATGAATACAGAGTCAGTTATGTTGCTAAACTGGAAACTAATGGAGGCAGAGAAATGTCTGTGCATCCAATAATCACTTTTGCAGTGATTTTTATTTGTGTGTAATTTTGGGCCAATTTTTGTGACGTAATCAGAACATTCAACTTTTAACCCTATAAAGTCAAATAAAATATCCAAACAAGATACAAAAAAGTGACACATAGCCCCCAACAAATGATGATTCAGTGCATGGAGTTACCATAGTTTTCTCTGAAGATTGTGAGGCTATAGGTTGAGTGGATGTATAGAAGAGATGGAATTGTACACAATGACGTCTTCTACACATCTAAACAGTAACCGTAAATAGTGTTATGGGGTGACTAATAAATGCATATAGGATGGCATGAATGATGCTAGTTTCACTAATTCTTTTCAGCATTCTTGGACTGGCCCACAGGGGAACCGGTGAATCCCCCGGTGGGCCACTCTACTCTAAAGCGGGCTTTACACGCTGCGATCTCGCTAGCGAGATCGCAAGCGATCGTACCCACCCCCCGTCAGTTGTGCGACATGGGCAAAACGCTGCCCGTGGCGCACAACCTCGCTTACCCCGTCACACGGACTTACCTGACCTGCGACGTCACTCTGGTCGGCGAACCGCATCCTTTCTAAGGGGGCAGTTCGTGCGGCGTCACAGCGGCGTCACACGGCAGGCGTCCAATAGAAGCGGAGGGGCGGAGATGAGTGGGACGTAACATCCCGCCCACCTTCTTCCTCCAGGTAAGTAGATGTTCGTCGTTCCTGCGGTGTCACACATAGCAATGTGTGGTGCAGCAGGAACGAGGAACAACATCGCTAATAAGCAAACAACGATTTATTGTTTCAGGACGACCTCTCCGCGGCAAACGATTTTGACCGCTTTTGCGATCGTTTAAGGTCGCTCATAAGTGTCACATGCTGCGATATCGTTAATGACGCCGGATGTGAGTCACAAACACCGTAACCCCGACGATAATTCACTAACGATATCGTAGCGTGTAAAGCCCGCTTAAGAGTAGACCAACTACATGATAATAATAATAAAAAGGTTTATATAGCGCCAACATATTCCGCAGCACTTTACAATCTGGTGGGGGGTTGTATAGACAAATACAAAACAAAATAGTACATAATTCAACAGCTTCAGTAGGAATGAGGGCCCTGCTTGAAAGCTTACAATCTATGGGGAAAAAGGGGGACACAAAAGGTGAAGCACACTTGTTTATCTCGCCGGCCGTCGTTATGCTAGTTTATTGGTTACATATAAAGATGAATAATCTGGTCTTTAGACAGTAACCTTTTGGGTGCCTTTACGTGCTATTGGTTGTATGTAGGATGTGAGAGTAGCATCTAAAAGGTGGGACAGGAGAGTTAGGTTAGTAAGTTATTATGATAAGCTTGTTTGAAGAGGTGTGTTTTTAATGTACGCTTAAAAACTTGGGGGCTGGATATAAGTCGCATTCTTTGGGGAAGTGCAGTCCAGAAAACTGGCGCGGCACGAGAAAAGTCTGGAAGACGGAGGTGTGAGGTTCCTATTATGGAGGATGTTAGTCTAAGATCATTTGCGGAATGAAGGGGGCGGGTAGGATGATCGACAGAGATGAGGGATGAGATATATGGTGGTGCAGAGCTGTGGAGAGCTTTGTGGGTGAGGGATATGAGTTTGTATTGTATTCTGTAGCTGATAGGTAGCCAGTGTAGTGACTGGCACAAGGTGGAGGCATTTGTGAAGTGGCTGGACAGGAATATGACCCTGGCTGCTGCATTCAAGATGGATTGGAGAGGGGAGAGTTTAGTCCGAGGGAGACCAATCAATAAAGAGTTGCAGTAACCCAGGCGGGAATGAATAAGAGCGACAGTAAGGGTTTTTGCAGTTTCGAAAGTAAGAAATGGTCGGATTCTGGAGATACATGAGCAGTAGTTGCCAAAATACACTTAATTCTTTATGTACAAAGGCAGAATCTCATAATTTATTTAACAAACTACCCAGTTTGTTATTGCATACAAGCAATGGTAAATCTGTGAATGAGAGTAATATAATATTTGCATGTAACTGAACCACAGGCCCAAAGAGTCAGTGTTACTAGTGGGCCCTTTGCTCCTCTGTCTGACATTACCTTTGTCTGTAATATTGCTTCATATTAATGACAAAGGAGGTAAAATTTTACATATTCTTGAATACCTGGAACTCTTGAGTGGCACCACTATTATTATCCAAGCCTAGAGGGCCTTCGGCGTTCCATGGCTGCACGTGTACATGTGTAGACTCATATTCCCTCCTTTGTTTATCAAAAGATGTTGAGTATTTGCAGATTCTTGCCAAGTATCAGGGAAACTTCACACTACAAAATATCACATGCTTGCTTATACTGGCAAAACTTAACAAAGTCTTTTATAAAAGAACAAAATGAAGTCTTAAGGGTAAAATTGCAAATTCCCAATGAACATAAAAAGAAATAGTTTTTTTAAATTATTAATATTTTATAATAATTAATATTTATTTAGATTAAGAATTATATCTTTAATCTAAATAGATATGTATGATATTGGGTGCATGCATATTCAGTCTGGCATCTCTTTACATGTGCAATAATTTGCAACTTTTTTGTACCTTCGCTGCTCACAGCACTTTTCTAAAAAGTGGGTGAAGGTAAGCTGCATGGCCACACGGTCCTAAAAATGTAATATTTTTGATAAAAAGGTGCCATTTATATCTTTTACTCCCTAGTGCCATCATATTCCACAGGGATTTACAGACATCATCATTATTGTCCCAATTGGGGCTTACAATCTAGAGTCCCTATCAGTATGTTTTTGAAGTGTCGGGGGAAACCAGAGAACCCGGAGGAAACCCATGCAAACATGAGGAGAACATACAAACTCCTGGCAGATGTTGTCCTTGATGGGAATTGAACTCAGGATTAGAGATGAGTGAACCTGAGGTTCGGTTTTTGAACCTAACACCAAATTTAAAAAAACAAGGTTCGGGTTTGGGCTCGGATGCTTTACGTGCGAACAAAACTCGTGCAAGCAATGATGTGCTCAGGTACGCTTGGTGCGCAGCCCTGTGTGAGCTGCATGCAGTGTTTGAACAGCACACACTGGGGGTAACAACAGCGTGATCGGATGTAGTGTGCACCAAAAAAGAAGTTTGAAAAAGACCGCCCCCCCTCCTCGGACGTATTCTGCTTATAGCTGGCTGTATGCTGAGAATTTGGATGCCATGGATAATATTTAAAAGTTCAGACGATTACCATACGTTATTTTGAAGGCTCAGTAGGTGCAGTACGAGCAGAGATAGTAGAAGGGCTACGACAGGACTCGTTTGTGGCTCCCCCCCCGCCCTCCCAACCCTTAAAAGGTCCCCCCCTTATCCCTCCTTGTTTCTTCAGCTTTCTTTTCTATTTCATGCATGTCTATTTATTTCTCTTCTTTGCTCATTTCTTAAGGTTTTTTATTATTTCTTTTAAACTCACTAATAAAGATATAATGAGTAGAGCTAGGCCACGGTTCAAGGTTATACGGGAAGTTTAGTTATCAAACTCTCACCAATGAAGAAAGGAACAGTTGGATATGAGGAATATATTATAAAATACGTAAGACATGATAGGTCTTTTTTTTCACTCATTAAATAAGCAGACAGCAGTCTTGAGCCTGTGAGACAGAAAGGGAGGAACGTAAGATCTGAAACAGTGTTGGAATGATTCTAAGTCATAAGTGGAAATATATTATAGAAATGTTATTCAAAATGTGGTATCATATGCAATGATCTTTCTATAACCTTGGTTGTTTGTTTGTATGTTTTTTCTATGCTTCTTTATTTTTCTCTTCTACTCAATAAAGAAAGATTATACATAGCTGGCTGTATGTGGGCGGAGACTCAAATTGCCAATCAGTGACTTGGTTCGGGTCAAGCTCAAGTCTGTGGAGCTAGGCTCATTTGTTGCCAGTGAACTGAACCTCCAAAGGTTTGCTCATCTTTACTCAGGACCCCAGCGCTACAACGCAACAGTGCCGACCACTGAGCCACAGTGCCGCCCTACGGAAATTTTAATGTAAATCCACACCAGCCCACGGTTGGCATAAAATTGTATTTCTGGCATAGTAAGCATAAGCAGTGCAACTGAGAACATAGCACATTTTTCCAGAAGGATTATGTATTTTCCATGTAACCTGGAAAAGTTCATTTGTATGTTCATATGCTTTTTCTAAGCAGTAGAGTCCTTCTTGATCTTCACCCATAGAGTTCTGTTTTGTTTAGTTTGTAGCAAATGGGACAGGTTAAAACCATTAATCCAGATGTGTAAAGCTCCCCCTGAAGTTCATTGGAAGTTGTCTGTTATTTCTCTTTCCCATTTTGGATAAATATTCATAATGTATGGCTTCATTCAGACGTCCGTGACTCACATAAATGTTCTATCCGTGTTTTTCAATTTCTGTGAGTTTTATGTGTAATACAATTTTTCTTTTCAGTTTTATGCTGTTTGTGGAATGTAATGATATTAGTGAACACTAGAGGTGGCACTGTAGACAAATGGTTAGGAAAGAGTTAAACAGAGCCAATGCTTTCAGCTGGGATGAGTTTAGGGAGCATTAGAGATGTTGCTAGGTAATTCTTGTAAGGCCAGCGTCACACTTACAATTGACTCGCACGAGTGTAATGCGAGAAAATCTCGCATTGCACTTGGACCAATGTTAATTAATGAGGCAGCTCCGATCTGCTATTTTTTCCTCAGCTCAAAACGGACTCAGAAAAAAAATCGCAGCATGCTGTGATTTCTAGAGTTTCTCGTGCAAGTCTCTCCAATGGAAGTCTATGGGTGCGAGAAAAAAACGGATGTCACACGGACGGCACACGGACCATCCTAGTGACATCCGTTTTTCTAAATACAATTCTATCATGTAGCAGAGAACACTGTAAATGCTCCTGTACATGACTGTAATGACTAATAGCTGCTGAGAAAAAAACGGATCACATACGGATTGAATACGGATTGCTCACGGACTACTATCATAAGAAAAATCACAGACTCGCATTGCAGTTGCATTGCACACGGATCAACACTCGGACACAGCTAATCCTACTCTCAGGCATGAGAATAGGACCGATTTTGCAATCGCAAGTGTGACGCCGGCCTAAGTTAAGACTAGAGACTAGAGAGCTCATAGGAAAGAGTGTGACATGTTAGGAGTCTATTTAGGAAGGAGGCAGAAGTAGGGCAGAGGTAGCAAGCCAGCAACTGGAGTGGAACATGGCTGGTGGATCCAAATACAGTTGAGAGGTCTTAGGACAGCGGGACAAAAAAAAACAGTCAGGCAAGCTCAACAATGGTAAGTAAGGAGCCAAAGGTCCATGAGATATGGGTTTGTGGGAGCCTAAGGCAGCAAAAGACAAAACAGACAAAAGAAATGTGTAGACTGGACCTAGAGTGCTAGTGAAGAAATAGTGGTCTGATGGGCCAGGGTATGGTACTGCACTGAGCTAGCTGTGGTTAGAAGGAAAACCAGCTTGAAGAATGGAGGACTCAAGTCAACTGTGTTGTATAAATGAAATGCTTCTCACAAATAAAGTGCTGTCAAGTGTAATCTCTAGGAGTACACCTCTGCGTAAAGCAGATGAGTTATATACCTACTACCAATTGCATATACATTTACTCAATTAGTACAGTACAAAGTTTATTTTCGTATACTGAACAGACACCTTCCTAGGTTATGAGTTCCTGTGTCATCTAACATATGGTCAGAGAGGGAAATGTCTAAGAAGGTCACCTGGAGTGATATCTGGCTATTTTCTGTGTCAAGACTACTAACAGAGGCTCCATGGACCTTTTTTGATAAGAAGGTCACCAACATACGCATACTCGTTACACTAGTATATAGGGTGGCAATACAACACCTTGGCCTGTGAAAATACAGTAAAAAACAGTGCCATTATTTTGCCCTCTAGAAATTAATAATGCCACCAGTATTCCCATTTAACAGCCACAATACCAAGTGCTCCTATGATAATTATACTTCTTAAATGTCCACTGAAAGTACCACTCCAGCACTTTCTTTAAATTCAGCGCTGGAGTGGTGCTTTACTTGTAAGTTCCCTGATCCCTGTCTTATGCTCACCTGCCGCCGAATTTATCTGTTTCCAGTGTCGCTCTAGCCAGTCTCCAGACATTTGTGACCTGCCAGTAGCACCAGTGTTTCATGGAGCACGCTGGAGGTCACAACTCAGTGCATCTCTATGAGCACCTCTTTCTGGCTCTCCTAGATTTGTATAGATGGGCAATGAGCCCCATAGGGGTGAATGAGCCCCATGACTATCGGGAGGGTATAGGGTAGGAAGGGGTTAATGTGGAGGGAATAGGGCTATGTAAGGGATGAAGGGATTGGTGGTTTGGTGAGCGGCGAGGATTGGGCCAGAGGTCATAAGGGGTGGGGAGAGAAAGGGGGGTTTATAAGGGGCAGTCGTTAGCAGTACCTCCTCTTTGCCGTGGGTGCCATTTCGTGTGTGGTCAGCATCGCCGGTTCCAGAATGGCTGACCTCGCCGCGCTGTTGGAGTGGGTCCGTGGAGCCTCCGAAGTCCTGGGGGTGGATGTGGTGCGGGAGCAGCTGCGTGCGGCCTGTGGGGACGGAGCGCTGGTGCCTTCAGCTGTGGCTGCAGCTGCAGCACCTGGACCTGTGCTGCGTGCTCGGCGGTCGCGGCCGCCGGAGCGTTACTCCCCCAGCGGGAGGGGAGCGAGATCTAGGAGCCCCTTGCGGGACCCTCCGGGACAGGGGAGCCCTCACCAGCATGCAGGAGCTTCGCCGGCCTCCGGGAGGAATCCTCATCGGAGATCCCGCGGGCCGGAGGTGGGCGGAGCTTATGTGCGGCCTACTTCCGGTCCGCGGGCGGCAAGGCCCCGGACCAGATTTACAGCAGCCCCCGGTGATGTGCCGGCCGGGGGCAGTGCTCAGCTGATGACTATGCCGTTGGGGACTCCCTGCAGACGGCAGGGGAGGCGCACAGACAGTGCAGCACAGGAGCTGCAGATCGCCAGCCGAAGGGCTGGGGAGGAGGGGTCCGGCAATCGGCGGGGCGACAGCGGGCGTTCAGTGGTGACGGTCCCCCCCAGCGAGGATCGTGCTGGGGGGAGGACTCAGCGGCTATCAGAGGGCGAACGGCCGCCCTGCAGTCGGCAGGGTGGGAGACCAGTGGGGACGGCACGTGGAGCCGCAGTGCAGGAGTCGGCCTCGGGATCGTCGTGGGTGGACGGCGGCAGGACGCCGCGTCGGGCGACACGCAAAGGTCCAGCAGGAGGCGAGTGGAGGAGCAGGGTGCGGTGACCGTGGGGGTTGACGGCCGCCAATTGCAGGCTGTCCCCTTGCTGGTCCCCCCTGAGGTCCTCAGCGGCGATTCGGACTCTGGTGACGAGGATGGAAGCGACAACGCAGCGAGACGGATGGAGCGTCCGGAGAATCATGATACGGCTGTTCCGGATCCGATTCAGAGGCAGCCTGGTGAGAGAACGACGAGTATGCTTAATGTTGCGGGTAGTGTGGGGGGAGGGTCTTCTGTGTCTGTGAGTGCGCAGGGCTCTGGGGTTCGGGAGCCGGCGGCGTTACCGGGGGCAGATTTTTGGGGGCAGTTATTGGGGGTGCTGCAGGGGCTGTCGGCTGAGCGAGCAGGTACTAGTGGGTCTGGTTCGCCGGCGGTGGCTTGGGTGGGTCCCTCGGGTGGCGGCGCAGAGTATTGCTACGCAGGGAGCTGCAGTGGCGTCAGAAGCAGGGCAGGGGGCAGGGGTTGCGGCCGGGTCGGACGCGGTAAAGGATGGGGAAAAAGAGAAGGAGAAAGAGGATGAGGTGGTGCGGCTAGATGATAGGGCGCGGAGCGAGGTATACGTTTGCTTCGAGAGTCCGTTGGGGGTGCATTTGAAAAAGGAGGTGAGGGAGAAGATCTGGAAAGGGGAGTATGTGGAAATTTTTTCCCTGCTTCCCCTTGAGAAGTTTAACTTGGATAAGGTGAAGCCAAGCGATTCAAAAAAGGAGAAGGAGGATGAGGAAAAGAGGAGGTATAGGCTTATTCCCAGGACATTTACCAACTGGTTACAGGCCTTTGCGATCCTAGCCAGTGTCATTGGGGAAAAGGAGCCGGAACATTGTTCCGCACTTTTCGGGTATATGGATTCAATTGGGGAGGCGTATAGAGTGTATGGCGGGTTAGGGTGGTTGAGGTACGATGAACAGTTTCGGCAGCGCAAGGCTCTGCGGGCCGGACTTAAATGGGACCACAAGGACATCTCCTTGTGGATGAGGTTAATGACAGCCCCGGCTCAGCCCTTTCGGGGGGCTGCCGGGGGTTCGGGTACAAGCAACGGGTCCTCGGCGGGTCAGAGAAAGGGAGCCTGCTGGCAATTCAATGAGGGTCAGTGTAAATTCGGGGCCTCGTGCCGTTTCAAGCACGAGTGTTCCGGATGTGGAGGTTCCCATCCGTTGTCCCGGTGCTTTAAGAAAGGAAAAAGTAAGCCTGGGGAGGGGGCTGGAAAAAGGGAGGACGCCGGTGAGGGTAGAGGCGATGCTTCCCTATTTAAGTAGGTATCCGGATGTGCGGGCGGCCGAGTTATTGAGGAAGGGTTTTACTGAGGGTTTTTCGGATTCCGTTTGAATCTGGGGCCCCAGTGTTTCGCCCAGGTAACTTGAGGTCCGCAAGGGAACACCCAGAGGTTGTGAAAGAGAAGCTGGACAAGGAGGTTGAATTAGGGAGGATGGCGGGACCGTTTCAGGACCCACCATTTTCCAATCTTCGGATTTCGCCATTGGGGGTGGTTCCCAAAAAAGAGCCGAGGAAATTTCGGCTCATACATCATTTATCCTACCCGGCCGGGTTGTCGGTGAATGATGGGATATCACCGGAGCTGTCAGCGGTTTGTTATGTTTCTTTTGACAGAGCTTTGGATTTGGTGCGGGCGGCCGGGCGTGGGGCCCTGATGGCGAAAGCGGATGTGGAGGCAGCTTTTCGCTTGCTCCCAGTGCATCCAGACAGTCAGCATCTGTTGGGATGTATGTGGGAGGGGGAGTATTATGTGGACCGTTGCCTGCCCATGGGATGTTCTATTTCTTGTTCTTATTTCGAGGCATTTAGTTCTTTCGTGGAATGGGTGGTCCGGGACATGGCGGGGGTTCACTCCGTCATTCATTACTTGGACGATTTCCTTTGTGTCGGGCCGGCAAGGTCTTCGGTTTGTTCATTGTTGTTGTTTACGTTACAGCGGATAGCGCAGAGTTTGGGTATTCCTTTGGCGAAGGAAAAAACGGAAGGGCCAGTGACGGCTTTATGCTTTTTGGGCATAGAAATTGACACGATGGCGATGGAATGCCGCTTGCCGGAAGGGAAGTTGGTGGATTTGAAAGCGTCAGTGCGGTCATTATACCAGGCTAAAAAGGTGAAGCTGAGAGAGTTGCAGTCAGTCTTGGGAAAATTGAATTTCGCCTGTCGCATCATGCCGATGGGGCGCATATTTAATAGGAGATTGGCGAGCGCGACTGCTGGAGTGACAGCGCCGAATCATTTTGTCAGAGTGACGAGGGTGATGAAAGGGGATCTGCTGGTTTGGGATTCCTTTTTAGACAGGTACAATGGTAGGACACTGTGGATGAGCAAGGCAATGTCCAATAGTCAGATTGAGCTGTTTACGGATGCGGCAGGGGCGACGGGTTTTGGAGCGATTTTTCAGACTCATTGGTGCGTGGCACGGTGGCCACAAGCATGGAAGGAGAAGGGGTTGGTAAAGAATTTGGCTTTGCTTGAATTGTTCCCGATCATAGTGGCGCTCGAGCTGTGGGGCTCTGAATTTTCGGGAAAAAAGGTTTGCATGCATTGTGATAATATGGCGGTGGTTCATTCGATCAATTCGTTGTCAGCAAAATCTCCCCCGGTGGTGGGGTATCTGAGGCATCTGGTGCTCCGTTGCTTGGCACTGAACATTTGTGTTGTGGCGAGGCATGTGCCGGGGGTTCAGAACGAGGTGGCTGATGCGCTGTCTCGGTTTCAGTTTCGCAGGTTCAGAAGGCTGGTGCCGGGAGCAGACGACGATGGAGCACTATGTCCGGAATGGTTGTGGGATCTAGCATTGGTGTAGCTTTGGAGGGCATTAGGAGATCGGTGTCTGAGGCTACTTGGTGCCGATACCAGGCAGTGTGGAATGAGTGGGAAGAGTTAGGCAGGTCGGAGGGCATGGAGCCGGGTTATCATGGCCGAGTGGTGGGGGTTTTGGCGGTGATTAGTGGCGATTTTTCAGCGGGGCGGTCCGTATCGGTAATGAGTTACCGGTTGTCAGCTTTGGCCTTTTTATTCAAGTTGCAAGGGGTGCGGGATGCCACGAAGGATTTTCTAGTGCGGCAGGCCATGAAGGGTTTTCGAAGAGGGGCGCGGTCGCGGGACTCTAGGCGGCCGATATCGCTTCCATTGTTAGTGCGTTTAGTGGGGTGCTTGGGGGACGTGTGTGCATCCCCTTACGAACAGACGTTGTTTGCAGTGGCATTTGTGTTGGCCTTTTTCGGGGCCTTTCGGATTGGCGAGTTGGTTAGCCCGGCGAAGCAGGTAGTAGGAGGGTTGTTATTGGGAGACGTAACGCTTGGGGTAGATCGAGTGGAATGTCGATTACGTTTTTCCAAAACGGATCAGGTGGGGCGCGGGCGCCTGGTGGTTTTGTATGGGATTCCGGGACACCCATTGTGCCCGGTTGGGCAGGTAACAGAGTTTTTGAAGATAAGGGGAGGTTATCCTGGGGTTTTCTTGAGACACATGGATGGATCTGCATTGTCCAGATTCCAGTTTATTGCGGTTTTCAAAACTGTGTTGGCACGAGTGGGGGAGGTGCCGGGTGACTATGGGTCACACTCTTTTCGGATTGGGGCAGCGACAGAGGCGGCCAGGTGGGGTTTGAGCGATGATTGTATCCGGCGTATTGGGAGATGGGAGTCGTCCAGGTTCCGTTTGTACGTGAGGCCTCACCTGCTGAGGGGTGAGGGGGAGTGATTCGGCTGGTTTGGAATTACGGGGGTCAATAGCTGTTTATTGTGAGACATGGTTTTTTCGTTCAGTTGCTGTTTATTTTTGGTTTTATATTTTTTAGGTGTGTGCCTGGTGTGGATTCTCGGGCATTCCTTTGTTTACTGGGGAGCGTTGCGGGCGGATGTGCGTTCCGACGGTCGGCAACTTGGAGTGGCGAGAACGGAGGCACGGGTCAAATGGATCGGGATTCGGGGCATGACCTGGGGGAGAGTTCGGCCAGAGGTGGCGTACTATAGCAGGATCGACCAGGATCCTAATGTTCTCATTTTGCATGTGGGTGGAAATGATCTAGGGGTGAGGACAGCGAGGGAATTAAAAAGGGACATTAAGTTGGATCTTCTGCACCTGTGGAGAGCGTTCCCGGGTATTATTATAGTATGGTCGGATATTGTGGCTAGGGAGAACTGGCGTTTTGGGAGGTCGGCTGACCGGATTAATAGGGCACGTATTAAGTTGAATAGGGCGATTGGCCGGTTTGTGACGCGGAATGGGGGCTTGGTGGTGCGACATAAGGAATTGGAGGAGTCGTCAGGGCAATATTTGCGGAGAGATGGGGTGCATCTCACAGATATTGGCTTGGACTTGTGGATGCTTGGTTTGCGGGATGGTCTGGAGCAAGCCCTGGGGGTGTGGGGGGCCCGGGCCACGTAAGGGGTCACGTGGCCGGTCTGTGGCGGGGGGATAGGTCCGTTCCTAGAGGCTGGGAGCACCGATAGTCGGTGGGGAGTATGAAGGCACTCAGGGGTAGTGGCTTCAGACAGGATTGGGAACTTGTGGGCGTAGGTCCTGCAGGTTCTGGGGAGGGGTATTTTAACGATGGAACGTTATTACCCCACACCTTGGGTTGGTTGGTCACAGCCGAGGTGGTCCTCTGGGCCAGTGGTATGTTACGGCCAGGGGATAAGGATGATTATTGGCTTCTTGGACGGACCTATCGGTTGTTTGTCAGTTGGGAGGGTATACATGTATCGGTTTATGTTAAAAGAGGGTGGCATGTCGAGCCGCAAGTTGTGATACATGTATACCGTTTAAATAAAAGCTGTGGCCATTCGCCCATAAAAAGTTGTTATGTCTTCATTTCAAGTAGAGTGGGTAAGAAGGGTTTTGTACATGGGAGACCCAATTATCCCTTTTAGATACGTCAAGATGGGCAATGAGCCCCATAGGGGTGAATGAGCCCCATGACTATCGGGAGGGTATAGGGTAGGAAGGGGTTAATGTGGAGGGAATAGGGCTATGTAAGGGATGAAGGGATTGGTGGTTTGGTGAGCGGCGAGGATTGGGCCAGAGGTCATAAGGGGTGGGGAGAGAAAGGGGGCTTTATAAGGGGCAGTCGTTAGCAGTACCTCCTCTTTGCCGTGGGTGCCATTTCGTGTGTGGCCCGCCCACCCGCCCTTAATGTAAAAAAAAAAAAAAAAAAAAAGAAAAAAAAAACACAATTAAAGTTTTAAAAAAACAAAAAAAAAACAAAAAAAAAACAATAACATCAAAGGGTTTATATGGTGGTTTCTTTGTTTGTCGCAGCGGGGGGATAGGTCCGTTCCTAGAGGCTGGGAGCACCGATAGTCGGTGGGGAGTATGAAGGCACTCAGGGGTAGTGGCTTCAGACAGGATTGGGAACTTGTGGGCGTAGGTCCTGCAGGTTCTGGGGAGGGGTATTTTAACGATGGAACGTTATTACCCCACACCTTGGGTTGGTTGGTCACAGCCGAGGTGGTCCTCTGGGCCAGTGGTATGTTACGGCCAGGGGATAAGGATGATTATTGGCTTCTTGGACGGACCTATCGGTTGTTTGTCAGTTGGGAGGGTATACATGTATCGGTTTATGTTAAAAGAGGGTGGCATGTCGAGCCGCAAGTTGTGATACATGTATACCGTTTAAATAAAAGCTGTGGCCATTCGCCCATAAAAAGTTGTTATGTCTTCATTTCAAGTAGAGTGGGTAAGAAGGGTTTTGTACATGGGAGACCCAATTATCCCTTTTAGATACGTCATGAGAGCTTGAGATGTTACTCAAGCCGAAAAGGATGAAAACCCTAGTGGGTGAGTATAAGACAGGGAGAAGGGGACTTAAATTTAAAGCACCACTCTAGCACTGAGTGGTGCTTTAACATTTAATAATGTCCGCTGAGTCCCCCCATATGTAGTTCTCCACTGCACAGCATGATGCCCCCCATAGCTTCCACATACATTGCATGTTGGGTTCATAGCACCCTATAAACAGCCTGATGCTCCCATAGCTCACTTGCACAGCATGATGGATCCACAGCTCCCTCTGCACTGCATGATGGGCTTCACAGTAATCCCCTCCCATTGTGATGACCCCCTAGACACCCCTCCACTGCATGAAAGTCCTCAGTAACCCCCACTATATGATGGCCCCAGTAACTCCCGAATTGTATGATGGCCGTCAGTAGCCCTACTCAACATGTATGATGGCCCTTAGTAGTCCCCCACACTTTGATGACCCCTGTTGTCCTCCCACACTGTATGATGGGCCTCAGTAGTCTCTCACACTTTTTGATGGCCCACAGTAGTCTCTCACACTTTATGATGGCCCTCAGTAAGACCCCGCATTTTATGATAGCTGCCAGTAGCCTCCCCCACACTGTAGGATAGCCCCCTGTATTCCTCTACACTGTATGATGACCCCGAATATTCCCCCACACTGTATGATGGCCACCAGTAATTCTCCCACAAGCACTATTGAAATAAAATTCTAAAAAAAATCTTATCCTCACTTAACCCTGGATCTTGAGGAATCTACTGGCAGATAGAACCAACTCGGTGATGTCATCGCATCAGGGCACCCAAAGAATCCCGTTGTGATTCACGCCACTCTGCCTCCCACTTTTTCCTATGTCTTCCTGCCTTTTTACTGTGCACGCTGTAAAGCTATGTTCACATGTGGCATCTTTTACTGCATTTTTGGTACACTTATTGAATGTTCTCAGTGAGAGGAACAAAATTATAATCTTGTGATACCTTTTGTTCCTCTCACTGAGAGCATTCAATAATTTTTCCACTGGCTAACACGGTACCAAAACTTTTTCTTTGGTACACTTTTCATGTCCCAAAGATGCACCAAATGGATGCGTTTCCTTCTCCCAGTAAAGTCTATGAAATTTCTATTTTGCTGTCCGCACAGTGCATCTTTTTTTGGCTACATCTTGGCTGCATTTTTGAAGACGCAGCCAAGATGCAGCATGTCAATTCTTTTTGCGTCTTGTCCGTGCATTTCGGAGGGCTGGCAGATCAATTCCCCGCTGACTTCAGGTTGGCTGAGGATTAATCCCTGGTATCTGGCTAGATGCCGGTTCCCATAGAGTCAATGGGGACCAGAATCTGGCGCAAAGGGGTAGGAGCAAGCGCTTCATACTTACCGAATCACCGGCGCAGCTGTCATACTGCTCCCGAGCTGCTCACTATCTTCATAGACTATGCAGTTCTTCCACCGCCCACCAGTGGCTGTGATTAGTTGCAGTCAGACGCACCCCCAAGATAAGGCCTCACACCTGAGGGCTGGTATTCTCAGGCTGGGAAAACCCACGTTTTTGGGAGCCCCCCCAGCCTAAAAATATCAGCCAGCAGCCGCCCGGAATTGTCACTTCTATTAGGTGCGACAGTCCCGTGACTTTACACGGCTCATCCTGATTGCCCTGATATGGTGGCAATCGGGGTAATAAGGAGTTAAGGAGTTAATGGCAGCTCATAGCTACCACTAAGTCCTAGATTAGTACCGACAGGCGTCTAACCTACATTACTAATGTGTAAGTGAAATAAACACAAACACTGAAATAATGCCTTATTTGGAATAAAAGACAAAAAAGCACCCTCTTTCACCACTTTATTAACCACAACACAATCCTCCAAGTCCGACGTAATCCAGACGAGGTCCCACGATACTTCCAGCACTGCTACATATCTGAAGGTCACAGCGAGCGCCATAGAACAGAACTGCCCGGTTGTTTGTGTTTATTTAATTTTCACTTACAGACTAGTGATGGGGGGTGTCTCATAGACTCCTGCCATCACCTAGTTAGGGCTCAGTAGCAGCTGTGGGCTGTTATTTACTCCTTATTACCCCGATTGCCACTGCACCAGGCAATGGGAAGAGCCGGGCCCAGCACCAGAATTGGCTCATCTTATGGATGTGCCACTTCCGGGGCGGCGGTGGGCTGCCATTGTTAGGCTGGAAAGGGCCAAATAACGATGGCCCTTCCCACCCTAACAACATCAGCCTCCAGTTGTCTGTTGTACCTTGTCTGGTTTAAAAAAAAAATGGGGGGGACCCCAAGTCTTTTTTTTTTAAATCAAATAATTAAAAAACAAAGAGTGGGATCCCCTCAAGTTTTCATAACAAGCCAAAGTACAGCACACAGCTGAAGGTTGCAGCCTGCAGCTGCTGCTGTTCCTGTGCTGGATCTGAAAAATGGGGGGACCCCACGTCATTTTTTTAACAAAATAAAATTTAAAAAAACAGCTGGCCAAGCTGGCTACCCCTCTATAGAGCTATTCTGTTATTTCTTTCAATCTATTCTATATGTGCTTTCTATTATCTATCTATTTATTATCTGTTATCTATTATCTGTCTACCTATTATCTTTCTATTCTCTATCTATTCTAACTATCCATCAATTATCCTATCCTATCCTGTTTTGTTCTCCTTTAAAAAGCACACTAACAAAAATGTTTTAAGTGGCGGTAGGTCTAGGTGGGCACCTCTGAGAGGCCCAGGGTGACCACACCCTCTGCCCCCCTGATAGCTACACTATTGCACACGCCATTTTGATTAATTTGGTGCAATAAATATGCCGCCCCCGTATCAGCAGCCGGGCTGCTCGGATCCAGATCCGCGATGGCTTGAGGGGCGTCCGGACCCGGGGGTCATGCAGCCACTCAAATGAAGGGGGTATTTACAGGGGATTGTGTTTAGAGTTCGTGACGCCACCCGTGGTGTGTGGTAATGTGGAGTACCACCGCTGCAGTTGCCCCTTGTCACGATCCCCTGCGACTGGGGGTCCAGCTTTTACTAGGCCCAGATCACCATCTGCTACCTAGTTGCTTCCAAGGAGCCCGGCTCCTGACCTCCTCTCTCCTTCACTTCCTACACTTCACTCTCCAACCTTCACTTTCAAACTGTCTGACACTCCTGACGTCCCCTTAACCAACCCCCCAAGTGGGCGACCCAATTCCACTCAGGCCGTCCACTGGTGTGTCTGGTGGGTGAGTGTACCTAGGACTTTAATTGGCTGATGTAAGCAACACCATGTAGTTGGGGACCCATAACCAAGGAGGAGGTGGATATTGCACAGAAGGGCAGATTGCACAATACCCTGTGATGACCTGATAGTCCAGGGGCATCACATAAATGTCAGTGAATACGATAAAATAAAAAAGAAGTTTAATAAAAAAAGAAAGTCATTTTCTTACTGGCACTGTGGACTCTGTATACAGTCAACTCCACAGGACAAGTGCAACAGCAGCAACAAGGGCCAAAATCAGGCATCAAACACACTGGTAATGGTGCTCAGCTTATGGATAGATAGTAATCAGCAGATTTTAAGAGAAAATAGCAGCACTGCTTACATTATTCATGGAGTGTAAGCATTGCAGGGCAGGCATCACCCTCACGGGCCTAGTACACTTCTTCATTATCGAGTGCCTTTATTTTCTCTTTAACAATACAAGAAAAAGAAAAGTGACTTAAAAAACTCTCAAATTATTATTCAAGGCCTTTATTTTAGGTGATATTTTTCCTACTTAATATTTGTGTAGTGCTCCGATAATGTCGACCACCATCTTGCTGGAATTTAAATACATTATATATAATTAGAAACCATGGATGCTCTCTTCCAAAAATGGTGACATATCTGTCCACAGGTTGTGTGTGATATTGCAGTTCATCTCAAAATCGCAAATCACTTTAATGCAGATGGACTGCAATACTAAATGACAGGTGCGGTGCTGCTCCTGGAACTCATCGGCCATGTTTTCTCCTCCAACCACTCTAAATATGCATTTTGCTAAAGCTGATCTCTCAGATAATGTACAGAAGTCTAAATGTTGCTCTACGGTGGCTTCTGCTGGTTGGGCTGGATCATAAAAATCTGGAGTATTTGTATCTGTTGCACATTAATTCTCAATAGCATCTACCTGATTACAACATAACGATTTCACATTCTGCATCCTATTCCCACAGAACAAACATAAAAGCTAAATAAGTGCAGGATGTGAACCGCACGTTTTTATTTTGAAACTTTAATTGTGGGTTTGACATTGGCGTGGCTGAAGGTGTGGGATATTTGTGTTAGGATGTTGTTAAGGTCATACTTAAACTTTCTTGGCACAGCGGTGACACACTGAGTGGTTCAGGTCGCTTTACTTTTGCATAGTATCAGCTACTGTATGTATGGCAAATTGACAAGTGACATACTCACCTGAATTAAAAACCAGCATTATAAACATTTATTATTCACACCTCCATCCTTCTAGTATTAGGATCTGATCCTAGAATTGTACATGGTTGTTATATCAGGTTCTTACAGTGACTTTCATCTTACCCAAGTGTCACAAATTTAAAGCGAATCTCTCACCAGGTTTTTGCTACCCCATCTGAGAGCAGCTTGATGTAGGGGCAAAGACCCTGATTCTAGTGAACTATATCACTTACTGGGCTGCTTGCTGCAGTTTTGATAAAATCACTTTTTTATCTGCTGCAGATCTACAGTATCAGTTCTCTGAATGCTGAGCCCTGTATAATCCCACCCACACTACTGAATGGCAGCTTCCTGTGTACATTGTGCATAGGCAGAAAACTGTGAATCAGGTGAATCAGTGCTTAGGGCTGGGTTATTCAGAGCTCAGGAGTATTCAAGACTAATCTCTTTCTGATATATCAGTGATTTTATCAAAACTACAGCAAGCAGCCAAATTGTTGGAATCAAGACCTTCATACTTTGCTTAGATTAGCTGGCAAACACCAAGTGAGAGATTCCCTTTAAAGTTGGTTTGACATAAAATAATTTTCCTGCCACATTCAATGTTAGCGTATGAAGTTTTAACACCCCATTTTCTCAAAGAAAAAATAAATCTGTTGTGGATTCTCGGCACACTACAGAATTGAAAAGAGCTAAATTCAGCACCACACATGTACAAATTACATTGTTCACTATAGTATTTATTTTTAGGTAGATTCACAGAGTACCGTAATTGTTATGCTGTTTTGTTATACCCTTGGCCCAAATGTATTGTTATACCCTTGACCCAAATGTTGTTGTTCTAGTTTTAAAGGGAACCTGTCATGTGAAAAAAAGCTATTAACCTGCAGATATGGGGTTAATCCGCAGGATAAAAGTGGTTTGAACCTGCCAGGTGCCTGTAATTGAAACCCAGCTGCTGGGAGGAAATTAACTTTATTCCCCTGGCAGCGTTCCAGTGTGAGTCACAGGGACGGCACTGATGCAGGTTCAGTGACTGCTCTGTGTATGGGGAGCGGCGGCTGTAACCATGCTACCTGCACTCGCTGAAAGCCGCTCAGCTTTAGAAGAAGCTGTCAGTCAGTGTCGGGGCGTGGTTACAGTCACTGCTCTAAATACACAGAGTGACCACTGAACCCGCACCGCTGCCTCACCAGTGGCTGAGAGCCGAATGCTGCCATGAAGAATAAAGTTAATTTCCCCTTGGCAGTGGTGTTCAATGTGCAGGCACTGGGTAGGTTTCCAACACTTCCCTATATCAGCATGTTGTGTTTTTTTCACATGACATTTCCCCTTTAAACTATGAGAACTCCATCAAAGACATTTATTTTTGCACATGCCGTGAAATTACATGCAATTATTTTAAAGTTTTTTCCAAACATATTTTGTTACTTTTTCCAATTGCTTTTTTTTTAGCGCGCTTCAAATCTTGCATAAAAAATGTCATAACTAAAGCAATTTTGAAAAACTCCACAAACCTCAAAAATGCCACAAAAACACCATACATAAAAATACTGTGCACAGTGTTGCATGACGTTTTGTGAATACTTAAAAATTTTCCATATTGCTTCATAAATTCTCCTTCAAATGACATCAGATTTTCACTAAGCAAACAAAGCAAAAAAAATGCTTCAAAAATATTAGAATAGTGTTGTGAAATTTCACATAGAATTACATAACATGTAATGGGGGAAACGCAACTAAAATTTAAGTCGTGTTAACACTTGCGTTTTTTATCCAATTAAGAAAAACAATGGCAGTCCATAGGAGAAAAATTACACTAATTAGCAGAAAAATTCACACCACTTTTTGGAACATCCTTAAAAACCAATGGAGAGAGCTGCAGGTACATGACCCTCTCTCCACTAACAGTGATGGACTTGAAGGCGTAATCTCAAGATGCGTGGTAGAGAAGACCTTAAATTAAGAGTTTATAATCTAAATGTTTTATACTCATAAACCTCGACAACCCATATAACATTCTACTTATGGATTGGTCTAAAACAAATAAGTGCCCAGGTGTAAAGGGATTGTCCACTTTTGGGCATCTAGACCCTTGTCATTCGCAAGACCAAAAATGTCTAAAATACGTAATAAATCTGGCACATGGTGCGTTAAAAATTTGGCTCAATTTGAGCTGTTTTTTTGGGCATTTTGAATAATTGATATTGTAGTTTTTTCTGGCATTTTTTTTCTTAGTGCAAATTTACATTAATTTCACACATTTTTCAAGCCTTTTCCTGTTCTATAAGGTAGCTTGTGGAAAAAAAAAGTAGCACAAAACCAAACTATCACCAAAAATTAGCTGCAAAGTTGTAAAAAAAAGTGACAAAGACTGACTGACAGGATTTTTCTGCAGATTTTTTGTTGCCTAAAAAACTGCAAAAGAATGTCTGAAAACTCCTGAAATGCAACATTTTTGTTCATGCTGGTTTGTGTGAATCCCGGCCCATACCAGTTATCAACACTTGTCAATTTGGAGGTGAATTTCCTTGAATGGAGTAAGAAATAAATGTATGATAATAGGGCAGTGCCGGGACCACTGATTAGCTCTGGAATTCCTATGGAATGAAGTGAATGAACTATGTTCAAGCATTCACACACATTACTGGTGATGACTGAACACTACCATGCTCAGGTGCTCGGTACTCCTAATGAGCAGTTGTATATCAGATAGGCGCTACTTGTGCACCAAGTATAATGGAAGTCAATGGGGAACTCAATTTCCAGAAGATTTCCAGGAAAAATACTCAAATTCTCCTTTTACTTCCATTATACACGGGTACACGTATCGCACCCATCCAAGTATTAACTGCTCATTAGGAGTACCGAGCACCCAAACATGGTAGTGCTCGCTCACTACTACAAATTACTTTTGGATACCCATTCTCAGGATCAGGGGTCTAGAGATTGGACCCCCAATGATTATACACATATCATGTGCATAGGTTATAAATCTATGATCAGTCAAACCAAGCATTCATATGATTGGGGTGGACAGAAGAAATACATGTCGGTCAATAGAGCACATTTTGAAGGCGTATGGCCACCTTTGGGGTATACTCATGATGTGTTTGTTACAGATTTTGCTCTGTTTTTGTAGGACAGAAAACAAAAGGAGTGAAAAGAGACAACATAAATATTGGGAAATAACATATTCCATTGTGTTCTAAGATTGTGAAATAAACAACTTTATTCAAAAATGATGAGGAAGGATGATGCGTGTACACCATTGTTACAGTCATGTCTACTCATCTGTACTTGATTCAGTGCTCCACTAAAATGTTCTATTTTACATGTCTGTAATTATTTTGCGTTCGCTATGAAACATATTGCTACATTTTTCCAACAAATCTAGCACTTACCAAAGGGTATGTGCACATGGTGTCCTTTGGATGCGGCGTCTTTTTTAGTTTGTTCAAGCTGCCTGATAAAGATGTGTGCATATAGCGTATCTGTACAAAGGTGTACAAGCCACAACTGCAGCCAACGCAGTTGCTCCAGGATTTTTGGTGAAGGAGACTTCTGCTCAGTTTCTCCTTAGTCAATGGTACTATAAACCGAATGCACTTTCTTGAGGCCTTCTCTTCTCCAGGAACACAGAAGAGGGTCACACCATTATTTTTTACATTTTGTTTAGAAGTTTTAAATTCTTTGAGAAAGACTGGGAGATGGCTCTCTTTAAAGGAGTTTCTCAAAGCATCTAGTATTGAAGACCCATTTTCGGGATAGGTCATCAATAGTAGATTGGTGAGGATTTGACACCTTCCACCCCACTGATCAGCTATTATTTTTTCCTGTGATGCTTGGATGTAAACCATGAGTAGAGTGGTAGTTGTATCCAGCGTGCAGCTGTTGCTGAGATCTGAACACAGCTGACTGGTGAAGTGCTGTGTGAGACCCCCCCGAAAAATAGGTCATCAATATAAGATGGCCGTACAACCCATTTAAGGAGTAGAGCTAAGCGGAAAGTCTTATGGGCAATATATCAAGTATGCAATTCACCTCCCCAAAGGATAGGCATTTTTGGCTATTTCCAATGTCTAACCCTTCAAGGAGCCTTTCAGCATGACTAGGAATACTAATATTGTTGCAAGGCTGTTGGAAGCATCAGATATGGGTGGCACGGTGGCTCAGTGGTTAGCACTGCAGCCTTGCAACATCTGCAAGGAGTTTGTATGTTCTCCTCGTGTTTGCGTGGGTTTCCTCCAGGTACTCCGGTTTCCTCCCACACTCCAAAAACATACTGATAGGGAATTTAGATTGTATTGCCAATGTATGTACAGTGCTGTGGAATTAACAGCGCTATATAAATAAATAAATGAATACATATTATTATTATTATTATTATAATCAATTACAGCGAGCTATCTTCAATAAGCGACACTCGCAAGATATGAAAAAAGGAAAAAAATCCAGCATCTACAAAAATAAGTACACTAAAAGTTTCTTTGGAGAAAGATTATTAGTAGGGATGAGCGAATGTATTCGCCACTATTTGGTATCCGGCGGATAAAACAACATCTGCTCTGATACTATCATTTTCAATTCTGACTTCCTGGCACTTGTTTACCAGCCAATGAACACATCTGATGTTGCTTGCCCTCACAGTAACGCTGCAGCCATCTTTGTTGTGGTGCAAACGCAAGTGTTATTTTACAGGATCCTTTGACTTGCAGATTATGGGCGGGCATTGGAGTCATATGATCGGGAGTCAGAGGAAGGCGACCTGACAGCCTGGAAATGTACACGCCACTGGGGAGGGGGGGTGGGAAAGAGAGAGAGAGATATGCGTTCTGTTTGTCAAAAAAGTGATTTGGCTTGACAGCTGTTCTGGCGACTACATAAAAGCTGCGTGCTGCTCTGAGCACGTTATTCCAAGACACCAGAAATGCAGTCAAGCACCTTCTACAGGCTGTGCCCATACTGTTTCTGCCTTTTCCCATCCATTTCAGCCTTTTCCCTAGTCACCACAGCTCGCCGTTAGGTCCAACGTGAAATTATTCGAGTTTCCCATAGACTTACATTGCACATCAAATATTCGCGAATAGTCGAATAGTGCCGACCGATTCGTCGGATATTCGTGAAGGCAGATATTTAGGTATTCGATCATCCCTAATGATAAGCATATTTTTCATGTTTCAAAGGTAAACACTATTATCTTGAAATTTAGTCCAGGAATAAGGTTTGAGAATTTATTGACCAGCTTCCCCTATAAGGTTTTCCTTTAAATCACTTTTCTCTTTTCTTATATACAGTGGGGGAAAAAAAATATTTAGTCAGCCACCAATTGTGCAAGTTCTCCCACTTAAAAGGCCTCTAATTGACATCATATGTACACCACAACTGAGAGACAAAATGAGAAAACAAACCCAGAAGATCACCTTGTCTGATTTGGCAAGATTGTTTTTGCAAATTATGGTGGAAAATAAGTATTTATTCACCTAAAAACATGCAAGATTTCTGGCTCTCACAGACCTGTAACTTTTTCTTTAAGTGGCTCATCTGTCCTCCACTCATTAACTGTAGTAATGGCACCTATTTGAACTTGTTAGTATAAAAGACACCTGTCCACAACCTCAAACAGTCACACTCCAAACTCCACTATGGTGAAGGCCAAAAAGCTGTCGAAGGACACCAGAAACAAAATTGTAGCCCTGCACCACGCTGGGAAAACTAAATCTGCAATAGGCAAGCAGCTTGGTGTGATGACATCAACTGTGGGAGCAATAAAAAGAAAATGAAAGACATACAAGACCACTGATAATCTCCCATGATCTGGGGCTCCACGCAAGATTTTACCCCATGGGGTCAAAATGAGCACAAGAATGGTGAGCAAAAATCCCAGAACCAAATGAGGGGACCTAGTGAATGACCTGCATAGAGTTGGGAGCACCGTAACAAAGGCTACCATCAGTAACATACTACACCACCAGGGACTCAGATCCTGCAGTGCCAGATGTGTTCCCTTACTTAAGCTAGTACACTTCCGGGCCCGTATGAAGTTTGCTAAAGAACATTTTAATTATCAAGAAGAGTATTGGGAGAATGTGATATGGTCTCATGAAACCAAAGTAGAATTGTTTGGTAGAAATACAACTCGTCGTGTTTGGAGGAGACAAAATGCTGAGTTGCATCCACAGAACACCATACCTACTGTGATGCATGGGGGTGGCAACATCATGCTTTGGGGCTGTTTTTCTACAAAGGGACCAGGACGACTGATCCGTGTACATAAAAGAATGAATGGAGACATGTATCGTGAGATTATGAGTGAAAACCTCCTTCCATCAGCAAGGGCACTGAAGATGAAATGTGGCTGGGTCTTTCTGCATGATAATGATCCCAAGCACACCGGCAGGGCAATGAAGGAGTGGCTTCGTAAGAAGTGTGATGCCCTGGTCTATCAGGTCGTCACAGGGTATTGTGCAATCTGCCCTTCTGTGCAATATCCACCTCCTCCTTGGTTACGGGTCCCCAACTTATGGTGTTGCCAATACCAGCCAATCAAAATCCTAGGAACACTCTGCACCACACCCACTAGACACACCAGTGGACGGTCTGAGTGAAATAGGGTCGCCCACTTGGGGGGTTGGTAAGGGGAGGTCAGGAGTGTCAGGAGTATGTCAGTGGAGTGTAGGAAGTGAAGGAGAGAGGAGGTCAGGAGCTGGGCTCCTTGGAAGTAACTAGGTGGCAGATGGTGGTCTGGGACTAGTAGGAGCTGGACCCCCGGTCGCAGGGGATTGTGACAAGGGGCACGGAACTGTCGAGGAGGACAGCCGGCGGCCTTGTACCATCACCGGACTGGGACCAGGGCTTCACGGCTAGGTTAGGGAGTAGCTGCAGGCAAGCTGACAATTTACCCAACGAGAACGGAGCCTTCAAGATCCGCTCTCCACCCGGTCCAAAATCGGGGTACTAGCGCGACGAGGGGGATAGGACTTTCCAAAAAAATGGTCCAGAAAATCCCAAGCGTGAACCCTGAGAGCAAGCTCCCACAGTTAGCCACACTGGGGAGCGGGACCCGACTAGTTTTACATTACAGGGGCCAACTAGCAAGAGAACTGAGTGCCAAGGGAAAGGTCACAGATCATCAGGCAACACCAGTGGGGACAGGACCCAAACTAGCTCCCCTCAGCGGCAGCGGTGTCCAGAACTTTGGTTTACCAAGTTGTCGGTGTCAGCTTTATGGACTGAGTACGCAAGTGACACTTTCACTCCAAACAGTACTCCCCAACTCCATCACCGAGTCCCAGGGAATCCCCCCTACCTGTGGAGGGGTTAAAACACCCAGCTGCTCACTCCATCGCCCCTGGGTACTCGCAGCTGCAGCGGTGGTACTCGACCTTACCACACACCACGAGTGGCATCACGAACTTTAAATATATCATCCCCTGTAAATACCCCCCCTTTATTTGAGTGGCTGCACGACCCCCTGGGTCCGGCCGCCCCTTGAGCCACCGCGGATCCGGATCCGAGCAGCCCGGCTGCTGACGTGGGGGCGGCACAGAAGCATATGAAGGTCCTGGAGTGGCCTAGCCAGTGTCCAGATCTCAACCCCATAGAAAACCTTTGGAGGCAGTTGAAAGTCCATGTTGCCCAGCAAAACGCCCAAAACATCACTGCTCTAGAGGAGATCTGCATGGGAGAATGGGCCAATACCAACAACAGTGTGTGCCAACCTTGTGAAGACTTACAAAAAACATTTGACCTCTGTCATTGCCAACAAAGAATAGATAACAAAATATTGAGATTAACTTTTGTTATTGACCAAATACTTATTTTCCACCATAATTTGCAAATAAAATCTTGCCAAATCAGACAAGGTGATTTTCTGGGTTTTTTTTTCTCATTTTGTCTTGTCTCTCATAGTTGTGGTCTACCTATGATGTCAATTACAGGCCTCTCATCTTTTTAAGTGGGAGAACTTGCACAATTGATGGCTGACTAAATACTTTTTTCCCCACTGTATACCAAATATATAGACCCTTCATTTGCGGTCTGTCACGTTATTAACTCAACCATCCTATTGATGTCAAGTTGTGTGAAACTTGTATGGCAGCTAGAATGTTTTATGTGGAGAAGGTTTTAGAACAGAAACTGAGGGGAAACTCTATAAATTCTCCTTCAAAACTCCTCAAAACATGGAGGTTCTGCTCAATTTCAGCTTCAAACACTCTGCAAAAAGACTCCATGTGCACTTAGCCTGAAGGGAATTCCAAAAAGCATTTTTCAGAAAAGAAGTCCTTCACCTTAGTCCTTAGTCCTTCACCTGTGATCGCAAATCAAGCCACGGCACACGCACAGAGCCGCACGATCACAATGAAGTCCGGTGAAGTTTATCCGAGTT
This sequence comes from Anomaloglossus baeobatrachus, assembly GCF_048569485.1. Classification (NCBI taxonomy): domain Eukaryota; kingdom Metazoa; phylum Chordata; class Amphibia; order Anura; family Aromobatidae; genus Anomaloglossus; species Anomaloglossus baeobatrachus. Next base: position 218,619,305 of record NC_134354.1, read on the forward strand.
CATTCTGATCACGCGGCTCTGTCTCGCAGCCAGCCATGCTCTTTTTGACAGTGCGGTCCCACTCAGCTCTTCTGCAAGTCTATGGGGATGCAGCAGAGTCGAGTGGGACTGCACTGACAAAAATGTGCGTTCTGGATGCTTTTCCCATGGCAGAGCAAGCATCCAGAATGCATGAATTCTGTAGGAATTCTGCAGTTACAATGCGTCTCAGAAAGCAGCTTTTCGGCTGCGTTCTGAGACGCACATGCAGTGACTTACACGCTGCGTAATAGAACACAACATGGGCACATAGCCTTAGAGAAAAAAGGATGGATCTACCTGTGGCCAAACATTTTTGTAACCCAGACCACAGCATCACGGACATGAAACTGCTGGTATTGAAAGGAAATTTCAAGTCCCAGAGAGATAGGTGACTTTGGGAATACAAACTTATGATGACCTTTGACACATTCAGAGCAGGAATGAATGTGTCACATGGATTTATGTCTTTTTACATCAATTAAGAAATGTGCTCCTCAGACCATCTGGGAGAATCACAGCCAGGACCAGACACTCCAATCAGAGGACAATAAAACTTAAGCTGGGTTCACACATAGCGACAACGACGTCGCTGTTGCGTCACCATTTTCTGTGACGCAACAGCGACCTTGTAAGTCGCTGTTATGATCGCTGCTTAGCTGTCAAACACAGCAGAAGCAGCAGCGATCATAACGACACGCGTCGCTGTGCTACATGTGCAGAGAGCAGGGAGCCGCGCACACTGCTTAGCGCTGGCTCCCTGCACTCCTAGCTACAGTACACATCGGGTTAATTACCCGATGTGTACTGCAGCTACATGTGCAGAGAGCAGGGAGCCGCGCACACTGCTTAGAGCTGGCTCCCTGCACTCCTAGCTACAGTACACATCGGGTAATTACCCGATGTGTACTGCAGCTACATATGCAGGGAGCTGGCACTGGCAGCGTGAGTGGCGGACGCTGGTAACGAAGGTAAATATCGGGTAACCAGGGAAAGGTCTTCCCTTGGTTACCTGATGTTTACCCAGGTTACAGCTTACCGCAGCTGCCAGACGCCGGCTCCTGCTCCCTGCTCGCTTCATTTCGTCACTCTCTCGCTGTCACACACAGCGATGTGTGCGTCACAGCGGGAGAGCGACGACCAAAAAATGAAGCTGGACATTCAGCAACGACCGGCGACCTCACAGCAGGGGCCAGGTCGTTGCTGGATGTCACACACAGCGAGAGCAATGGGACGTCGCTGCAACGTCACAGAAAATGATGACGTAGCAGCGACGTCGTTGTCGTCGTCGCTGTGTGTGACACCACCCTTACACACTGCTTATCTATGAACTGCTGCAATATTTATGGCCACAACTGATTGTCCTCTTGCTATAGTGATAGTTCTGCTTCTCATAACTTGTCTTCTTTATTGCTCCATTCTATGTCCTGTTGTGTATAAATATGTGACTCTTCAGATTTTGTGTTATATTGAGCCTGAAGAGGAAACCTGAGCAGTCTCAAAAGCTTTGTATTATTACCATCTTTTCAGTTAGCCATTAAAAGGTATCAACCATTGAGGACTTCAGTTCTTTTAAACAATTTTTTATCTCTACTGGCTAACACTGTATAAAGATATATTTTACCTGGCTTTGCTTAGTGTTCTTGTTTCCACACAATGAAGGTTTAATGACCAGAAGATTATAACTGCCAGGACTGCAGTGCGTGTGAGTACTGTCTGACCATGCCTCACTCTTTGTAAAGCAGCTCACTAGACAATGTACCGTATATAGAGAACTGTGGTGTGGGCACTCAGAGGACGTAGCAAAAATCTGGTGACAGATTACCTTTAAGGGTAAAACATGAGTAGTGTAATAGGAGTCTAGGTTCACAAAGGAATTGATTTGATTGCTGTATGCTTTAATTAATTCTATAGCCTTTTAATCATTTGGATGTTGCTTACTTTGCTTGTCTCTCCCCTAAAAAGAAAAAGATGGTGTTTTGCAGTATATTACAGAGAAGTGGCTGGTATGAATTGTCATCTGTGTTCATAGATCTGAAGGGATTGTATCTGCTGGTTTGGGCTTTGGATGTATTGGACAGTTCAGATTGTTTGCCTTAAGGGGGCTTGACACGTGTGACGCCCTGGACTAGTCAGGTAGTCACAGGTAGGCCCTTACACAAACACCTCCCCCCTAATAAGGTGACAGCAGCCAACCTACAAAACCCTTGTCACCTCTCTCAGTGTTCAATGGTCACACCAGGGGGCGGAGCCAGGTGGTTGGCCATGCCCACCTAGTAGTCCAGAGGGCTTTAGACAGGAAAACAAACAGTCTGTGAAGGGAGCAGTGGAGTGGAGTGGAGTCAAGTTCAAGTGCAGCAGGCCTGAGGCGTCAGGTCTGCAGCGACAACACTGACCGGTGCCGGGGTGGTAGCCCTGGTACCGTGGCAAGGAGGCAGATGGTGGTGGCTGCCTGCAGGAGCTGGGATCATAGCCGGTGGAACCGTAAGGGACCAGGACCGGGTGTTGGCCCGCCGGTACCAAACCGGGGAACCGATTGGAAACCCGAACACCAGGAGGGGTACTCAGACCCAGTACGATGCCCAGAAACCACTGGACTGAGTCGAATCCACTTATTGAGGACTGGACTTTAGGTCCTTTCCCACCCAAGACCCGACTGAAGGCAACAGCCCAACCATAGGGATAGAAAGCCACTGCCCAGGCATCGAGATCCCATGGGCCAGCGTCTGTGGGCAAATGGGCTCTACCAGCACACACAAAGCTGGGGAGTGGACTACCGTTGCTCAGGCATAGGAGTCATCATTTCTACCAAAAGTGAGGTGCAGAAGAAAGGCGGAAACCATCAACCTGAAAAGGGGAAAAGCGCAGCCGGCTGCAGGCACCATCCACCATCTTGTTTGGTTTACCATAGACTCCAGTGTGTCTGTAATAGTGATCACAACAGTGCCCTCGGGCCACGCACCGCGCCTCACCGACATGCCAGCACGCATCCACCCCCCCTCGCCTCGGCACCTCCCTCAGGCCCCCGCGACCATCACCCCCTACCCATGGAGGGGTCGACACCAAGCTGCGCAACACCGTCCCCGGGAGCCTAGTCAACAGCAGCAGTGATGTCCATCCATTCACCACAAGCCGTGGGTGGCGTCACGAACTTAATCCCCAAACAACCGCGGCCTCAGTCGTGGACCTCCCCACCGAACACCACCCCCTCACGTAGCGTCAGCATCCCTTCAGAGCGACGTGACCCCCCTGGGTCCGGGAGGAGCTCGAGCCACCCACCAGAAACGAGCCCGGATACGAGCGGCTTGGCTGTAGCCGAGTGCGGGGCGGTACATATGCAACGACATATCTAACGATATGTCATCAGGGTCACGAAATTCATGACGCACATCCGGCGTCGTTAGCGACGTCATTCCGTGTAACAGCTCCGAGCGAGTGTTAACGATCAAAAATACTCACGTAATCGTTGATTGTTGATACGTCGTTTATTTTCAAAATCTCGTTGATCATTGTGGACGTAGGTTGTTTGTCTTGAGGCAGCACACATCGCTATGTGTGACACCCCGGGAACGACGAACAACAGCTTACCTGCGTCCTCCGGCAAAGAGATGGGCGTGTCGTTAATGCGGCTGGTCTCCGCCCCTCCGCTTCTATTAGTTGGCCGCTGTGTGACGTCGCTGTGATGGCGCATGAAACCCCCCCTTAACAAAGAGGTTGTTCGCCGCCCACAGCGACGTCGCTAGGAAGGTAAGTATGTGTGACGGATGTTAGTGATATTGTGCGCCACGGGCAGCGATTTGCCCGTGACGCACAAACGACGGGGGCGAGTACGCTCGCTAGCGATATCGCTAGTGATATCGTAGCGTGTAAAGCCCCCTTTAGGCATATGTTAATGTGGGTAGACTTAAGCGGGCTTTACACGCTGCAACATTGCTAGCAATTGCTAGCGATGTCGAGCGTGATATCACCCGCCCCCTTCATACGGCAGATATGTGGTGATCACTGCCATAGCGAACATTATCACTACGGCAGCGTCACACGCACATACCTGCTCTGCGACGTCGCTGTAACCAGCGAGCCGCCTCCTTTTTAAGGGGGCGGATCGTTCAGCGTCACAGCGACGTCACAGCAGCGTCACTGAACCGCCGCCCAATAGAAAAGGAGGGGAGGAGATGAGCTGCCGGAACATGCCGCCCACCTCCTTCCTTGCTCCTTTTCCGATGGACGGAGGTAAGGAGATGGTTGTCGCTCCTGCGGTGTCACACACAGTGATGTGTGGTGCCGCAGAAGCGACGAACCACATCGCTAATGAGAAGAAAACGATTTTTTGTTTTAGGACGATCATGACCACCGATTTTTCCCTCTTTTGCGATCGTTTACGGTCGCTCAGAGGCGTCACATGCTGCGATCTCGCTAATGAGGCCGGATGTGCGTCACAACCACCGTGACCCCGACGATATCTCCTTAGCGATATCGCAGCGTGTAAAGCACCCTTTAGGCCTCATTCAGACATCTGTGATTTTTTTTCATACTTAAAACCACTGACCATTATTTTGGATCCAACTTTCATCAGTGTATGTTTAGTATATCAGTTTTTACCATCAGTGTTTCATGAATTACAGAAGTTCTCCTATAACTTAAGTTGGATTTACACAATGGTATGGCATCCGATGTGAGAGCATCGGATTTGATATGCTAATGACCCCCGGCTCCCTCTCTGCTTCGAGCATGAACTGAGTGTCATGCGACTGTGATCCGATCCTGAGATCAGATCACAATTGCGGAGGAGAGGGCGAGCGCTGTGGAGGAGGAGGGGGGGATTGGTTTCCCCATCTCCTCCATTATCATCTGATGCGATTATCGCATTGCACTCGGATATCATCTGAGTGCAGTCCGAAGTTTCACTTGCACCCATAGACTTTTATGGGTGCGAGTGACATGGCTGTCAGCTGACAATCGCAGCATGCTGCGACATTTCGCTCATCCAGAATCTGGATAAGTAAAAAGCTGACCATCTCCTCTCCCTCATTGAATAACATTTGTCCGAGTGCAATGTGAGATTTTCTCGCATTTCACTCATCCAATTCATACACTCATGTGAGCGTACCCTTACAATATTAAACATGAACACCACACAAACTGTACATTGACGCCATGTGTGTGCTGTCCGTGATTTTCACAGACCCATAGACTTGCATGGGTAACTTTAATCTGTGACACAGGTTAAAACCAGAAAAATTTCCGCAATTGTTTGTGCACACTCAGTCTGCAGAAATACACAACATGTGAACAGCCCCATAGACTTTAATGCTTATGTGTTCCATCTGTAAAAACACCGATAAAACACATACGTGAAAAACAGATGTCTGAATGAGGTCTTAAACTGCATATGTAAAAAATAATATTTCCATGCGAAAAGTGTGAATAGCTTTTATGTGCCGAAAAGGTTAATCACTTTGCAAAGTGTATATAACCAAGTCTCATATAGAGAAGACCAGGGTGTGGATGTGAAAAGTATAATCTCGAGGGACATGTCTGAGCACAACTTACAATCGTGAGTTAAATATAAGCATCTGGTGACCTCAAAGAGGCAACGGGAAATTAGATCTATGTATAATAAATGGGGAGTGGCCATGAGAAAAGTTGCCCACACCTAACTTAAAATCTTATGACAAATCCTCCAATTATACTCATGATTTATGCACAAGAGAAGACATGTTCACCGTGCTGGAATAAAAATGAGCCATATGTGTACTGTCAGGTATCCCCTATACGTGAGAGCTAAAAATAACTCCAATTATTGGAGCTAATTGCACCTTGTGTGTATACCCTAAAAGCAGTATGACAACAAAAAGCTTTTTTTAATAGCATTGGTAATAGACAAAAACAAAATGAAATGGATGCTTCTTTCTAATTTTATACTAAGTTTTCAATCTGAAGCATGTATGTCATGTATATATGGGACAAACACAGGGGCTGATATACTTGCATCCATCATACACACTTGCTGGCAGATTCGAGACTGTGACATATACACCATGACTGATTGCTTGTTGTTTATGCATGTTTTGCATGTGATACCATGAGTCACACAAATCCCATCACGTTGCAGCCACATTGTATCTCAACTCATTTACCTTAATGACAAGGCTGTATATTACAAGAAACCACTAATAGGAACCTGTATGCGATCTTTTAAAGGGTATCTTCCACCATAAAATTTACTCTGAATTACTATGTGTTGTTAATGGAGGAGCCATAAATCCTATAGCAATAGACAGCTGTTGGCCGAATGATCATTTGGCCATCCTCTATCTTTTTCGAGTCTCTTATGTACTGAAATGCTCTGCTAAGTCGAGGACTCCTGTGTTTTCTATGTGAAAGCCGCCACCAGATTCCTTTACCACCTTAGGAAATCCTTAGGAGGAAAAAACTGGGCACTTGTTCAGATAAACTCTCCGCATCATAAATAGTGAGTTCCCGACTCAGGCACTTTGATTCAGTATAGGAGTCACATTGCATTTCTGGTGAGTGCCTTGTCTTTTCTTTTCTGGATATCCTTTGACACCTTAGGTCTCTGAGAATGAAAAAATTGGCCATTGGAAATCCGACATGCTGGATCATTCAGAGGATGTCAGAGATAGTTGTGAGGTCTTGAACACATTAGACTATTGGCTGATCCTACTCGCCAAGTGTTAGTCTAATATATATATGGATATAATTGTTATATTTTAAATGAAATCTGAAGCAGGTTTTTACTATGTAATCTGAAAGCAGAATAATGTAGGAGTAGAGACCCTTATTACAGCAAGGTGTCACTTACTGGGCTGTGTTTATTTTAAAAAAACACAAAATGTTTTAAAATATCTAAAATACATTAATAAATAGATTCCAAATCCCTCCCCTTTTCTACCATTAAAAATGAACAAACTAAGAAAAAAAAACAAAAGCTTATTTGCTATTGCACACCTGTACAGGTAACAGCAATATCTAAACTTTATTAACCCATCCGGTAAAAGCCATAAGTAAAAACAAATATTAAAATTGCAGATCTACGTATTTTTTTGTTATTATGCTCCCTAAAAAAATACAATAATAAGTGACTAAATGTATGTATCTAAAAATGTTGGCATTGGGTTTTTTTTGCCATTTCATCCCACTTGGAATTTTTTTTCTTATTTTTCAGCATATTGTATGGTAAAATGAATGATGTTATCCAAAACTAAAAAAAAACTAACCCTCATATGGTTATGTTGCTGGAAAATATAAAAGTTTTACCTCTTTGAAGGAGGAGAGCAAAAAAACGAATCCCAAGAATTAAAAAATTGTTTAAAAGAACTGAAGTCCCCAGTGGTTGATACCTTTTAATGGCTAACTGAAAAGATGGTAATAATAGCAAGCTTTCGAGACTACTCAGGTCAAGAAGACTTCAGTTCTTTTAAACAATTTTTTATCTCTACTGGCTAACACGGTACAAAGATATATTTTACCTATATCAAGAATTAAAAAAAAAATTTTAGTCCTTAGTTAGTATGGAAAACTCTTAAAACTTGTGTCAGTCTTATAGAAATGTCTGAAAAGCACTTGAGGATACTGCAAGGTGGAGTCCACTAAGTAGTTGGGTGCCCATAGGGCAATTGCCCTTTTTGTCATATATAATGGGTTGGCAAGTAAGTAGTTGTTCGACTAAAAAAGGTAAGTGACAATCTTCAGGGTGACAGAGAGGATAAGTCAGTTTTGTTACTGAGGATAGCCTGAAGAACAGAAAGTTAAAAAATCATTATGGTGCCAAGGTCTATTTTGCCCAAGATTAACTTCTGACTCTTGGACATTTAATTAGATATAAATTATAGACTCCATGATAGGGGTCCCCAACCTGTGGCTCATGGGCACATGATATGTGGGTCACGGCTATCTGCCGGCTTGGTGGATTAGCACTAGGTCCAGCAAACAGTTATGGAGAGCGGGTCTCCAGATGATGACTTTTCTGAGGAGACCATCCAGGAGATCAGATATGGATGCTCATATACCAGGTGGAGGGGAGATAGGATGATACTGTCAGTTAGAGGCGTGATTAAAGGGAACCTGTCAGCAGATTTGGTGACTATAAGCTGCGGGCACCACCAGTGGGCTCTTACAGTATATACAGCATTCTAACATGCTGTATATAAGAGCCCAGGACACTGTGTAGAACAAAAAAAATACTTTATAATATTCACCTAGGAGGTCGCTCCGGAGCAGACTGGTCAAATGGGTGGCGCTGTTCTCTGGGACCGGCGCCTCCTCTTTCGGCCATCTTGGTCTTCCTTCTTCTGAAGTCGGCGTGCATGACGCGTCCTACGTCATACACACTTGCTAGCAGTGAGGTCCTGCACAGGTGCACTACAATACTTTGATCTGCCCTGAGCAGATCACAGTTCTATGTGTTACTAATGAAAGGGCACTCATAGCAAGAAAGGGTGGGCACCCCTGCTCTAGGATTACATTACTACTCTGTTGAAGGCTATATATCTGTATCTCTTATACATTAATATGAAGGAATCATATATAAACAATAAGATTAGACATATGTCATACTGTATTCTGGAAACCAGTAGAAGAGGAAGTGAAAACTGCTGACGTGATCGATCCCCCTCAGAAAATAGCCTCCGCTTACATCAGATTTTAATGCAGCAATTGCTCAATATGATTTTGTCTAGACACTCACTCATGGGGTGGCTTCTAAAAATGGCAAAACTGTCAAAAGAAAGTTATTCTGTTTTCTTCCTCATCCATTGTAATAAGCATAACCTGCAAATACCCTTCAACAACACGTAAATTCAGTGTCTGTTTTGCTCTCTGTTCCTTGACCCTGCATCCTACTTTACTGTTCAAGCTTCCATTTATGGTGGTGGGGAGCAGTAAAATGGAAGGAAATGGGAAGAAAAAAGGAAAAGCAATTGAGACTTTACATATGATGTATTCATTTTTATTGCTGAGGCCATTGGCAGTATTTTTGGTAATGAACACAAAAATATTTTTTTAACAAACACTTTTTTTAAAACACGTAAACAACAAAACGTCATTCTCCACATTTTATCTAAGTGGCCGTAGGGGCAAATGTACTTTTTTTGATTTGGAAATATCAATTTTAAACCTATTGTTGAATAAAGATAATACCTTGACTGCATAAATTGCATTACCATCACCACACACCCCAAATTTGGGGATGGTAAATGTAATGTATGACTCATTGATAAATATATATATAGTTGAATGTTTTTGGTTTTCTTTTAAAATCTAAAACTTTCAGAAATTATATAAAGCAGTCAGATTAGTTAAATCTAAAAACCAGAGATACAATTTTGGAAATATTGTAAATTTATTATTAAAAATCTGTTTATCTTATCAAAAAGGGAGATGAGATGTGCTCGGCTATCACCATCAGTTCTGCAGACATTAATCATGGCAGTGGTGCGCCATTCTACTACAAATTTAAAGAACTAGGATTGCTGAGGGTCCTTGCGGGGGGGGGGAAAGCAATCAACCAATTAGGATGGAAATAGCTCTTTAAGAACCAAAGGAGGACAGTGGTTTACTCTAATTTTAAGATCAGGGATTTAATTATTAGCATTTCAACATAGGCCGGGTTCACATGAGCGTATTTCACGGTTCTGGAGACGGGTCTCCCACTCTTAACTTACAGCCTCACATATGACCACGGTCAGGTCGGGCATATAAAAACCGCAAAATATACACATGTGAACCCAGCCTTAGGTTGAAATACTGAACATATCAATTCTGCATCGGCCTTTAAAATGACCCATCCAGGAATTTTCAAGCTTGCTTGAAGTTTCCTCAACCATGGAGGTTGACCAATGTCTGTAGACTTCCTATGATGCTCCTTACTCGGCAGTTTTCAAAGCTTGAAGGATCAGATTGAGCTCATAGCACCAGGTCTCATATCTATAAGACATCCTTATCTGGGCTACATTAGTCTTGCGGATATCATTGCCTTGAGGCCCTTCCATATGGTAATCCTTCCCAAGAAAATGCGCCTTCTCCTACACAAACCAAACATTTACATTGTTAACATCTCAAAAATATGATTTGAACAAATTCATGTCTATTTTCCTTTTTCATCACTTGCTTAGCGTATAATGTACATGGAAAAATAGCAGTCATGCTGTTATAGTAACTCTTAATAATTACCACCATATGGCCTTCAATTACCAACTCATTATTATTAAATTACCACATAAATCCATGTAATTGGGTTGAAGAATCCAACCCTGTTATCAGTTTTCTTTTGTGCTGTTTAATCCACAAAAGAGACACAAGTTAGTAGTAATTTCATTATTACCAGTAATGTTTTAGTCATGTTTATTATTCTTATGATTACATGCATTGTTTTGGGGCGTTATTGTGGGAATGTGAACCCTTCTCACTGTTCTGCACTCTTCCGTAGATATTTCTGTATTCATTTCATACAGATATGTGAGAAGATCACTGAGGCCTGCACCAATTCTTCTACCAAGTGAGCAAGAGGAGGGATTTCTCTGAAAAAAGCCTCATTCAGATGTCCATGAAACACCGTCTAAGTACGGGCCGTGATGTACGGATTGGACGCGGCAGCAGATCTCCCAACTAAAACTCAACAGCATCATATATGCCTATGAGGCTGTGAAATTTATGGTGCGAGACCCCTGATCTGTCCGTACATCACGGCTCACATTCGGACTATTTTTCACGGATATCTGAACAAGTTAGATATTGCCATGTCTCCAAGCTTTGCTCTCAGGCAAAGACACTTGTAAGAAAGACATACTCCTCTTCATTCTAGTAATACAGCTTCTTCGATGATAACACAAAAATGTGTACTAGAGATCACATACCCTTTACGAATGCCTATAGGAATGATTTTTACTTTCCATTCTCACAGTTAGAGTTCACTTTTCGTGTTAAAAAAATACTATTAACTTATTAATGAGGTTAATCTGCAGTTTAATAGCATTCTGAATCTGCCCAGTGCCTGCAAAGAGAGCCCCCCCTGCCAGGAGGAAATCAACTTTATTCCTCCTGACAGCCTCAGACTTTCAGTCATACAGGTGGACCGGCACTGGTTCAGTCACTGCTTAGTACATATTGAGCGGTGGTTGTAAAATGACTGACACCTTGCTTAACACTGGAGCCAGCTGTCAATCAGTGCTGCAGGTGCGGTTACAAGACCCGGTCACTAATCACTGAGCGGTGACTGAACTTGGCCAGCCCTCCTCTATGACTGAAAGCTTGAGGCTATCTAACTAAAGTTAATTTCCTACCAGTAGCAAGGCTCTCGGTGGGCAGCTTTAGAACACTATTAACCTGCAGATTAACAGCATATCTTAGTAGTATTCTTTTACAAGGCAGGTTGCCTTTAAGTACCTGTTAAGTGTGTCAGCAATAACTGTTCGTAATTACGTTTTGCTTTAAACAGTTAGTATGGAATTAGAAAAACATGGCTGCTTCGTTACCAAAATACAGTAACACACTTGTCTACAGGTTTTGTGTAGTATTGTAATCCATTTCTACTCAATCAAACTGGACATCCCATAATTCCACATACCAACAACTAAGACGATTATACTAGGTTTTGTTGAGTCTGCTCAAATGCTTGAAGACAAAGTAGTATTTCCTTCTCAGTAAGCAATGGCATATGGTAGAGAGAGGCTATCAATTAATAATTACTGAGGGACCCCGCTGACCCTATTAAGTCACCACCATAACTTTTCTTCTACCCAGGGGTCTTCCTGGTCACTAACTGCAGCAAGTGAATAGGGCCGGTAGCAGTTCCTTGGGGCTTCAATGTATTGGATGCAGCACTGAAGCAACACTATGGTTCCTTCATTACTAGGAGGTCTCGGAGGTTGGACCCCCAGCACTAAACTCTTATCTCTCGGTCTATCTCTCCACATCATGCCACTTGAATATCTTTTCCCATTGCTTTTCTATTTAGGAGTTAGTCTGTTGCTAGGTGTTAGGGAATATGGCACAGAGTACACAAGTAGTATAATGAGTAAATATATCCTGTTGGAAGAAAGGTACTTACCTCATCAGACAATCCACACTGCAAAACACTGCTCCTTGCAATCTCACACATGTCACAGGTGCTGAGCTTGAAAACCTGTGCCGCAATGGCATATTCTTCCATGAGCGGCTCCTGTTACCAACAAGATCAGTTCATAGTCAGACGAGGCACTGATATGAACATGTACACTTATGTAAGCAAAGTTATCCAAAAAACAACTATCCAACATGTATGGTCAGATTATTTTTTGAAGATGATCAAATGGTCTTAACCCACTTTATCAGAGCCAAAGCGCACCACGGGATCTCAACACGTGAGTTAGATGTGTGTAAAGAGCTGTGGAATTAATAGCGCTATATAAGTGAATAAATATTACAGTATTATATTATTATTACATTTGATACACTAGTGGGGTGTGTATATGTCATGTATTTCTTAAATGAGGCTTCAGAACAGACAGTGACACTACAGTAGTTCAGGCCTGATGGTAACAGCAAGTAAATTAGGATATTTGGTTAACCATGAATTAATGAGGAATATAAAGCAATAAAGGAGTAGAACAGGTTTTGTTACTGACATTTTAACAAACCTTTCATAATACAAGAAAAAATAAAAAGTTGTGTAATATATTTTATTAGAAAAAAAAATGCCTGCTTTTTCAGAATCTCCTTTCCCTTTTCTTATGGACTGAATATTATTCACACTTTATGTGCTATATAGTTCAGTCTTGAGACAGGCAGATATGAGACTAATTTTCAGCTTCACAGAGGAATCCTGTTATATGCTGCACATAAGTCTATGGATAGGGAAGGAGCAGTAAGCGGCTAGTGCAGCACCATGGAGAGGCAGGGTGACATACATAGGCTTAGCCTGTTCCTGCTACCAGTAGGTCTTCTACTATCTCACCCCAGAGATGAATTCACAGCAAAATGGTTCTGTATTTCTCTATGATGTCTTTTTTGCGGCAACTGCAATCACTATTTAGCATCAGAGAGCTAAAAGAGCAGGATGTCATATTTTCTCTGTGTGAACAGTTTCTAGTTTAAAAAATAATATTCTAATTTTCCTTGTGTCTCATATAGGCCACAATTCTTACTTTCCTTGAAGATAGGTAATGTTTAATTCAGTGTAGTAGAGGTATATACAGTGCAGACTATCATATTACTGAGATAGGAGATGGCAGTTGGAAATTGTTTTGTGACATAAGAGGAGCTACAGGCAGACACAGATATTCTGCTGCAAGTTCTCCTGAAACAACAGTTATAGTTCTCCATAAACTCTATGAGCACCAATTGTCATCTCATCTAAGTAAAGGGAAAATCAGTATTCACTAAAGACAGATTTTTCCTGTTAATTGAAAAATTTGAGTGTGAAAAACCAGTCCAGGAGGAGAAGGAAGTGAATTTCTCTAATACGTTATATTACAAAGTTACTTATGTTTACGTGTACTATTAATTTTTGAAGAAAAAAAAATGTAAAATTAAGACAATGGTACATGTACAGCGCAAGTCAGAAGCCGGTGTATGGAGTGGGCTGATGGGATGAGCTCGCTCCATACTCGGTAGGTAATGGCTGTGTGTTACAGCCAGGACCTGCCACTAACAATCGTGCGTAGAGACTGTGATTTTTACTATATATAACAAGGCTAAGCATTGCTCTATACAGTACGAGTGATCAGACAATCACAGATTCAAGTCCTTTAAAAATACTATTGAAAACAGTGAAGACTGAAAAAAATGTTTTATATTAAAAAATAAAAGTTAAAATCACTCCTCTTTTGCCCCATTAAAAATAAAGATAATAAAAAAATACACCTGTGGTATCAGAAAAGATTTATCAAAATATAAAAATAATTAACCCAATCGGTAAACACTGTAAACCTAAAAAAATCAAGAACGCCAAAATTACGTTTTTTTGGACACTGCAATACCATAAAAAATGCTGTAATAAGCAATCAAAACATCATATCTAACCCAAAAATAGCGTCAATAACAAATCGTCTCACCCCGCAAAAATAAGCCATCACACAGCTGCATTGACAAAAAAATGAAAACATTATGGGTCTTGGAAAATGTCAACAAAACCGCATTATTTATTTATTTATTTATTTTTGCAAAATTCAGATTTTTTTTCAGCACTAAAATAAAAATGAAAAAATGTTTGGTATTCTGCTTATGAGGAGAATCTTATTGTGAGGTCATTTTTACCAAAAAAAGTATACCGTAAAAACGATTCCCAAAAAACCATGTCAAAATTGTGGATGGGGGGGGCACAATTTCTCCGTATTTGGATATTTTTCTACAATTTCAGTACACTATCTGGTAGAATGAATGGTGTCATTCAAAAGTACAACTCGTCCCACAAAAAAATAAGTCATCATATGTCTAGGTGACCAGAAAAATAACAGGATTTATATATATATATATATATATATATATATATATATATATATATATATACATATATATATATAAAAATAAATATATATTTAGCATGTTGTTACCTTAGTGTAATGGAACTGCATGGGGTCATCTGTAGACAAGGATATGACCAGACCTTTTTCGTGGAAATCCAACAATGGGTTCTTGGCATATTCCAGAAACAGACTGTTGTTACTCAATGGTGACATGGCAATAGGGATTTTTGCCAAAAAGTACAAGTATTGCAGCACAGGACTCTATAAAACAAAGGTTTTACACATTTTACAAAAAAAAGAGCAACCAAAGAGTAATCACTAATTTAACTTTGTGTGGGTCTGATGGAGAAAACAGGGTACAGGGGTCAGCAATCTCCATCAGCCCTATCAACATTTAATAAAGCAGTAGAGCGCGTGCACAACTACAAGTCAATGTAAGCAGGGCGCGTGGGAACACTGTTCTGGTGATTAGTGGGGGTCTCAGCTTTTGGACCACAACCGATGGACAGGTGATAAATTGTTATTATTTGAATACCCCCTTAATAGTAAAACAATAATTATAATAATAATATTAATAATAATAATATTAATATAATAATTATATGAAAAATAAAGTGATCCCCACTTGTGGCAGCCGAACCAAAATTCATCTTAGTTTACCTTTTTCTCACAACTAATTTTGATAAATACATGCTGCCTGTCATAATACATTTTTCATATGGAAAAAACAAAAATTGTGCATATAAGGCACATTCTTTTCTAAAAACACCTACGTGAAAAGTAAAATTTTACCTTTTTCAAGTTCAATCCATGAGAAATATTGTCAGCCGTCATGAACGCTGCTAATAAATGAGTGATGGCGCCAGCTTCACCACAGTGAGGGCGGAACAGGAAAGTGTTCATTCCCCTCTCCCTGGAATAAAACAAAATCTATTATACATTTATTACTATATGTCCCCCTCAAATAAACTCACTTCTTTATTATTATTTTTAAGATGTGCAGAATTATTAGGCAGATTGTTTTCCTCAAACAAAATGGGCCAAAAGAGATTAATCTGACTCTGAAAAGTCAAAAATTGCTAAACGTCTTACAGATGGCTAGAGCACTCTTGAACTTGCTAAAATATTGGTGCATAATCACATAACTTTGCTCTTGTTTTTAGTTGTCTTTTTTTATGTTTTTCAGGTTTTCATGTCAGATTCCCTGGACTACGTCAGACCTACATGGGTTTTTTTTTTTTTAATAAATTGGTGAACTAGGGAAAATATCAACTGGAGTTTTTTAAAATAAACTATTTTTGTATTATTTTATTTCTCTTTACTTACTGGGTTAGTAATGGGGTGTCTGATAGACACCTCACAATTACTAACACCAGGGCTTGATGTTAGCTGTGTTTTTGGACAATTCACAGCTAACATCAACCCAACTACTATTACCCTGATTGCCAACGTACCAGAGTAATTGGGAAGTGTCAAGGCGAAAAGCCAGAATTGGTGATGTGCCAATTCTGGGGAGGCTGTTGGCTGATATTTTTAGGCTGGAAAGGGCCCAATAACCATGGCTCTTCTCATCCTGATATCAGTCTCCATCTGTCTGCTTTAGCTTTGCTGGTTACCAAAAATAGGGGTGACCCCATGTCTTTTTTTAAAATGATTTATTTATTAGGTTAAACAAGCCTTTAGTGCCACATGAAGGGCACTAAAGGGTGCAAGTTTATAATATGTAGGGGGTTGTTAAATTAGAAATTTGCAAGATATTTATCTATTCTAATATCTTCCTATCATCTAACCTATCTATATTTTTTATTAGCTTTTTTCAGCTTTGAGATGTGTGCATAAAAATTGGACAGCATACGGATGGTCGGCATTTTGTCCGTTTCTTTTACTGTACCCATAGACTGGCATTGGTGAATTTCATCCAATATACACAGCCATAAAGAGTATGGTCAGAAAAATAGAAGGAACAAGGCAAAGAGGAAGACCGGCAACCCTATGGCTTGATACTATCAAGATAAAGGCAGAGAGAAGACCCTGGTGGACCTATCTAGGCTTGCACAAGATCAATCTTTTTAGAAGACATGAGATCGAACTGAAGGCCATTAAAAAATGAAGTGTATATGTTAGGGTGATCCTTTTGATCTGTCCACTAACACAATGCTTTTAATAGATCTATTGGTTTATCTTCTTCCAAGGGTCAAATCAAAAGGTATGTGAAATATAAATAATCTTTTCTTCCTAAAGTAACTTTTTGATCATCATGAGCTTGTAGAATATGTGTTCCCCAACCAGTATGGTTTTATGATAATTCCTGGGATTACAAGTCAATTGTCATATAAATGTTGCCCTATTACCTACATGTATCTAGTCTGTATTTTCAATATAACCTAGTAATTATTAGTAGTTTACAGGAGAATAAATCTTCCTAATCATCTCCTTACAAGTCTATTATATACAGTGAGATCTGTAATATTGACATGGTGAAGGTAATAAGGACGTCAAGCTAAATCTGCTATTATTGCTAAATAGTAATTTTCCCATAGGGTGGATTGGAATGTGTAGAAGCAGTTGGCAATCATTGGATCACGTGAATGCATTAAGGAATATTGGACTGGAGTTGAAAAGGGTAGAACAAAAGCTATAATAGCATCTAATGTGGGTCAGGAGAAAGGAGAGTCTGGATAAAACAGCTGCCAATTAGCTGGGTTAGCTTTATGCATATTATACAATTAGTGTAGAGGGTTGGCTTCCTTCTAAAATCAATGTAGCTATAGCCAAAAATATAATTGTTGTATTACAGTATATTATGCAGACAAAGAGAGAAGTAGAATGAATAATGCCTATCCATGATTTAAATAGAAGGAAAAGATATCGGCACATCCAACGTAAACTAATTTCATTCTTTGTCACATATTATTAAAAAAGTCCATCCATATTTAGAAGACCGTGACGCGTTTCCGACTCAAAAGAGCGTCCTTAATCATAGGCTAACATTTTTAGCAAGCTCTAGACATTTATAGGCAGAGATCAATAATATAGTTAGAGACAATAAGTAACACATGATTAAAATCACACACTAAAAGCAAAGAAGTAGGATTGGACAAAAGGAAGGGGGAAGGGATTGTGAAACGCCGTAGTAGAGAGTATCTCATGTAAAGTACCATTAATAATATTTCAACAACGAAATAGAGCAGGTCATATTTAATCTCATTATACAGTCATATGAAAAAGTTTGGGCACCCCTATTAATGTTAACCTTTTTTCTTTATGAAAATTTGGGTTTTTGCAACAGCTATTTCAGTTTCATATATCTAATAACTGATGGACTGAGTAATATTTCTGGATTGAAATGAGGTTTATTGTACTAACAGAAAATGTGCAATCCACATTTAAACAAAATTTGACCGGTGCAAAAGTATGGGCACCTCAACATAAAAGTGACATTAATATTTTGTAGAGCCTCCTTTTGCATAAATAACAGCCTCTAGTCGCTTCCTGTAGCTTTTAATGAGTTCCTGGATCCTGGATGAAGGTATATTTGACCATTCCTGTTTACAAAACAATTCCAGTTCAGTTAAGTTTGATGGTCGCCGAGCATGGACAGCACGCTTCAAATCATCCCACAGATGTTCAATGATATTCAGGTCAGGGGACTGGGATGGCCATTCCAGAACATTGTAATTGTTCCTCTGCATGAATGCCTGAGTAGATTTGGAGCGGTGTTTTGGATGATTGTCTTGCTGAAATATCCATCCCCTGCGTAACTTCAACTTCGTCACTGATTCTTGCACATTATTGTCAAGAATCTGCTGATACTGAGTTGAATCCATGCGACCCTCAACTTTAACAAGATTCCCGATGCCGGCATTGGCCACGCAGCCCCAAAGCATGATGGAACCTCCACCAAATTTTACTGTGGGTAGCAAGTGCTTTTCTTGGAATGCTGTGTTTTTTGCCTCCATGCATAACGCCTTTTTGTATGACCAAACAACTCAATCTTTGTTTCATCAGTCCACAGGACCTTCCGCCAAAATGTAACTGGCTTGTCCAAATGTGCTTTTGCATACCTCAGGCGACTCTGTTTGTGGCGAGCTTGCAGAAACGGCTTCTTTTGCATCACTCTCCCATACAGCTTCTCCTTGTGCAACGTGCGCTGTATTGTTGACCGATGCACATTGACACCATCTGCAGCAAGATGAAGCTGCAGTTCTTTGGAGGTGGTGTGTGGATTGTCCTTGACAGTTCTCACCATTCTTCTTCTCTGCCTTTCTGATATTTTTCTTGGCCTGCCACTTCTGGGCTTAACAAGAACTGTACCTGTGTTCTTCCATTTCCTTACTATGTTCCTCACAGTGGAAACTGACAGTTTAAATCTCTGAGACAACTTTTTGTATCCTTCCCCTGAACAACTATGTTGAATAATCTTTGTTTTCAGATCATTTGAGAGTTGTTTTGAGGATCCCATGATGCCACTCTTCATAGGAGATTCAAATAGGAGAACAACTAGCAAGTGGCCACCTTAAATACCTTTTCTCATGGTTGGATACACCTGCCTATGAAGTTCAAAGCTCAATGAGGTTACAAAACCAATTTAGTGCTTTAGTAAGTCAGTAAAAAGTAGTTAGGAGTGTTCAAATCAAGAAATTGATAAGGTTGCCCATACTTTTGCACTGGTCAAATTTTGTTTAAATGCGGATTGCACATTTTCTGTTAGTACAATAAACCTCATTTCAATACAGAAATATTACTCAGTCCATCAGTTATTAGATATATGAAACTGAAATAGCTGTTGCAAAAACCCAAATTGTTATAAAGAAAAAAGGTTAACATTAATAGGGGTGCCCAAACTTTTTCATATGACTGTATAAAGTGTTTGGCAGCTCCTGAGTATGAAGCATTGCCATTACTGATATTTGCAATGTGTTCAGCCACACGTTTTTTTATTTTACGAGAAGTATATCCGACATAACGCAATTCATATGTTGCACATTCAATACAATAAATTGCATGATCTGTATCACAATTGATGAAAGATTTTATCGTATGCGTCTTAGAAGGAAGTGAAATCACAGTTTTTCTATTTTGGGTAAAAAGACATCATTACATCTAGATCCCCCACACCTATGAAAACCTTTCACTTGCAACCAATGTTGTTGTCGGTTTACTGTGGAAAAAAAGGCTGGGGGAAAGTATGTTTCCCAAGGATCAACCTCATCTTGCAACACACGCAACCATTTTTTAATACCTTTCCCAGGATATCATCCTGATTAACAACAGGCAAATATTTGAGAATTATTGCCTTTATTTGCTGAAAATGAACACTATAAGCTGTAGAGAAAATTAATCTCTGATTTTTGTCAGAATGACCCCTGGGAAGTTGGTGATTATTATAAAGTGCATTCTGTCTAGAACGACTACATACGATATTGCATGTGTGATTTAGGGCAGTAGTACAGTAACCTCTTTTAATCATTTTTTTTATTATTAAACTCTCCCTATCAAAGCTAGCATCACTAGAACATAAGCGTCTTGTCCGCATGAATTCTCCATGTGGTATTGCATTGATTGTGTGACGGAGAATGGTTACTTGAGGCAAGGAGTAAAGTATTACCTGCGGTTTCTTACCTATAAAGACAAGAATTGACTGATTTCGTACAAGGATCACCCGTGAGTGTAATATCCAGAAAAGGAACTTGTAGGCCTCCATGACTATAGGTAAAACTTAAATTTATATCATTTTGGTTCAAAAACTCCAAAACGTGAGGCACGGCCGTCATGTCTCCCGACCAGACAAAGACCAAGTCGTCGACATAATGGCCAAACCATGATTTCTTTTTCTTTCATAGCCTTATAGTGATATGCAGTACATAAGGCCATATTCACACTGCACTTAAAACAGTTGTCCAATCCTATTAAATGGGTAAACTTTCAAAGTGCTTGTAAAAACAAGCAACTTTGCAATTCAAAATCCTCTCCATTCTCAAAAGCAGTGGACAATGGGACAATTTACAGATCATTGCCTAGGCTACCGACCACCACTGCAGTCTATCAGAGGTCAGGTGTTTATACAATTAGCTGTTTGCTATAAAGTCTGAAATGTGTTGTTTTAAAACGGGCCTGATCACTGGATCCCACAAGCTTCAGTTCACCTGCACTCCTTCAATGTTACCTGTGCTTGCCGCATGTGAGCGTGCACAGTCGGGCCTGCCGCACAACCATCCTACCAGTCCTAACTGTCAGTTTTCAGGAGCGCACCATCCACCATTAAGCAGGGAAGTGGTGAGCTCCTGAAGACAGAAAACAAGACATATGGACATAATGATGCATAAACCAGGTTTACCTGCCATAATATTAACAAGAAACAAGTTTTAACAACATAAAGAGTTTCAATTTTTCTTATTATGCATGGTGATATGATGCTAACGTTTAAAGGGAATCTGTCACCCTATTTAGTTATTTTAGTTACTAATATGGGCATACAGGTGGCATAAATGTGAAATTAGCCATACCTGTATACCTCCTGGATGATGGGTCATTTGGCAAAATCCTCTTTTATATTGTCTGTCTTCTGGGCTATGGGGCATGTGCTGCCCGGAAGATAAGCTGGCCTCCGGTCTCCATTACACAGGATTCCTCATCCCCTTCTCTTTTCTGGTATCTCTGTGACGTCAGGTGCGCAGCCAGAAATCTCGCGCCTGTGCATTTAGTTATGCTCATATTAATAACTAAAAAAAGCAAAAGGGTAACAGATTCCCTTTAATAACTAGAGATATCAAATCACTCCTATGAAGAGGCCACAAAACCTGTGTCTACCTGCACATGTTGGATCTTTTTTCTGCCGCTGTACATAAATGCATATTTCTTGCTGCATGTTGGGGGGGGGTTCTTCTTGGGGTGTTGTCTGAGTTGTACTCTGACTTAAGGTGGTGTCACACACAGCGACAACGACAACGACGTCACTGCTACGTCACCATTTTCTGTGACGTTGCAGCGATGTCCCGTCGCTGTCGCTGTGTGTGACATTCAGCAACGACCTGGCCCCTGCTGTGAGGTCGCCGGTCGTTGCTGAATGTCCAGCTTCATTTTTTGGTCATCGCTCTCCCGCTGTGATGCACACATCGCTGTGTGTGACAGCGAGAGAGCGACGAAATGAAGCGAGCAGGAGCCGGCGTCTGGCAGCTGCGGTAAGCTGTAACCAGGGTAAACATCGGGTAACCAAGGGAAGACCTTTCCTTGGTTACCCGATATTTATAAAAATAGCAAAAAAAGAGGACAATGTCCTCCAAAAATTAAGTATTACTCACAGCAAGTTGGGCTGTAGTGTGTACATCGCCCAGGCCAAAAGCTAATGCTCTACCAGGATACAGCTAAACCCCCACTAATGTGGAAGCGTCACAGGTGCAGGAGAAGCAGATCACACACACACCTCCATGGAATGGAGGGGAGGCGAATGCTAGATGATAAAACTGCACACAAGTGGCTTGCATAGAGCGCTGTTCACATGCAGATGACACAGTCACAAACCCGCAGCCTATTAGGTGACGCCCTTCTATTAGATCAGGAGGGCTGCCAAGCCGTACCCCACTGTGTATCATGCACGGACAGACACTCTACAATGCAAGGCCCAACAGAAAGGGGCCTGGCTGTATCCTGTACAAACAAAAAAAAATATGAGGTTTTTGTTGGTATTTATGGCCATAAAACGTAAGCCTACACCCTCGTCAAGGGACCTCATGTCTGTAGGTCCCTACACTAAATATAAAAATAGCAAAAAAAGAGGACAATGTCCTCCAAAAATTAAGTATTACTCACAGCAAGTTGGGCTGTAGTGTGTACATCGCCCAGGCCAAAAGCTAATGCTCTACCAGGATACAGCTAAACCCCCACTAATGTGGAAGCGTCACAGGTGCAGGAGAAGCAGATCACACACACACCTCCATGGAATGGAGGGGAGGCGAATGCTAGATGATAAAACTGCACACAAGTGGCTTGCATAGAGCGCTGTTCACATGCAGATGACACAGTCACAAACCCGCAGCCTATTAGGTGACGCCCTTCTATTAGATCAGGCGGGCTGCCAAGCCGTACCCCACTGTGTATCATGCACGGACAGACACTCTACAATGCAAGGCCCAACAGAAAGGGGCCTGGCTGTATCCTGTACAAACAAAAAAAAATATGAGGTTTTTGTTGGTATTTATGGCCATAAAACGTAAGCCTACACCCTCGTCACGGGACCTCATGTCTGTAGGTCCCTACACTAAATATAAAAATAGCAAAAAAAGAGGACAATGTCCTCCAAAAATTAAGTATTACTCACAGCAAGTTGGGCTGTAGTGTGTACATCGCCCAGGCCAAAAGCTAATGCTCTACCTTTCTGTTGGGCCTTGCATTGTAGAGTGTCTGTCCGTGCATGATACACAGTGGGGTACGGCTTGGCAGCCCACCTGATCTAATAGAAGGGCGTCACCTAATAGGCTGCGGGTTTGTGACTGTGTCATCTGCATGTGAACAGCGCTCTATGCAAGCCACTTGTGTGCAGTTTTATCATCTAGCATTCGCCTCCCCTCCATTCCATGGAGGTGTGTGTGTGATCTGCTTCTCCTGCACCTGTGACGCTTCCACATTAGTGGGGGTTTAGCTGTATCCTGGTAGAGCATTAGCTTTTGGCCTGGGCGATGTACACACTACAGCCCAACTTGCTGTGAGTAATACTTAATTTTTGGAGGACATTGTCCTCTTTTTTTGCTATTTTTATATTTAGTGTAGGGACCTACAGACATGAGGTCCCGTGACGAGGGTGTAGGCTTACGTTTTATGGCCATAAATACCAACAAAAACCTCATATTTTTTTTTGTTTGTACAGGATACAGCCAGGCCCCTTTCTGTTGGGCCTTGCATTGTAGAGTGTCTGTCCGTGCATGATACACAGTGGGGTACGGCTTGGCAGCCCGCCTGATCTAATAGAAGGGCGTCACCTAATAGGCTGCGGGTTTGTGACTGTGTCATCTGCATGTGAACAGCACTCTATGCAAGCCACTTGTGTGCAGTTTTATCATCTAGCATTCGCCTCCCCTCCATTCCATGGAAGTGTGTGTGTGATCTGCTTCTCCTGCACCTGTGACGCTTCCACATTAGTGGGGGTTTAGCTGTATCCTGGTAGAGCATTAGCTTTTGGCCTGGGCGATGTACACACTACTGCCCAACTTGCTGTGAGTATTACCCGATATTTACCTTCGTTACCAGCGTCCGCCGCTCTCGCTGCCAGTGCCGGCTCCTGCTCTCTGCACATGTAGCTGCAATACACATCGGGTAATTAATCCGATGTGTACTGTAGCTAGGAGAGCAGGGAGCAAGCGCTAAGCAGTGTGCGCGGCTCCCTGCTCTGTGCACATGTAGCTGCAGTACACATCGGGTAATTAACCCGATGTATACTGTAGCAAGGAGAGCAGGGATCCAGCGCTAAGCGCGGCTCCCTGCTCTCTGCACATGTAGCACAGCGTCGTTATGATCGCTGCTATTTCTGCTGTGTTTGACAGCTAAGCAGCGATCATAACAGCGACTTACAAGGTCGCTGTTATGTCACAGAAAATGGTGACGTAACAGCGACGTCGTTGTCGCTGTCGCTATGTGTGAACCCAGCTTTAGATATTCCCTCTGCTGCTCCCTCTCCCCTCTCACAGCATGCCTTCCCATAAACACACTGAGGAAGCGATACTGCCATTATGTCTGCTCCTCCCTGTCTTCTATTTACTGTTTCACACTAGACAAATACATCAGAAGCTGAATAGGTTTATTAAAGGCCCTGTAGACAGGGGTAAGGAATGGGAACTACAGGCTGCAGAAAGGTGAAGAAGATGCCATTTTCTGCATATATGAAGTATTACAAAGTTTTAAATACTGATTTATGAAAAAAACAGTTACATTCATGGGTATAGTTTACCTGCTTTTATTGTAGAGCCCAACTTAAAAGTTTATAAATATGAATAATATTTCTTTATAGCTCCAAATAAATTGCTGGTATTATGAAAACAAGGTATCATAAGTGTGCTATATTCCATCATGTCTAAACCACCAAAGAGGGTTCCCAGAGACTTCTACTTGTCACTGGACTGCTGCCAGGATTCATTGCAAGGAGGCGGAAAACCAAGACTTAAAGAAAAGTTCCACCCTTAACTTATTTATACATGGATGCAGATCACAGAGTGTAAATTTAGCATTAGGGTGGAATTGATTTCAGTGCAAGCTGTATGTACATATGTGTATGTATGTACTGTACATGCGTATGTACATATGTACGTATGCATGTATCTATATACGTATGGATGTACGTACGTACGTACACTACAGCAAGAAAATACTATTAGATAATAAAGCGTTAAACACAAAAATCTTTTCAGATCTCAAAGCACACCCTTGAAGGCAGACTTGCGAATCCTCACAGCACGCAATGTGCCTGCTGTCTGGTTTCTGTGGTTATAGCAATGAGAGCTAACGAGCCCATGACCACAAGTATGCAATTGGCATATATGCAGTCATTTGACCAGTAGACGTGCGCAGCCTCACTCAATAATAATAAATGTTGGAATGTGCCTGGGAGTATGCAAGTAGCATACTTGCAGTCACATGAGCGCCAGTACTATAGAATCCTGACAGTGAGTACACTGCGCACTGTGAAGATTCATAATTCTGCCGTCACAAAGCGTACCCCAAGGCCAGACAACCCCTTTAACACTTCATAGTATTTTTTGGCATATAATATTTCACTTAAGTTTGGCCAAACCATTAAAGGGAACCTTCAGTTGATTCATGCTGCCCAGACCGTGATTAGGGCAGCCCAAATCGAATTATCTGTCCCAATTAAACAGGAATAGCCCGGACTGCTGCCCTAAAGGGGCTCAAGGGAGGGCAGCATGACTAGGAGGGATGCTAAGCCATAGAGTCATTAAAGGGTTAAGTTTAAAATGCAGTTTGTGCGGCAAAGCTGGGGAGGAGCTTTGGGGTCAGTTTGATTGGTTAGGGGCTGGTGCTTAAGGGGGGGGTCGTATATATAGGTCAGGTCAGGGTGGGGGTGGCCATTGTTACCTGGACAGCATCCTGATTCGTTCCCGCCCGCCCTGGTGGTAGACTCGACAACTGACGTGGAAGAGGAGTAAGATCCTGATTTCGTCGCAGCAGCGGAGGAAAGGAGGGGGGTACCTGAAGGTGGGGGTTTGCACAGAAGAGAGGGGGGAACCCAGTGCAGGAGCGAGTTACCCCTGGTGGTGCAAGTAATTGGTGATACGGGTCATTGCTGGGTTGAGTCTCAGCGCGACATGGGGTGGGCAACATCTGGCTAGGTGTCCTCAAGCCATTGTGGTGCAGCTGAGGGCAGGAGGTGGAGCCGATGTTGCACTGAACTGTTTTGTCAACCTTTATTTACCCCCCTCCTTTCAGGGTTTTCTTCAACGTATGTTTTGAAATATTTGTATATATTGTTTATGTTTTGTTATTAATAAATGGGGCTGCTGTGGCCTTTATATCCAATGTCACGCAGTCTTTGTGTTTGTTTTAGGTAAGAACTCTGGTGGGTGGGGACGGTTGGTTGGTTCATGGTAAGGCCTTTAGTTAGACATTCCGGAGTCATGCAAAACGTAAGAGGTGGAAATACTGAATATTATATATCTTGCTGCTTAAGTGACACAAATAACACATGGAAAAACCATTTGTCTAATGAGAATTGCTATAACACAGAGTACGCCTAAATTACATTTTCTTCTGAAATAGAGGACTATTCAACACAACTATATATTGTGTATATTTCAATCATATCAAACTATAGTAAATCAGAGTGCCACACTTTAAGAATTTACTCAGAAACCATTTTGGATATATGTAACACAATCAGTGCCCTATGATTTCCCTAAAACATACATTCTGTGTGTACTATAGTATATAAATACATACTACATATATCAATATAGATCAGTGTAACTTTCTAAACCATTGGCAATTAGGTCAAAGCCCGCCAATATAGTTCGTTGCACTGGTCCCGGAAAACCTTTGAATGCTGAGGATTTTTTTCTTTCAGCTGTTATTCTTTAAAAATGCTGCACACAAACATCGTCCGTTATTAGAAAGCGACACCAACTGGGAGATTATGGGATTGCTAGCATTACATGCCAAACACAGTGCAATAACATGCGTAACAGGACACCGCCATTAACCCTTTCCCATCTGTGCCACATAAATTAGCAGTGGCTCCAGAGGCTTACTAATTAAAAAGTTCTAAGGAAAACCCAGTAATCTAGATCCTGTATGTAAATATAATACACGTTATTCTTTTTGAAGACCCCAGGGTAATGGAAATGCAATTTCATCATTAAGTTAAAAAGAAATGCAGACTAAATGTGTGTAGATATTTAAGAAAAGGCTGACATGTACCTTGTAAGATACAAGACAGAATTACTAGTTTTGATGTACAATGTTGATCCAATGATCTGTCAGATTATATCAGCACAGCAGTGTAAGGGCGGATTTTTTTTCCACTTAATGACACATTGAGTCTGTACAATTTAATTGAGTATTTCTTGCCTTCCACATGAGGTTTATAAATACAAAAAGATTGAACTTAAAGGATTTTACATGTTTACTTTAACCTGCATTTTATTGTGTAAAAATAACAAAATCCCTGTTTTGCAAATTGCTATTGTAGCTCGGAAGCCTCTGTCACTCCAGCTCTATTCCCAGCCCAGTGCCACCTCCTGCTGCTTCACTGATAGCTCTTTCTCCTGACGTCATACAGCATAGAGGCTGTCAGCCAAGCAGGAAGAAGAGGTGATTGGGGAATAGAGCTGGAGTGACAGAGGCTATAGCTTTACCATAGTTCTTCAGCCTTGTTTGCATAGCACAATTTGGATGCTGATTTCTCAGTAACAGAAGATGGGACTGGATTTGTCTTTGAAAGAGCTACATGCACGTATTAATAGTGTTGGGGGTGAAATGCAGCTGACAGAGTCCCTTTAAAGTTCCCTAGGTAAAAACAAACGCCTGATTCATCAAAACTTTTACATCACTATTTTGGAGTAAAAAAAGCTTTAAAGTCACATATTTTTGGTGCACCTTGCGGCTATCCTAAATTGGGACTATGAGCATTGTCACAGCATTTTTCCTCCGCTCCAACAAAGTGGGTAGATCTGGGGCGGGACATGGGCATGGCAATAACCACTCGCCAAAAATAAGAAGAACAATGTTGTTTGCTATGCCGCAAAACTTACTCCAGTAGGGACTAGAGTAGGATCTGTGGCAAAGCACACACAGAGAGGCAAGCCACTTCTCCGAGGATGCTGATTCAGGTGGTGCATACACTTCTTCATTAATCAGGAGATTCTGACTCCAGCATGGCAGGTCTCGATGAATTGGGCCTGCCCTTAAGTCCTCACCTATTGTACCATCACCCATTCCCTGTAGACTGTGAGCCCTCGCGGGCAGGGTCCTCTCTCCTCCTATACCAGTCTGTCTTGTACTGTTAATGATTGTTGTACGTATACCCTCTTTCACTTGTAAAGCGCCATGGAATAAATGGCGCTATAATAATAAATAATAATAATAATAATAATAATAATAATAATATAGTATTTTTAACCTATCCATTGGTTATGATCACTGGCTTTTGTTTGGAATTGTCATCCTATTCAACATAGTTTCCATCACATACATTATTCTCTATAGTGTTCTCCATGAGCTTTTCTCAGGGCGATTGGTTTTTTTTCCATTGTATACTCAAATTGAGGAGTCTCTGCTTCATTCCACATTGTACTTTAAAGGGAATCTGTCACCGTTTTGACCTTTTTAAACTGTTAATACGGACATCCAAGTTGTAGACTACTGAAAAAATCCATACCTTTATGCCTCGAATCGGATGCCTTGTTGTGGAAAAATCATCTTTTATCACTTTATGTAAATGAGCTCTTCCAGGCTATGGGGCGGATGTTGCCTGGAAGATAACTCCGCCTCCAGAGATTATTTTAAATAAAAGGGACGTTACCAGTGTGAGACAAGTAACTGACACAGAACAGGAGAAAGGAAATTTGTCTTCTTTCAAATACATTTTTGCAGCTCCCTGAGCTCTGCTTCATTACACCAATATTGCAGCACGGTCTGAAGGCTGAAGCTGAGAAACACCTGCAGAAGTGTCAGTTCTAATCACACATAGATCTGCAAAGAACGGTCATCACACATCACACTGGGAACATCCCTTTTATTTAAAATAATCTCTGGAGGCGGAGTTATCTACCAGGCAGCATCCGCCCCATAGCCCAGAACAGCTCATTTACATAAAGTCATAAATGATGATATTTTAACAACAAGGCATTTGATATGAGACATACAGGTAAGGCTTTTTTAGCATTCTATAACCTGTATGCCCATATTAACAGTGTAAAAAGGTCAAATTGGTGACAGATTCCCTTTAAGGTGTTTTGTGCCTTGTGATTTATGGGAGAATTGGAGGATCCTTGTCTGTTGTCCTGTATGACCAACACAATTCATAACAAGGAAGACGTGCAGCTGGCCTTGTGTCCTACCTCCTCAGGTTGTTCAGCACTCTGATGTTGGCATACATATAATATATATAATATGTATATGATGGGTTCTTCTCAATGGTCCAATCCTGGGGAAATGGACTCTTTGATGAAAACATGTGGCCGCTATGTTTAGACTCATCATCCACACTGTCAAAGGCAGTTATCTATTAAATGAGAATACAAGAATGTTGTAATTAATATTCAGTCAAAAAATATCTGAAAAAGCTTAAAGGCCAGAATCACACATTGCTGAAATATTATGATGTGGAATTAGCATAGAAACCAGGGTTGCCACCTTGACTTTTTATTTTTTCTAGACAGGTTATCTAAAAATCACGGACAGACAATATTTTTTTAAGGGCACATTTGAAAACCATAATAAATTATGATTACAAGTGTGATATGTCTACAGCCAATAATTCTGCTATGAAGACATCAGCTGCATAAACTGTAAAATGATGGTAATTACAGTCAAAATAATTTGTATGTTTCCTCGGGCTCAAAAAAAAATCACAGACACCAGAAATTATTTTTACAGACAGGGCAAAAAATTGCCCTATTTTTAAAGGGAATCTGTCAGCAGGTTTTTGCTACTTCTTCTGAGGGCAGCATGATATAGGCAAAGAGATCCTGAAACTAACCATGTTTAACTTAGATTACTGAAATTATCAAATAATTGAGTTTAGCAGAGCTGAGAGAGCTGTCCTGCCCACACCATTGAGGTGTCAATCACAGCAGGGGGCATGCCAGATAATATTGCACTGGACTTCCTAAGGCCCCGTCACACTAAGCAACATCGCTAGCAACATCGCTGCTAACGAACAACTTTTGTGACGTTGCTAGCGATGTTGCTGTGTGTGACATCCAGCAACAACCTGGCCCCTGCTGTGAGGTCGCTGGTTGTTGCTGAATGTCCTGGGCCATTTTTTAGTTGTTGCTGTCCTGCTGTGCAGCACAGATCGCTGTGTGTGACAGCGAGACAGCAACAACTAAATGTGCAGGCAGCAGGAGCCGGCTTCTGTGGAGGCTGGTAACCAATGTAAACATCGGGTAACCAAGAAGCCCTGTCCTTGGTTACCCGATATTTACCTTTGATACCAGCCTCCGCCTCTCTCACTGCCTGTGCTGCCGGCTCCTGCTGTGTGCACATGTTGCTGCAGGACACATCGGGTTAATTAACCCGATGTGTGCTGTAACTAGGAGAGCAAGGAGCCAGCGCTAAGCATTGTGCGCTGCTCCCTGCTCTCTGCACATGTAGCTACAGCACACATCGGGAAATTAACCCCATGTGTGCTGTAACTAGGAGAGCAGGGAGCCAGCGCTAAGCAGTGTGCGCTGCTCCCTGCTCTGTGCACATTTAGCTGCAGCACACATCGGGTAATTAACCCGATGTGTGCTGTAACTAGGAGAGCAGGGAGCCAGCGCTCAGTTTGCGCTGCTCCCTGCTCTCTGCACGTGTAGCTCCGTGCGGTGGTAACCAAGGTAAATATCGTGTTGGTTACCCGATATTTACCTTAGTTACCAAGCGCAGCAGCTTCCACGCGGCGCTGGGGGCTTGTCACTGGTTGCTGGTGAGCTCACCAGCAACTTGTGTAGCCACGCTCCAGCGATCCCTGCCAGGTCAGGTTGCTGGTGGGATCGCTGGAGCGTCGCAGTGTGACATCTCACCAGCAACCTCCTAGCAACTTACCAGCGATCCCTATCGTTGTTGGGATCGCTGGTAAGTTGCTTAGTGTGACTGGACCTCTAGTCCTCTAATGTTAATCACAGGGTAATAAACCCTTAAGTTTAGGTAAACAATAGCTCAAACTCAGAAAAGAGAAGTACAGTTTTTTTTTTTCTTTTTTTATCCCTTGCAGAATGCTGTCCTCAGCTTATACTGCAAAATCCTGCTGACAGATTTCCTTTAAAGGGAACCTGTCAGGTGCAATATGCACCAAGAACCACGAGCAGTTCTGGGTGCATATTCTTAATCCCTGCCTAGCAGTCCCAGCCTATAGGAGTATAGATAAAGAGATCCTTAGAAAAAGTATTTCTAAAGATCCCATGTGCCGCCCAGGGCTATGGGGTACTCAATCCCGGGCAGTGTACGACTGGGATGTGTCACTGGGTGGCCGTTGCCCGGTTCTGTGTCCATGGGGTCGCTTTTAAAAGGGGTTTATATACAAGGGAATATTCAATAAAGTTTATGTCGTGACGCCACTTGCGGGTTGCGGTTATGGTGATGGAACCGTCGCTGCACAATCGTTCCACTGGGGCTGATATGATGGCAGCCTGGATGTTGGGCCCTCCGCAAGTAGGGCCGGAGCCCCAGGGGGATTAGGTGATGGAGTTAGACGTAGAAAGAAGGGTAGGCTACACAAGGGTTGCTGTTTAACTGGTTCTCTTTACTCACTGTAGATGGTAACTTGTACCCGGAGGAAGGCTGGTATTCACCTCTGGTTCCCTTAGTCCCAGTGCCGGTTGGTAACCTGGTGGCTTCTTTCCCCTGCACCTTTCTCAAGTTGGTGGGTCCCCATGGCTTAGAGCGACTTGGGGTCCCCTCCTGTTTGTCTTTCAGTCTCTGGTCCATATGGCGGCAGTGTGAACCCTGTAAGGACGGTGTTTGGTTCCGCTGCCTGGCTCTCCCGTTACTGCTGGTACCCCCGAACTTCTAAGGTCAGTGAGGTCCTGGATAGTCCCCTAACTGTGCAGATGTTTATCAGGTCTGCCTGGAGCGTTTGCCTGACCTAGGGCTCTGTGCCCCGTTGGTGTTATAGTTCCGGGAGTACTTCGCTGTACTCCTCCGACAACCACATGCCTGGGCCCTCAGGTTGCTGTTACACTCCCGTGTCAGAACAGTTGCGTCCGTCTCCTCTCACTTACTAACTCTAACTGACTGTCTGTTGTCCCCTCCCACCTGGTCGTTGTCTAGTGGACTGGATTGGCTCCACCCCTGGGTGGCCATCCATTGGGTCCATGTCTAGTCTGTCACCAGTCTGTGTGGGTGGGGAAAAACTGGGATTACAATGTGTTTTGCGGTTACCGACACTGGTCTTCCAGGTCCCTGGGGGTAGGCCCTGCATCTTTGGCTGGATGCAGAACCTTGTAGTGCCCTGATGGGTTCAGGGGCGCTAAACCCATATGATATGCTAATGAGACCATAGACTAGTCGCCAAGGCGTTAGTTCCCTTGGTTAGTCAGCCCTCTTAGCATGTAATCACACCCCTGTGGGCGTGCTAACATGCTAACGAATGCGCAGTGTCAGAGGATGGTAGTGCTCACCTCTCTGCTGCCATTGCGTCCGACTCCTGGATTTCGGCTCAGTGTGCATGATACTGGACTTTCGGTCATGCGCACTATGAAGCCGGGTGTACGCGTCCTGACTTCAAACTTTTGTAGAGCGCATAAAAGAAAGTTTTTACAACCTAAACTATGCAACAAATACATAATGTGAACCTGACCTTGAGAAATTCATCAATCCATAACTGTAGGTATCTGATATGCATGTGTGGTTTGTGTGTAATGGTCATAATAACGTTTGTCACTAACATACCATCTTTTAAACCCCTGAAGAAGAGGACTTACATGTCTGAGGAACACGGTGAGCTCTTTATTGGCGTTTGGATTAATTGTGGCTTCAAACACTGGCATGAAGATATTTTCCAGCATTTTTCCAAAATTAGGCACAAACTTCTGAGCTCTAAATATATCACTATAAAAATATATAACACAGATGAAATAACATATGATACTATTCAGAAATGAATTTATGCTGTATATAGTATGAGCTTAACCTATTTTACAGACTACTTTAAGAATTTTCCATCTAATATCTTACATGCACATTAGTTTTCATGTGTTGAGTCCAAGTACAGCCAAGCAATGCTTTGTGGACTAAAAAACACAGTGAAGTCAGACTATTTGCTCTTTCTCCCTTGTTATTTTAACAATTCTTATCATTCCTCCAACAATATAAAAGATTTTCAGATGCCATCTTTTAAGTTGCGTTTTTTCATCTCCACTATGCAAATTTGGTCTCTTATACTATGTATTGGAGGGTGCTACCCTAGAAGTCAATGATCGCCCCTTTAACAAACTTTGCAACAAGATTTAGGAAATTTAGCCAACGAGGAGTCTTCTTCAAAAGGAAAAGACACACCTATGACTTGTAATCTGACTCCATAACTGGGCTGTAAGTCTCGGACTTTTTGGACAACGTCTCTATGCATGTTTGTGTTGAATCAGTCCTCGCCCCGAGAACTTTGTCAGGCTGTGTCAACTCAGTTGCTGAGGCATGTATGAAGATTTTAAGACCTTTATTCTCAGGCTGAAATTCTTGTATTATGCACACAGGTGAAAAGAAGATTATTAGCCAGGGATGTGCAGAGGATGAACATGAGGCAATGATGGCTGACTCAATACTAACTAAACATGAAGAAGGGAGGGGTTACCTGCTTTAGATCTAAAAGGGAGAGAGACTGGACAAACATCAAAAGGCAAACTGATTGCATAGCAGCATAACAGCAATAATACAATACAATCCTATCTACAGTGCCTACAAGTAGTATTCAACCCCCTGCAGATTTAGCAGGTTTGATAAGATGCACACACAGCCCTAGTTCGTTTTCTTCAAAGGCGCTCTCCTGCTGTGACACACAGATCGCTGTGTGTGACAGGAGAGAGTGACGAAATGAAGCGAGCAGGGAGCAGGAGCCGGCATCTGGCAGCTGCGGTAAGCTGTAACCAAGATAAACATCGGGTAACCAAGGTGGTTACCCGATATTTACCTTAGTTACCAGCCTCCGCAGCTCTCACGCTGCCTGTGCTGCCGGCTCCGGCTCTCTGCACATGTAGCTGCATTACACATCGGGTTAATTAACCCGATGCGTACTGTAGCTAGGAGAGCAAAGCTAAGCGGTGTGCGCTGGTAACTAATGTAAACATCGGGTAACCATACCCGATGTTTACCTTAGTTACCAGTGTCCGCAGCTTCCAGACGCCGGCTCCGTGCAAGCGCAGCGTCGCTTGCACGTCGCTGCTGGCTGGGGGCTGGTCACTGGTCGCTGGTGAGATCTGCCTGTTTGACAGCTCACCAGCGACCATGTAGCGATGCAGCAGCGATCCTGACCAGGTCAGATCGCTGGTCGGATCGCTGCTGCATCGCTAAAGTGTGAAGGTACTCTAAGTTAGAGCCTGCAAACTTCAAACAAGAGCAGGATTTATTAACAGATGCATAAATCTTACAAACCAACAAGTTATGTTGCTCAGTTAAATTTTAATAAATTTTCAACATAAAAGTGTGGGTCAATTATTATTCAACCCCTAGGTTTAATATTTTGTGGAATAACCCTTGTTTGCAATTACAGCTAATAATCGTCTTTTATAAGACCTGATCAGGCCGGCACAGGTCTCTGGAGTTATCTTGGCCCACTCCTCCATGCAGATCTTCTCCAAGTTATCTAGGTTCTTTGGGTGTCTCATGTGGACTTTAATCTTGAGCTCCTTCCACCAGTTTTCAGTTTTTTTTGGGTTAAGGTCAGGAGACTGACTAGGCCACTGCAACACCTTGATTTTTTCCCTCTTGAACCAGGCCTTGGTTTTCTTGGCTGTGTGCTTTGGGTCGTTGTCTTGTTGGAAGATGAAATGACGACCCATCTTAAGATCCTTGATGGAAGAGCGGAGGTTCTTGGCCAAAATCTCCAGGTAGGCCGTGCTATCCATCTTCCCAAGGATGCGGACCAGATGGCCAGGCCCCTTGGCTGAAAAACAGCCCCACAGCATGATGCTACCACCACCATGCTTGACTGTAGGGATGGTATTCTTGGGGTCGTATGCAGTGCCATCCAGTCTCCAAACGTCACGTGTGTGGTTGGCACCAAAGATCTCGATCTTGGTCTCATCAGACCAGAGAACCTTGAATCAGTCTGTCTCAGAGTCCTCCAAGTGATCATGAGCAAACTGTAGACGAGCCTTGACATGACGCTTTGAAAGTAAAGGTACCTTACGGGCTCGTCTGGAACGGAGACCATTGCTGTGGAGTACGTTACTTATGGTATTGACTGAAACCAATGTCCCCACTGCCATGAGATCTTCCCGGAGCTCCTTCCTTGTTGTCCTTGGGTTAGCCTTGACTCTTCGGACAAGCCTGGCCTCAGCACGGGTGGAAACTTTCAAAGGCTGTCCAGGCCGTGGAAGGCTAACAGTAGTTCCATAAGCCTTCCACTTCCGGATGATGCTCCCAACAGTGGAGACAGGTAGGCCCAACTACTTGGAAAGGGTTTTGTACCCCTTGCCAGCCTTGTGACCCTCCACGATCTTGTCTCTGATGGCCTTGGAATACTCCTTTGTCTTTCCCATGTTGACCAAGTATGAGTGCTGTTCACAAGTTTGGGGAGGGTCTTAATTAGTCAAAAAGGGTGGAAAAAGAGATAATTAATCCAAACATGTGAAGCTCATTGTTCTTTGTGCCTGAAATACTTCTTAATACTTTAGGGGAACCAAACAGAATTCTTGCGGTTTGAGGGGTTGAATAATAAATGACCCTCTGAATAAACTTTTCACAATTTAAAAAAAAAAGAAAAAAAAGAAATAACATTCTTTTTTGCTGCAGTGCATTTCACACTTCCAGGCTGATCTACAGTCCAAATGTCACAATGCCAAGTTAATTCCGAATGTGTAAACCTGCTAAATCTGCAGGGGGTTGAATACTATTTGTAGGCACTGTATATATATAATTGCCTTATTCTGTCTGTCTGTCTGTCTTGCTCCAAAATTGTGTCACCGTGACAGTGTCATTTCAGTGACAACTGTCGGATTGGCCGCTGGGCTCAGCCTGGCCCCGCCCCCCCACGGATTGGCCGCTCGCCTCGGCCTGGCCCCGCCCCTCGCATGGATTAACCGCTCGCCCCGGCCCTCCGCACGCATCGCCCGCTCCAGCGTACACCGGCTCCCGCTACACATGTGCAGGGAGCCGGCATACGCTGACGCCTCGCCCGCTCAGCCCCGCTCCAGCGTACACCGGCTCCTGGTACACATGTGCAGGGAGCCGGCATACGCTGCGGTCAATAATGAAGTGTCATGCAGCGGTGAAAGAGTTAAAGACACTGCAAGACACTTCATTATAGGCAGCGGGCACCCCCAGAAGAGAGAAGACAGAAGAAAGAAGACCCCGCAGTCATACTCACCAGACGCCGACCGGGAGCAGGTGAGCGCATCAAGGTCCTGCAGCGGCGGAACACACACACACACGCACACACATAAGAACAGACACACACACATTAGATCACACTCACTCACTCTCACACACACCTCACACACATATCAGATCGCATCCACACACAACATCCAGTGATATCGCTTACTTCTCGGTGGCGATACTGTGCGTGCAGTGACCTTCCAGGACCTGCCGGAGGATCACATGGCCGGAAGCATGTGGTATCTCCGGATGTTGTGAGTGTGTGAGCGCGTATGTGCGATATCGTCAGTGTGTGTGTGCGTGTATGCGATCGGGTGTGTGCGTGTATGCGATTGGGTGTGTGCGTGTGTTCTGATGTGTGAGTGTATGTGATCGGATCTGTGAGTGTTGGCAGAGGAGCACGGCGTGCAGCACAGCTGCTGGGACCGCCCACCGGAGGGCACAGGGAGAAGTGGGGTGTGAGTGTATGCGATCAGATGTGTGCGTGTATACTGTCTGATGTGTGACTGTGGAGCACGATGGGGAGTGCGCAGCATGGGGGATGGAGCATGATGGGGGGTTCGCAGCATGGGAGATGGAGCACGATGGGGGGTGCGCAGCATGGGGGATGGAGCACGATGGGGAGTGCGCAGCATGGGGGATTGAGCACGATGGGGAGTGCGCAGCATGGGGGATGGAGCACGATGGGGAGTGTGCAGCATGGGGGATGGAGCACAATGGGGAGTGCGCAGCATGGGGGATGGAGCACGATGGGGGTGCGCAGCATTGGGGATGGAGCACAATGGGGGGTGCGCAGCATGGGGGATGGAGCACGATGGGGAGTGCGCAGCATGGGGTATGGAGCACAATGGGGAGTGCGCAGCATGGGGGATGGAGCACGATAGGAGTGCGCAGCATGGGGGATGGAGCACGATGGGGGGTGCGCAGCATGGGGGATGGAGCACGATGGGGGATGGAGCACAATGGGGGGTGCGCAGCATGGGGGATGGAGCATGATGGGGGGGTGCGCAGCATGGGGGATGGAGCACGATGGGGGTGCGCAGCATGGGGGATGGAGCACGATGGGGATGCGCAGCATGGGGGATGGAGCATGATGGGGATGCACACCTCCCCCCAAAACACACACACAGCGCCACACGCGCACCGCACAACACACCACACACACTGGGAACCACAAACACCGCCCTACACAGACACCCACACACACACAGACAACGCCGCACACACACAACACCCAACACACAAACACCGCGGCATACACAAATATACGCACATACCGCGCAACACACACACTGCACAAAACATACCTCCCCCAAAACACACACACGCACTCCACACCCACACAAACCGCGCAACACACACAGCACCACACACACAGAACGCTGTAGACATACAGCGCTCCACAAACAACGCAACACACACAACGCAACACACATACAACACTGCTCTCACACACACCCCCACCCAGACAACACCCAGAACATTTACAGTGCCCTACACAAACAGTGGCAACTACACACAACAACATCGATATATATAACAAAAAACATACATTAACTACACAATAAATTCTAGAGTACCGATGTGTTAGAATCAGGCCACCTTCTAGTATATATATATATATATATAGATGTTGTTGTGTGTAGTTACCAAGTGTTTGTGTAGGGCGCTGTAAATGTTCTGGGTGTTGTCTGGGTGTGGGGGTGTGTGAGAGCGGTGTTGTATGTGTGTTGCGTTGTTTGTGGAGCGCTGTGTGTCTGCAGCGTTCTGTGTGTGTGGTGCTGTGTGTGTTGCGCGGTTTGTGTGGGTGTGTAGTGCGTGTGTGTGTTTTGGGGGGAGGTATGTTTAATGCAGTGTGTGTGTTGTGTGGTATGTGCGTATATTTATGTATGGCGCGGTGTTTATGTGTTGGGTGTTGTGTGTGTGCGGCGTTGTCTGTGTGTATGTGGGTGTCTGTGTAGGGCGGTGTTTGTGGTTCCCAGTGTGTGTGTGGTGTGTTGTGCCGTGCGTGTGTGTATGTGTGTTTTGGGGGGAGGTGTGCACCCCCATCGTGCTCCATCCCCCATGCTGCGCACCCCCCATCGTGCTCCATCCCCCATGCTGCGCACCCCTCATCGTGCTCCATCCCCCATGCTGCGCACCCCTCATCATGCTCCATCCCCCATGCTGTGCACCTCCCATCGTGTTCCATCCCCCATGCTGCGCACCCCCATTGTGCTTTATCCCCCATGCTGCGCACCCCCCATTGTGCTTCATCCCCCATGCTGCGCACCCCCCATCGTGCTCCATCCCCCATGCTGCGCACCCCCTATTGTACTCAACCCCCATGCTGCGCACCCCCCTTCGTGCTCCATCCGACATGCTGCGCACCCCCCATCGTGCTCCATCTGACATGCTGCGCACCCCCCATCGTGCTTCATCCCCCATGCTGCGCACCCCCCATCGTGCTCCATCCCCCATGCTGCACACCCCTCATCGTGCTCCATCTCCCATGCTGCACACCCCCCATCATGCTCCATCCCCCATGCTGCGCACCCCCCAATGTGCTACATCTCCCATGCTGCGCACACCCCATCGTGCTCCATCCTCCATGCTGCACACCCCCCATCGTGCTCCATCCTCCATGCTGCACACCCCCCATCGTGCTCCATCCCCTATGCTGGGGCCGCCGGGGGCGGGTCCGAGCGTGGCAACATGTGCCGGGGGCGGGGCTGAGCGGGCGAGGCGTCAGCGTATGCCAGCTCTCTGCACATGTGTACCGAGAGCCGGTGTACGCTGGTAACCATGATACACATCGGGTAACTAAGGGAAGCGGTTCCTATAGTTATGCGATGTGTATCATGGTTACCAGCGTACACCGGCTCCGTCATGATCCCAGCATCGCAAGGTTATGTCCGCCGGGGGCGGGGCCGAGTGTGCCAACGTGTGGCGGGGCGAGCGGGCGAGGCATCAGCGTATGCCGGCTCCCTGCACATGTGTACCGGGAGCCGGTGTACGCTGGAGCGGGCGATGCGTGCGGAGGGCCGGGTGCCGGCTCCCTGCACATGTGTACCGGGAGCCGGTGTACGCTGGAGCGGGCGATGCTTGCGGAGGGCCGGGTGCCGGCTCCCTGCACATGTGTACCGGGAGCCGGTGTACGCTGGAGCGGGGCTGAGCGGGCGAGGCGTCAGCGTATGCCAGCTCTCTGCACATGTGTAGCGAGAGCCGGTGTACGCTGGTAACCATGATACACATCGGGTAACTAAGGGAAGCGGTTCCTATAGTTATGCGATGTGTATCATGGTTACCAGCGTACACCGGCTCCGTCATGATCCCAGCATCGCAAGGTTATATCCGCCGGGGGTGGGGCCGAGTGTGCCAACGTGTGGCGGGGCGAGCGGGCGAGGCATCAGCGTATGCCGGCTCCCTGCACATGTGTACCGGGAGCCGGTGTACGCTGGAGCGGGCGATGCGTGCGGAGGGCCGGGTGCCGGCTCCCTGCACATGTGTACCGGGAGCCGGTGTACGCTGGAGCGGGCGATGCTTGCGGAGGGCCGGGTGCCGGCTCCCTGCACATGTGTACCGGGAGCCGGTGTACGCTGGAGCGGGGCTGAGCGGGCGAGGCGTCAGCGTATGCCGGCTCCCTGCACATGTGTACCGGGAGCCGGTGTACGCTGGAGCGGGCGATGCGTGCGGAGGGGCGGGGCGAGTGGCTAATCCATGCGGGGGGCGGGGCCAGGCCGAGGCGAGCGGCCAATCCGTGGGGGGGGGTGGGCCAGGCCGAGCCCAGCGGCCAATCCGACAGTTCTCACTGAAATGACACTGTCACGGTGACACAATTTTGGAGCAAGACAGACAGAGAGACAGAATAAGGCAATTATAGATAGAGAAAGAGAGACAGAGACACACACACACACACACACACACACACATATACACATATATATATATTTATATACACTGTGTGTATATATATATATATATATATATATGTACATATATATATATACACACACACACACACACACATATATATATATATATATATATATATATATATATATACTGTGTGTATATATATATATGTATATATATACACACACACACATACATACATATACCTATATATATATATACACACACACACACACATATACACATATATATATACACTGTGTGTGTGTATATATATATATGTATATAGATATACATATACACACACACACACATACATATACCTATATATATATATATATGTATATATATATATATATATACACACACACATATATATATATATATATATATATATATATATATATACTGTGTGTGTGTGTATATATATATATATAATATATATATATATATATATATATATATATATATACACACAACACACACACATACATACATATGCCTATATATATACACACACACACACACACACACACACACACACATTTAATAGTATGTATTGGCAGACTGGTTTGGTGCTGCTTATTGTTTTTTCCTTAGTGCTAATGGATGTGGTTTGGCAACCTTTAATTGAGGGAAAGGGGCATTTCACACACCTTTGTCAGGTATTTTCATGGCACCTCCTGCTTTCTCTGCTACAATAATATCCTTTCCCTGTACCCACCCTGATTTGTAAATAGCAGTCAACCAACTGCCCTAATTATATCACACAGAATGGAAGTGAAACAAAATAATTATAACAATGCATACAATTTTCTTCGCCTATGTTAATCCATTGACAACCATTCCATCTGCACATCTGCCTGGGAGGCTCACTGACTTCAATGACTCACATTATGATTCAGACCTTCTAGACCTTAGGCTTACTAGAACAATAGACCATTTCGGTAATATTTTCAGTCTGGTAAGTCAAACACAAGTAACAGATGATACAGGGGTGTATCATGATGGAAAGACAGCTCATTGCCCTGAGTGATTGGTGCCAGGGAGGTGCCAACAAGCCCTCTGTATTCACTGGGAAAGCAAACTGCCTCTTTGCAGTGAAGGAAAGAGTAGCTATGACCTTACAAATAGAACCATAGAACCATTACTTAATTTTTTTTTTAATTTATGGAATGCTTCATGGCTCTTGGTGCATAAATATTTAAAGTGGATTTGTCATCAAACACGTGTCCTATTTAGAGGGGTTAAAAAATGATGATGAGTTCACTGGGCTATTTAACCGTAAAAAATATTGTGCTATTTGGTTACTTGTCACTAAGACAGAATATAATTGACACATAGTTAAGGGTCAACTAAACTTTTGCTCCCACCATCTCTCCCAGATCTACTAATGGCTATCAGTGGCCAATATTGGCAGATATACTGACGAGCAAAAAGGTAGCAATGTTTTGAACTTTTGCCTTTCCGACTCCATATCTCATCATCCACTACAGCTTCAAACGTGAGACTACCATCTATTTATAGATAATCATTTTAGCGATCTCATATATTAATTTGAGTTGAACCTATTTAACATATGATTTGTTATGCAGATTCTTGTCATGTGACTGCATTGTTACTGTTTTGCTCCTGGTGGTGGAACAATATTTTTTTTTCCTCTACACTACAAATTATAACCTGTACTCACATTCCATAATACAGTGGGAGAAATAAGTATTTGATCCCTTGCTGATTTTGTAAGTTTGGCCACTGACAAAGACATGAACAGTCTCTAATTTTAAGGGTAGGTTAATTTTAACAGGGAGAGATAAAATATCCAAAATAAAATCCAGAAAATCACATTGTATAAATTATATAAATTGATTTGCAAACAGCTGTCTAAGGATGTCAGGGACAAGATCATAGGCCTAATCAAGGCTGGAATGGGCTTCAAAACCATAAGTAAGACGCTGGGTGAGAAGGAGAAAACTGTTGGTGCAATAGAAAAAAAATGGAGGAAATACAAAATGAGTGTTAATTGACATCGATCTAGGGTACCATGCAAAATCTCAAATCTTGGGGTATCCAGGATCATGAGGAAGGTGAGAGATCAGCCTAAAACTACACAAGGTGAACTTGTTAATGATCTCAAGGCAGGTGGGACAACTGTCACCAAGAAAACCATTAGTAAAACATTACGCCGTAATGGCTTAAAATCCTGCAGTGCCCACAAAGTCCCGTAGCTCAAGAAGGCACATGTACAGGCACATCTGAAGTTTGCCAATGAACACCTAGATGATTCTGATAGTGTTTGGGAGAAGGTGTTGTGGTTAGATGAGACAAAAATTGAGCCTTTTGGCATTAACTCAACTTCCCGTGTTTGGAGGAAGAGAAATGCTGCCTATGAAACAAAAGAACACCGTCTCCAATGTCAAGCATACAGGTGAAAACATTATGTCTTGGGGCTGTTTCTCTGCTCCTTCACCGCATCAATGGGACAATGGATGGAGCTATGTACTGTAAAATCCTAAGTGACAACCTCCTTCCCTCCACCAGGACATTAAAAATTGGTTGTGGCTGTGTCTTCCAGCACAACAATGACCCAAAACATACAGCCAAAACAACAAAGGAGTGGCTCAAAAAGAAGCACATTAAGGTCATGGAGTGGCTTAGCCAGTCTCAGACCTTAATCCCATAGAAAACCTGTAGAGGGAGCTGAAGCTTCGAGTTGCCAAGTGGCAGCCTCAAAATTTTAATGATTTAGAGATGATCTGCAAAGAGGAGTGGACCAAAATTCCTCCTGACATGTGCGCAAACCTCATCATCAACTACAAAAAAGGTCTGACTGTTGTGCTTGCCAACAAGTGTTTTGCCACCAAGTAATTAAGTCTTGTTTTCCGGAGGGATCAAATACTTATTTCTCTCTGCAAAATGCAAATACATTTAAACAATGTGATTGGTTTTTATTGTGGATACTCTATCTCTCACTGTTAAAATTAACCTATCCTTAAAATTTTAGACTCTTCATGTGTTTGTCAGTGGGCAAACTTACAAAATCAGCAAGGGATCAAATACTTATTTCCCCCACTGTAAGCTCTGTGTGTCATTAGGTTGATTCCCAGGCGTAAGGACACTGGTTCAAATCAGAGAGCAGCCATGAAGAAGATTTCCCAAAAAAAGAGAAACATCAACATCCAGCTTATCAATAGTGGTCTCAGCCAAGAAAACAGCCAAACTGCATCATGTGAGTGCCATGATAGTTAGAAGAATACAAAATGAAGTCTGTCCATCCATTCAAAATCCAAGAGGTGGACATCAAGCCAAAATATCAAAGTCAACAAATCGGCTCATCACAAGATCTATCAGTTCTGGTGCGAAAAACACTGCAGTGATGGCGACTCATATGCTTTGTAATAGTGAGATTACAGACATCCATATAAATACTGTGCAATGCATGTTACTCATGGGCGTACCCACGCTGGGGCAGGGGGGGGGCAGCTGCCCCCCCCCAGAAGCAGGCAGGGCATGCACCTATTAGTTCCACAGTGGAATGCATGCTGAGACCGCCTTCTCTCTCCTCTTTGCAATGTGGAGAGTGGAGCGTATTGGACCTGCCCCAACCTCCTGCTGTCATCCTGCAGCTGCCGCCCCCGCACGTCGCTTCCTCTTCCCACGGCGATCTATAAGCGTTCCACAGTGGAACGCATGCCGGCGCCGACACCGCCTCCTCTCACTCCTTGTCTCTCCAGTCCTGAAGCGGGTCCGGTACATGAGAATAGAAGCCCAGGTAAGGAGAGCCACAGCTGGAGGCCTTAAATGCGTTATTGCCACTGTTTTTTCTTTTTTTTATTGCATTTATCTTGTACTTGTGTGTGTCGGCCAGCTTTATTATTAAAGACGTCACGAAAACCTGACTTTTTATATGTATTGTC
Source organism: Anomaloglossus baeobatrachus (assembly GCF_048569485.1). Classification (NCBI taxonomy): domain Eukaryota; kingdom Metazoa; phylum Chordata; class Amphibia; order Anura; family Aromobatidae; genus Anomaloglossus; species Anomaloglossus baeobatrachus. Next base: position 218,663,331 of record NC_134354.1, read on the forward strand.
ATGAAGAGTGGTGTTTTTTTTTTTCTTGAAAATTTCTGTATATAATTCTATATGTATAGTGAAGTGAGGCTGATGGGCTGTGCAGCAGTATAGTGGGGTGAGGGGGATGGGTGAGGCAGGGTACAGTAGATGAGGGCAGAGCTGGTCGTGCACTGGTATAGTGGGGTGAGGGGGATGGGTGAGGGTACAGTAGATAATGTGCATGCCTCCCAGCATTCCTCAGTAATGTGTATGCCCTCCAGCCCCCAGTAATGTGCATGCCTCCCAATATTTCCCAGTAATGTGTATGCCCCCCATTGTACCTCAGTAATGTTTATATCCCACAGGCCCCCAGCGTCTCCCAATAATGTATATGGCCTCCCTCAGAGTCCTCCAGTTATTTTTATATCCCACAGTCCCCCAGCGTCTCCCAATAATGTGTACGGCGTACTTGACCGACCATGGCTTGCCCCCCCCTTGTTTTGATCCTGGGTGCGCCCATGACGTTACTGAAGTCTGGAATGTTGTTCCAAAAAAAAGGTGAAGAACCCTAGGCTTCAACATCATCATAAGAAGAAAAAATGCATTTAAACATTATCTTTGTCTCATTGTTCTGGCATTCGGCAAATATAAAGAATTTTGGTTCCTAATTGATCTAAAATGGGAAAGGTTTATTCTGATTTCATGTCAGCTAGTGAGAAAGACATGCAGATGTGTTTTTTTTAGATAGTGTATGTAAACAGTTGGTTTCAACTGTATCTAAATTACCACATGTCTCCTAGACATTTCTCAATGTTATGTTTCTTTGCCTATGAAATATTAACCATTTCAGCACTTCATTTCATTTCAGTGTCTTTGCCTGTACAATATGTATTATGTATACCTCTCTTTGTCTATGTGTATATACAGCTGTGTGAAACATCAGCAATACAATAGTGCATAATTTTTATCATTGTTTGACACAATATACGGTATATTTTTGCCCAGATGTACTTCCCACAAGGTTCCCATTTTAACAACACTTTTCGAGTGCTTATTTTCTGTACTATATCGATGGTTTTAATTTATTATCAATAAAAATGGAAAAGAAAATTGTAGCTTACACCTTTTCCTCTTTTACATTTATATGCATTTGCTATATCATAATAATATAATTGCATCATCTTAACTGTTATAAATTTCTAAACCACTATTAAAAGTCTTTATAATAATTGTTGGCATCACAGATTTGGGTTTCTTCTACTATGGAAGAAAATTGTTTAGAGCAATTAACCCTCCAATGCCGTACTTACTATATTCTTGGGATCTGGATCATAAATTTCATGTTTGGACTGTAAACCCTGTGCTTATTGAACCAATAGGCCAGTTTAGTCCATTCCTCAGGAGATCGTCCATAGATTGACAAGCGCGGCTCAGCGTACTGATACTTAGCGTCTTCCAAGTCTGAACCCACTTCCTACGATAAATAAGATATGTGTTTACAATATTGTTTTTTCAGGGTTAATGTGCTTTATCCATGATGTGTTTTCATCTAGTTGGCAGCACACATTAAAAATGTAGTTCCTGGTGTCAGTCATCAATATTAGTCTAATGAAGGTCTGGTTAGGGCAACTGGCTTGCAGACTGGTTCATACTTGCCTTCCTCATACTTTTTCTTTAGCTTAATTTTGCTTAGAAAAATCTTGCTTTGCCACTAAGAAAAGCTCAATGGAGAGAAGTAAGAATTAGCTATGAATTTAAAAATTTTGGATAACACCTGTATACCTGTTCTACATCCAGCCTGGTCCTATAGATATAGACCTCAGTTCATAAATGAGTATATTGGCTTGTATCTATGGAACAACAGATAACTTGATTGAGTATTCATGTATTCATCATACCTTAAAAGGGTGGTTCACCCATATTTTTTTATTTTCTAAATCGATATTATGTTGAGAAACAATGTTTCTCTCAAATACCTTGTGTTGGCAATAGTGCCTGTGAGAGGCGCTATTGCGGACCACTGTTCACCATGCCTGACCCCCAGGATCCGGTGATGTCACGTCAAGTTCCTGTTAACCTGACATCACCGCAGCCGGCCACAGTGTCCGTGAGTGATGGGCTGTGGGCAGTGTTTCACCGCTCAGCACAACCCAGCATGTCATCCCATCAGCTCCCTCCTCCCTCACAGCAGGGCGCTGCAAGCAGCAGACACTCTGGACTGTGACGAGTGGTGAAACACTGCCCACAGCCCAGTGACTCAGGAAGACTGTGGGCGGCCGGTGATGTCAGGTTAACAGGAACTTGATGTGACATCACCGAATCCCCAAGGTTACGGACCCCGGGGGTCAGGCATGGGGAACAGTGGTCCACAATAGCGCCTCTCACAGGCACTATTGCCAACATAAGGTATTTGAGAGAAACATTATTTCTCAACAAAATATCGATCTAGAAAATAAAATACAGTGCCTACAAGTAGTATTCAACCCCCTGCAGATTTAGCAGGTTTGATAAGATGCAAATAAGTTAGAGCCTGCAAACTTCAAACAAGAGCAGGATTTATTAACAGATGCATAAATCTTACAAACCAACAAGTTATGTTGCTCAGTTAAATTTTAATAAATTTTCAACATAAAAGTGTGGGTCAATTATTATTCAACCCCTAGGTTTAATATTTTGTGGAATAACCCTTGTTTGCAATTACAGCTAATAATCGTCTTTTATAAGACCTGATCAGGCCGGCACAGGTCTCTGGAGTTATCTTGGCCCACTCCTCCATGCAGATCTTCTCCAAGTTATCTAGGTTCTTTGGGTGTCTCATGTGGACTTTAATCTTGAGCTCCTTCCACAAGTTTTCAATTGGGTTAAGGTCAGGAGACTGACTAGGCCACTGCAACACCTTGATTTGTTTCCCTCTTGAACCAGGCCTTGGTTTTCTTGGCTGTGTGCTTTGGGTCGTTGTCTAATTGGAAGATGAAATGACAACCCATCATAAGATCCTTGATGGAGGAGCGGAGGTTCTTGGCCAAAATCTCCAGGTAGGCCGTGCTATCCATCTTCCCATGGATGCGGACCAGATGGCCAGGCCCCTTGGCTGAGAAACAGCCCCATAGCATGATGCTGCCACCACCATGCTTGACTGTAGGGATGGTATTCTTGGGGTCGTATGCAGTGCCATCCAGTCTCCAAACGTCACGTGTGTGGTTGGCACCAAAGATCTCGATCTTGGTCTCATCAGACCAGAGAACCTTGAACCAGTCTGTCTCAGAGTCCTCCAAGTGATCATGAGCAAACTGTAGACGAGCCTTGACATGACGCTTTGAAAGGAAAGGTACCTTACGGGCTCGTCTGGAACGGAGACCATTGCGGTGGAGTACGTTACTTATGGTATTGACTGAAGCCAATGTCCCCACTGCCATGAGATCTTCCCGGAGCTCCTTCCTTGTTGTCCTTGGGTTAGCCTTGACTCTTCGGACAAGCCTGGCCTCGGCACGGGTGGAAACTGTCAAAGGCTGTCCAGGCCGTGGAAGGCTAACAGTAGTTCCATAAGTCTTCCACTTCCGGATGATGCTTCCAACAGTGGAGACAGGTAGGCCCAACTCCTTGGAAAGGGTTTTGTACCCCTTGCCAGCCTTGTGACCCTCCACGATCTTGTCTCTGATGGCCTTGGAATGCTCCTTTGTCTTTCCCATGTTGACCAAGTATGAGTGCTGTTCACAAGTTTGGGGAGGGTCTTAATTAGTCAGAAAAGGCTGGAAAAAGAGATAATTAATCCAAACATGTGAAGCTCATTGTTCTTTGTGCCTGAAATACTTCTTAATACTTTAGGGGAACCAAACAGAATTCTGGTGGTTTGAGGGGTTGAATAATAAATGACCCTCTGAATAAACTTTTCACAATTTAAAAAAAAAAAAAAAAAAGAAATAACATTCTTTTTTGCTGCAGTGCATTTCACACTTCCAGGCTGATCTACAGTCCAAATGTCACAATGCCAAGTTAATTCCGAATGTGTAAACCTGCTAAATCTGCAGGGGGTTGAATACTACTTGTAGGCACTGTATATGGGTGAACCACCCCTTTCATTTTTTACAGAATCCATCAGGGATGCTTTCATAGTTTTAAGTTTGAAAGAAAACAAAACTCCATCAAGTTCAAACTACAACACAACATATTGATCCAGAAAAAGGCAAAAACCCCATGAGGCAAATGCTAATTTCCCCATTTTAGGGGAAAAATTCCTTCACGACTCCTTATACGACAATCAGAGTAGTTCCCTTAATCAACGTCACATCATAGAATCTAGTAGAACGCATAACTTATAATATTATATTTTTCAAGAAAATCATTCAATCCCCTTGCTATTTTTATAGTCAAAAGACAATATAAAAAGAACTTATCAGTTTACTACCTGAGGGTACCCCTTTCACTAATAGGCCTACCGTATTTTGGCAAGTTTCTTATTTCTATTTTTTCATTTTTGCATTGCCGCATGCAGAGAGACAAAACATTTAGATTTTTTTCTGCAATGTAACTGTATAACTATTTGTTTTTTGAGGCATGATTTAGATTTATGAATATATTCGGGGCTTAAAAAATTAAACAAAAAAAGAAAAGAAAAAAGAAATGTGCCTAAGCATTACCAGGCAGGTAGTTGCTACGTAACTGCCTGTTGTGCACGGTACTGTTCTTCGCCGGCACAGACTGATCCTGCCAACAATACAGTTGCTTTGTCAACAGAGCAGCGGCATCTTTTCCACTCTGCTCTGTAGACTGTAATGGACAGTTGACATCATGGTGATTGACAGCTAGCTTCCCGTTGCCTAACTAGTGGAGCCAGCTGTCAATCGGCATGACGTCGGCTGTCCCGCAGAGCAAAACAGATGGGAAGATGCCACTCTCTTGATGTGAAGTCAGCGGAAGTTGCTGGATCGCCAGCAGGTTTGGTCTGTGACTGCGTTGTGACGTCTAAGAACGGCGTCGAGCAAAACAGACAGGTAGCAACTACCTGTTAGTGCTTAGTCACATTTTTATTTATTTCAAAGTCCCGGATATACCCTTTAATATAACAAATTTATTTGTAAAAAAAAAAATTTCAGGGAGTAATGAAATGAAATAAAGCAATTTTGGATGTACGGCCAAAACTGAGCTTGATTCTCTGTATAAATGAGGAAGCAATATCTATCATTCATGGCATAGCCTGTGTAAGATAGGAATAACACTTTTAAGGGAAGCTATCATCACAAAATTACAAATTTTTAAGTTTAAATTAGGTTTTATGCTAAATGTATTTTTTTTAAATACTTTTGCCTTTGTATCTTTTTACATATCCCAATGTGTATTAAAACTGAAATATTGCCAAGGGTACCGGACTTGTCCTTGAGCGAGCTGCATAGATTATCTTAACTATACCTCATTCACCATAAGTACCGTACTTCACAGTTTCTATATGAGACTGGTGCACGACCCACCCCATGTGCAACAGGTGCAAAATTAAGTTAATAATGCTGGGTTGTTGCACGTGCTGTGGTCCTGCCCAAAGCTAGAAAGATTTTGGAAAAAAGTAACAGGTATTATCAATAGGGTCTATTCAGTGGAAATATAGATGACACCGTTGGTTTCCATATTGGGCTATGTGGAGGATTTGCGGATTGATGACCATGGTAAGACAGCAGTGGCGCGGAAGCTATATGCCGCCTGGAAAATATTGGCGCAGCACTGGATCTCTGAATGACCTCCGGGAATGTCAGAATATGTTGATAAATTAAACTGGGAAATTAATATGGAGAAGCACATCTATATCAAATGAAATTGTCTCAGTAAATTTGACAAAATCTGGGCGTTGTGGGTAGACCACTCCGGACTGGCGTCTAGAGAATTTGCCAGATTTAGGCTTTGTCTGTTGTAAAATCTCTCTATGGTAGAGCGGGATTATTTTAGAGGAACAGATGAGAGTTGAGCGCTTTCATGAATGACTTGCACTCCTGACAGATGGCTAATCCTTTTAAGGGAGAGTTCCTACTACAGTTATGCTTCTCCTTACTTATCTACACCATTTGCTACGGGTTAAAGAACAAGCTAAATACTGTCATTGAGACTTTGTGACATATGTATTATATATCTTTTATATGCCTTTGTACCTGTGAGATGCATGTCACATTCCAGCGAATGATATTACTGTTCTGTCGCGGTTCACAGGGTGTTCTGTTTGGAGTTTACAAAATAATCTTTTCAATAAAGAATACTTGATTTAAAAAAATAAATAAAATATTGCCATTTTTACACAGCCTAATGGAGCTTTTTAATCTCAAAACAACAAAAGGCCATAGCTACAATGGTCGAATCCTGACTCTAGTGCCCTTATTAGACAGGTCAAAAATTGTGCAGAAAATTGCAATATCGTTCAAAACAGAGCGATATTCACAGTGTGTAATAAATGCTAGTGATCTTAATATCATTTGATTCTCACAAAACCAGATCTTTCAGCTTGCTTGAAAATTATCACTTGTTGGCATAAAAGTGTACAGTGTAATAAGTCATTATTACCTCGTAATACATGCTTTTATGATCAACTAGTGACCTTCCAGCAACCGCAACAGCAATATTTTGAGCGAACATTTGCTTCTGTAATAATGAGATTGTATGCATGATAACCGCCATAACTATTCGCTCTTCAATCGCTAAAAAATGTTCATGTCTAATAGGGCCTTAACTTTTGTATTGAAGTCTCTAATGAGCCTGTGCAAAAGCCATTGTGAAGGGAGGGGGAGCACGGGCAGGTGGGACATCGCCTACTTTGAATGTTCAATCCTGTGTTATCAGATGTATATAAAGGTGTTACTCAGTGGTGTAACTACAGTCAGATCTGCCCCCGTGCAAGAACTGGATCTGCATCCCTGCCTCTGGCATGTTGTTCAGATGTATGGGCCTTTACAGCGTTCTAAATCCTCATAAAGACATATGTGTTGCCTCCCCTCCATTGTGTTGTAATTTTCTCCATCCTGTGCCCCTTCCAGGTATATATGCCCCCTTTCCAGAACCCATTCTGGTATATATGTACCTCATCCGAGTATATACTGTATGTCCCTCAGCCTGGTATATTTGTCCCCTATCTTGGTATATACAGTATGTTCTCTATCCTGTGCCCATCCTGGTATATATGTTTCCCATCCACAGCACACCAAGGTCAGCTGCAACGCAATACACTTCAGCTTAATGAATGCACATCCAGCTGTAGTAGGCGCCACGGTCAGCTGCCCCCCCTTCAGCACGAGTCCAGTCACTATCTGTATGACCGCGTGTGTTACACCCCTGGTGTTACCTGTCATTGCAATCCTGCCTCTCATGACAAGAAACCTTGCTGAAAACGTTTCCTGAAGAAAACAGGAAATAGGAATCTAAAAAAGCCTCAGTGGCCAAGATAAATATTGAATTGTAAGATTACTTTTGTAAAGTGAACAAAAACTACACGTCCAAAAATGCTTAAAGAATATGTGACACATAAATCTAATTTAAACAATAGGGCATTTTTGTGATTTTAGCTTTGCTTTAAAATAGAACTATGCTTTCAGAATAAGCTGTCCAGTGTGTGTACATGAGGATAATATTATTTCAGGCCATTGCATGGCTTGTATCCTGCATTTTTTAGCCGTTAATTTTTGTGTACCTCCTTTTCTCCCTCCAGCTTTTCCTCACCTCTTCATTTACTTTTTATAACCAAAAGTTGGAATCTGATGCCTCACATAAGACAGATTTCTTGACAGATTTAACCCCGTGAAAATATCCATTGTACATGTGTAGCGGATGTCCGCACTGCATGTATGAAGCGGGCTCAGGAGCAGAACATGTTCCATACAACGTGTATGTGAAACTGTCAGAAAATAGCTACTGCACTTGCCATATATATTTATGATTCTATGGTTTTTCTTTCTCCACTGAGAAAGAATTTTACTTAAAGAGTTTGTCCACTACTTTAACAATGATGGCCTATCCTTAGGGTCCAACACCCGCGACCCCTCAATTTTTGAAATTGAGTTTCATTGAAAAATTTTATGGTTTGTCTTTTTAAAAGGCTGTTTGCACATTCAACTTTGTGTGCTCTACTCACAAATCAGCTATAAGGAGCTAACAAAATGATAAAGAGGTTACTAAATTTCCCTTCAGACTGTCAGAACAGGCTCACTGATTAATTCTCAATCAACTCATTCTACAATCTAAGTAACTAGTGTATTATAATCAATATTACTTATGCTATGCTGACGAGCAGGATCTGAGATGTGTGAGTAGAGTATGAGGACACGATTTATGTAATTGTATGGTAACGTCTCACCTTTATTATAGTGGCAAAATATTCACCATCAATAGCATTTTCACTTTTCAGATACAAGTCTCTCAATTCACTTGCACCAACTGGATTGTATTTAGCATTAAACTTGTCGAAGCGTTGGAAAGTTTGTCTTCCCTGAAAAAGATGTAAAGCAAGTCGATATAATGATGAAAGAAACTTTTCAGATAATCTGTTCTACAAACAGTATAAACCACACATATACATGTAGCTTGTGTCCCCTTTGGGCTTTTACCCCATGGAATCCCCTTTACGGGAACGTGTCAGGTAAAAAAAATACTATTAACCTGTAGATATGCGGCTAATCTGCAGGTTAATAGCGTTCTGAAGCTGCCCGGCTCCAACATCGAGAGCCCTGCAGCCAGGAAGAAATTAACTTTATTCCCCTCGGCATCCTCAGTCATAGTGGTGGTGTCAGTGGTGCTTCAGTCACTCCTCTGGGCATAGTGAGCGGCATCAATGCGCCGCCAGCACTGACCCGCCGGATTTACTGCTGAGTCGGCTGCCAGTCAGTGTAAGGGGTGTGGTTACAGCCATCGCTGACTATGCCCGCTGACACCACCCCTATGGCTGTAAGCCTGAGGATGCTTGGGAGAATAAAGTTAAAAGTGGGCAGCATCAGAACGCTATTAACCTGCAGATTAACTCCAGGTTAATAGCATTTTTTTTTTAACCTAACAGGTTCCCTTTTAATTCAACTGCTTGATTCCTCTTTTCTCCATCCTCTGATATCTGTGAATATTTCAAAAGCCAAATAATAACAAAAAAATACAGTTGCACTCTGAAATGCTAAAGCATGCAAACAATGAATGCAAGAATATAGACATGCATTACTGCCTAAGGAAATCTAGGAAAAATTGAGATATTTAGCATACAAAAATGGCCATTTCTATATCTGCCCAGTAGCCAAGTCGACATATCGTCTATACTGGGAACCTACACTGAACTAAAGCCTCTCTTTGGTTAACAAACCTCCTGTGTATGGGTAAGTAGGAACCTGCTACTAGAGAATAAAATGACCTGTGGCTAATGGGGAGGGGTGCACAGTCAGTTTTTTTGTCTAGATAATAGTTCAAAAGCCCTCATACAGATTAGCGGGATGGCTGGCCCCTTGGATATTGCAGTTACCCAACATTAATCTAAAGCCTCTGGTCCAGTTTTGACTGTGACGATAATACATCATTCTTGAGAAGCGATATTTACAGAACTGGAAGTGACACTTCCAACACAAGATGAAAAGAACAAAGATTTTAAGTTAATAGACTTCAATTCTCCTTTAAGCTGATCATACATATTGGATAACTGTCATCTTAACGATCATTCAGCCGACAGCACTCTCATGACTCTCCTTTACGGCTGAGACGAGCGTTCCTGTATTTTCATGAGAGCGCCACTGCCAGACTCCTCTGTTATTGGCTTATCTCTCACACCGACCACAAGAATCAACTGTTGAACGTCAATGGCCAGATCCTTGTCTCCACCAACGTCAGGAGTCAGGATTAGAGATGAGTGAACCGGTCGTGATTCGGCTCGAGCTCGGTTCGCCGAACCGAGGTCTGGTTCTAGTTCGGTTCGGTGAACCGGTTCGGCGAACCACTCGAACCAATAGGAAACAATGGGAGGCAATCACAAACACATAAAAACGCATTATAAATGTACACATACAGTTAATAAACATTGCCATAACACTTACGTGTTCCCAGGATGCGTCCTGCACTCTGTCTCCTGCAGCTTTTCCATCGGTAATCGCTGCGTCCTCCAGGAACACCAGCAGTGATGCAGGACCTATCATGACATCAAAATAGCCATGTGACCAGTCACGTGTCTATTATCTCATTGGCTACTGACTGGTCACATGACTATGACGCGTCATGTAGGACCTGTCATTGCATCTCTCTGTTACACGGTGCACGTTTGTGTATCGCCGTGTACCGGCGACATCCTCTAGCACACGGTCGACTCCCCGCTCTGCTTCCCCGTTCCCTTAAGGTACCGTCACACTAAGCGACGCCCTAGCGATCCCACCAGCAACCTGTCCTGGCAGGGATCGCTGGAGCGTCGCTACACGGGTTGCTGGTGAGCTGTCACACAGGCAGATCTCACCAGCAACCAGTGACCAGCCCTCAGCCAGCAGCGACACGTGGAAGCGATACTGCGCCTGGTAACTAAGGTAAATATCAGGTAACCAACCCGATATTTACCTTGGTTACCAGCGCACACCGCTTAGCGCTGGCTCCCTGCACTCCTAGCCACAGTACACATCGGGTTAATTTAACCCGATGTGTGGTCTGGCTATGTGTGCAGGGAGCAGGGAGCCGGCACTGACAGCATGAGAGCGGCGGACGCTGGTAACGAAGGTAAATATCGGGTAACCAAGGGAAGGGCTTCTTGGTTACCCGATGTTTACCGTAGTTACCAGCATCCGCAGAAGCCGGCTCCTGGCCGGCTGACACAGCCAGTCAATAACGGAGATCACCGTTGCCATAGCAACGCGCTTGGTAGTGGTGACGGGGACGTCCCGCTACCAGCACGCAGCGGCACCGGAATCAAGTAATCGGAGCAGCGTTGCTATGGCAACCCATGCCACCACTTACAGCCGGGAGCCTGTGGTCACTCTCACAGAGTGATTTTTGCACGGAGCACAGCATCTTCCTCCCATGCAGCTGTGCTGTCTGATGTAGCAGAGCTGCATGTGTTGAAGGGGAAAGAAGACAGAAGAGCAGGATCATGGAGGGCTGAGAGGGGGTAATAAAGATGGAGTCTCTAATGTGTCTGTGTATTTCTATTAAAGTATTTTTTTTCTGTGTGGTGTTTTTTTTAACCCTTTATTGGAGATTCTTAATGGCCGGGTCAAACGTGCCTGACATTAAGAATCTCTGACTTAATACAAGCTAGTAAAACAAGCCCAGTATTAACTCATGATTACCCAACAAGCCACCCGGCTTCAGGGCTGCTGGAAGAGTTGGATACAGCGCCAGATGATGGCGCTTCTATGAAAACGCCATTTTCTGGGTCGGCTACGGACTGCAATTCGCAGCAGAGGGGCCCAGAAACCTCGGGCTAACCTGTGCTGTGGATTCCAATCCCCAGCTGCCTAGTTGTACCCGGCTGGACACAAAAATAGGGCGAAGCCTACATTGTTTTTTTTTTTTTTAATTATTTCATAAAATTCATGAATTAAGTAAAAAAAGGGCTTCCCTATATTTTTAGTTCCCAGCCGGGTACAAATAGGCAGCTGGGGGTTGGGGGCAGCCGTACCTGCCTGCTGTACCTGGCTAGCATACAAAAATATGGCGAAGCGCACGTCGGTTTTTTGTAGTTTTTTGGCAAAAAAATAAAAAATGCTTCCCTGGATTTTCCATTGCCAGTGAAGGTAACACCAAGCAGTGGGGGTTAGCAGCCAGTAGCTGCTTGGATTACTGTTAGCTAGCAATACAAAAAATGCAGCGGGAGCCCATATATATTTTTTTTAATTATTTATTTAAATAACTAAAAACAAAAAGGGCTTCCCTGTATTTTGATTGCCTGACATGACAGTGCTGTAAAAATAAATCATTAAAAAAAATTACGTAGCGCTCCGCGGTATTTTTGATTCTCAGTGCAGATAAAGCAGACAGCTACAGGTTGCCACCCCCATCTGCCTGGCGTTACCTTGGCTGGAAATAAAAATACAGGAAAGCCCATTAATTTTTTCTATTTAAATAAAAAAAAATGACGTTGGGTCCCCCCATTTTTGATAGCCAGCTAGGGTAAAGCAGACAGCTGTAGCCTGAAAACCACAGCTGGCAGCTTTACCGTGGTTGGGGATCCAATGTGGAGGTCACCCCAGGCTCTTTTTTTATAATTATTTTATAAATATTAATAATTACAAAAATAAAGTAGGGTCCCCCTCAAATTGGATCACCAGCCAAGGTAAAGCGGACAGCTGTGGTCTGGTATTCTCTGGGTGGGAAGTTCCATAGTTATTGGGCCTTCACAGCCTAAAAATAGCAGGCCGCAGGCACCCCAGACATGGCGCATCCACTAGATGCGCCAATCCTGGCGCTTCCCCCCAGCTCATCCCGTGCCCTGGTGCAGTGGCAAACGGGGTAATAAATGGGGTTGATACTAGCTGTAAAGTCACCTGACATCAAGCCCAGCAGTTTGTGATGTCATTGCGTCTATCAGATACCCGACATCATAAACTGTCAGTACTAACAAAAAAATCGACAAAAAAAATGTATTTGAAAAAACACTCCCCAAAACATTCCCTCTTTCACCAATTTATTGTAAGAAAAAAAATAAGAATATGGGGGAAGACACTCAGGGAACGTATCCCCCCTTTTCTAGGAGTGCAGACCCTCCAAATGAGGAGTGTGGGTGCAATGAATCTGCACCCACTCTCCCCGGGTCCACAGCAGCAGAGTCCATGTCGTAACTGTTGCTACCAAAGCTGCAATGCCCTGCTCATGAGGTAAGGGCATGCCTAATCAGGAGAACTATTCTACATTTCCAAATATTGGTATTTGCTGATATTATTGCTATTCCACCTACTATATATTGGGGATAGGATCTTGGAGATGGAATACCCCTTTAAGTCCAGTTATCCAGCTGAATGAATACTAACCAACAGAGCTCGCTATTTAGACATGTTTTCTTGTGGCGTATAACGGACTCTCATGTTTGGTAGTCGTTCAGCAGGGCAACTATAAAATCAAATACCTCCATTTGGAAATGTAGTATATAGCTCTCCTGATCAACTATGTTCCTTACCTCATGAGCAGGGCATTGCAGTAATAATAATAATTTATTCATTTATATAGCACTATTAATTCCATAGCGCTTTGCATACATTGGGAACACTGTCCCCATTGGGGCTCACAATCTAAATTCCCTATCTGTATGTCTTTGGAGTGTGGGAGAAAACCAGAGTACCCGGAGGAAACCCACACAAACACGGGGAGAACATACAAACTCCTTGCAGATGGTGTCCTGGGTGGGAACTGAACCCAGGACCTCAGCGCTGCAAGACTGCAGTGCTAACCACTGAGCCACCGTGCCGCCCATTTAGCTTACAGATGCATAACCACCACTTACTGTGTCTGAACACAGGAAGCTGAGCTGACAGCCGCTCTGTGCATGCGGCAGCGTCTATTGTGAAGGAGAGGGCCGCGGGGGATCAACGCTGCACAGGTACCGTGGGACACCAGGGTACACCGGTGGGGTTATAGGGGGTGACCTGGCAGGGCCTGGGGAGGAGTTTTCTGTCGCATGTGTCATGGCACATGTGACAGAAATCAGAGGAGTAGGGTGAATGCGGCCGGCGCGCTGCTGTGCGCGCAGCCATCTTGGATTTCCGGGATGGGGTCAGGGGGGCACTTTGGCGACACTGGGGGACCGGAGGGGACCGGGGAGGAGATTTATCATGTTTGTTCATGCCAGATGGGAGATAAAATTTTTTTTACCAACGCTGTCATTTACTGTAACGTGATCATCGGTATAAGGTGTATACCGGTGATCACGTGAGTGGGGACCGGAAAAAACGGGCTAAATCATGATCTCCAGGGTCTCAGCTACCCCCTGAAACCCCGGAGATTTTCTGACCCTGGGGGGTGCTATTCACTTATTTCTGCCTGCTGTTTATAAACGGCAGATCAGAATAAGGCTACATTCACATGACCGATCCGTTTTTGCGGTCCGCAAAATACGGTTTGTTTTTTTTACGGGTGCATCCGTGTGGCATCCGTTTCTGTTCCATATACGGTCCGTATGTCATCTGTGTGCCTTCTGTTTGTTTGCGTACTGCAAAAAAACTGAAGGAGGGAAAATACATAACTTTACCCAGGATCTGTGATGCCCTGGACGCCCAGGGGTCACAGGTAACAACACACAACACCACACACACCCCCACCCCAGTGAGGCACCAGCAGCCAACAAGTCCTGACCGCCTCCCTCAGGTCTAGCAAGGCACACCAGGTGGGCGGAGCCAGGCGGATAGGCACGCCCTCCGAGGAGTCTGCTGGCCTGAGGCAGGGAAAGGACAAGTGAGTCGAGTGGGGAGAGGAGTAGTGAGAGGAGTAAAAGTGGCGAGCTGAGAGTCAGGGGCCTAGGACGGAGCCTAGGACCCCTTGGAACGGTCAGGCAGGCAGACGGTGGTGGCCGTCTGCAGGAGTCCGGTCAGGGACTGAACTGCGGAACCGTAGGGATCGAGAAGAGGGTGGGGATCCTTCGAACCTGAACTGGGGAGCTAACAAGTCAACCGGAGCACCAGGCAGGGTGCTCAGACCCCGTTCTAGCCCAGAAGCAACTGGGCTCAGACAAATCTACTGATTACGGCCTGGACCTCAGGGGTTCATTCCCATCCAAAGTCCCGATAGACGGCAACAGCCCACCGATTCCGGATAAGAGCCACCGCCAAGGGCCAGAGATCCAAAGGGCCAGCGCCTGCGGGCAAAAGGGCTCCTCCGGTACCCAAAAGTCGGGGAGCGGACTACTGTTGCTGAAGCATAGGAGTCACTATAGCAAATTTAAAGGTGCATGAGAAAGGCGACATCACCAACCTCACTGGGGACACACGCAGCCGGCTGCGGACACCGATCTACACCGAACTTGGTTTACCATTGACTCTATGTGGTTTAATCGTGAGTACACCAGTGCCATCAGGCACCGCGCTGCAAGCGAGCCCGTGCGTCCTGCAACCTGGTCCCGGGACCAACAAACCCCCTGCCCATCACCTCACCACGACCCGTGGGTGGCGTCACGAACTGTTACTGGTCACCGCGGCTCCGGCCGTGAAACCGGTCCACCCCAAACAAAACAACCAAACCCCCCCCCTTTCCAAAGCGACGTGGCCCCCGGTCTGGAGGCGCTCGAGCCACCGACAACCCGAGCCCGGATCCGAGCGGCTCGGCGGAGAGCAGCAGAGCCCCCAGGGCGGTACAGATCCATAGCTTCAACCTACATGAGGCGGTCACATGTTCACTCCAGTGCCATTTCCTACTGCTTTTCACAGCGTGGAGCGCTCTGGTGATTTTCTTGTGCTTGTACACTTCATATCAGTCTTTTCTGTCATTATAATGGCAGAAAGACACATAATGTCCCACTCTCCTGCATTTTGTAATTTTGCACCCTTTGGTGCCTTTCATGTGGCACTAAGGGGTGCTTAGCCTTGTATTTAGCCCAAAAAAATGAAAAAAAATGACGTGGGGTTCCCCCTATTTTTGTAGCCAGCTAGGCTAAAGCAGACGGCTGCAGCCTGCAGACCACAGCTGGCAGCTTCACCTTGGCTGGTAATCCAAAACTGAGGGCAGCCCACACTGTTATTTTAAATTAAATAAATAATTAAAAAAAAAAACACGTAGGGGTCCCCCCAAAATTGGATCACCAGCCAAGGTAAAGCAGACAGCTGGGGTCTGATATTCTCAGACTAGGGAGGTCCATGGTTATTGGACTCTCCCCAGCCTAAAAATAGCAGTCCGCAGCCTCCCTAGAAGTGGCGCATCCATTAGATGCGCCAATCCTGGTGCTTCGCCCCAGTTCATCCCGTTCCCTGGTGCGGTGGCAAACGGGGTAATATATGGGGTTAATACCAGATGTGTAATGTCACTTGGCATCAAGCCCTGGGGTTAGTGATGTCACGCTTCTATCAGATACCCGACATCACCAACCCAGTCAGTAATAAAAAAAAAATAGACGACAAATACATTTTTATTTGAAAAAACACTGCCCAACACATTCCCTCTTTAACCAATTTATTAGAAAGAAAAACAAATCCAGGTCTGGTGTAATCCAAGGGGTTCCCATGACGATCCACACTGTCCCAGTCAATGAAGAGCATGATGTTCCCCATTGGCTGGGAGAGCAATGCAGTGACCTGAGCTAACATCAATGGGTCAGCCCAGGTCACTGCAGGGGATGACAAGTGCTGCTGTCAGCGAGGTACATTACCTGCGCTGATCTCCTGCACTGCTGACAGCACCTGTCACTGATTTCAATGACCTTCACAGCCAAGTATCGTGAGCGGCCCGTGACGTCACCGCTAGTCACAGTCTCGGGTCAGAAGCGAGAGAAGGTGATGTGACAAGCGGTGGCCATGGAGGACAGTGACAGTGCTGAGGTCGGGATGTCGGGACTTCATCACCGCAGGTAAGCCGAGCGGAGCCATGTGTGTCGAGTGCGAGGTGGGCGGAGCCTAGCGGGGTAATGTGTGCAGAGTGCCAGGTGGGCGGAGCTAAGCGGGGTAATGTGTGCAGAGTGCCAGGTGGGCGGAGCCTAGCGGGACCATGTGTGCAGAGTGCCAGGTGGGCGGAGCCTAGCGGGACCATGTGTGCAGAGTGCCAGGTGGGCGGAGCTAAGCGGGGTAATGTGTGCAGAGTGCACGGTGGGCGGAGGCTAGCAGGGCCATGTGTGCAGCGTGCCAGGTGGGTGGAGCCTAGCGGGGCCATGTGTGCTGAGTGCGAGGTGGGCGGAGCCTAGCAGGGTAATGTGTGCAGAGTGCCAGGTGGGCGGAGCCTAGCAGGGCCATGTGTGCAGGGTGCCAGGTGGGCGGAGCCTAGCGGGACCATGTGTGCCGAGTGCGAGGTGGGCGGAGCCTAGCGGGGTAATGTGTGCAGAGTGTCAGGTGGGCGGAGCCTAGCGGGGCCATGTGTGCAGAGTACCAGGTGGGCGGAGCCTAGCGGGGCCATGTGTGCAGAGTGCCAGGTGGGCGGAGCCTAGCGGGGCCATGTGTGCGGGCGGCGGAGTTTGAAGTGGGTGGAGCCTAGCGGGGCTATGTGGCGCTGAGGACGTCAGTGTCGTGGACTGCATGGCTGGGGACAGGTGAGTGTGAGTGTGTGTGTGAGTGTGTGCGTGTGTGTGTGTGTGTGTGTGTGTGTGTGTACATGCTGCGTGCAGGAGGGGGCGGAGCAAGCTGAGCGGGGAAGTGTCGGCTTCCTGCACATGTAACTAGGATAAATATCGGCTTACTAAACAAAGCACTTTGCTTGGATACCCGATGTTTATCTTGGTTACCAGCTTCTGGCAGGCTGCCAGCGATGGCTCCCTGCACACTGTAGCTGTAAAAAGCCCTGCTTTTGCTGCTAGAACCGTTCTCGAACGTAACTCGAACTGTCGAGCTTTTAGCAAAAAGCTTGAGTTCTAGTTCGATCTAGAACAGCCCCCAAAATCACTCGAACCGCGAACTGGAGAACCGCGAACCGTGAACCGCGCTCAACTCTAGTCAGGATCCACCCATACACAAATAATGGTCAGTCAATCTGGTCAAAAACCACTGGGTTTGGTCAACTTATGTCTAAAGTATTTGGGGGCTTTTAGTTCTATATTAGAAACGGGACTTACAACTACTTTGAGTATCGCAAATGTGATAGTTACCAATGGTACAGTGGTTAATATTGACAATTCACAATCTTCATTAGCTTGTGCTATATCTTACAGCTGTTTTAAACTATATATGGTATATATACAGCAGAATATTTGTATGTGGTAGCCCGCTGAATACAAAACCACAGTTTTCACCCAATGTGAGTGAAATTTTGTACGTCCAATTAATTTAACACCAGACTAAAAATACTGTGAACATTAAAACTTGAAATCTCCTCCTTTTTTATGAGATTTGACCCCCCTGAATTTAGGCTCTATAGAACTAACGGAGATAATGGGTGTTGGTGTATTGAATGCAAAACTACAGTTTTTGCTCCAAGAGTCTAAAAGAATTAAAGAGACAACATCCAAAGAGTCACTCTTAAAGGGGCAGCAACCATATAGTCACTAAGGTGGGGCAACCTGATAAGTCACTCTAAAGTCTGTAATCATAGCAACAGCTGTCAACAACCAGAGCAGAAGTAACTGGGGCCTCATTTATGAAAATTGCCTCACAGTAAGAGCGTTCTGGTTGCCTATAGCAACCAGAGTGCAGCTTTCAGGATTGAAGATGCTGAGGTAAAGTGAAAGCTGAGCTTTGATTGGCTGCTATGGACAACTAGAACAGTCTGACTGTGAGGCAGTTTTCATAAATGAGATTTCAGATCCTTCAGGACACACATTTTCTGCTTTATAGATATACTGTAGATTCACCTGTAAGATCTCTGATCAGTGGGAGATAACTACTAAGGGTCATAATACTAAAGGCCCCGTTACACGCAATGACATCGCTAACGAGATGTCATTGGGGTCACGGAATTCGTGATGTACATCCATCCTCGTTAGCGACGTCGTTGCGTGTGACACGTACGAACAACCGCTAACGATCACAAATACCTAATCGTTGATCGTTGACACGTCGTTCAAATCCCAAATATCCTTGATAGTGCTGGACGCAGGTTGTTCGTCGTTCCTGAGGCAGCACACATCGCTACGTGTGACACCCCGGGAACGACGAACAACACCGTACCTGCGTCCTCCGGCAACGAGGTGGGCGTCACTTTTCTGCGACTGCTCTCCACCCCTCCGCTTCAATTTGACGGCTGCCGTGTGACGTCACTGTGACGCCGCATGAACCGCCCCCTTAGAAAAGAGGCAGTTCGCCGGCCACAGCGACGTCGTTAGGCAGGTAAGTCCGTGTGACAGGGACTAGCGATACTGTGCGCCATAGGCAGCGATTTGCCCCTGCCGCACAAACAATGGGGGCGGGTCCTTTCACAAGCGACATCGTTAGCGATGTCGCTGCGTGTAAAGCCTCCTTAAGAATTATTTTTTAAAATGACACACAAAAAATGACCATCTATTGGGCAAGTTAATCCAAAAGCTAAGCAGGCAAGACTGCCTCAGGCCTGCGATACACATCCTTGCCGCCGGCACGTGTTTGTCAATTTTTACACGTACCGACGGCACGGAGACACGTTAAGCAATGCTACCCTACTGTAGCAGGCACACACACGTTAAACCACACAGAACGTGTGTCCGTGTGCGTTTGTATGTGTGTGTGTTTTTCAAAGCGCTGACATGTCAGTGGTTTCTCCGGCAGCACGGGTGTCACACGGCCCGCACCCGTACCACACGGGTGTAGTGTGGATGCGGTCCCGTGTGACACGCACCGGAGAAAACACACGTGTCAGTGAAAAAAAAACCAAAAACATTAACTCACCTTCTCCAGCCCTCCTGTCTCTGCCACTGCTGCCTCTTGCTGCCGACCGCCGCTCATTATTCTCATTGAATATTCACTTCACTGCCTGGCAGCAGCAGCGGGGAGACGGGAGGGCTGGAGACCGAGGATCAGCACCACGGAGAGCAGCGCGGACAGCAGGAAGGACCAGGTGAGTATGTAAATTACCGGTTCTTCGTGTGCTATCGCGGATAGCACACGTAGAACACACGTGTCCCGCACGTACCAGAGACACGTACTTACCTGCATGGAACTCGCAGGGGAAATACGTGTCTCTCGGCACGTGAGTGTGGCAGAGGCCTCAAACAGCTGATACAAGTGAACAACTTGAGAAAGCATACCCAACAATTTAAAATATTTTCCACAAGTGAAGCCACGGGGAATTTGTTAGTACAGTATAAAATATAGATAATTTCAGCTAAATTATGGAATTTAAAATATATATGAATAAATGCAAAATATGGAAAAAAAAGTCTCTGACATAATATCGATCCGTTTTAGAGTTTTTGTTTTTCACATGCAATTCTACAGAATACATAGATTCTACATAGATTAGGCAGAAATAACACATTACCATTTGTGTGAAAAAGTTGATATGACCTCAGAATATATCTGTAACTTTTCTTTGATAAGCACAGGCACACAAAGGCTCTAGATAAGAATGAAGACACTTACTGCATGGACATCTAGAGAGTCTACTGTCAGATCGTAAGGATGAAGCTTCAGTTTTTCAAACACTTGTTTTAAGGTCATCTGTTTCCCCTTGGCATTATACACCACACGTTCTGAATCCTCTCTGTAAGATTTCTTGATGAAGCGGAGAAGGTGCTTTTGATTCATGCAGGCTGCGGCATGTATATGAGTGTCAACCTTTAAAACACACATCACATATAAAGTGATAAGCTTTAGTGACAAAATGTCTTATAATACATTACCAATCAAAAGTTTGGAGACACGCTGTTCATGGTATTTTTTTGTTCTTATTGGAATGTGCACCTTGTAGATTCAGACGGATGACAGCAAAACCAAGAAGGAACATACAAACAAGCAGTAAACAAACACGCATGAAACAAACCAGTACCCCTTTTTACCCTGATGACAGCTTTACACATTCTTCCAAGCAGCTTAATCAGGAAGTTGCCTTGCAACACAAGGGCTGGATATTACATCAGTGGAACTCTGTACTGTGATCTGATGGGTCAAACTTTGTGATTTTGGGTAACAACTGCCACATCTTTGTGAGACACTGAAAAGGTGAGTGGATGGTTTCTACATGTGTGATGCCCAACTTGAAGCATGGAGGCGTTGGAGCGATGGTGTGGGGGTGCTTTGCTAGTTTCACTGTTGGTGATTTAGTCCACGTTTATGGCACACTTCCCAGCATGGCTATCATAGCAGTCTACAATGGCATGCAGTCTCATCTAGTTTGACCTTAATGCAGCCATTATTTGTGTTGAAACAGGACAATAACTCAAAACACATTTCCTGGCTATGCAAGGGTTATGTGACTTCAGATGACCTCTGGAATCACCTGGCCTCAACCCAATTGAGATGGTTTCTAATTAGTTGGGACACAAAATTAAGGGAAATGCTCAGCACCTTTGGGTCATCCTCCAGGACTATAAGAAAGCTATTCCATTGATCACCTGTTGAGAGAATGCCAAGGAAGTGTAATTAGCATTTAAGGGGGGGATTTTGAAGAATCCAAGGTTCAACACATACTCTGGTTTGTGTCACACATAGTATTTTCTTTAATCCTTGTTTCCACATATGTTCCTTGAGGTTTTGCTGCCTTCAGTCTGAATCTACAATGTGCAATTCCAATAAGAACAAGGAAAACCTATTGTCATGCCTCGGTCTTGGGTCTCAATCTGGTGGCTTCTTGCTGCATGATCGGTTTCCTTCTCTGCTGGGCCACAGCCTGGTCAGTGTCTGTCCAAATGCTGATGATTATTTTACCTTTGCTTCTATTATTATTATTATTATTATTATGCCATTTATTTCATGGCGCTTTACAAGTGAAAAGGGGTATACATAATAAAAACAAGTACAATAATCCTGAACAATACAAAACAGACTAGTACAGGTGGAGAGCAGACCCTGCCCGTGAGTGCTCACAGGCTACAAGGGATGGGTGATGATACCATAGGTGAGGGTAGAGCTGGTCGTGCAGCGGTATAGTGGACTGAGAGTTATTGCAGGTTGTAGGCTTGTTGGAAGAGTTAGGTATTCAAGTTCCTTTTTGGAGGTTTCCACGAAAGGTGAGAGTCTGATATGGTGTGGTAGAAAGTTCCAGAATATGGGCGGAGGCGTGGGAGAAATCTTGTATATGACTGTGGGAAGAGGAGATAAGAGGGGAGTAGAGAAGTAGATCTTGTGAGGATTGGAGGTTGCGTGCAGGTAGGTACCAGGAGACTAGGTCACAGTTGTATGGAGTAGACAGATTGTGGATTGCTTTGTACAGTATGTCATGGTTAGGGTTTTGAAATGGAATCTTTGGGCAATGGTAAGCCAGTGAAGGGATTGGTAGAGTGGAGTCACCTTGCGTCCCCATCTATCTCTGTATGCTTTCCCTATCTTGGTTTGTAGTGCATAACTTTCTCCCCTTTGATTCCTTAAGAGGTACAAGAAACATCTCAACAGCGTTTTGGGTTCGGCAAGTGTTAACCATCTTAAAATCTAACAATAGTGACAACAGCCAATATCCCTGCATATAATAGCTTACAATCTAATAGAATGAGAGGGGTGAAACACTTACATTATGCTTTTTTATATAGCTAAACAATTGTAGAACCATATTAAAATCAAGGCAAACCAACCACAATGGAGATATTTATACTGCTGGAAATTTACTCAATGATATACAACATTTTTGTTACTTGAAGACTATACTCTTTTCTGGAAATACAAAACCATTGCTTGTAGGCAAGGTTTGGTGTAATATGTGTAACATGTCATGGGGCGGTAATCGTTTACGAAGTGCAGTTCTCTTACACCCCGGAAAGTTACATGAAAGATGTGGTCTTGACTGAGTGTGTGGACTTGTGTCATGAGGGTGGTATGCCCATTCATGGCCGCATGATACCAATGCCTTTGGCTGGCCAGAACCCGATGTTAACTCATTTCGACAAGTAGAACATCATTTCCTTTGGAGCAACATAGTGTTACTCTATACACTAGGTAGTGAGTACACAACTTCTCAAACATTTCAATAATACAGAGCATCCTTTAACACACCTTCTACAGACACAACTGAGATGTTGATGCTTTCACAGGTCTGGCTAGCTTCAGCACCACCCAGCTTAACTCCACAGTGCAGTTTGTGGAAGTCATTCTATTTTCCCTGGTGTTCTGCTTCTGATTCTACTCATGGAGGAGGGTGATTTGCCAATATGGTGAGATTCCAACTTCAAGCTTTCACATGCCTAGGGAACGCTCGCCCGGGACAGTCACTTTGCCTCATGTGCTATTCTGTATTCACCTGTTACCTTCAGGAGCTGTAGGTCATTTAGGGCTGGACAGCCAGACATCCTTCTACCCTTATTCTGCATCTCAGTCAGTTCCTTCAGATCACGTTCTCCTGGTTCAGTCTCCTGGTCCTGTCTGCCACAGGACACCCACTGCATGTGGCCTTGATGACCATTCAGATCATGGGTCTGCTCTAGTCCCATGATGGGTCCTAACTCCCTTTCTAGAAGGAAACTATGTCTTTCCCTATCTACTGACCCCTCCCACTGTAAGCTAGGCCCAACGTGAACTAATTCTAGCCCTATTGTCAGCATAACCACACTACATTGTTATATATGAAACCGATTCAAAAAATAGCCAGTAGATATTAGTATCAAATATCTTTTATTTTACTAATTAATACAATTAAAAATATGTTCTGCATGGTGTAATGAATAGTGAGACAAACAATCAAGGAAGGAGCAGCACAGCAGATGACTCTGAAAGTAGAAAGTATATAAATAGATATTCCTTACAAGTGAAGATGTTGAAGAAAAACAAGAAAGCCAGCTCAAGTAATAAATGGCATGTATTATAAGATGTGCACTGCACTAAAAAATTCCAAACTGTACTATTTTAGATTTTTGGCAAAAAAAATGTGTGGTGGGGTAGCTCAAGAAATTGCAATTTTTTTTGCAAAAATCTCAAATTTTAAAATAGTACAGTTTGGAATTTTGAGTGCAGTGCACATCTTATAATACTTGCCATTTTTGAGTTGAGCTGGCTTTTTTGTTTTATCAGAAGATGTTACCTGAAGTCATAACTACCCTCTGGCCGGCACCAGGTCCCGAAGAACATTCATATACCTGACTTTCAGAGTAATTGCCTGCTTATTGTCAGCAATCTATATTATAATTGCCATATGCATTGTCACTTTCTATATATATATTTTGGCACTTCTTTTTTCCAGCCAGCGTATTTATATAAAATTATTTATTCTGCTGCCAAATGTAATACATCCTTTTGTGCTGCTCCTTCCTTGGTTGTTTGTCTCACTATTCATTACACCTTGCAGTATATATTTTTAATTGTATTAATTAGTAAAATAAAATATATTTGATACTAATATTTACTGGATATTTTTTAGTCTCGGCTTTATATTTAACTTGGTAGCCTGTCCATATATTTTGTGTGGATCTGGTGCTATACAACTGCCATTTGGCATTTTTTTGCCTATATCCTTTTTGGTTTTGGCATAATTTTGGGTGTAATTGTTATATATTACACAATACATCACAATTCACATTACATTACCTTCAAAATACACAGGACATACAAGTGCATCTCAATAAATTAGAATACCCTCAAAAAATTAATTTATTTCAGTAATTCAATACAAAAAAGGAAATGCATATATTATATAGAGTCATTACACGCACAGTGATCTATTTCAAGTGTTTATTTCTGTTAATGTTGATGATTATGGCTTACAGCCAGTGAAAATTAGTCATTATCTCAGAAAATTAAAATAATTGCCACAAAACACCTGCAAAAGCCTCCTAAGCATTTAAAATGGTTCTTTAGTCTGGTTCAGAAGGCTACACAATCATGGGAAAGACAACTGACTTGACAGATGTCCAGAAGGCAGTCATTGATACACTTCACAAGGAGGGTAAGCCACAAAAGGTCATTGATAAAGAAGCTGGCTGTTCACAGAATGATGTATCCAAGTAGATTAATGGAATGTTGAGTGGAAGGAAAAAGTCTGTTAGAAAAAGGTGCACAAGCAACCAGGATAATTGCAGCACTGATAGGATTGTTAAGAAAAGGCCATTCAAAAATTTAGGGGAGATTCACAAAGAGTGGACTGCTGCTGGAGTCAGTGCTTCAAGAGCGACCACACACAGACACACAGACGTGTCTAGGATATTGGCTACAAGTGTCGCATTCCTTGTGTCAAGCCACTCATGACCAATAGACAACGTCAGAAGCGTCTTACCTGGGCCAAGGAGAAAAAGAACTGTACTGTTGCTCAGTGGTCCAAGGTGTTGTTTCCAGATGAAAGTAAATGTTGCATTTCATTTGGAAATCAAGGTCCCAGAGTCTGGAGGAAGAGTGGAAAGGCACACAATCCAAGCTGGATGAGGTCTAGTGTGAAGCTTCCACAATCAGTGGTGTTTTGGGGAGCCATGTCATCTGCTGGTGTAGGTGCACTGTGTTTTATCAAGACCAAAGTCAACTCAGCTATCTACCAGGAAATTTTAGAGCACTTCATGCTTCCCTCTGCCGACAAGCTTTTTGGAGATGGAAATTTCATTTTCCAGCAGGACTTGGCACCTGTCAACACTGCCAAAAGTACCAATACCTGGTTTAATAACCACAGTATCACTGTGCTTGATTGGCCAACAAACTCGCCTGGCTTAAACCCCATAGAGAATCTATGGGGCATTGTCAAGGGGAAGATGAGAGACACCAGACCCAACAATGCAGACAAGCTGATGACTGCTATCAAAGCAACCTCGGTTTCCATAACACCTCAGCAATGCCACAGGCTGATCGCCTCCGTGCCACACCGCATTGATGCAGTAATTCATGCAAAAGGAGCCCCAACCAAGTATTGAGTGCATTTACTGTAAATACTTTTCAGTAGGCCAACATTTCCGAGGTTAAAATATTTTTTTTCAGTTGGTCTTATATATTCTATATTTTCTATATTTTTCTATATTCTATAATATTCTAATTTTCTGAGATAATGACTTTTAGGCTTTAATTGGCTGTAAGCCATAATCATCAACATTAACAGTAATAAACACTTGAAATAGATGCACTTGTACTATACATTATACGTCACATTACTACAATGAAATCGGTGTGTTCAGGGGTGGAAACACGACAACTATTCCAATTCCTTATATATGCAAAACACGAGGCTTCCGCAAACCATGTAAACATATAGGCCTAGTGTTACCTTTCTGCAGTTGTAAAAATCTCTATGTGGGTTGTTTTTCAGCTCTTTCAGTTCTTCCAGCTCGTTGAGCATTTCATGGACCTTATATTTAGATGACAGGAACTTCAGGCGTCGATGAGTGTATGTCTTACTGTAAATAGAAAACACCTATATTGTAAGCTTTCAAGACAGGGAAATATAGCGTTTTTGCCATATTACAACAAACTATAAAATCTGGATTCTATATTTACTGTATATATACAGTTAGGTCCAGAAATATTTGGACACTGACACAAGTTTTGTTATTTTAGCTGTTTACAAAAACATGTTCAGAAATACAATTATATATATAATATGGGCTGAAAGTGCACACTCCCAGCTGCAATATGAGAGTTTTCACATCCAAATCGGAGAAAGGGTTTAGGAATCATAGCTCTGTAATGCATAGCCTCCTCTTTTTCAAGGGACCAAACGTAATTGGACAAGGGACTCTAAGGGCTGCAATTAACTCTGAAGGCGTCTCCCTCGTTAACCTGTAATCAATGAAGTAGTTAAAAGGTCTGGGGTTGATTACAGGTGTGTGGTTTTGCATTTGGAAGCTGTTGCTGTGACCAGAGAACATGCGGTCTAAAGAACTCTCAATTGAGGTGAAGCAGAACATCCTGAGGCTGAAAAAAAAGAAAAAATCCATCAGAGAGATAGCAGACATGCTTGGAGTAGCAAAATCAACAGTCGGGTACATTCTGAGAAAAAAGGAATTGACTGGTGAGCTTGGGAACTCAAAAAGGCCTGGACGTCCACGGATGACAACAGTGGTGGATGATCGCCGCATACTTTCTTTGGTGAAGAAGAACCCATTCACAACATCAACTGAAGTCCAGAACACTCTCAGTGAAGTAGGTGTATCTGTCTCTAAGTCAACAGTAAAGAGAAGACTCCATGAAAGTAAATACAAAGGGTTCACATCTAGATGCAAACCATTCATCAATTCCAAAAATAGACAGGCCAGAGTTAAATTTGCTGAAAAGCACCTCATGAAGCCAGCTCAGTTCTGGAAAAGTATTCTATGGACAGATGAGACAAAGATCAACCTGTACCAGAATGATGGGAAGAAAAAAGTTTGGAGAAGAAAGGAAACGGCACATGATCCAAGGCACACCACATCCTCTGTAAAACATGGTGGAGGCAACTTGATGGCATGGGCATGCATGGCTTTCAATGGCACTGGGTCACTTGTGTTTATTGATGACATAACAGCAGACAAGAGTAGCCGGATGAATTCTGAAGTGTACCGGGATATACTTTCAGCTCAGATTCAGCCAAATGCCGCAAAGTTGATCGGACGGCGCTTCATAGTACAGATGGACAATGACCCCAAGCATACAGCCAAAGATACCCAGGAGTTCATAAGTGCAAAAAAGTGGAACATTCTGCAATGGCCAAGTCAATCACCAGATCTTAACCCAATTGAGCATGCATTTCACTTGCTCAAATCCAGACTTAAGACGGAAAGACCCACAAACAAGCAAGACCTGAAGGCTGCGGCTGTAAAGGCCTGGCAAAGCATTAAGAAGGAGGAAACCCAGCGTTTGGTGATGTCCATGGGTTCCAGACTTAAGGCAGTGATTGCCTCCAAAGGATTCGCAACAAAATATTGAAAATAAAAATATTTTGTTTGGGTTTGGTTTATTTGTCCAATTACTTTTGACCTCCTAAAATGTGGAGTGTTTGTAAAGAAATGTGTACAATTCCTACAATTTCTATCAGATATTTTTGTTCAAACCTTCAAATTAAACGTTACACTCTGCACTTGAATTCTGTTGTAGAGGTTTAATTTCAAATCCAATGTGGTGGCATGCAGAGCCCAACTCGCGAAAATTGTGTCACTGTCCAAATATTTCTGGACCTAACTGTATTAGCTGTAGTACCTGGCGTTGCCCGGAATAGTAACTGTCTCTCTCACTCTCCCTCTCTGCCACTCTCCCTCTCAGTCTGTCTCCCTCTCTGTCTCTTTCTGTCTCTGTCTCTATGTGTCTGTGTCTCTGTGTGTCTCTGTCTCTGTGTGTCCCTGTGTGTCTCTGTCTCGGTATGTGTGTTTGTGTGTGTGTCTCTGTGCCTGTCTCTGTGTGTCTCTGTCTCTGTATGTGCCTGTCTCTGTGTCTATCTCTGTGTGAGTCTGTGTCACTAAGTGTGTGTGTCTCTGTCTCTGTGTGTGTGTCTCTGTGTGTGTGTGTCTCTCTGTATGTCTTTCTCTGAGTGTCTGTCTCTGTGTGTATCTCTGTGTGTTTCTGTATCTGTCTCTCAATGTGTGTGTCTTTGTGTGTCTATGTCTCTGTGTGTCTGTGCCTCTGTGTGTGTCTCTGCGTCTATCTCTATGTCTCTCTGTGTTTGTGTGTCTCTGTGTGCCTCTGTCTCTGTGTGTCTCTGTATCTGTCTCTGTGTGTCTGTCTCTATCTCTGTGTCTCTGTGTGTTTTTCTCTGTGCGTCTGTCTCTGTCTCTTTGTGTCTCTGTCTCTGTGTCTCTATCTTTGTGTCTAAAAATTTTCCCAGGGGGCCTTGTTCTAGATTCACTGCATTAAGAAACACGTGATGGTGTCTCCGTGGTGCTGGATGTTGATCTCCCTAAGGTCAATCATCCTTGCTTATGTAATCTATCTTTGTGTCTGTCTCGCTGTATGTCTGTGCCTCTGTCTCTGTGTGTCTGTCTCTGTGTGTGTGTCTCTGTGTCTGTCTCTGTGTGCCTCTGTGTCTGTCTCGGAGTGTCTCTGTGTCTGTCTCTGTGTGTCTGTGTCACTATGTGTGTCTCTGTATGCCTCTGTCTCTGTGTGTCTCTTTCTTCTATGTCTCTATCTCTGTGTGTCTCTGTCTCTGTGTTTCTCTCTGTGTGTCTCTGTCTCTATGTCTGTCTCTGTGTGTCTCTTTGTCTCTGTGTGTTTGTCTCTGTGTATCTGTATGTGTGTCTGTGTGTGTGTCTCTATGTGTGTCTGTCTATATGTGTCTGTGTTTCTCTATGTGTCTCTATCTCTGTGTGTGTCTCTGTGTTTCTTTCTGTGTGTCTCTGTGTCTGTCTCTGTGTGCCTCTGTCTCTGTGTGTCTCTTTCTGTGTGTCTTTGTCTCTGTGTGTCTGTCTCTGTGTGTCTCTGTGTGTGTGTTTCTGTATGTGTCTCTGTGTGTGTGTTTCTGTATGTGTCTCTGTGTGTGGGAACAGCAGTTTTTGTGAATAACTGTAAAGCGCGGGGTTACATTTTCCCCTGAAAACATACTCTATGACATTCCCTGAGTCAAATGAAGTGTCTGTGCAAAATTTCGTGATTGTAAATGCATGACTGTAAGTCATGCGGAATCCTTTAGCGGATATACACATAAACATACACTCAAATTATATATATATATATATATATATATATATATATATATATATATATATACACAGTACAGACCAAAAGTTTGGATACACCTTCTCAACTCTAGAACAACTATTAAGAGGGGATTTTGTGCAGCAGGCCTTCATGGTAAAATAGCTACTAGGAAACCACTGCTAAGGACAGGCAACAAGCAGAAGAGACTTGTTTGGACTAAAGACCACAGGGAATGGACATTAGACCAGTGGGAATCTGTGCTTAGGTCTGATGAGTTCAAATTTGAGATCTTTGGATCAAACCACCGTGTCTTTATAAAAAAGGTGAATGGATGGACTCTACATGACTTGTTCCCACCATGAAGCATGGAGGAGGAGGTGTGATGGTGTGGGGGTGCTTTGCTGCTGACATTGTTGGGGGTTTATTCAAAATTGAAGGCATACAGAACCAGCATTCCTACCACAACCTCTTGCAGCGGGATGCTATTCCATCCGGTTTGCATTTAGTTAGACCATAATTTATTTTTCAACAGGACATTTACCCCAAACACACCTCCAGGCTGTGTAAGGGCTATTTGACTAAGAAGGAGAGTGATGGGGTGCTATGCCAGATGACCTGGTCTCCACAGTCACCAGACCTGAACCCAATCGAGATGGTTTGCGGTGAGCTGGACCGCAGAGTGAAGGCAAAAGGGCCAACAAGTGCTAAGCATCTCTGGAACTCTTTCAAGACTGGAAAACCAAAACCATTTCTAGTGACTACCTCTTGAAGCTCATCAAGAGAATGCCAAGAGTGTGCAAAGTAGTAATGAAAGCAAAAGGTGGCTACTTTGAAGAACCTAGAATATAAGACATATTTTCAGTTGTTTCACACTTTTTTAAGTATTTCATTCCACATGTTTTAATTCATAGTTTTGATGCCTTCAATGTGAATGTACAATTTTTAGAGTCATGAAAATAAAGAAAATTCTTTGAATGAGAAGGTGTGTCCAAACTTTTGGTCTCTACTGTATATATAACCAGGAGCCTACA
Organism: Anomaloglossus baeobatrachus; assembly: GCF_048569485.1. NCBI lineage: Eukaryota > Metazoa > Chordata > Amphibia > Anura > Aromobatidae > Anomaloglossus > Anomaloglossus baeobatrachus. The sequence continues at coordinate 218,693,491 of NC_134354.1, forward strand.
TACACTATGTAAAAAGACACATATGCATGTCTTTCTTATTATCTGACATGAAATCAGAATAAACCTTTCCCGTTTTAGATCAATTATGATTACCAAAATTATTTATATTTGCCAAATGCCAGAATAATGAGAGTGAATGTTTTAATGCATTTTTATTACTTTCAAAAGTCAAAAGTTTACATGCATTTCATTAGTATTTGGTACAATTGCCCTTAAACTGTATGACTTGGGTCAAAGGTTTTGAATAGCCTTCCACAAGCTTCTCACAATTGTTGGTAGAAATTTCGGCCCAGCGTCCACCAGCATCTTCACACGGTGTTTTGCTTTTGTTCTTGGGTTGATATGCACATGTCTGGCCAAAGCACATTCATCTCTGGTACACAGAACCCATCTCCTTCCTGAGTAGTATGATGGCTGGACATTCCCATCTTGTTTGTACTTGCATGTAGTTATTTTTACTTATGAATGAGGCACCTTCATGTATCTGGAAATTACACCCAAGGATAAAACAGATTTGTGCAAGTCCACAATTCTCTTCCTGAGATCTTGGCTGATTTCCTTTGACTTTCCCATGATGCTACTCAAAAAAGCAGTGTTTCAGGTGTGCATTAAAATACATCCACAGGTGTCTCAGTTGTTGCCAATAAACCTATCAGAAGCTTCCAAAGTCATGACATCATCATATGGACTATCCCATATTGTTTAAAGGCATAGTACTATTAGTGTATGTAAACTTTTGACTTGGCAGAAAGTAATACAAATACTTTAAGACATTCTCGCTCAATTATTATTCTGGCATTTGGCAAATGTAAATAATTTTGGTTTCTAATTGACCTAAAACTGGAAAGGCTTTCTGTGATTACATGTCAGATAGTGAGAAAAACATGCATATAAGTATTTTAGATAGTGTATGTAAACTTCTGGTTTCAATTCTATATACTGTATATGCCCCCCACCCCTGCAAAAAAAAAAATAAAAATGAAATCAGACATGTTGAGACAACTGAAAGGTTCCCTTTACTATATGTATACAGTTGCCACGGTGCTCATTATAGCTGTATACGTGGCAATGCTGTGAGCTCCCCCTAGTGGTAGCTACATGAAAACAGAATTTTATAAATTATTAGTTTGAAAGTATCTGTAGATATGAACTCAAATTGTTTATAGTTAATGCAAAAAAAATTCCCTGTGATACACATATGTGGAAAGGGTCTGAAAACTATAGTGTCAGATAAGAGAACATTTTGCATTTCTTATATCGAAATAATGGGATTTTCCCTGCTTGTACTTACACAGGACCTTGAGAAATAAGTGTTATTAAAAAGTTCATATCATCTACAAAGACATGGATATCTGGGTAGTTGAGATCCTTTGGTTTTCCTTTTGTCAGGGCATCATCGTCTGAGTAGACAAAAATCACACCATCTTTGGTCTGAAGTTTATATCCGAGATCAGCAGGTAGATTGTCCGTCCTGAAAGGATCTTCTCCTTTTGAAATTGTAGGTGTAAAGTCTGGAAAGAAAGTAAATGTTTCATAATTGTAATAATAGTCCCTAAAAGATTAGAATCCAATATTGTGAACATAAACTACATAAGAATTGCTGTGTAAATAGTAATATTTTATATTAGTTTGTTAAAATCCCCAGCAACAAAAAGATGTATAAATTACTCCATATATGTAAGTGAATGACCCCGCAATCAATACGTAGATTACAAAATTCTACATAGTAGGAAGATTGATCTTCTGAAATCCTAATAACCTGGTGAGGGCCACGACAACACTGTTTCTAATGCAAACTCTGTGTGTGTGTGTGTGTGTGTGTGTGTGTGTGTGTTTCATTTTAAAACATATTGGTGGCATTTTTGCACCAGTTTGATTATACTGTAGTAAGAAAAAAATAAATGAAAACTGTGTATTAAAATATGACATGCCCATTGTTTTGGGGGTGAATATATATGTTCCATAAATGAAAGGGGTTTTGTCAACTTGTCTTCAGGAGCGCACTGCTCTCCTGCCTCCCAGCTTCCTGCCTGGTGTGGATAGTGCACTCCTGATCAATTGATTAACAGCCTAGGCAGATGACATGGATGCCGCAGGCCCGAACTGTGCGTTCACTTTTCAGCAGGCAGAGGCAGTTTACCTCTGCAGTATCAGTGAAGTGAAGCGGCACTAAAGCTGGCCATACCCAGTGATTCACTCAGCTTCGGGAAAGCGCTTACAATTGTGCCACCCCTGCAGCAGTCGAACTGCTTGGATCCGGAGTTGCTGTGGCTCGAGGGTCTATGCACCCGGGGGTTTGCGGCCACTCAAATGTAAAAGGGGGTATTTACAGGGGATAAATGTTTGTGACGCCACCTATATGTTGCGGTAAAGGGGAGTACCGCCGCTGCCGAAGGGAGTACCAGGGCAGAAGGTGTTGGGGCAGCCAGGTATCAGTCCCTCCGCAGGTAGGGAAGGCCCCGGTCAGTGGGGATCTGGTGAACGGGTGGCTTGGCCTTGAAAAGCAGGGTGCAGTGGTCGGATTACTCACTGTGGTAGTCGTGGTGCAGGATTAGGTGGAATAAGCAGACACTCACACAGATGGTAAACCAAAGTCTCTAGGCACCACAGTCTCTACGGGGCAAGCCCGTCCAGGTCCCACTCCCACCAGTGTCACTTGGTAAGTCCGGAGGTCTGCCTCCGTGCACAAATTGATTGACCGTTGTGGCCCTTCGGCTTGAAGCTTTCGGGGCTACGCTACCCGTGTTTATGGTAGCTGTGCTCATGATGGCTGGCACTAGGGATTTTAGTGGGTTGTGTTTTTTGGAGAACCCTATCCCCTGTGTTGTGCTGATGCCTTCAATCTATGAGCTCTTGGGGAAAGTTCATAAAGAGACTATCCTCACCAGGTTAATTATCAAGGCGCTTGAAGCTCTTCCCTGATCTAGGGTCCTGTACCCCCGCCGTGCTCGGTACCGGTAAGGTAGTTGGGCTTTCTGGTGCCGACAGTCCTCCTAGACTGCGTCTGTTACACTCCTGTCCAGTGTTCCTGATACCGGTCCACGACTCCTGTGGTCCCTGACCACCGTCTGCTACCGAACCTGTCGCCTCCCTGGGAGCTGCTACTCCCCAGGTCCTCACTCTTTGAGGGCTAACTCTCAACTCCTCGTCTCCCCTCCCACCAGTCTGCCTGACCCCTAGGTGGATGCCCCTGCTCTAACCTGACCAACCCACTGGTGCATGTATCTATATATGCCCAGCACACACAATGAAAATGTAAGACAAAAGTATGAATGTAAGTGACTTTATTTTGACAGACTGCAAAAAGTGGACCTCAACTAGAGCAACACCCCAACTTTTCGGCTTTTACGCCTTTTTCAAGGTAGTTGCGTCATGTGCAAAATCAAGACTGCGCGGGTCATTTAGGACGACTGTATCATAGAGGTGGAAGCCAGGATCTTCCCATTTTGCAGTAGGCAGTCACAGTGGTGAATGGACAGTGAGTGTCTAGTCGAGGTCCACTTTTTGCAGTCTCTCAAAATAAAGTCACTTGCATTCATACTTTTGTCCACCATTTTCATTGTGTGTGCTGGGGATATATAGATACATTCAGCAATTTGTTTCCCTTCAAGCACCAGTACTAGCAGTGAGCCTGAAATTTTCTACAACCCACTGGTGTGTCTATCCATGGCTGGTGTGAGGTGTGGTTAGGAGTTGTAGTGCGGATATTAGTGACACTGTTGATAGGAACCTGGAACCATGGGGGGTAGGCCCTACACCTTGGGTGACAGCATGCAGCTCTTTGTAGCATCCCGATGTAGTCAGGGGCGCTACACAATCTCTACTGGCATGAGCTTCTAAGTGCTGCCCTCCCCCAGCAAGCAGTAATCTAAAATCCCTCCATTTTTGACAACAGAGTAGATTTTTAATAACAAATAAATTGAATAGTTTCTTGTTTTTACAAGCAATTTGCAATTTTAGCCATTTATTATCATGACACTGTTAAAACCTGGATACTGCTTCTTGCTATATACAACAACATGGACTGTTATTTTTAATACTACAAAAATCCTACATGCTGTACTATACTGCACTTATTTCACAAGAAGAAAATATATTTTAATCAATATCTTGGAACTTATAAAAAGTTCCACAATTGGATGTGGTTAAAAAAAGTTCCTGTGCTGAGAATCTTATATATGTGTCCTTGCTACGTACTGTGTAATGGCAGTGACAGGGACATGGTCTGATTACACCAAGGTCCTGGACCAGGAACGAAGTAAAAAGTATACAGACATTATAACATGGGATTGCAATTCATTCTTTCCTTAAGGTAAAACGTTTTTAGAAACAGGCAGGGAAATGTTTTACCTGCCATAAAGAATCAGCTATGATCCCATGTTTTAAAGTCCTTATACTCTATTTTGTAGCGCCCCCTGAACCCATCAGGGCACTAATAGGTACTGCATCCTGACGAAGATGCAGGGCCTACCCCCAGGGACCTGGAAGACCAGTGCCGGTAACATCAAAACACATACACATCCCCAGTTTCCCTCTCCCAATCATGGGTGACTGACTAGTCTGGGACCCAATGGATGGTCACCCAGAGGTGGAGCCAGTCCAGACCACTAGCCGACAACCAGGTGGGAGGGGACAGACAGAAAGAGGAGTCCGGTAGTGACAGTTGAAGGGGACGGACGTGTCTCCAGTCGGGGTCGTGTAGCAGTGACCTAGGTGGTGTAGGAGAGTGGTTGCCAGGGTGGGTACAGTCAGGTACCCCTGGAACCAGAGCTCCGACGGGGCACAGGGCCCTAGGTCAGGCGAAAGCTTCAGGCTACCTAACAAATACCTGCACAGTGAGGGGACCTTCAAGGACCTCACTAACCCAAGAATCCGGGAGCACCAGCTGTAAAGATAGAGCCAGGGACAGGAACAGAATACCGACCCTACAGGGTTCACACTGCCCGCCGTACGGACGAGAGAATGGCGACAGACAGTAGGGGACCCCTAGACGCTCCAGGCTGCAGGGTTCCACCAACCAGTGAAAGGTGCCGGGGAAAGAAGCTACCAGGTTACCACACCGGCACTCGAACAAAAGGCACCAGGGGTCGAAACCAGCCATCCTCAGTGCATTGGCCTCAACACCGCCGTGAGTAAACAACAGTTAGATATTGATACGCCTACATCCTAGAGAGAGTTGTTTACTTTGTTGGATGTTGTGAAGGGGTTTCTCTTCACCATGGTAATTATTCTGTGATCATCTGTGAAGCCCCTCACCTGCAGCAATCGCCTCCAGGACCTCAAGGACTTCTCTCCACCTCCAGGGACGCTGCAGGGTCTTCACGTGCTGGAAACCTTCTGGCAACAGGTACGTCAGGTTAACTTCAATAGGAATCGTGATGCCACTCTTGGTTTTGCGGTCAGGATGAGGGGTGACGGCCACTGCTGTTTAACGAGCGTCTGGGGCTGATGGTGTCTGCAGTTTGGTGTTATGGCTTCCCGAGAGTGAGGCTGGCCCCAGGGGCTCGGGTGTATGTGCGTAGTACCACAGGTCGCAAAAGAACTCACACACAGTCCAGAAATGTTTTTCAGGGTTTTTACTCACATTCAGATGGTAGAGTGAGGCAACCCGGGCGATGCTATGATGAACCAGGTGGAACCAGGTATCCTTCAGGCTGATTCAGGGGTGGCTGTCAACTCGCCTTCCTAGCCCTTCTTGGTTGGGGTGACCCCTGACTTGGAGTATTGCGGGAATTACCCAGGGAAGTCGCAACTGCCTTTCTCCCCTTTCTGGCCTGTTTGCTAGCAGCGTGGACCAAGTAAAGATGGCTTCTTGCCCTGTCTCACTTATGGGCTCCCTCGTTGCTTCTGATGCTGCGGGCTCTGTATTGGTTGGTGAGGCACATTCAGCACCCTCACCAGCAGGTTTAGCAGACCGAATACTTGGTTTGCTGCTCTAGGGACCTGTTTCCCTGTGCAGGCCTGGTCTACCAGAAGTCCCCGTACTCAGTCACCTCGCTTCTTCCTGAAGTGCCATTCAGGCTGACTGTGTGGCAACCGAACTCCCCCGCCGACAGCCACGACACGTGCAGGGTCTGACTAGTGACCCCGCGCATGTCCTCCTTCTGCAGCTGCACACTGTGCTTCCTCACTTCAGACTAGTTCACTACAGCCTCCCCACTGTGCCTGCCACTGCAACTTAGCAACCAGCTCTCCACCGCACCACTAGCTGAGATGTGGAGGCCACTACCCCCTCCTGCGTCTGCCCAGGGGTCCCATCTCTGTTGTGTGTGTAACCTGTTCACTATGTGTCTGTGTGTCCACACCCCATTCAGCCTTCGGGATTACCTGTTTGTACTGACCCAGTGTGGGTGCAGTACTCAGTGGTGCCTGACCATGTCAGGGGTGCCACACATCTACCACCATTGTGTTCAGTGGGCGTGCAGGTCTTTTTGCATTGTTGATGTCACCAGTGCTTTCTTTCTTTCTTAGGATGTACCAAACTGTAGATTTAGATAATCCTAATATTGTAGCAATTTCTGGGATTTTTATTTTTCTGTTTTTGTAGTTTAAGGATGGCTTGTTTCATCTGCATGGAGAGTTTCTTTCACCGCATATTTACTTCTCAGCAAAAACTTCAAAATGCAAGCTCCACACCTCACGTCAACTCCAGACCTTTTATGTGCTTAATTGAGAATGAAATAACAAAGGAATTGCCCACACTTCCCATGACACCGCTGGAGAGTCAATTGTCCAATTACATTTGGGCCCTTTAACACCAGGGTGACACATGTAAAGGAGATGAAACTCCTAAACCAGTGATGGCGAACCTATGGCACGCGTGCCAGCCAGGGCATGCAGAGCCCTTTTTTGCTGGCACGCGCGCTGTCGCCTCATGCTGCTGCTTTGTACCGCTGACGCGATCGCGCCGGCAGTTCAAAGTTGTGCTAGAGCGGAGGAGACATTTCTCCTCGCTTTGACACTCCCCCTCTCCTAGGCTGCAGGTCTGTTGCCTAGGAGACATTGGGAGCGCCTTTAGGCAGCGCCGGCGTGACGTCTTGTGGCCGCGCGGGCACTGAGGACCAAACGGCGCGCAGCAGTGGAGCCGGGTGCTGGAAGGCGAGTACAGTATGTTTTTTTTTTCTTTGTTAACCTGTCTGCAGCTGTATTGGGGGGGGGATAATGCCCACATGGCGAAAACATGCCAGGGGGGGGAAGTGCCAGCATGGGGAAAACATGCCAGGGGGGAAAAAGTGCCAGCATGGGGAAAGCATGCCGGGGGGAGAGGGAAGTGCCATCATGGGGAAAACATGCCGGGGGGGGAGTGCCAGCATGGGGAAAACATGCCAGGGGGGAGAGAATGCCCACATGGGGAAAACATGCCAGGGGGGAAGTGCCAGCATGGGGAAAACATGCCAGGGGGGGAAGTGCCAGCATGGGGAAAACATGCCAGGGGGGGAAGTGCCAGCATGGGGAAAGCATGCCAGGGGGGGAAGTGCCAGCATGGGGAAAACATGCACGGGGGGAGACAATGCCCAAATGGGGAAAACATGCCAGGGGGGAAACAGTGCCAGCATGGGGAAAACATGCCAGGAGGGGAAGTGCCAGCATGGGGGAAAACATGCCAGGGGGGAAACAGTGCCAGCATGGGGAAAACATGCCATGGGGGGAAGTGCCAGCATGGGGAAAACGTGCCATGGGGGGAAGTGCCAGCATGGGGAAAACATGCCAGGGGGGGAAGTGCCAGCATGGGGAAAACATGCCAGGGGGGGGAAGTGCCAGCATGGAGAAAACATGCCAGGGGGGGAAAGTGCCAGCATGGGGAAACTGCCAGGATGTGGTGCATGCCAGGATGAGGTACGTGCCAGGATATGGTGCATGCCAGGATGAGGTACATGCAAGGATGGGGAGACATGCCAGGATGGGGTACATTTACAAGGGTGAGGAACATGCCAGGATGGGGGAACATTTACCAAGATGGGGGAACATTTACCAGGATGGGGCCATGATGGGAACAAATATACCAGAATGTAGGAAATATACAGTATATCAGGATGGGGGACATGTTTACCAAGAAGTGGCCCAGGAAGGGGACATAACTACACAATGAAGGGGGAGGGGAGCAACTTGTATGTCTTTATGGGATTTCGAGATGTTCAGACTTTGAAATGTAGATGTGGATTACAGGGTGAAGTCTGATTGCATTCCATGCTAAAATCTGTCTGTCTAATATTCTGCATTTTTTTCCATAAAGATTAATCCAACTGCTGTGTCTGGAAAGGGCAGTGGGAGTGGCTCAGCGTCAATCTGTGGTAAGCATGAGCGTGATGCCCCCTGCTGAAGAGAGGAGAAGGCTGCAAAGGTAAGGTTAAAATCAATTATTTATGTAATAGAATTGGTTAAATTGCTGTGTTGGCACTCGAGAAAAAAAATTGGGTTTAGAGTTACAGTTTGGGCACTCGGCCTCTGAAAGGTTCGCCCTGACTGTCCTAAACCCATCATCAAATTTTAATGTTGATACCCTCAAATGAAAGCTAAAAGTCAGAACTTTATGTCCATGTCCAATATATAACTATATCTTAATATGTTTCAGGAAACAGGTAAAAGAAAACAAAATTTATGTCAGTGTCCAAATATATATGGACCTAACTATATAGAAGATTATCTCAGCACAAGAATTTTTTAAACAGATTGAATTGTGGAACTTATTATTATTCCAAGATCTATTAATTAAAACGAAATTTAAAATTAAATTTGTGTGAAAAGTGAAAATCCTTTTAATTGTAGGATACAAATGAACAGTTATACATTGTCTTACACTTTGTTCACTTCAGATTTCACACATACATCTAGTTTATACTCATGGGCCACTTACTACTATACAGTATATGCCAACATTCTCATAGATGATGATGGCAGGGTGATCGGCTTATTGCTGAGGGTCCACGTTTTCTGAACATGAATAATTATTTGGAATTGTCATAGCTGCATTATTACGCACATGAATGTCCATCCATGTAAATGCATGAGCCCAAGACAGGTCTGAAAATGTTAACACTGTGTTCTGGAACATGGATGGCAATCCTACGTGTCAATGACATACATATGTTTTAATCGGGCATATAGAAGTTGGGTCTCACACAGCCCCTACAAATTCCTTTTTACATACATTTGGCCACTACAAGTCTACTACTGTGAGGTCAAAACAGAAGCGGCTAGAAATATGAACTTCTTACAGCTTCCATAAGTCAGTCATGTTTGCTATGAAAGCAATTCTAATAATAGATGGAAATATAGGAAGTGCTGTTTAAGCAGTATGAATAAATAGAACGCAGGTCAAAAAGTTGGATCTGTAGCCAAATGACATGGTTTATTACCCAAGTGTATATAATAGAACCGCGAGCCACAACCCTCTATAACCACCCAAGAGCAAAGTAGTAAAGTAACAGTGAAAAAAATGAAGTTTGAGCAATGTAACCTATATGTTTATATATTTGAGTCATAGTTTTTAGGTTGAAAGTAGACATAAGTCCAAGTTCAACCTATATCCTAAGCCCATGTGCACATGTTGAGTATTTGGTGAGTTTTTACCATTGTATTTGTAACCAAAACAAGGATTGGGTAAAATAAACAGATGTGGGGCCGGTGTCTCTATATACTTTTCCTCTGACTGTTCCACTCCTGGTTTTGTCTTAGAAATAATGAGGTAAAAAACTCACCAAATACTGAACGTGTGCACGTGGCCTAACATGTAGATTCAGCAGAAGGCAAAAACCCCATGGGGCAGATGTTATTTGCCTCGTATTATGGTAGAATTACTTCCACTTTTCACATACGGCAATCAGACTAGTTCCCTGGATCAACAACGTCCCATCACTAATCTGTAACCTCTAATATTACGTTTTTCAAGAGAAACTTTTTTTTAGTAAATTAATCATTACAAAATCATGTGGCAGAGTTCTATAATCTCACTGTTCTCACAGTAAATAATCTCTTTCCGTGATGATTAAACCTTCTTTCCTCTGATTTTATGCTCCTAGGAAATATGTTAACATCTCAGAACCTGTTCTCCTCGTACCTGGGTGGACTTCATCTGTCTCTTTCCAAATAGCACCTTCAATGTCCCGGAGATATTGGGATACTGTTCTTGGGTATTGCTGATAGGAGGCCTTCATGTACTTTTCTCGTATGGTCAGAGCCCGAAACAGACCCTTCCCAGCCAGCTCAAAGTCATCTACGGTCACCTGAGATAGAGTTAATACATCAATATTTTAATCTCAATATTTCAGTCTTCTGAAGGAAAACAGTTAATTCTGACAAGTTTTCCAGATTTTCGAAATTCTAACTTCATTTCTAGAAAACAAATTTCTACTTATGGTTTTAATACTGTAGAATATTGACATATTGACTAATTCTGTATTGTCACACATTGATTAACCCCTTTACACACGAGCCCGTTTTCACCTTAATGACCAGGTCATTTTTTGCAATTCTGATCAGTGTCACTTTGACAAGTTATAACTGGAACACTTCAACAGATCCCAGTGATTTTGAGACTGTTTTTCATGACCTATTGTACTTCATCACAGTAGTAAATTTAAATACAAAAATGTACTTTTTTTGACAGCAATGTTACTTTAGCCTTAAAATTTTGCATTTCACAAAGGTATCAGGAAAAAATGCACCATAAAATTTATTGTGCAATGTCTCCTGAGTACGCAGATACCTCATATGTGGTGGAAATCAATTGTTTGGGTGCACGGTAGGGATTGGAAGGGAAGTATCACTCTTTGAATTTTTGAAAGAAAAATTAGAATTAGCTGCAATCATTAGTGGATACCATGTCGCGTTTGGAAAGCACCTGATGTGCCTAAACAGTGGAGCTCCCCCACAAGTGACCCCATTTTGAAAACTAGAACCCTCAAGGAATTTATCTAGATGTTTGCTGAGCACCTTGAATCCCCGAGGGTTTCAAAGAAGCTTATAACGTTGAGCCATGAAAATAGAAAAAAAAAATACATTTTTACCACAAAATTGTTTCTTCCACCAGATTGCTTTTTTCACAATAGTATCAGGAAAAAATGCATCATGAAATTTATTGTGCAATGTCTCCTGAGTATGATGATACCTCATATGTGGAGGAAGTAAAATTTTTGGGTGCACGGCAGGTCTCAGAAGGAAAGGAGCGCCATTTAACTGCAAAGCTGGCTGGAATTATTACGGACACCATGTCGCGTTTGTAGAGCCCCTGATGTGCCTAAACAGTGACAGTGGAGTCTTCCCCACAAGTGACCCAATTTTGGAAACTAGACCCTTCAAGGAATTTATCTAGATGGTTGGTGAGCACCTGGAACCCATGGGGGCTTCACAGAATTTTAGAACATTGAGCTGTGAAAATGAAAAAATACATTTTAAACCTCAAAAATGTTGCGTTAACGCCAAATTTTTCAAATTCACTAGGATAAAGAGAGATAATGAACCATACAATGTGTTGTGCAATTCTCCTGAGTATGCCAGTACTCCATATGTGTTTGAAAACTACTTATGAGGCACAATACAAAGTGAAGAATGGAAGGAGCTCAATATTGAAGTGTAGATTTAGTTGGAGTTGTTTGCGGGTGCCATGTCACATTTGCAGAGCCCCTGAGGTGCCAGAACAGCAGAAACTACCACTAGTGACCCCATTTTACAAACAGCACCCCTCAATGAATTCATCCAGGGGTGCAGTGAGCAGATTGACAGTACAGGTGTGTCACAAAATTTTATATTATTGGGTGGTGAACAAAAAATAATTACATTTTTACCATTAAAATGTTGTTTTAACCCCAATTTTCAAAAGGCCCCATAAATGTGTTACACAATTTCTCCTGAATATGGCAATACCCCACATGTGACTGTACAGAACATTTGGCTGCACCACAGTGCTCAGGAGGGAAGAAACGCCATTTGACTTTTGGAGCACAGATTTTCCAAGAAAAGCATGCAGACTTCGTTTGCAGAGCCCCTAAATGCCAGCACAGAATAAGTGCCCCTCAAGTGACCAAATTTTTGAAATTACACCCCTCTGAGAACTCATCTATGGGTGCAGTGATGATTTAGTCTGTAAAAAACACGCATGGTGTCAACACACAGTGAATGTTGCGGAATTAAAAATTGCAAATAAGTTCTTGTCATGCCCAATACATTTTAGTGCCCATTCATTGTGCCCAACTGCACCTAATACATTTAAGCGGGCTCTCCTCACTACAACAATGCCAAACGTGGATGCTAACTGTAGTTTAGGCACATTGTGGGGCTCAGGGGGGCGCATTTTGATTTGGAAGTGCAGATTTTGCTGGATTTCTTTTTTTGAGGAGGGGAGCCATAGCGTTTTTCGAGAGCCTTTGTGCTACCAGTAATATGAAAGCCCCCTATAATTCTGTTAACCAATGACGTACCTGAGTGGGGACTTTTGTTTTTGTTGGTTCAGTTGAATGATATTTGGTGGTTCATATTTATCTTGTGCTCTATGCTGAGGACTTACATCAGGGTTTCCATCTACATTTCCAAAATATGTGATTCAGGTGAAACCTGTGACAGATCCATTCACTAATGAGGCAGCAGAGTAAGGCTATGTGCGCACTAGAACTGTGAAGTTTCTCAAGAAAATTTCTTGAGAAACTTCTGGGAGTGGAAGATTTCCGGACCTCCGGAAAAAATCCGCACCAAATCCGAATGCAGATTTGCCGCGGATTAGCCGCGAATTTGCCGCGATTTTCCCGCAGGTTGTTCCCTGCGGATTTTGCAGGCTGTACTGCCGAAATCCGCAGGGTACCTGCGGAAAAGAATTGACATGCTCATTTTCTCAAGAAATTTTCTCAAGAAATTCTTCTCAAGGAAATTTCTAGAGAAAAATCCGCAGTGTGCGCACAGCTATTTTTTTTCACATAGGATTTGCTGGGAAATGTCTGCACAAAGATTGCAGACATTTCTCAAGAAATTTCCGCGGCAAATCCGCGGGTAAATCCGCGGGTAAAACGCACTAGTGCACACATAGCCTTACTCCAGACTCCGTTTGGCCTCTGTTCAGTGGTGTCCGTCTTTTCAAAGGTGAGCAATTCTGTTGATGACCACACTTTTGTGCACACCTAAAAAGAGGCGATAAACGATTGACCCCCCGCGGACCACAGGCCAGACGTGAAGTCAAAGTGACTCCCTCACTACAGTGAATTTAGCATTAGGAATTTTTCAGATGTAGTGTCTCTTCCCCTGCGGAGACGCAATTTTTCTCCGCAGAATAACGCAGCTGCCCATGCCCACCATCAGGGTTTGGGGCTCTGTGGACTTTCGCTCTGTTATCCCAGCTATGGACACTATAGGCAAGTTGCACCACATGTCAATTTACACTGTGGAGAAAAGCAGCACCATGGGCAAAATCCCTGGCTGCGAGGAATGGGGCTCAGCTGTCAAGTGAGCCGAGTCCCTGACCACGATCGCATGTGCACAGCCCCCTGTGCCTCCGCAATTGCTAGGACGTACTGTTATGTCCTCCTTGGTTGTTAAGTGACGTTAAAATAGGACATAACAGTAATGTCAGAAAGGGGTTAAATTGATATCACTTTACATTATTTACTTTATATTATTTTACCTTCAATCAGCTCTAGATCCCCGCTACCAGTATTTTATCCTCAGGATTCTCATCAGTATTAGGATGTGTTCACACATTGCGTTTTTTTCTGTAGTCAAAAACTTGCTCTCTTGGCAGTAAAAAAGCTGCTTCAAGAAAGTAGGTTTTGGCTGCGTTTTGTGTGTCTTTTGTCTACAGTACATGTTTAAATAAAGTTAGTTTCATTCACCAAAGCGTTTGCATTTTTGCACTCATGGCTTTCAATGGTGAAGAAAACGCTGCAAAAACACTGAAAGAGTCGCCATGCTGCTTCTTTAAAAAAATCTGCAGTTTTCCATTTTAGTCAGGAAAAAAAAACGTGCGAGATTTCTGGACTCTCATGGGTTTTGCTGATATTGTAAAAAGCAGCTTTTACTTTGCATAAAACTCAAGAAAAAAACGCAATGTATGAATAAAGCCTTACAGTCCGGGAAAACACCTTTTAGTGTTAAATATTAACTTTGTTAGTACGCTATATAAAATATGGTTGTGCTTGATATCTGTAAACACTAGGGTGCGCCATTGTACAGTTAGATGGCTTTGTTTTACTATGTACATACTGTTACATTAAAGTCAATGTACGTTTTGTATATTATTATTATTATTATTTATTATTATAGCGCCATTTATTCCATGGCGCTTTACAAGTGAGAGAGGGTATATGTACAACAATCATTAACAGTACAAGACAGACTGGTATAGGAGAGAGGACCCTGCCCGTGAGGGCTGACAGTATATACATGTTATTTTACATTATTTTACATTATAAATATTTTAAAATAAAATGCTTTATAAGTCTATCATTTAAAGAGTATAAGGATAAGGCCGGGTCCACGCGGGGCACTACTGCGATCCTTGTATGACACTCGGCTCACACTGGCAGCACAGCGGGAGCCAACTGTCATGCAAGTGTCACTGCAACTGAAGTCCGATGGTGCGATCGGACTACAGCTGCAAGGGGCAGGTCGCCTCTGAGGAGGGGCGGGCCAGTTTTGACGAGGGGCGGGAGGGATTTATCTCCCTCTCTCCTCCGTTGCCGACTATTGTCATTCTCGCTCTGCACTCGCATTACAGCGGTGTACTGCGTGTGCAGTGCGATTTTTTTTCTCGCCCCATAGACTTGAATGGGTGCGAGAGAATCTAGGATCGCATTACAGTCGCAGTATGCTGTGATTGTTTTCTCGGTCCTATTAGGGCTGAGAAAATAATCGCTCATGTCCACTGGCACATAGGGTAATATTGGTCTGAGTGGAAAGCGATGTTTTATCACATTCCACTCGCTCCGATTTTCATGCCGGGTGTCTTAGGCCTAATAAGCTGCACACTAACCACTATCAAAATATAAACATGAAAAATGGTAAAGCATTACTGCTATAGGGATACTATGAACAATGAAAAATACATTTAGCTATCTGGAAAAAAATGAAATACTTGAAAAATGGTATTGCAAATCTGCTATGAATATTTCAAAGTAATAGAGATGTTTAGCAAATGTATTGATCAATGCAAATGAGCCCGAAAACCAACGACAAGGTAATCTCTAATTTTTCGGGAATCTAATCTTAATGCCTCTATGTGCTATTAAAAATCTCCAAGTATGGGCAGACAGGCTCCTGGCTATATAGGATCAAGAATAGAGTCTGGTAATAGGGCGGGGTTCTGGGTTCTCAGTCAGAACAAACTGCATGCTATTCAAAAAAATTTGCTTTGATCAATACATTTGCTAAACATCTCTATTACTTTCAAATATTCATAGCAGTTTTGCAATACCATTTTTCATGTATTTCATTTTTTCCAGATAGCTAAATGTATTTTTCATTGTTCTTAGTATCCCTATAGCAGTAACACTTCACCATTTTTCATGTTTATATTTTGATAGTGGTTAGTGTGCAGCTTATTATCTTTATAGTCATGTATTTTTAGGCTAGCACCTAATTCACACATATAGGTGTTCCAGTCAGTCTTTTTTCTGAATACCAGGAAAAAAGAAAGAATTCAGCACTCGTGTCCAGGATATATGTGTAAAACTTGATTTTTATTCAAACTTACATAAAAAATAGATATAGATCATATCCAAAGGTATAAAAAATCCCCATGAGAGATGAGATGAGATGACAAGGATTACGCGTTTCGAGCTACATGCTCTTAATCTCAATCCATATAGATTGGAAAACCAAGTGGAGATTTAAAGGAAAAGGGGAGGCAGGAGAAATAAAACGGATATGACATCATAGAGAGAGAAAAAAAGAAAAAAAGTCAGACTTACATACAAGCAAATTCAATAGGTATATATCAAAACATGATTGCTATAAATATCGCATGAGCAGCAAAACACATGCAAGCAGAATAAAGATTATGATAGCGATATGCAAATATAAAACCATACATATAGGTATATATCAATAAATAAGTATATATGTATATCATTATTTATTTCCAAACCTAGACATATAAACTCCAATATACATATATTACATATTGGAGGAACCTCAAGACCCACCTCTTCCACCAAGCCTACAACCTACAATAGCCCTCAGTCTAGTAGACCACTGCGCAACCAGCTCTGTCCTCACCTATTGTACCATCACCCATTCCCTGTAGACTGTGAGCCCTCGCGGGCAGGGTCCTCTCTCCTCCTATACCAGTCTGTTTTGTACTGTTAATGATTGTTGTACGTATACCCTTTTACACTTGTAAAGTGCCATGGAATAAATGGCGCTATAATAATAATAATAATTATCACACCGCAGCTACACACTGCATGTGTTGACACCGATAGTTGCAAACCTATTGTAATGAGAAGATCCTTTGAATTCAGCTCAGATCCTGATTAGGAGAACTTTATAGTTATACAAGACATTTGTTAATTTTTATGGCTGCCCCAATCCATATCTTTCTAACACTAGTTTAATCTCTAGTTAGAGTCGTTACTTATTTTAATGTTTTTTATTGAAATTGGAACCCCAAACGACCATTAATAATACCATCTCACAGTGCACTCCAGGTGGTAATGCAGGTCAGTCTAGGAAACACGCAGTCTATTTCAAGTAGGCATAATAAATTGCAATATCATATATATACAGGTCAACAGCTGTCAACCATTTGTAAACTGATACCCGTGTCACAGACATATTTATGAAGGAAGGAGACACAAACTGAAATAGATCCTCTCAAATAATCAAAATGAGCAGCCCAGACTTGTCATCCAGAAGTCTGGTCATGGTAATACACATCTTCAAATCACCAGTTATGTAATGTATGTCATCCTGGAAAATTACAACTGTGTTACTCCAAATACTTCTCCACTCTACAGCTTGTGGCTTTGGGTGGCCTGTTGGTTGAATACACTGTGCGCAGTTACTAGTATGGTAGTAACGTGCACTTTGCACTCTACTGTACTATGGCTGTTTACATACCGGTAGTATTGGTAGAGGTATCTCTAAGGCCCTGTGTGCACTTACAAGTTTTTCCCACGGATTTCCTGCGGTTTTGCTGCATGTTTCACTGCAGAAAATGTTCATAACATCTCTGCAGTGAATTACCAGCAAAACCTATGGAAAAAAAATGCTGTGCGCACTATGCGGAATTTGACAGCTGCATGTTTTGCTGCGGGATTCCCGCAGCAAAAACAATTGCATGTTACTTCTTTTCCGCACGTCACTGCGGGATTTCACTCCATTGACTGCAATGTAATCATGAAATCCCGCAGGGAATAACGCAGGCAGCAAATTCTGTGCAGTTCATTGCGTTTTCCTGCGTTATTCCCTCCAGTATTTCGCGGTTTACCTGCGGTAATGTTCATCGCTTGCCTGCGGTTTGCAGGGAAGTGATGTCATTATGGCAGGAAGAGTAAGCGGAGCAGAGAGTAAACACACACACAGATCACAGACACACACAGACATCACAGACATAGACATATAGAATACACATAGAAAGCAAACGGAAATATAGAAAACAAAACACGTGGGCTCCGCCGTATTTTTACCGTCCAGCCGAGGTAAGCACACAGCGGCGGCCCAGTATTCTCAGGCTGGGGAGGGCGAGGGGCAGGGTTAATGTCCCCCGCCTCCCTCCTACCTCCCTGAGCCGAGAATATCAGCCGCAGCTGCCCCGGGACTGTCGCATCCATTATGCGGCAGTACTGGAGTGTCCCCAGCTCTTCCTGCTGCCGTGATGCGGTGGCAGACAGGGTAATATAAGGAGTTAATGGTGGCGGATCGCCGCCACTAAGTCCAGGCTTGATCATGGCAGCGTCTATGAGACAGCTGACATGATCAAACCGTAAGTAAAGTGAAAAAGCACACACACCGAAAAATCCTTTATTTTAAATAAAACACAAAAAAGCTCCTGGTTCACCCGTTTATTAACCCCCCGAAACACACAGCTCCGGTGTAATCCACGTCCTGCGATGCTTGCATCCAGCCGCGACTGAGACAGCGCTGAATGAATGCAGCCTCGCAACGAGACAGCAGAGGTAACCACAGGGCATTTCCCACGGCCAGTAATGTGAACTCACTACCGACCGTGAGAAATGCAGCGTGTGCTCACAGGGACTCTCTGCCTCTCTGTCTATCTATCCCTCTATCTAACTATCTAGCTATCTCTCTATCTATTCTTCTACCTATCTATTTATCTGTCTGCTATCTAAGAAGGAAATGACTTTTTTTTTTCTTCAATGTGCTTTATTGCATTGAATGCATTAAAGCACACGTACCAACCCGCACGCGGCAAAACCGTAGCAAAACCGCGAACAATACCCGGCAATACCCGTTTTTTTACCGCGGGTGCGGTAATCTTTCAGTGCCTGCGGAATTTTCTTGAGAAAATTCCGTTTTCCAGTGCGCACAGGGCCTTACTGTGTAAAGCAGCAAAACTCTCTTTCCTTTCCTAAAGTTCAAACTGATAGACCCGTCTTAAGGCCCCGTCACACACAGAGATAAATCTTTGGCAGATCTGTGGTTGCAGTGAAATCATGGACATATTGTTCCATTTGTACACAGCCACAAACCTTGCACTGATTGTCCACAATTTCACTGCAACCACAGATCTGCCGCAGATTTATCTCTGTGTGTGACAGGGCCTTAACACTAATGAATTGTAACCAGCATTACAATATACTCACACACTAGGTGAAAGGATATTACCAATGCTCACAAATAGGCTCTTTTCACACATCTGGCATCCCCAGCCCAAGTATGGACCACAATATCCGGATTGGCCACAAATCTCCTGGTGAAAACTCAAAAGCCTTATAGTATAAAGCTGTGACGTTTGGATCTGGAGATTGGCAGCCAATCCAGATATCATGGTCCATATCTGGACTTTGAATGTTGCATGTGTGACTCAGGCCTAATACCGAGTTTTTTAAAATTGTGATATTTATCTATCAAGTTCCATAGCATTCAATAATTTATTCCTTTACCATAACTAGAGTATAACTTTTCACTTCACAAATAATGAATAACCACTAGTCTAATAGAAAATAGATTTCACTAACTGATAAAAAAAAATGTGAACAAAAAAAAGAAAAGTATTAATGCATAGTGTGTCACACAGGGATTAGATACAGGGCTCAGTGGAGTGTATCACACAGGATAGAATTAGATATACAGACTATATCATGTTCTGGGATTAGATACATGAAGTGTATCACACAAGATGGGATTACATACACAAAGTGTATCACACAGGATGGGATTAGATTCACAGAATGTATCACGTACATTATTAGTAAATTAACTTATATAGTATACTAGCTGTAGTACCTGGGCGTTGCCCGGGATAGTAACTGTCTCTCTGTTTCTCTCCCAGTCTCTGTCTGTGTGTCTCTGTCTGTCTGTCTCACTGTCTGTCTCTTTCCTTGTCTGTCTGTTTCTATCTCTCTGTATTTGCATCAGTCTATCTGTCTCAATCTCTGTATCTGTCTGTCTCTCTCTCTCTGTTTCTTTGCCCGTCTGTCTCTTTGCCCGTCTGTCTCTTTGTCCATCTGTCTCTTTGCCCGGCTGTCTTTTTGCCCGGCAGTCTCTTTGCCCGGCTGTCTGTTTCTAGGTCTGTCTCTTTCCCGGTCTGTCTCTTTTCCGGTCTGTCTCTTTTCCCCTCAGTCTCTTTTCCCCTCAGTCTCTTTTCCCCTCAGTCTCTTTACCCCTCAGTCTCTTTGCCCCTCAGTCTCTTTACCCCTCAGTCTCTTTGCCCCTCAGTCTCTTTGCCCCTCAGTCTCTTTGCCCCTCAGTCTCTTTGCCACTCTGTCTCTTTGCCCGTCTGTGTCTTTCCAGGTCTATCTCTTTCCAGGTCTGTCTCTTTCCAGGTCTGTCTCTTTCGGCTTCTGTCTCTTTCCAGGGCTGTCTCTTTCCAGGTCTGTCTCTTTGCCCATCCGTCTCTTTGCCCGTCTGTATCTTTGCCCGTCTGTCTTTTTACCGGTCTGTCTCTTTCCAGGTCTGTCTCTTTCCAGGTCTGTCTCTTTCCAGGGCTGTCTCTTTGCCTGTCTGTTTCTTTACCCCTCTGTCTCTTTGCCCGTCTGTCTCTTTGCCCGTCTGTCTCTTTGCCCCTCTATTTCTTTGCCCATCTGTCTCTTTGCCCATCTGTCTCTTTGCCCATCTGTCTCTTTCCAGGTCTATCTCTTTCCAGGTCTGTCTCTTTCCAGGGCTGTCTCTTTCCAGGGCTGTCTCTTTGCCCGTCTGTATCTTTGCCCGTCTGTCTCTTTGCCCCTCTGTCTCTTTTCCACTCTGTCTCTTTGCCACTCTGTCTCTTTGCCACTCTGTCTCTTTGCCCGTCTGTCTCTTTGCCCATCTGTCTCTTTCCAGGTCTATCTCTTTCCAGGTCTGTCTTTTTCCAGGGCTGTCTCTTTCCAGGGCTGTCTCTTTCCAGGGCTGTCTCTTTCCAGGTCTGTCTCTTTTGCCCGTCTGTCTCTTTCCTAGTCTGTCTCTTTCCCAGTCTGTCTCTTTTTTAGTTTGTCTCTCTCTGTCTGTCTTTTTCTGTCTCTATCTGTCTATCCTATCTTATACTAACAGTTTATTTTGTTCCTATAGCAACTACTGACAGTTGCTATTTATAGCCTATAGCTCCCAGCTCCATTCAGTTTAATAGCTGCAGGATTTTTGTAGAGTAACTGGAAAGCACGGGGTTAAATTTTCCCGCCCAAACATAGTCTATGACGTTCTCTGAGTCACATGGAGTGTCTGTGCAAAATTTCGTGATTGTAAATGCGACGGTGCGGATTCCTTTAGCGGACATACATACATACACACACACATACACTGAGCTTTATATATTAGATTACGTATTTACGTATTAAAAGTAAAATATCAGGTAGAGATGGGAAAACCCTCAGATGTTCGGGTTCCGCGGGTCCGGCCGGACTTAAAAGAAAAAGTCCGGTTTGGGACCGGACTTGAAGACAAACATCTGCCGTCACACTGCTTCTGGGTCCGCTCATTAATTCTCGTACATATTCACTGCTTCCACCACCCACCATCAGTCCTGGCGTCTTTGATTGGTTGCAGTCAGACCACGACCCCACCCTGTGTGACAGCATCTGTGATTGGTTGGAATCACATACGTTGTCTGTATCTCTATAGTGGTGTAAAAATAAATGTAAAAAATTGTGTATTCCCCATACCCTAAGCACAGATAAAGCAGACGGATACAGGCTGTAGCCCCCAGCCGTGTGCTTATCTTGCCTGTGTATTTAAATAAGATTGACCCTATGAAGCTTTTTAAAAATTATTTAAATGCATAATTTAAAAAAATGCGTATGGTACCTTTCAATTTTGATACTCAACCATGATAAAGCCAACAGCTGTGGGTTATCGGGCCCCCCAACCTAAAAATAGCGGCCCGCAGCTGCCCAAAATTATCACGTCTATTAGATGCAACAATTCCGAAGCTTTACCTGGATCATCACAATTGCCCTGGTGCACTAGCAATTGGGGTAATATAAGGGGTTAATGACAGCTCACAGCTGCCACTAAGCCCTAGATTAGTAATGGGTAGGGGTCTATGAGACCCCCTTACTAATCCTGTAAATGAAAAGAAATAAACATAAACACCAAAAAAATTCTTTATTTGAACTAAAATACAAAAAACACACCCTCTTTCTCCAATTTATTAATCCCCAGACATCCAGATCTGACATAATCCACACGAGGTCCCACGACGATCCTGGCTCTGCTACAAACTGAAGTCACAGCATGAGGGCACATTAGAGAACATGATTGGTAACTTCACTGAGTTTACCTGTGGTCACAGCTGGAGGTTTCCATGGTACCCCACCTCAGGTGAACTCACTCAACTCAGTGACCTCACCTCAGGTGAACTAATTGAGTTCAATGAGACCTGCATCTCTTGGCAGAAAACTGGAGGGGGTGTTGCCAAGAAATGCAGAGTTGGTGCTGAAATTTATACACCAAATATTTGCACCAAATTTGCATCTTCTGGCAAAAACGCAATGTGGTTTTGATGTGGGGTTTTTTTTTCAAGGAGATGCAGATTTGGTGTAGAAATCTCTTGCAGACATTTCTGTACCAAATCTGCATCTGCTGACAGAAAACAACACCTAAACTATGTTTTTTTGTAAGGAGATGCAGATTTGGTGCTGAAATTTATGCACCAAATTCCAGCACCAAATCTGCATCTCCTGGCAGAAAAAAATTGCATCAAAACCGCATCACATTTAGATTAATTTTTTTGCCAGAAGATGCAGATTTGGTGCAGGAATTTGGTGCATAAATTCCAGCAGCAAATCTGCATTAATAATCTGTATCTATTTAATTAATTAAAAAAAAGCTTAGATAAGCACATGGCTGGGAGTTGCAGCCTGTAGCCGTATGCTTTATCAGCGCTGGGTATCATAATGTGGAGGGACCCTACGCCATTTGTTTTATGTATTTATTTATTTTTACACCATTATAGGGACGAAGACAGCATGTGTGATTCCAACCAATCACAGACGCCGGGATTGACGGTGTGCCGGGGAAGCAGTGAAGTAATGATCGGACCCGATAGCAGTGTTACAGCCATGGGGAAGGTTGGTAAGTATAACGGACCTGGTTTATTCCTTATTTTCTTCCTTTTTTTATTTCTATTATTATTCGGTGGCCAAACCCGAACAGAAGTATGGACTTCCCTAAGATTATTTTGATTGTAATTATCATTCTTTTACATTTAGCAGTGAATATAGCTAATGTCTGCATATCATAAGTATGGGCTGTAGAGATGGATCACTTATTAGCTTAATGATTTATTATGGTTTTACAACGTGTCCGTAAAAAATATTGTCCATCAGTGATTTGTTGATAAGCTGTTCAGATAAAATTAAGAGTCAAGATGGCAACTCTGGTGATAGGTGAAAATTTAAGTTTAGAACACCACTCTAGACTACACCAAAATGCAGCCAGGGGGTTTCCCCAGTTCACAGGTGGAGGCAGCCAAAGCTTAAAATATGTGGTCAGACTCTGACCACAGTCTCCTATGTACAGGGGCTGCCGTATTTAAGGTGTGTAAGTGTAGTGCTCACTTACACACCAGCAAATAATAATAGCAGCTTCCAGCGGCTGCAGAAATATTAATTAAAAAACTGTTAAAACAAGACATTTCTCTTTGTATTAAAAATAACTGATTATATAATCAATTATTATGAATACAAAAATAGCAGCTTGCTGCTTTGGAGGCTGATTACCACAACTAGACAGCAGAAATGCACAGTACTTACACGCTCTTTCTATTGAGCTTGTAAGCACTACTGGTCAGGATCACCAGAGGGAGCTGTTACCTCCTAATCCTGTCCAGGTTTAGTGCACAGCTTACACGCAGCGGTGGTCAGTTTCCCAAGCAACGAGCTATAAACAAAAAAAAAGCGTAAATATCTCAAGAATTACTGTAAATTTTAATAGGCAGTGAATTGGAAAAATTTGTCTTTTTACAAGCTTTATATGACAATATTCATCTATAAAGATGGCAATAACGTTTAAGGCTATGTGTCCACGTTGCTTTTTACCTGCTTTTTACCTGCTTTTTTGCTGCTTTTTCAACTGCAGCGTTTAATGTCAAAATGGATGTGTTCTGCTTTTCAAGCAAAGTCTATGGGAATTTGGGTTTCTTGTGCCCACTATGCAGTTCAAACTGCAGCCTTTTTGTGGCAGAAATTTGGGCAAAAACTCTGCTTTGCAGTTCAAAACTCAAATGGCAAAAACAATTGACATGAAAGTTTTCAGAAGCATTTTTAAAAACAATTTTATTTTGGGCAGCCTATAACTTTCAAATTCTCAAGGAAAAGTCCATGATATTTAATGTCGCTATTTTGCATGCAGCGGACTCAGATATCATAGATAAGCCCTCACTTACATGTCAGTTTAATTCACTGACCACTTGTGTACTTATATTAGTGAGGACGGTAAGACACAAAATAGTGTAAATTGCAGATATGGGTGAAAAGTGAGAAAAGCCTTTATAGACAAGAGTTCTGATGTCACTGTGATAAAATCACATAGAAAAAACTGACATGCCCCTTCCACAGAGAATAAGACAAGTGTGAACTGGTGCAAGCCAAGACAACTGGTTAATATATCCAAGAATATACAGCTGTATTCTGAAATGCTACCGTATAATATGCAAACAATAAATATGAAATTGGAATTGCATTACTGCTATAGAAGCTATATTAAAAAATGAGGTATTTAGCGCACAAATTGGTCAATTCATGAGAGCCTAACAACCAGCGACAGGGTATACCCCTTTGCTGTAAAGCCTTATAATGTTTATATATTATAGCTAGAGTTGAGCGAGTACCTAATTATTTGTACTCGCTATACTCATAACGAATACTGTCTAATACTCGCATATTAGTTCCAAATAGCATGTGCAATGCAAGTCAATGGGGGAAAAACTTGTAATGTAGGGAGTAACCCAAATGCCGCACTTTTCATGCGAGTAGCGAATACTACAGCATTCGGGTTACTCATTACATTGCGCGTTTTTCTCCATTGACTTAGATTGCATATGCTATTTGGTATGAATACGCGAGTATTAGACAGTACTCGTTATAGCGAGTACGAATAGTTAGGTACTTGCTCAACTCTAAAGCCTGCTTTACACGGGATGACCGATTGTGCGATTTCACAATCGATCGTACCCGCCCCCGTCGTTTTTGCGTCACGGGCAAATCGCTGCCCGTGGCACACAACCTCGTTTATCCCCCGTCACATGCACTTACCTTCCGGACGACCTCGCTGTGGGTGACGAACGTCCAAGTAGGAGGGACGTTCGGCGTCACAGCGATGTCACACGGCAGCCGGCCAATTGAAGCGGAGGGGCGGAGATGAGCGTGATGTAAACATCCCGCCCACCTCCTTCCTTCCATTAAGCAGGAGGGTGCCGTGGGATGCAGGTAAGCTGTGTTCATCGTTCCCGTGGTGTCACACGGAGCAACGTGTGATGCCACGGAAACGATGAACAACCTGCTCCCATGAAAATAAACAAGATTATGAAAGTTAACGACGAGCAAACGACTCACGATTTGTGAGCGATACTGCGTCGCTCAGAGGTGTCACACGAGAAGATGTCGTGCGCTATGCCGGATGTGCGTCACGAAAACTGTGACCCCGACGACATATCGCACAATCTATCGTCTCGTGTAAAGCCCACATTAGGCTACGTGCCCACGTGAGATGAAATCTGCGGATTTATCTGCGGAAAATCCGCAGATTTTCTGGATTTTCCAGGTAAATCCGCAGGTTTCAGCATGCACAGACACTCCCCATGTTATCCTATGGGACATGGGGAGTGCTGTGTCCATGCTGCAGATACGTGCAGCTGCAGAACATGGTGCGGATGTCCCACAGCCGCACGTAATTGCATGTCAATTCTTTCCGTGGAATTACCTGTGGAAATCTGCCTTGGTCCCATACTTACCTGCCTTGATAGCAGACACCCGGTCCCTTTCCCTCCGTGCACAGGACAGCAGTGGAGCCAGGAGCAGGAAGCAGGAGGTGGGCAGACCTGCACGAGCTCCGGTCATGTGACAGCCAGAGCTAGTGCAGGCCCGCCCACCTACTTCTGCACAGTGCACACACGGCCAGAGACGGAGAGAAGTGCTGCGTGATGGAGGTATTTATGAACGCCCCGATTGTGGAGACACGGGGCTCAGTGGGTGCTCTCGTCCACTAAAACCCGCCGCCTTTAGAAAGACAGCGTGGCTCAGGGCTCATCCCAACTGAACGCCGGCCTCCTTAACCGTGGGCGTAACACTACTCAGACAACACAGGGTGAGGGAACCACAATAATTAGACTTTATTGGATCCCCAAACAATTAACAGCACATAACACATAACCAGCAAAACACACAAATGTAACAGGCAACAGAGTCTCACCCTTCCGCTGGCTCACCAGGGATTTAGAATGTCCATGCCTCACAGGTTCCAAGCTGTCTGAGGTCTGCAAAGTCTGTAACAGGTGACTGAACTGTCCCAACCTGCGTGTCCTCCTTAGGTAGTCCTGGTTTGATGATAAAATCCTGGCAGCCGGAGTCGAAATCCCTAGGCTGTGGATATGGTCTCCAACCGGGTCCGGAGTCCCTAGATTGAAGCCATAAGATATCCTGATCCTCTAGTCAGCTCCAAAGAGCTTAGACTGGATCCATCAGCATCCATCAACAACCCCTGGTGGCTTAAAGAAGTCCTTTTTATAGCCACAACCTTCCACTTGGATACACTGCGTCCTCATCGATTGGTTGGACAAGATTGCTTCTCCCATTGGAGGAATTTCAAGCTGCATGGATAATGTTCATTTAAATGATGTGCATAGAAAGACTGAGGGTGTACATGTAAACTGGGAGTCACCGACTAGACAATGGCTACTAAGGTAATTACATTATCAATACACAACTACAATACAATGGTTACTGGAAATGTCTGGAGAAACAATACGTTTGCCTTTCAGTGGCCAACACAATTACATTGAGTCAACAAGAGTCTTGTAAAAACAATGAGGGACTTCTCCCCCGTCTATAGACAATCTATCATGCTGTTTGGCTGGATTTTAAGAAACTTTAACCCATGAGAGTCCATGTCGTCACATTCCTCCCCCTTCTTAATATTAGCCAGACATGAGAGGCTTCCGATCATCCTTCTCCTCTTGACGGCATTGTCCTTTTTAATGGTGAGGTCAGCAACAGAGGCTCGCATCTATACACCTCCCCCTGATTACCTCCCCCAAGTTGAGCAGCCATATGGTGGACAAGCACTAAGGTGGGGTCCATGAGTTGGGCCTGCACAAATCTGCCACTATCAATCCTCCCCCAGTCAATAGCCACAGTGTGGTTAGGCTTACTCGCGGTTCTTGGCTCAGAAGTGGATGATGGAGAACGGGAATGCAAACCATCCCTGGAAAAGATGTTAGAAAGATCCACATCAGGGTCCTGCTTGGCTTGGAGGTGGGTGATGGCTTCTTCAAACTGACTGGCTAGTCCTTGTCCTAGGTCATTCTCCAAAATGACTGGTGTGAGCAGGTAATTCACAAGCCCCACTTTCACTTCCCTTTGAGTGGTATCCGAAACAACAGGCTTGGTGGGGCCATCTATGAACCCCACTTCAACTTCCTCCTGGCTAGTCCCCGAAACAACAGGTGTGTGGACGGTGTCCATAAGCTCCACATCAGCCTTGCTCTGGTCAGTCTCCACAATGTCAGGAATAGGGAGGCTGTTCACAATCCCCACATCGATCACTTCCTGGTTGGTCCCCAAAATACCAGGTGTGGGGAGGCTGTCCACAAGCTCCACCTCGACCTCTCCCTGGTCGCTCCTTAGGTCCAACTGCACACATGCCAGAGGGACATCTGAGCGCTGGCCCTCAGCCAGGGAGATGGATAATTGGGAATCTGGTACAGGGTCTTCTGGAGAAACAATAACTGGGCTTACCAGAGTGATGGAAGATCCAATGTCTCGAAGTCCCTGAGCCTGTATATCACCGACCTTGACCGTCTGGATGTGGGGATGGAGGTTGGCTGGTGTACGGTGTCCGGCCTGCCGTAGGGTGTGGACTGGATAAACTACTTCCTCAACTATTGGTGTTTCTTGGGAGTAGCATTCCTCAGGTCTCGTTGGTTCATCTCGGCATATGTTGACTGGTTGGAGTGGCAGATGGGCTCCAAGCATGCGGCCTCGGTTTTGGAGACAATCTTTATATAGATGTCCATTGCGCCCACATGTATAACAGCGCCATAGATTGGGCGAGTCACAGGCCCTGTTTGTAGTCCTTCGTTTTGGCGCAGCTTCTGCTGGGTAGCGGGACCATCCTTCTCGACCGGCTGGTGTTAGCAGTACCGCAGCTGGAATCCCATAAACATATTCCAGAACATAAGCCCTCTCTTCTCTTGAGGATCTAGGCCCCAATGCATCCAACAACGCTGTGGCTTGGGCCATTTTGGACAAAGTTGATTCCCAATTGTCACTAGATCCATGATGTGGCACATAGTCTACATCCTCTGGGTCAATATCGGCGGGATCCTCATCATCCTCTGCATCATTCTGGGCATCCCAACGGACTAATTTCCGGATCAAGTCCGACCGAGTCTCAGCGCTCCAGCAGACAATCTTTCGCCTCCGGCACAGATCCTGCAGCATCCATTTACTGCAGCGGTCGTAACTCCTCTCTTGTCCTTGTCCCATGGCTGAGCTGGTGGGGTTGGACATGGCAGCGTCCGAAACCTGAATGCCTCCCCTATGGCCTGCTGGGTATGCTTATGTGCCTCCCTGGTTGTTGAGCCCTGGACGGTGTCCGAAAACACCAGTCCACTGCAGCTCCCCTGGGTAAACCAGGCTGAGTAGTATCCCACTGCTGCCACCAATTGTGGAGACACGGGGCTCAGTGGGTGCTCTCGTCCACTAAAACCCGCCGCCTTTAGAAAGACAGCGTGGCTCAGGGCTCATCCCAACTGAACGCCGGCCTCCTTAACTGTGGGCGTAACACTACTCAGACAACACAGGGTGAGGGAACCACAATAATTAGACTTTATTGGATCCCCAAACAATTAGCACATAACACATAACCAGCAAAACACACAAATGTAACAGGCAACAGAGTCTCACCCTTCCGCTGGCTCACCAGGGATTTAGAATGTCCATGCCTCACAGGTTCCAAGCTGTCTGAGGTCTGCAAAGTCTGTAACAGGTGACTGAACTGTCCCAACCTGCGTGTCCTCCTTAGGTAGTCCTGGTTTGATGATAAAATCCTGGCAGCCGGAGTTGAAATCCCTAGGCTGTGGATATGGTCTCCAACCGGGTCCGGAGTCCCTAGATTGAAGCCATAAGATATCCTGATCCTCTAGTCAGCTCCAAAGAGCTTAGACTGGATCCATCAACAACCCCTGGTGGCTTAAAGAAGTCCTTTTTATAGCCACAACCTTCTACTTGGATACACTGCATCCTCATCGATTGGTTGGACAAGATTGCTTCTCCCATTGGAGGAATTTCAAGCTGCATGGATAATGTTCATTTAAATGATGTGCATAGAAAGACTGAGGGTGTACATGTAAACTGGGAGTCACCGACTAGACAATGGCTACTAAGGTAATTACATTATCAATACACAACTACAATACAATGGTTACTGGAAATGTCTGGAGAAACAATACGTTTGCCTTTCAGTGGCCAACACAATTACATTGAGTCAACAAGAGTCTTGTAAAAACAATGAGGGACTTCTCCCCCGTCTATAGACAATCTATCATGCTGTTTGGCTGGATTTTAAGAAACTTTAACCCATGAGAGTCCATGTCGTCACATTCCTCCCCCTTCTTAATATTAGCCAGACATGAGAGGCTTCCGATCATCCTTCTCCTCTTGACGGCATTGTCCTTTTTAATGGTGAGGTCAGCAACAGAGGCTCGCATCTATACACCTCCCCCTGATTACCTCCCCCAAGTTGAGCAGCCATATGGTGGACAAGCACTAAGGTGGGGTCCATGAGTTGGGCCTGCACAAATCTGCCACTATCAATCCTCCCCCAGTCAATAGCCACAGTGTGGTTAGGCTTACTCGCGGTTCTTGGCTCAGAAGTGGATGATGGAGAACGGGAATGCAAACCATCCCTGGAAAAGATGTTAGAAAGATCCACATCAGGGTCCTGCTTGGCTTGGAGGTGGGTGATGGCTTCTTCAAACTGACTGGCTAGTCCTTGTCCTAGGTCATTCTCCAAAATGACTGGTGTGAGCAGGTAATTCACAAGCCCCACTTTCACTTCCCTTTGAGTGGTATCCGAAACAACAGGCTTGGTGGGGCCATCTATGAACCCCACTTCAACTTCCTCCTGGCTAGTCCCCGAAACAACAGGTGTGTGGACGGTGTCCATAAGCTCCACATCAGCCTTGCTCTGGTCAGTCTCCACAATGTCAGGAATAGGGAGGCTGTTCACAATCCCCACATCGATCACTTCCTGGTTGGTCCCCAAAATACCAGGTGTGGGGAGGCTGTCCACAAGCTCCACCTCGACCTCTCCCTGGTCGCTCCTTAGGTCCAACTGCACACATGCCAGAGGGACATCTGAGCGCTGGCCCTCAGCCAGGGAGATGGATAATTGGGAATCTGGTACAGGGTCTTCTGGAGAAACAATAACTGGGCTTACCAGAGTGATGGAAGATCCAATGTCTCGAAGTCCCTGAGCCTGTATATCACCGACCTTGACCGTCTGGATGTGGGGATGGAGGTTGGCTGGTGTACGGTGTCCGGCCTGCCGTAGGGTGTGGACTGGATAAACTACTTCCTCAACTATTGGTGTTTCTTGGGAGTAGCATTCCTCAGGTCTCGTTGGTTCATCTCGGCATATGTTGACTGGTTGGAGTGGCAGATGGGCTCCAAGCATGCGGCCTCGGTTTTGGAGACAATCTTTATATAGATGTCCATTGCGCCCACATGTATAACAGCGCCATAGATTGGGCGAGTCACAGGCCCTGTTTGTAGTCCTTCGTTTTGGCGCAGCTTCTGCTGGGTAGCGGGACCATCCTTCTCGACCGGCTGGTGTTAGCAGTACCGCAGCTGGAATCCCATAAACATATTCCAGAACATAAGCCCTCTCTTCTCTTGAGGATCTAGGCCCCAATGCATCCAACAACGCTGTGGCTTGGGCCATTTTGGACAAAGTTGATTCCCAATTGTCACTAGATCCATGATGTGGCACATAGTCTACATCCTCTGGGTCAATATCGGCGGGATCCTCATCATCCTCTGCATCATTCTGGGCATCCCAACGGACTAATTTCCGGATCAAGTCCGACCGAGTCTCAGCGCTCCAGCAGACAATCTTTCGCCTCCGGCACAGATCCTGCAGCATCCATTTACTGCAGCGGTCGTAACTCCTCTCTTGTCCTTGTCCCATGGCTGAGCTGGTGGGGTTGGACATGGCAGCGTCCGAAACCTGAATGCCTCCCCTATGGCCTGCTGGGTATGCTTATGTGCCTCCCTGGTTGTTGAGCCCTGGACGGTGTCCGAAAACACCAGTCCACTGCAGCTCCCCTGGGTAAACCAGGCTGAGTAGTATCCCACTGCTGCCACCAATTGTGGAGACACGGGGCTCAGTGGGTGCTCTCGTCCACTAAAACCCGCCGCCTTTAGAAAGACAGCGTGGCTCAGGGCTCATCCCAACTGAACGCCGGCCTCCTTAACTGTGGGCGTAACACTACTCAGACAACACAGGGTGAGGGAACCACAATAATTAGACTTTATTGGATCCCCAAACAATTAGCACATAACACATAACCAGCAAAACACACAAATGTAACAGGCAACAGAGTCTCACCCTTCCGCTGGCTCACCAGGGATTTAGAATGTCCATGCCTCACAGGTTCCAAGCTGTCTGAGGTCTGCAAAGTCTGTAACAGGTGACTGAACTGTCCCAACCTGCGTGTCCTCCTTAGGTAGTCCTGGTTTGATGATAAAATCCTGGCAGCCGGAGTTGAAATCCCTAGGCTGTGGATATGGTCTCCAACCGGGTCCGGAGTCCCTAGATTGAAGCCATAAGATATCCTGATCCTCTAGTCAGCTCCAAAGAGCTTAGACTGGATCCATCAACAACCCCTGGTGGCTTAAAGAAGTCCTTTTTATAGCCACAACCTTCTACTTGGATACACTGCATCCTCATCGATTGGTTGGACAAGATTGCTTCTCCCATTGGAGGAATTTCAAGCTGCATGGATAATGTTCATTTAAATGATGTGCATAGAAAGACTGAGGGTGTACATGTAAACTGGGAGTCACCGACTAGACAATGGCTACTAAGGTAATTACATTATCAATACACAACTACAATACAATGGTTACTGGAAATGTCTGGAGAAACAATACGTTTGGCTTTCAGTGGCCAACACAATTACATTGAGTCAACAAGAGTCTTGTAAAAACAATGAGGGACTTCTCCCCCGTCTATAGACAATCTATCATGCTGTCTGGCTGGATTTTAAGAAACTTTAACCCATGAGAGTCCAGGTCGTCACACCGATCACTCCAGCACTTGTTCTGCATTGAGGATGCAGTGCGCACGCCATGGTACTGTGTCCTCAATGCAGAATGACTGCAGCATATCCGCTGGACATTCCACAAGAAAACCACAGCATGGAAACAGACAAAGTTGTGCTGCGGATTTCTGGGAGCCACTGCGGAATGTCCTGCGGATATAACCGCAGGACACTTTCCCCGTGGGCACATAGCCTAATTATAGCATTTGAAAGTGCGGTTGTATTTTTTTGTTATATTAACTAGTTGTCCTTACTTGCACCTGTTCACATTTGTCTTATTCTGCTTAAGGCTGCTAGGTTTTTGATATTTCTACTATACTCTTTCTGACTGATCACTCCTCCAATAAGTGCAGGGCATTCTTATTTAGAGCTGGATCCTGTTTGCCCTTAAAATTGTAGGCTTTCAGTCTGGGTAGAAGCATGTAAGGTTAGGGCCCCAACAAAGGAGTATGCCTTGTCGTTGGCTGTAAGGCTCCCATGAATTGGCCACTTTGTGCGTTAAGTACCTAATTTCTTAACATATTTTCTATAGCAGTAATGCAATTCCAATTTCATATATTCAGTGTTTGTATACTATAGCAATAATTAGGCAGGTAATTTCTACAATATTTTCTCTAATCTTCATATTCACATTGTTTACATTTGATTGTCTTACCCCGGATGCAAAGTCTCCTGTGATTTTTACTCTCTGGAAATCCGGCACAATTTTATACAGTGGGGTTGAATCATCCGTTACTGTCATGGCAATAGGCTTCGGTCCGGAATCGGGAACTTTGGCAACAATAGCCTTAAGCCGCTCTATACGCTTCTTCCTATTAAAAAGGTAAAATTTGTGTTTGAACTGTATTTGGGTTTCCAAATAAATATTTTGGCTGTAATATATCAGATCTCCAAATGTAACATTATTTATGCACTGCTATTTTTGTGTTTACTGGGGCATGTACAGAAGTATATGTCGCGGGCGGGGAGGAGGGTGTCAGCACACCGCGCTCACCCCTTCTGCTCGGGTACGGCAGCTACTCCTGGTGGCTCGAGCTGTGGGCCGGATCCCGGGGTTTCTCGAGCGACACTCCTCACCCGTGAGTGAAAGGGGGGTTTTGTGGTTGGGTGTGGGGATTGTTATAGTTCGTGACGCCACCCACGGTTGTGGTGATTGCACCACCGCTGCTCAGTATGGGGGTCCCGGGGATGGTGATGCGGAGCAGCCAGGTGTTGTGTTGCCCCCTCCGTGGGTAGGGGTTGGTGATCCCGGGGCCCAGTGGGGTGCAGGGGCGCAGGGGCAGCGCTGTGCCTTGCGGCACTGAGGTACTCACTCAGCCAGTAAACACGACACAGTTCTCGGTAAACAAACGGCTGGTTGGACGGGTCCCTCGGACGGTTCACGGTGCTGCGGTTCCCTGCAGTTAGCGGTGACGGTCTCTTCCCTGCACCTTTGAAATGTCTGTTTGGTAGCGGTGGATTCCCACCGGTTACCCGCTCCCCGACTGCAATCTGTGCCGGAGGAGCTCCACACTTTGCCCGCAGGCGCCGGCCCTGGGAAACTGGTGCCTTGGCGGTGGCGGTGTTTCCCCGTTGTGGTTGGACCTTTGCCGTCAATCAGGACTTGCTTGTTGGGGGATCTACGTCCCCTTCACTAACGGATTTAGCAATTTACAGCGACTCCAAGCCTTGCTGGGATCCGAAAGCCCCTGCTCTGGTGCTGACTGCCCTTTGTATACTGCTCCAGGCCCCCGGATACACACAGCCTCCGTGGCCCTTCCAGCAACCTCCAGACAGTCCCACTGCAGATCTTCACCACTGTCTGCTGACCTTGCTGACTCCGTCTGGGCACACAGCCACAGACCAACTCTAGGCCTTCTGTCACTTTTCCTGCTGTTTCCTCCTTTACTACCTTCACTTTCACTTTCTTAACTCCTCCACTTTAGCTCCTCACTCCTGCTCCTCCCTGAGCTATCTATGTTGTTACTCCTTCCACTTCCTCCTCCTGGACTCATCTCCTGGTTACTTCCTGCCTCCAGGGCTGTGAACTCCTTGGTGGGTGGACACCAACCGCCTGGCTCCACCCCCTGGTGTGGACACTAGCCCCTGGAGGAAGGCAACAAGGATTTTTGGGTTAGCTGGTGTACCTACAGGGAATGTGGGGTGCGTGTGTGTTGTTATCTGTGTCCCCTGGCTTGCCCAGGGCGACACATTTACAGTCTTTGTGGTCCGCTCCATCAGTAGACTTGTCCTTATGAGACCATTTGCCTTGATCGGCATATCATATGGCTGCTAGTTGTTCAAATGTGGTAATATCTTGGTTACTGGAAATTGCACAATGTTCTCTGAAATTACCTTTTATCTTGTGCCTCTTTGGTATCCAGCTTAGCCATGTGATCTGCCAACTCATTATGTGCAATGGGGCAATTTTCTGCTACATCAAAGGGATCTTCCTTGGCATCAACATCCATAACTTCTGTTGCAAATACTTTCTCAGCCAAATTTCGGATCTCCTCAGCGCTTTCTGAAGAAAACAATGCTATTATCAGAGAGAATAACCACAGCAGTTTGATATGATGAGGACAACAGTAGTAAATCTACAGTAAAAGTGAAATGATCACCATGAAAAGGCCAGTGGATAATGTGCAGTGATGTAATGAACCAGTTTAGGACCACCGATGAAAACCCAACAGTGGGACATGGATAGCTAAAATGTAGACCTACATTTAGAGAAGAAGATGCCCCCCAAACATAAGAAAACAGTCATATCTAAACTACTACATTGATTGGTCTCATTATTGTGCATTGTGTTAGCATTAAAATTTGGTGGATTTGTAATCATCTATCAACTATCAAACCATCCTATTTTTTATATTTACTTGTTATTTCAGAACATAAAAATGACCTACATTTGAGAAGGTCATAACGATGAAAGCTGAGATCAAAGCCAACCACTCATTTCCAGATAGTAAGGGCTCTATAGAGAACTCAAACCTCCTTGGCATCGCTGAGACATTCTAGGCATCTTGTGATTGATTTCAATGGACATTTGTTTGGAAAGTTGTGATCAGTTTTCTAGAACCACACTTTCAATCACTTTAGAGATGGCAGCAGTACAATGACTACTATTTAACATCAGTTCAAATGTGATTTGCTAATTCTGAACAGAACCACATTCCAATTGTAAGCGGGTGTTCACACTTAGGCAACTTTAGTTTTGTTAATTTTTATTCTCCCCCTTAAAATTATTATTTTATTTTTTTTTTTTCAATGGATTTGGACAGATATGTGATTAAAGATGGAAAAAGTTCTGAAATAATTCTTCTTGGTATGGTATTATAGAGAAATATGGCACTCCTAGGTTTCTGGGTGCTCAGATTGGGTACAACCCAGTAATAATGCAATAAAAAGGAAATTTTGCACTCCAAAATATGAAATTCAGCTACATTTATTTGATGAACTATGCCACTATGGTGCTTAAAATTATGTAATGTTTTGGTCAATATGACCTTTATGAAACATGCACCAAGAGTTTAGAACCGCATGAGTTATGTAAGGTACGGCTGTGCTACAAGGAATGTGACCGCCATCGCTGCAGGAATAGGCACTACCAATATGACTACACACTAATTACAACCAGCTATATTCACATTATTGTCAATTCATCCTACATCAATACATCTATTTTTTTTAAAAATGGCCTATGATGTGAAGCCTATGGAAAAGACAAGAGCCATTTAGAGGCTAATAATAAAAATAAACTCTTTACAAGATACACACATGGACAAAATTGTTGGTGCCCTTCTGATAAAGTAAAGGCCGCTTTACACGCTGCAATATCGTGACCGATATCGCTAGCATGCGTACCCGCCCCCATCGGTTGTGCGACACGGGCAAATCGCTGCCCGTGGCACACAACATCGCGCGGACCTGTCACACATACTTACCTGCCTAGCGACGTCGCTGTGACCGGCGAACCGCCTCCTTTCTAAGGGGGTGGTTCGTTCAGCGTCACAGCGACGTCACAGCAGCGTCACTGAACCGCCGCCCAATAGAAGCGGAGGGGCGGAGATGAGCGGGACGTAACATCCCGCCCACCTTCTTCCTTTCTCATTGCGGGCGGACGCAGGAAAGGTGAGGTTCCTCACTCCTGCGGTCTCACATGTAGCGATGTGTGCTGTCGCAGCAACGAGGAACTACATCGCTAGCTGCAGCAGCAGCGTTAATCAAGAATAGGGGGGCATGTCACCGATGAGCGATTTTGAACGTTTTTGCGACGATTCAAAATCGCTCATAGGTGTTACACGCAACGACATCGCTAAAGCGGCTGGATGTGCATCACAAATTATGTGACCCCCAACGAGATTGCTTGAGCGATGTCATAGCGTGTAAAGCGGCCTTTAGAAAAACCCACAAAAGTCACTGATATATCTTGAACATGACTAAAGTAATGTTCAATTTACATTTACTTTATAATATTAACAAATGAAAATCGGACATCACTTTTGAATTGAGGTTCAACAGAAACATGTAAAAAACAATCTGGTCTGGACAAAAATGATAGTCACTTAACCTAATATTTTGTTGCACAACCTTTTGAGGCAATCACTGCAAACAAATCATTTCTGTAACTCTCAATGAGACTTCTATCCCTCTACAGGTATTTTGACCCACTCCTCAGATGTGGAGGCACCTTCTGCAGGCTGTATGTTTCTGCTCCTTCCATAGATGTATAATCAGATTTAGATTAGGGCTCATAGAAGCCACTTCAGAATAGTCCAATGATTTGCTTTTAGCTATTCTTGGATGTGTTTAACTGTGTGTTTTAGGTCATTATCCTGGTGAAAGACCCATGACCTATGACTAAAACCAAGCCTTCTAACACTGTTCAACACATTTCGCTCCAGAATGTCTTTATAGTGTTGCCAGTAAAATATATCTTTGTACCGTGTTAGCCAGTAGAGATAAAAAAAATTGATTAAAAGAACTGAAGTCCTCAGTGGTTGATACCTTTTAATGGCTAACTAAAAAGGTGGTAATAATTGCAAGCTTTCGAGACTACTCAGGTCTCTTCATCAGGCATGGTATAACACAAAATCTGAAGAGTCACATATTTATACACAACAGGACATAGAATGGGGCAGTAAAAAAAAATATTTTTAGCCATTAAAAGGTATCAACCACTGAGGACTTCAGTTCTTTTAAACAATTTTTTTATAGTGTTGAGATTTTGTGGTGCACAGATTTAAAAGAACCTGTGCAAGATGAAGCAAAGCAGCCCCAAAATATAACCAAGACTCTTCCATGCTCCACAGTAGGTACAATGTTCTTTTTATTATATGCTTCATTTTTGCGTTAATGAACACAAAAACTGATGTGATTTGCCAAAGAGCTCCAGTCTTGTCATATCTGTCCAAAGGACACTATCACAGAAGTTCTGTAGCTTGTCAATATGTCTTTTGGCAAATTTCTTTCTTGTTTTTTTATGATTTGCTTTTAACAGCGGTTTCCTCCTCGATCATCTTTCATGAAGTCCACTTTGGCCAAGACAGTGACAGATGGTGCGAACTGACACTAATTTACCAATGACCCCAAACACACCTCCAGGCTATGTAAGGGCTATTTGACTGAGAAGGAGAGTGATGGGGTGCTATGCCAGTTGAACTGGTCTCCACAGTCACCAGACCTGAACCCAATCGAGATGGTTTGGGGTGAGTTGGACCGCAGAATGAAGGCAAAAGGGCCAACAAATGCTAAGCATCTCTGGGAACTCCTTCAATGTGAATCTACAATTTTCAGAGTCATAAAAATAAAGAAAACTCTTTGAATGAGAAGGTGTGTCCAAACTTTTGGTCTGTACTGTATATTAAGAAATTTCCTTTATACCTTTGATGTGGTTGTAGCTCCAGTCAGATTGGGTGGCTGGACCAACATTGGTTTTATAATAGGTGAAGGATCACTTCATGTTTAATTTGTCTATCTTAGACTATTTATAACAAAGGTTATGTTTTAATAACACATGGTACTATATTCTGGTTTAACTTACATGTGAGATCTATATTTGGACGCCTATTGGTGGTTAGTATTTGCTATATTCATTCATCAAATTAACAGCTAGAATGCCAAAGGTCTGCAAAGCTGAAATTGCTGCAAATGAGCATTCTGTGCCGAAAGCAAAGTGTGAAGGAGAAAATTAATAATTCAAGTAAAAATCATTATTTCTAACCTCGTCAATGTCTGGAAAAGACAAAATTGTCTGAGTGACCCCAAACATTTGAACTGTAGTTCAATATCCCTGTGAAGGACTAAACTGACCCTTATCTCCCCATTAGCTTCCACCTTTACAAGAACAGACCACAGTTGGCCCTATTGTGGCTGACCCTTGTAATTTATCCAGGCGCCTCCCTACGCATTATAACATTAGGCTCTTGTTTGAGCTACTGTGTGTATTAGGTGCTATGTTCACCTGATGAGTTATTAGGCGAAACGCGTAGGGGGGCGCCTGGATGAATTGCAAGGGTCAGCCACAATAGGGCCAGCTGTGGTCTGCCCTTGTAAGGGCGGAAGCTAATGGGAAGATAAGGGTCAGTTTAGTCCTACACAGGGATATTGACCGGACCCCTGTCACCGCCTTTTCTTTTTCTTTTGCTGGTATTTCTACTACAGACGCAGGAGAGACCTGATCTACCATCTGAAACATGATGACATTGGTGAGATCATTCCATTTATATGGCTAATATGTATATATGTGTTATCCTATATGTAACATGAATACATGTACAGATGTGTGATTCTATATTTAACATGTACGGAATTTATGGAGATTTACCTTTCGTGAGTCAGGAGTCCTAGGTGGACCCCCCCTTCCTTTTTTTCCCCCATATATTGTGTGGAACTAACATCTTGCTATTAATTGCATGATAATTAACCTGGAATACTATCTGAGGTACATAGTGATGGTGATTGGCTTACATTTTAGTCACACTATCTGTCATGTATTATGTATATATGTATTATTATGTATTATCCATAGAAACAATATGAATATATGTATATGTGGGGTATTTATGAGGACTACTGGTTTTATTAAAACCTTTTGATCGCATATGTGTTAAAATATGGTTATATGCGATTCTTTTGAATGTTATATATGGGGAATATAGTTGTACATGTGTATTGGTTTTCTATTTGTTGCCTCTCCTGTCTGCTTATGGTTATTAGGGTGAATATGTATATTAAGAAATTACCCTTATATTTTTGATGTGGTTGTAGCTCCAGTCAGATTGGGTGGCTGGGCCAACATTGGTTTTATAATAGGTGAAGGATCACTTCATGTTTAGTTTGTCTATCTTAGACTATTTATAATAAAGGTTATGTTTTAATAACACATGGTGCTATATTCTGTTAATTTGCTGAGGTAATCTGGAGATATTTCCCCCCCATGCTTCAAAAGACCCACAAGTTGGATTGGCTTGATGGGCACTTTTTGCGTACCATACGGTCAAGATGCTCCCACAACAGCTCAATAGGGTTGAGATCTGGTGACTGGGCTGGCCACTCCATTACAGATAGAATACCAGCTGCCTGCTTCTTCCCTATATAGTTCATGCATAATTTGGAGGTGTGCTTTGGGTCATTGTCCTGTTGTAGGATCAAATTGGCTCCAATCAAGCACCGTCCACAGGGTATGGCATGGCATTGCAAAATGGAGTGATAGCCTTCCTTCTTCAAAATCCCTTTTACCTTGTACAAATCTTCCACTTTACCAGCACCAAAGCAACACCAGACCATCACATTACCTCCACCATGCTTGTCCGATGGTGTCAGACACTCTTCCACCATCTTTTCAGTTGTTCTTTTGTGTGAACCAAACACCTCAAACTTCAATTTGTCTGTCCATAACACTTTTTTCTAATCTTCCTCTGTCCAATGTCTGTGTTCTTTTGCCCATATTAATATTTTCCTTTTATTAGCCAGTCTCAGATATGGCTTTTTCTTTGCCACTCTGCCCTGAAGGCCAGCATCCCGGACACGTCGCTTCAATGTAGACGTTGACACTGGTGTTTTGCGGGTACTATTTAATGAAGCTGCCAGTTGAGGACCTGTGAGGCATCGATTTCTCAAACTAGAGACTCTAATGTACTTGTCTTGTTGCTCAGTTATGCACTGGGGCCTCCCACTTCTCTTTCTACTCTGGTTAGAGCCTGTTTGTGCTCTCCTCTGAAGGGAGGAGCAGTACACACCGTTGTAGGAATTCTTCAGTTTCTTGGCAATTTCTCGCATGCAATATCCTTCATTTCTAAGAACAAAATAGACTGTCGAGTTTCACATGAAAATTCTCTTTTTCTGGCCATTTTGAGAGTTTAATGGAACCAACAAAATGTAATCCTCCAGATTCTCAACTAGCTCAAAGGAAGGTCAGTTTTATAGCTTCTCTAATCAGTAAAACTGTTTTCAGCTGTGCTAACATACTTGCACAAGGGCTTTCAAGGGATTTCTAAACATCCATTAGCCTTCTAACACAGTTAGCAAACACAATGTACCATTAGAACACTGGAGTGGTGGTTGTTGGAAACGGGCCTCTATACACCTATGTAGATATTGCATTAAAAACCACACGTTTGCAGCTAGATTAGTAATTTACAACAGTAAAAATGTATAGAGCGTAATTCTGTTCATTGAAAAAAAATGTGCTTTTCTTTCAAACAGTAAGTAAATATGTAAGTGATCCTAAACTTTTCAACTGTAGTGTATATTTTTATTTATATATATATATATATATATATATATATATATATATATATATATATATATAACAGTAAGTGAATAGTTAGTTAATAATTTGGAGTATTAGTAACTTCCTAATAAACAACTATATAAAATGATAAAATGATTAAGGAAACCCTTGGGAAATATTTTGTTTACCTTACTCATTCAAATCTACTTATTTTTTGGATACATTGTTTCCAAAGGGTAGTAGCGTCTTCTTAGAGTCCTTTTTGCCCTTTGGCCACATAACAATTCTGATTCGCACTAGGGTTGTGATTCTTTGATGACTTTGAAGTGTAATTGGTCAAATAATAATTGTAGAAAGTTGTAGAAATTAATAAGATTAATCTGTTGTACGTGGAGTTAAGAATTACATTTCTAAAAAGAGCATTGTACATCAATTGTGTCATGTGCAACATTTTGGAGCATGCAAAAATCACATTTTAGAAGCCAAAGAATTCTTAAAGAAAATATTGTCAGAAAATATTGCATTCATACATTATTATGACTATTGGTTGTGTGCCAAAATTGTGGATGACAATGGTATGGGCGTTTAATATTAAGAGGGGCTTCCTGTTCGTGCTGTGGTTAGACCGTTGCAAAGTTGTATAGTCTATTTCCCTTTTGCACACTAGTTTCTCCTTATTGTGGGGATATATTTGTCAGAATTTGGGTGCCCATACAACTGAGTGCTCGACTGAAACCCTTCTGTGGCCAACAGTTATTTTTCCTAATTCACCAATATTAAAGAAGTGGTTCACCCATATTTATTATTTGCTAGATTGATATTATGTTGAGAAACAAGGTTTCTCTCAAATACCTTATGTTGGCAATAGTGCCTGTGAGCGGCGCTATTGCAGACCGCTGTTCCCCATCGCTTGACCCCCGGGTTCCGTGACCTCGGGGATCCAGTGATGTAACATCAAGTTCCTGATCACGTGACATCACTGCGGAGCCTAGTGTGTCTCCTGCTTGCAGCGCTTAGCTGTGAGGGAGGAGGGAGCAGGGAGCTGATGGGCTGTCACGCTGGGCTGTGCTGAGCGGTGAAACATCGCGCACAGCCAATCACTCACGGAGACTGTGGCCGGCCGCGGTGATGTCACGTGATCAGGAACTTGACGTGACATCACCGGATCCCCGAGGTCACGGAGCCTGGGGATCAGGAGATGGGGAACAGCGGTCCGCAATAGCACCGCTCACAGGCACTAAAACATTGTTTCTCAACATAATATCGATCTAGCAAATAATAAATATGGGTGAACCACCCCTTTAAGATGGGCATATGTTGTTATTGGGGAGAGCAGAGTAAGCTGATCGCACACATCTCTGTCAGTGGTTTACCACCAACAAAAACAAAAAGATCCAGCATTGGAATTTAATAATGCCAGCAGAAATTTTTGTGTGGGGAGAAACTGCAGGCTGCCATACACATTAGGGCTCACTCACACTTGCGCTATTCTGACGCAAACGGAATCCGTCACTAATGTAGTACAGTTCATTTATTTACAGTGGAAGCGCGACATCATGTGGACACAAGCGGGTACTGCATGACACACACACACGCGCCATAGTAACGCGCTTCCACTGTAAATAAATGAACTGTACTACATTAGTGACGGATTCCGTTTGCATCAAAATAGCGCAAGTGTGAAACTAGCCTTAGATGGACAGCTGCATTCAGTCAACGATAATTTAATCTGTAGGGGGCTTGAAGGGGTTTTCCCACTTTTAAAAAAGTGGTCCATAAATAATAAAGTACCAAAATCAGACAGTTCTCTCCTACTCTGCTTCTTTTATCTCAGTGTTTTGGCTGTAGATGTGATGTCATATTGACAGCTCACATCACTGCTGCAGCCAATCACTGAGCTCAGCGGCTCATGCCATCTGCAACAGCAGAACACTGAAGTCAGTGATTAGTTGTGAGCTGTAAAAGTGATGTCACGCCTAAAGCCAACACACAGATAGAAGCACATGTGTTTAGCCAACGCTCGCCTTGGGAAAGGTACATTTTGGTTTTGTTACTTTACAAACTTTCTACCATTTTGGGAGCAAGTTTTTAAAAAGTTGAACACGCCTATAAATAAGTTGCTGCTAGTAGATCTTTCTGGTCTGAATTCTAATAAACTGTGTTACCCCTTCTACTTTTAAATGTCTTTTTGCCACTGGACATTTTAGCAACTTGTTCCAAAGTTCACAAAGTTCATTTATATCTTGCAATACATGTGCACAACAAGGAGACACCGGCAAGACTGCACCCAGCGATATATGTTAGAATATTAAAGGTAAATCAACCCATATCGTGTGATCAGAATGGGTCAAACATGCAACCTTGGTTAGTGGATCACAGTCTAGTTTACAGGCTGCCATTGTTCTGGTGTAAATGCTGTGGTCAGTCCACAGTCTGGTGTAAATGCTGTGGTCAGTCCACAATCTGGTGTAAATGCCCCTCAGTCAGTCCATGTTTGGTGTAAATTCTGTGGTCGGTCCACAATCTGGTGTAAATGTCCATCAGTCAATCCACAGTGTGTTGGAAATGCAGTGTTCAGTTCATAGTCTGGTGTAACTGCTTTAATCAGTCTACAGTCTGATGTAAATGCTGTGTTCAGTTCACAGTCTGGTGTAACTTCTTCAGTCAGTCTACAGTCTGATGTAAATGCTGTGTACAGTCCAAAGTTTGGTGTAAATGCTATATTCAGTCTAGTACACCTCTTAGCTGTTTTTCATCCAGCGGGACTTTCCCGAATTTGTGACTCTGTCCCACTATCCCAGTAGGTTGGGAATATGTCCCGACTTTGGCTGTAACTGTGTCCTCAGGATATAGATACAATTTGATATAACGGCTGTCAGATCATTAGTCCACCAGTCCACCATTAAATCTAAAGACTGAAGGCCCTGCCAGGGCATGTGACATTTTGAGGTCACACACTTAGGCAGCAGAGAAAAGGAGCATAATTTCCAGGCAAGGTGTGTGTATAGAATTGGGGCAGCAGATTGTGTTCAGGAGAATGTCTTGATGGGACATCATACTGTGTAGTTGGGCTGTGGGGACATCATACTGTATTAGGGGACTGTGGGGCATCACATGGTGTGGGTGTGCATCCTGTGTGTAGGGGAATGTATTGTAGGGACATTATACAGTGTGTGTGGGTGTGTGTGTGTGTGTGTGTGTGTGT
This sequence comes from Anomaloglossus baeobatrachus, assembly GCF_048569485.1. NCBI lineage: Eukaryota > Metazoa > Chordata > Amphibia > Anura > Aromobatidae > Anomaloglossus > Anomaloglossus baeobatrachus. The sequence goes on from NC_134354.1 coordinate 218,737,531, forward strand.
GGTGGGGGGTGTAGGGACATTAAACTGCATGTGTAAGCATTATATTGTGTGTTATGGGCACTGTGGGAATCATGATAGGGGTACCATACTGTGTATGGCAACACTAATGGGTTTCTCGAGGAGCAATAGTTCTGTGTGAGCACACACTTAGCGTATGATAAGACATTGCCATGGCACGCTACGTTTTATATGTCCATTTCTTGTCTTTCAAATCTGGGCAGTATAATCTAGTCTGAAAAACATGAGATTGCAGACGCTGCCTAGTAAATCCCTTTTTCTGTTTATCTAAAGTTGAGAGCCATAAAAATGTTTGAGAATGTATAGGAAAGTGTCTTCTGCTGGTGCCATACAGACATAATATGGGTTCATTTTAGTCTCTTTAGAGACTGGGGTACAACACACAAACCAGGGCAAATATAAAACCTGCCCTGCTGAGGGAAAATCTGCTCCTGTGTAGAGCTGAGCTCTTCTCTTGGTTACCATGGATCATATAGAGACCGGTCTGACTGATACTGCTGCACAGTCATTCCAGCTCTGCCTGGAATGATTAAGAAGCTGGACGATCACTGTCCAGCATCTTATTACTGACTAGACACAGCAGCATCCTGTAGAAGTGAGTAAACACTGGACCCAAAGTACCATCAAGGATTTTGACATTAACCTTTTCCATACCTCCCAACTTTTGAAGAACAGAAACGTGAAGAAATTATACATTGCACTTAGAAAGCCATGGCAATTTTTTGTACCACACTCCTATCCACGCCCATATCTTTTTATCTTGCCAGGAAGAGAAGTCAGAGGGGCTTTGACAGTGAGGGTCATTCAGCAGATGCCCAGGACTTCAGGACGTAGACCCAAATCCGGGACTGTCCTGCTACATCCAAGACGGTTGGGACTAGAGATGAGCCGATCGATTCATGGGACTCAGGTCCAGGTAAGTGATAACCAGCGGCAGGGGGGGAGGCCACGAATCTCTTCCCTTCCAGCTTCCCCAACACTGCTTCTAATTACCTGGGTTGGCTCATCATCTGTGGGTCATGCTAATCTCTAGTTGGGACATGTGGATTTATTTTTTGTTCACACGTTGCATAAATACTGAGTTTTTTGTTTTCTGCAGGTGTCTGCACCAAACTACACAATAACATCCTTGTTTGAATATTGCATTTTTGTTGCATTTCTTATGCTTTTTGACCATTATTTGATGCTTTGATGGTGCAAATGTAAAGAAGCTTTTTAAGTGTTTTTTATAGTACAGAAAAGCTTTGATTCAGCGCATAACTATTTCACAACCTATGACGTATCGGTACGTCATAGGTCGTGTCGCTCCCTTTGATGCGGGCTCACACACTGAGCCTGCAGTTTTCCCTGTACATCAGCTGAGCTGATTAGCCAATGTGTCTCTAATAGTGCCAGTCAGATCTGTGATCCGACCGCCACTGTTAACCGGTTAAATCCCGCTGTTAATCTCTGACAGTGAGATTTAATGTGTGAAGGTGGGGAGTGCATCATTCCCCACTCCCATCAATGTCCCCATTACATGATTCCGGGGCGCTGATGGGTTGTCAGGACAGACAGAGTATTTATACTGAAACTGCGTCAAAACTGTTTTGAGCATTTTTTTGCCAAGAGATACAGATTTGGTGCTAAAATTTATAAACCATATTCCTTCACTAAATCTGGATCTCCTGGCAAAAAATCCCTTCGTTGTTTTTAGGTTAGGGGTCCAATAACCATGGGTCTCTTCAGCCTGAGAATACCAGCCCAGAGCTGCCGGCTTTAATCATTCCTGAGTATAAAAATAAATAATTAGAAAAAAACCTGGATGGGATCACTTTTATTTGATACACAGCCAAGATAAGCACAGGTCTGGGGACTGCTGCCTGTAACCGTATGCTTTATCTGTGCTGGGTATCATGATATGGGGGGAAACTACACCAATCTTTTTTTTTTTTATAGCATCTGTGACTGATTGCAGTCAGACATACTGCCACACAGGGTGGGAACACGCTCTATTTGCAGCCAATCAAAGATGCTGGGACTGCCGGTGAGGGAGAAAGCAGTGCATGAGATTAATGAGCAGCCGCAGAAGTACTGTTACACCTGCGCGGGAGACTGGTACCTACAACACGTCTTCTCTATCCCTAATTTCTTTTTTTTTTTTTTTTTATTATTATTATTATTATTATAATTACCTGGGTGGCCAGATCTGGATAATTCCCTGAGAACTCTGAGCCGGGGATCAGTGCACAGTTACTAGGTAGCCCGCACAGAGCTGGATTTTTACAGTTCGGGTCCACCCATCACAAGTCAGTGGCCTTCTCCATCATAGCTAATTCCAAGACAGAGAAGGGGACTGGCCTAATGAACTAAGTATTCCAGTCAGACCCTTTCAATCATGTCAGCCTGTGTTCAAAGCAATTCCGAAGTGGAGGTGCTAAGAGCGAGAAAGATGGTTGGAAATAGCAGGCTTCCAATAAAATGGCGCAAGGGCAGTCATATCTGAAATTCATGTTTTGAGTTCTCAATCTGCTCATGTGCCGCTTAACCCCTTAAGGACGAAGCCAGATTTGTACTTAATGCCCAGGCCATTTTTTGCAATTTTGACCAGTGTCACTTTATAAGGTTATAACTCTGGAACGCTTCAATGGATCCCGGTGATTCTGAGATTGTTTTTTCGTGACATATTGGGCTTCATGTTAGAGGTAAATTTAGGATGATATTTTTTTATTTTATTTGTGAAAAAATCTGAAATTTGACAAAAAAATTAAAAATTTTGCAAGTTTCAAACTTTTAATTTTTATGCCCATAAACCGGAGAGTTATGTCACACAAAATAGTTAATAAATAACATTTCCCACTTGTCTACTTTAGATCAGCGCAATTTTTGAAACAAAATTTTTTGAGGTTAGGAAGTTAGAAGGGTTCAAAGTTCATCAGCAATTTCCCATTTTTTCAACAAAATTTACAAAACCATTTTTTTAGGGACCACATCCCATTTGATGTGACTTTGAGAGGCCTAGGTGACAGAAAATACCCAAAAGTGACACCATTCTAAAACCTGCACCCCCCAAGGTACTCAAAACCACATTCAAGAAGTTTATTAACCCTTCAGGTGCTTCACAGGAACTAAAGTAATATGGAATGAAAAAAAAATAAAAATTAACATTTTACCTAAAAATGTTACTTTAGCACTAATTTTCTTACTTTTTCAAGAGGTAACACCAAAAATTGGACCTCACACTTTGTTACCCACTTTCTTATGAGCGCGCCGATACCCCACATGTGGTCAGAAACCTTTGTTTGAGTAAATGGAAGAGCTCGGAATGAAAGGAGCAATATTTGAATTTTGGAAAGCAAAGTTGGCTGAAACAGATTGTGGGCACCATGTTGCTTTTACAGATCCCCTAAGGTACCTAAACAGCAGGAACCCCCCTCAAGTGACCCCATTTTGGAAACTAGACCCCTTAAGGCTTCTATCGAGGGGTATACTGAGCATTTTGGACCCACAGGTACTTCACAGATTTTGATAACGTTACTTTGTCATATTGAAAATTGTAATTTTTTTCTCAAAAATGTTGCTTTAGCATCAATTCTCTCACTTTTTCAAGAGGTAATTCCAAAAATTTGACCCAAATGTTTGTTACCCACTTTTTTATGAGCGCGGTGATACCTCACATGTGGTCTGAAACCTTTGTTTGGACAAATGGGAGGGCTTGGAACGAAAGGAGCAATATTTGAATTTTGGAAAGGAAATTTGGCTGAAAAAGATTGCGGGCACCATGTTGCATTTGGAGGACCCCTAAGGTACGTAAACAGCAAAAAACCACCACAAGTGACCCCATATTGGAAACTAGGCCTCTCAAGGAATTTATCTAGATGTTTGGTGAGTACCCTGAACCCCCAGGTGCTTCACAGAAGTTTATAACGTTGAGCCATGAAAATAAAAAAATAAACTTTTACCACAAAATTGTTACTTCAACCAGGTAGCTTTTTTTTTCACAAGGGTAACAGGAAAAAAATCACCATGAAATGTATTCTGCAATTTCTCCTGAGTTTGGTGATATCTTATATGTGGTGGAAATCAACTGTTTGGGCACACGGCAGGTCTTGGAAGGGAAGGAGTGCAATTTGACTGAACATTTGGCTGGAATAATTAGTGGACGCTATGTCGCATTTGGAAAGCCCCTAAAGTGCCTAAACAGTGGAGGCCCCCCACAAGTGACCCCATTCTGGAATCAAGAAACCTCAAGGCTTTTATCTAGGTGTATATTGAGCATTTTGAATCCACGAATACTTCACAGAATTTGATAAACTTAGGTTGCCATATTGAAAATTTTCATTTTTTTCACAAAAATGTTTCTTTAGCATCACATTTCTCACTTTATCAAGAGGCAACAACAAAACGTGGACCCCACAGGTTTTTATCCAATTTCTTGTGAGCGCAGGGATACCCCATATGTGGCCAAAAACCTCTGTTTGGATATATGGGAGGGCTTGGAATGGAAGGAGCACCATTTAAATTTTGGAAAAGTTGAAATAAATTGCGCGCACCATGTCACATTAGCAGGGCCTCTTGGGTACCTATACATTAGAAACCCCCCACAAGTGACTCCATTTTGGAAACTGGACCCCTCAAGGATTTTATTCAGGAGTATAGTAAGCATTTTGAATCCACAGGTACTTCACAAAAATGTTGCTGTAGCAACAAATTTCTCTCTTTTAGGCTATGTGGCCATGATCCAGCGACACGGCGTCTAGTACACAGTGTCAGCCTTCCTGCAGAGATGTGAGTGTTGTCCACGGGAGAACGCAGCTGCCCATGCCCACGATTTGGGTTCAGGCTGCTGTGGAGCTCTATGCTACCTGCATAGCACACTCATCTCCGCAGCATAAATTGACATGCTGAGGCTCGGGAAGCTGCACCACAGGTTGGTTTATGCTGCGGAGAAAAAAAGCACAGTGGGCACGGGATTTCTAAAAATCCTTCCACTGTGCTTCTACTGCACAATGCAGCGTTATGGACGCAGGGAAAACACTCTGCACCCAAAACGCTGCAAACCCTGATTGTGGGCACATAGCCTAAAATGCTACAATGGATGAATGGATAGATGTCAAACATATATAACGTCCCACCCCCCTGCATATTCTAAGCTGGCGCCCTTTAGTGCCTTTCATGTGGCACTAAAAAGGTGCCTAGCCTTGTATTTAGCCCAAAAAGAAAAAAAAATAATTAAAATAAATGACGTGGGGTCCCCCCTATTTTTGATAGCCAGCTAAGGTAAAGCAGACAGCTGTAGCCTGCAAACCACAGCTGACAGCTTCCCCTTGGCTGGTGATCAATTTGGAGGGCTCCCCAAGCTGTTTTTTTTTTTTAATTATTTATAAATAAATAATTAAAAAAACAAAACAAACGTAGGGTCCCCCCAAATTAGATCACCAGCCAAGGTGAAGCTGACAGCTGGGGTCTGGTATTCTCAGGGTGGGAAGAGCCATGGTTATTGGACTCTTCCCAGCCTAAAAATAGCAGGCCGCAGCCGCCCCAGAAGTGGCGCATCCATTAGATGCGCCAATTCTGGCGCTTCGCCCCAGCTCATCCCGCGCCCTGGTGCGTTGGCAAACGGGGTATAAATGGGGTTGATACCAGGTGTGTAATGTCACCTGGCATCAAGCCCAGCAATTAGTTATGTCGCGGCGTCTATCAGATACCCGACATAACTAATTGACAGTAATAAAAAAAAAAATTGACAACAAAAAAAAATTATTTGAAAAAACACTCCCCAAAACATTCCCTGATTGACCAATTTATTGAAAAAAAAAAAAAAAATCCGCTGTAATCCATTTGGACGTCCCACGTCGACTCTGGACCTTCTAGAATATGGGGGACACGTTCAGGGAACGTATCCCCCATTTTCTAGGTGTGAGGACCCTCCATTTGAGGAGAGTGGGTGCAAAGAATCTGCACCCACTCTCCCCGGGTCACAGCTGCAGAGTGCCGAGCAGCAGCAGCAGCCAGCGTCCTGAACACAGGAAGCTGACAGCCGCGCTCTGCACATGTGACTGGCGTCTGCTGTGAAGGAGCCGGAGGAGGGGGCCGCGGGGGATCAGCGCTCCGACAGGTATGTAGGACACCGGGGAACACCGGGGGGGATAGGGGGTGACTTGGCAGGGCCTGGGGAGCAGGTTTCTGTCACATGTGTTATGGCACATGCGACAGAAACCATAGGAAAGGGGGAAATGCGGCCGGCGCGCTGCTGTGCTCGCCGGTGCGCGCGGCCATCTTGGATTTTCGGGAGGGGGTTGGGGGTCGGGGGGGGCACTTTGGCGATACCGAGGGGACCGGAGGGAACCGGGAAGGAGATTTATCTCCCATCTGACATGTTTGATCATGCCAGATGGGAGATAAATCATTTTTTACCGGCGCGGTCATTTACTATAACTTGATGATCGGTATACGGTGTATACCGGTCATCAGGTGAGCAGGGACCGGAAAAACCGGCCCGAATCATGATCTCCAGGGTCTCAGCTACCCCCGGCAGCTGAGACCCCGGAAATTTTGTGACTCTGGGGGGCGCTAGACCCTTTTTTCCGACCGCCGTTAAAAAGCGGCAGAAAGGAAGAAGTACCCTAATTTGTCGCCGTTAAAAGGCGTATCGGCGGTCGTTAAGGGGTTAAGGTGCACAGACAACCAGCACGGCAGCACAAAGAAAACAGTAGATACAAAGTTGCTCCTCCGGATAGCTTACCAGTATAGATAAGCAAACCCGAACTGTAAAGTTCTGAGTTTGTACCAGACACCTATTGTCAACGGCTCAAACTCAAACACGGACTTTTCATGGAAGTCTGTGCTTGAGTTCAGGTGCTATTCAGATGCTAAAGAAAGTTTCTTTAAAGGCTACAACGCAATAAGCTTTTTGTCATGGGGAAGATGCCTGTATGCTTTTGTGAACAAAATAAATATATTTTGAATATGGCCATGCCCATACTTTAATTAGCAAAATCCTCACTTGTGATTATTAAATAGTATCTCTTCATCAATATTTTTTTCTTACACCCTTTAGTTTCTACATTATGCAATTTAGGAAGCACTCAAGTTACTATTTGGAAACCATCAACAAGCGGATTAGTCCGTTATTCTTATTAGGACTATTTCCAGTACACAGTGTTCTGCCACGATTAATGTTCTGACAATATTACCCCTCAGCACCTCATTATCACATATATTCTAAGTAATGTGTTAATTTTGGGATTTAAAAAATGTGATATATCTCTTCTTTTTATTGACTAAAATATAGGCGAGAACAGTAAAAAAAATAAAGATAATACATTTTCCGTTTTGTAACTATATAGACCGTATTAGTTATAGATGGAACTTTAGTCAAGACATCTTCATGTGCTTAGACAATTAGACATCACCGGACAAGTGAAAAAATCCAACCAACTCCAAATTTGTAAAAGTTGTACTAAGTAATTGATGGGGATGAAAAGATAAGTTTACAGCATAAGTGGTTCTCTAGATTCTGCATTTCCTTGGCTACTTTTTTATTTAGAACATGCACTGGACATCCCGTAAGTATACACACAAAAACTTACTAGTCGTTTGTGACATTTTGGTGCCGGTTCTTCACAGCTCAGCAGGGGAATAAGTGGAGAAGACAGCTAGCTGGTACTCGGAGTATCAAACTGCTAGTCTGTGCAGTCTCCATTTGCAGTAATGTGATCTATACACTTTAAAAGGCGAGGAAGCTATTTCCAGCATGGGGTATAAAGTAGTTGCCAGAGAACAGATGCAATGAAACTCACTCCCACCACCGAATTATGTACAACGCTGCAATGTTATTCCCTGGATTGTATGCACGTATTACACAACATTAAGAAAGTATGTATTACACACAATTAAATGCAGAACCAATCCTGGGACCAGAAATTAAAACTCAATATTACATATGAAATGTATTAAATCAAATCTTAATCAGACTGTTTTATGCACAATACACATTGTGTACAACCATTAGGCAAGTGACTGTTTTGACCATATCATTTTATGCAGCTGTTTGTACCTACCAGTCCTTTTATTACATTGGACATAAAAACAGATCTTTAGATTTCAAAAGTTCATTTCTGATATTCAACTGACCCTTATTTTAGAAGATGGAGCGTTAGTTTACTCAGACTAGACAGCCAACTTAGCAAGTTATCAAGCCCCATGATTTACAAGAGGCGGTGTTATCACCAGCGCGCTACAAATCACGCACATGTTCATGGCTTTGTTCCCTTATCATTGAGCCTCTGAAGTTGGGTGTATGCGTCCCGGCTTCAGGAAGGTGAACTATGTATGATCAGAAGTGCAGAAGATGGCTGTTCTTCAGCTCTTCTATTTACGCGAATCATCTTCACCACTTACGATCCCATGCTGTGCACCTATCTTAAGCTGGAATGTATGGACCAAGCTTCAGAGGCTCAATGATAGAAGTGAACAAAGCTGTGTGCACGTGCGTGATTTGTAGAGCGATGGCAGAGGGGTGAGATAATTTGCTAAGTGGGCCGACTAGTCTTGGGAAACTAATGCCCCATAAACTAGTCATAAGGTTCATTTACATATCATAGACCGACTTTAGGAATACTTTCTAAAGATCTGTGTATGTACAATGTGTCCACCCGCACCGCTCACCACCTGTCGCTCCAACCCCTGGGGTCACTGCTCCCGCTGAGCCCGCTCGCCTGCTACCCCATCCATACCTTTTCCCCGTCGGTCCCGGCCCCGCGCTGCTCATTCACATCAGCGACCTGGGCCCCAGCGTCCTGCCTCTTCTCCTGTGGTCTCGGCTCTGACTTCCAGGTTACGGACATCACACATGCACACTAGGGGGCGCGCACGTGCACTTTCCTTGACCTAAAGGGCCAGTACAGCTGTCCAGAAGGTCCCTAATAAGCACCTTGGGTATTTAAGACTTGCTACTCCCCATGGCCTGTGCTTGTTCAATGTGTCCCTGTAGCTTGTCTCTTGTACTAGTTGTTCAGGTCCCTCTATGCCTGTGCTTGGTGTAACCCTGTCTCTGCTTGCAGATCCTGAATACTGTTCTGAGCACACACTCCATCCTGATCCCAGTAACCTGCACCAGCCTCCAGTTCTGGACTTCAGCCTGATCCCGTTAACCTCCACCAGTCTCCGGTTCTGGACTTCAGCCTGATCCCGTTAACCTGCACCAGCCTCTGCCTCTGGACTTCAGCCTGATCCCGTTAACCTGCACCAGCCTCTGCTCCTGGACTTCAGCCTAACTCCTGTGACCTGCACCAGTCTGAGTTCTGGACTTCTGCCTGTTCCCGTTAACTTGTATCCGATCCAGATCGGACACTGCATCCAGTGACTCTTGCTGATCCCGGCTTCCATGCATCTAGGCCCTCTGCGGTTACGCCCAACAGTCCTTGTATAGGGGTTCGCTCGAGGCGGCGTAGCAGGGAAGTCCGGTGCATGGTCCAGTGGGTCCACTCCCAGGATTATCCTTACACAATGTAATAAAGGTGTACAGAATTATTAGGCTAAGTTCACACAGGGCATCTTTTGCTGCATTTTTGGTGCGTTTTTGAGGTCACAAAGATGCACCAAAATGCATGCATTTCCTTCCCGCAGCAAAGTCTATGAGATTTTGATTTTGCTGTCCACTCCGGGCATCTTTTGTTGGCTACATCTTGGCTGCGTTTTTTCACGATGCAGCATGTCAATTCTTTTTGTGCTTTTACCACATTTTTTAGCCCTCCAGTCAATAAATTTGACTTAAAAAAGCATTGAGCAAAACGCGGTAAAACACATAAAAAATGCATTGCATTTTTGCCGTGGTGCGTTTTTGGTGCATTTTAAAATGCACTCAAGATGCACTGACAAAAAATATGCCGCGTGTGAAACATAGCCTTAGACAGATTATTTACCTCAGGCAAAATAGATTTAACTGACCTTCAAAAGTCAAAAATTCTTAAAACTGGAGGGATGCAGCATTCTTGAAATTTCTAAGATATTGGGGCGTTATCATAAAACCACCAAAAGCTTTCTTGTCAACAGGGTCACAAAAATGGAGTTGAAAAAAAGAAACTACTCTAATGGCAAAATATTTGAGAATAATCAAAAGTGAAGTGACAAGGAACCCGTAATCCTCCAGTAATATCATATCCCAGAACTGCAACCTGTCTGGACAGCTCAGAAGTACGTGCTCAGAGACATGGCTGAGGTAAGGAAGGCTGAAACTCGACTATCCCTGAACAAGATACAGAAGTTGAAATGTCAAGACTGGGGCAAGAAATATCTGAAGACAATTTTTTCAAAGGTTTTATGGGCTGATGAGATGAGAGTGACTCTTGACAGAACAGACGGATGGGCCAATGGTTGGATTACTATTGGGCACTGACCTCCAACTCGTCTAAGTCACCAGCAAGGTGGACGTGGGATACGCTCTGGGCTGGTTGAATTAAATATGAGCTAGTTGGACCTTTTCAGGTTTAAGCAAGACTTAAAATCAATTCCCAGATATGCTGCCAGTTTTTAAAAGAGACTTCCTTGAAACAGTGTGTTGTTTTTTTTTAGAAATGTCAAAAACATATTTTTGCACCTTTGAAAAAAAAAAAAAGATGTGAAACGTTACATTTTTCATTTAGCTACATACTGTATTTTTCGCTTTATAAGACGCACTTTTGTTCCCCCAAATTTTCAGGGAAAGTAGGGGGTGCATCTTATAATCCGAATATATGGATTATATACTGCAGGGCCCAGGGGAGATGGGGGCAGCTCTCGAGCGGTGCTGGAGGCTGAGGCAGGATGGTGGAGGTTGCAGGAGGCAGCGGGAGATTTCCTGCTCCCGCTCATATAATATGCACTGCCGCTCTCTATCACTGTGGTGCTAAAACCGCACCGCGGTGATGGGCTGGGGGAACGTCGCATATTATATGTGCATGCGCCCCCCTTTGATGGCACATGCCTCCCCAGTGTTAGATATGGCCCCCATGCTGCTGCCCATAGTAAAATAAAAAAGCTTTACTTACCTCCTCCAGCGCTGATCTCCCGGTGTCTCCCCGGTCTCCCTGCTGCCACTGTGATCAGGCACGCAGAGATGATGTCACTCTGCTTTGCTGATCACATGACCGACACCGAGAAGCAGGAAGCTCAGCAGCACAGAGGGAGACACCGGGAGGACAGCGCTTGAGAAGGTGGGTAAAGAGTTTTTTATTTTACTATGGGCAGCAGCATGGGGGCCATATCAAACACAGGGGGACGTGTGCCATCCATAGGGGGCCATGGGCAGCACAGGGGGATGTGTGCCATCCATAGGGGGCCATGGGCAGCACAGGGGCATGTGTGCCATCCATAGGGGGCCAGGGGCAGCAAAGGGGGGCGTGTGCGATCCATAGGAGACCTGTGCCAGCTGTAGGAGACGTGTGCCATCTATAGGAGACCTGTTCCAGCTGTAGGGGACGTGTGCCAGCACGCGGGGAAGTGTGCCATAAATAGGGGACGTATGCCAACAATGGGGGACATGTGGCATCACTGGGGGATGTGTGCCAGCACAAGGGGGCTTTATTCAATATAAGGGGGCCATATGCAGATTGAGGGTGCAAATTTTAGGATGGGGGGCTATGAGGGACATATACCCTATATGATTTGTTAGACGGACACTCCCATTATACGACGGAACCCATTTAACATTAAAAAAAAATTCTCTTTTCCTTCACCAAATTTGGGGGTGCGTCTTATAAAGCGAAAAATACGGTAATTCTGCCCACATTCTCTTAATAAAGACCAAACATCACTTTTACTATATCAATGATTCAGATTTCAGGTTTATTATTTGGATTGACTGACAGCACTGGAGTTGTTCAATAATAAAATCATCTTACTGTTGCTCATATTCATGTGTGAACTATTACAACTTTTTAATAGTTGGACTCCCTCTTACTAAACTCTCCTCTCTTTTATCCATCCCAAATGCAGCAACCAGTCTTTTAACTGGTGGCCCGTCCACTACTACTACAGAGTCCAATATAAACTTATCACTCTCACCCACAAAGCCCTCCTTAGTTGTGCACCACCTAATAATCTCCTCCCTCATCTCTGTCTAGCACCCTACCCGTGCCCTCCATTCCGCTAATAACCTAAGATTGACATCCTCAATAATCTGAACCTCATACTCCCATGTCTGAAAATTTTTGTCAGCTGCACCAATTCTCTTGGATGCACTACCTAGGAAAATTTGATTAATTCCCAATGCCCACAGTTTTAAATGTACCCTAGAAATGCATTTCTTTAGACTGGCCTATCGGCTCAAGTCACTTATGTAACTAATCCTGTTTTGCCCATACAAAATTTTCTTCCAAATCTGGTCCCTTGTACCATCTGTTTACCACCTCCATGTACCCATTAGCCCTTTGTACCTGTACTTGTACACATACTGGCTGGTAACCGGATCATGCAGCGATATGTGAATCCCCTATTATACGAGGGGCTGCTGAAAAGTCCTTGGCTTTGTGATTTTTTTTGTTTCTATGGTAACAAATGTTACATCACATAAAAGCCTTATAGTCTAATATATGTTTTCAAAATTTTGTGTTTGTTGCTTATGGCAACAGTGTTCTACGCACACAGGAAAACAAAATGGCGCAGTCTAATGCGATATTCACAGCAACTGAGAGCAGAGAAGTGATAAAATTCTTATTTCTGCAAGGAAAGTCCATGAAGGATATTCATGGTGATATGTTGCAGACATTGGGGGAATCAATGCCCTTCATATTCCACAGTTAAGAACTGTGTTGCCAAATTTAAAATGGGCCACTTCAGCACTACTGATGAGGAACATCCTGGACGACCGAGAGTGGTTGTTGTTCTGGAGATCGTCGATGCTGTGCACAACCTCATACTGGCATACTGGAGAATGAACGAATTTCAGCTAAAACAATAGCAGACATCATGGGAATTTCCCATGAATGTGTTTGTGTCATTATCCATGAACATTTGGACATGAGGAAGCTATCTGCAAAGTGGGTCCCCAAATGTTTGATAACATATCAGAGAAGCATGCGAGTGAAAACTTCCCGGTCCAGTTGTCAGTGTTTCCGGACTGATAAGAACTTCCTGGATCGACTGGTCACTATGGATGAGACCTGGATTTATTTGTATGACCTTGAAAACAAGGAGCAGTCAAAAGAGTGGAGGCACAGTGGTTCTCCTCGCCCAAAGACGTTGAGAGTGCAAAAATCAGCCACTAAAATGATGGTGTCTGTGTTGTGGGATAAGGAAGGTGTGCTGCTAGTGGACTACCTTCAAAAGGGTTCCACCATCAATGCAAGGTATTACATTGAACTTTTAAACCAATTGAAGGCAGCTCTGAAGGCCAAAAGACGCGGCAAGCTGTACAAAGGAATCCTGTTCCTGCAAGACAACGCCTCCGCTCACACTGCACAAGCGACCACAGCAAAACTGGCAGAGCTGAGCTTCCAGCTGGTTGACCACCCACCTTACTCACTAGATCTAGCTCCCTCCGACTATCATCTGTTTCCCAACCTGAAGAAACACCGCAAGGACACCAAATTTCACACCATTTCTGATGCCATGGCCGCTACGGATGCCTGGTTTGAGGCACAACTGAAATCCTTCTTTTTGCTAGGCGTACAGAACTTGGAATACCGATGTAAGAAGTGTGTTGACATCAGTGGAGAGTATGTGGAATAAATGTAAAGTTTCATCATCCTATCTGGGTAAAGCCAAAGACTTATCAGCAGCCCCTCATATTGATGGCTGGACCATATGATACAACACTTTTTACCATTTAGCTTTTGTGTCTTCACGATTTCTTTATAGATTGAAAGCTTGCGAGTACGGCCCTCACTCCTCTTGGTACCTGTTGAATTACGTGTTACTCCGGAATGTCTTTATTGTTAGTACAAATCCTTTCTGAATTGTAAACTGCTGCAAAATATGCTGGATATTTCTATAGAAATAAAAATGATCAAAAACACAAATTGCCTAACACTTGTGCATACACTGTTAATACTGTAAACAAGTATTTATTTATGATTTTGTATCTTGAAATGCATAGGAAACAACACATAAGCACCTAGATGCATGCGGAGTGACCAAAAACAATGCCAACTGTCTCCTACAGTATAAATAATTGGTATAGTCATAAACTCATAACTATATGAAAGAATAACGCTGGACTAGTCCTAAGAAAATGCTAAGTGATATACCACCATCTGCAAAATTTGTTGAAGTGTTAATGGTTCTGGACGTGTCCTTCAAGCACTCACACAATTTTTGGCAAGTCGCTGATCCCATTTATCTTTACAATCACGATCCCATGTGAGGAGACCAGTTCACAAGAACAGAATGTTTAGTAGCAGATGATGCAAAAAGAACAGTCTCTTCTCCAGCACTCGGCTTTAAGTTAACCATGGCATCTCCATGAAATATCCAATCCGTTTCGAGCATTGAAAGATCACTCTGGATATACATTAAATGTCCATCAAGACCATTCTATTGTTCAAGCCTTTTTACATTTAGAGTAAACAATGCAACCATTATTAAAAAAAAAATCTGGAAAAACAATTACAATAATCACACTCCTACATTTTTTGAAAATAAGTGTCAACAACATGGATATATTTAGTACCCCTGAAATCGTAACAACCTGAACAATAGGGTGGTCAGATTATTTACGGTGATTGGTAAATGGTTTAAACAAATTGGCGTGATTGTTTATTTTTCTTCATTAAATCTTTTCCAAAAAGTTAACACTATTGTAAATATTATAAACGTGTTTGGTAAAAATTGGCGCTTAAAGCATCACTTCAGTGTTGTTTCTTTTATTTCAATTCTCTGGAATTGTGCTTTAAATCTAAGTTCCCTGACCCTGTCTTATACTCACCTTCCCAGTGGCTTCATCTTCTATCACCGCCACTTCTGTTGGTCTCTGACGATTGTGACCTGACGGCAGCTCCAGTATTTCATGGAGCGCGCTGGAGGTCATAATTCAATGTAAGTCTATGAAAGCCTGATTCTGACTCTTATAGAGTTGTATTAGGAGCTTGTGATGTAATTTCTGACTTCCAGCCAGTCAAAAGTTACAGTCACAAAAAGACATTGTGGGACCAGAGCAGTGTTGTTAAAAACGGAAGACCCAGAAGGTGAGTATATGATAGGGAGCAGGGGACTTAAAGTGCCACTCCAGCGCTGAAAAAAAAACCCCAATACAAAAATGATGCTGGAGTCATGCTTTAACAAAAACTACAGCTCATCTTGCAAATAAATCAAGGCCTCATCTAATGAAGTTGATATAGAAAGACAACATTTTGGGCTGTTACAACTATGACTGAAAGAACAAATAATCACCTGGTCGTCTGAACAAATGAATCACAAAATGTCATTGTAACAAGTATTTTATACGAGCGTGCATAATGATGTATCAGCATCAGAAAATGTTATATTGTGCTAAACATACAGTGTTTCCTCGAAAATACCGTGTTTCCTCGAAAATAAGACCTCCCCCAAAAATAAGGCCAAGCAGGAGTTTATAGCAAGACTTTAATATAAGACCTCCCCCGAGAATAAGACCTAGTCACGGTTCAATAATGAAGTGTCCATGCAGCTAAAAAAGTTAAAGAATACTGCAGGACACTTCATTATAGAAAGCAGACACTCCCAAAAGTCAGAAGAGAGAAGACCCCACAATCATACTCACCAGATGCCGATCGAGAGCAGTGGAACACATCAAGGACATGCAGCAGAGAGCACACCCACACACATCAGATTGCGCGCACACAAATACACACGAGATTGTACACACAATCACACAACAGATTGCACATACGCTCACCACATCCAGCGATATTGATTGCTTCTGGGCAGCATAAGGACTTGTGATGCTGCATATTGGAGCTCCAGGACCTGCGTGTGGAATGCATCATAGAGACAAGAAAGCAGAGTCCACACTGCTGGCTGTGGTGTGTGCGCACGCGATTACATGTGCGATCTTGTGTGTGTGTGTGTGTGATCTAATGTGTGAGTGTGTATGCAATCTGATGTGTGTATGTATGCAATCTGATGTGTAGGTGTACGCGATATGATGTGTGAGTGTGTGTGTGTGTATGCAATCTGAAGTGTGAGTGTGTATGTGATCTGATGTGCGTGTGTGTATGTGTGTATGCAATCTGATGTGCGTGTGTATGCAATCTGATGTGCGTGTGTATGCAATCTGATATGTGTGTATGCAATCTGATGAGTGTGAGTGTGTGTTTGATCTGATGTGGGAGTGTCGGGCAGAAGCAGGGAAAAACGGCATGCAACATACCTGCTGGGAGCGGCCGCCAAAGATCGCAGTAGGACCAGGGAGGCACTCAAGACGCCCGGGGTCTGGTAAGTATGATGATCCTAGGAAGGGAATCTGCATTTTGAAGGGGGGGTAACCTTACCCCCATTTCCCCCCCGAGAATAATCCCTTCCCCGAAAATAAGACCTAGCGCTTTTTTTGGGGGAAAGAAAAATATGACTTTTATTTTTGGGGAAAAGCAGATAAGGTCCCTTCACTGTCAGTGGCCACTCCTGTAGCAAGTACGTAGAAAATGGTTGGGAACTTCAAAACAATTCCTACATTCTGATTTACCCAGATCCAAAATATGCTATCCACTAATCTTGTTTAGTTTCCTAGTGATGGAGTCGCCTCCAGTTTACTGCATGTACTGTATCTGCAAAGTTTACATGTGGACCTACCACATTTGTAGCTTCCTGGACTTTTGACGCAAGAATACCTCAATTTATGACAAGACAGTTCTTAGTGAATTTATATTGCCCAAAATCCTGGCTATCTATTCCTTATATTTAGAGGCCAACTTCTGAAGTTCACATAGGGGCTCATCTTTGGATAACATGGGAAGATATTTCTTAAACATAGTCTATATTTGAACATACTACTGGTTGAACGCTTCTTCAGGTAATGTCTGACATTGCATGCTTTGATCTCAGGATTGTGTGCAGCATCTAAGCTATGAGATCCCAATACATGAAGATTGTTCTTAGTAGTCATGTACTAGCATTGCAGACGCAGCGAGCACTAGGGTGTTCCCAAGCTGCTAGCTCTAGTATGTCAGATATTTGACCAAGTTGAAAATTGACACTCTAGAGCAGAGGTCCCCAACCTTTGTCACCTTGAGAGCCACATTCAACCCAGAGCAATAGTTGCAAACGACATTCAACCTCCCTAACCCCTCAGTTGTACAGTAGACACTCAGAAACCATCATTACCAGTTTGATGTTGGCCAAATCTTCCTGATAGAAAGCACACTGGAACCTTTTGTACCACTTTCTTCGTTATTCAAGCACGCCATGACTAAAAGTACTGTGCTATCTCCAGGTTACTAAACGTCTCTCCGCTGTCCGTCCCCCCTACCAGTATATGCACGTCCAGAACTGCTCTTCTGTGCAAAGCTACTTATAAAAGTCATCATCTAGAGACCTTCTCTTCATAGCTGGCTCCTTGACGTGGTGCTAATGCACAAAGCTAGCAGACAGCCATGAGGCACACATCATGGGCCATGAGCCAAATGTTGGAGCCCCCCCGCTCTAGAATTTAAAAAAAAAAAAAATCACTGAGAACTTTAGAATCATCTATTCCTTTTCTACTGTTTCACAGCAATTTTGGGTCTCCAGACCTCAGGACAAATCTATTCTCCTCTTTCTGTTCTCCATGCTTAGTGTGGCACACACAGCCACACAATGCAAAGATCGAGTCAACTTCTCCCTTTGTATCTGATTCCAGGTGTGATTTTCATATTGCCCACACTTATTACTTGCCGCTGGTGAGTTTAAATATCCACCACATGCTTGAAACAAGTTCTTTACCCACAATTTTAGAAAGGTGCCAACAATGTCAGGCCAATGGGGTTTGTGTGAAATTATGCTCAGTTTGCCTTTAATCAGTTTTTTTGTGTTGTTTCAATACACACAAAGGAAATAAACAGGTGTATGAAAAAACGTGTATTTGCAATAATTTTTCCGGGATAAATGCTTCATTTTCTTGGTTAACTAGTTGATCAGATGCCTTACCCTATGATGGCTATCAATACCATTTTATCATAAAATTGCAGTACAATCTATCTAATACAGTTGTGCTCAAAAGTTTACATACTCCGGTAGATTTTTTGCTTTTTTGACCTTCTTTTCAGAGAATATGAATATGAATAACAAAAAATCTTTTTTTCCCACTTATGGTTAGTGGTTGAGTGAAGCCATTTATTGTCAAACTACTGTGTTTTCACTTTTTAAATCATGACAACCAAAAACATCCAAATGACCCTGATCAAAAGTTCACATACCCCAGTTTTAATAATGTATTGCCCCCTCTAATATCTATGACAGCTTGAAGTCTTTTGTGGTAGTTGTTGATGAGGCTCTTTATTTTCTCAGATTGTAAAGCTGTCCATTTTTCTTTGCAAAAAGCCTCCAGTTCCTGTAAATTCCTGGGTTTTCTTGCATGAACTGCGGGCTTGAATTCTCCCCAGCGTGGCTCAATGATATCATATAATGAGGTCAGGAGACTGAGATGGCCACTCCAGGACCTTCACTTTGTTCTGCTGTAGCCAGTGACAGGTCAACTTGGCCTTGTGTTTTGGATCGTTGTCATGTTGGAACGTCCAAGGAAGTCCCATGCGCAGCTTCTGGCTGATGAGTGCAAATGTGTCTCCAGTATTTGCTGATAACGTGCTGCATTCATCTTTCCTTCAACTTTGGCCAAGTTTCCTGTGCCTTTGTAGCTCACACATCCCCACATCATTAGTGATCCACCTCTGTGCTTTACAGTAGAAATGGTAACCCTTTCTTCATAAGCCTTGTTGACACCTCTCCAAATGTAACGTTTATGGTTGTGGCCAAAAAGTTTGATTTTGGTCTCATCACTCCAAATTACCTTGTTCCAGAAGTTTGGAGACTTGTCTCTGTGATGTTTGGCGCATTGTAGGCGAGATACTTTGTGGTATTTCTGCAGTAATGGCTTTCTTCTGGTGACTCAACCATACAGCCCATTTTTCTTCAAGTGTCTCCATATTGTGCATCTTGAAACAGCCACACCATTAGTATTCAGTGAGTCCTGTATTTCAGCTGATGTTATTTGTGGGTTTTTCTTTGTATCCCAAACAATTTTCCTGGCAGTTGTGGATGAAATTTGTTAGTCTACCTGATTGTGGTTTGGTTTTTACAGAGCCCCTGATTTTTCCATTGGTTAATCACAGTTTAAACACTGCTGACTGGCATTATCAATTCCTTGGATATCTTTTTGTATCCCTTTCCTATTTTATACAGTTCAACTATCTTTTCCCGTTGATCCGTTAACAATTCTATTGCTTGCCCCATGACTTACAATCCAGAAACGTCAGTGACTGGATGAAAGATGAAAGAGTCTGTCTGGATCCCAGAAGCTCATTCAGCTTTTATGCACACACACTGATTTCAAGCAAACAGGTTACAGGTAAGGATCTTACCTTTATAAGCCATTCAAACCCATTTGTGTCAACCTCTGTGCATGTTATTAGGCCAAAATCACCAGGGTATGTGAACTTTTGATCAGGGTCATTTGGATGTTTTTGGTTGTCATTATCATTTAAAAAGAGAAAACACAATCGTTTGACAATAAATGGCTTCACCCAACCACTAACCATGAGTGTAAAAAGAGATTGTGTTATTCATAGTCTCTGAAAAAAGGCCAAGAAAGCAAAAAATCTGCCGGGGTATGTAAACTTTTGAGCACAACTGTATAACTGACCGATCAGTGAATATTTGTTAATATCAATGCATATTGAGCTGATGAATCTTAGATTTGGCCCTAGTAGATGTTTTAGTTATCATAAGCTAGATTTTTGCACCTTCTTAATGTAACTAATAAAAGGTTATATTTTAAGTATATTACACTAATTGACTGCCAATTCCAATTGCAGTATTATTTTTAGAGACACCTGCTATTGTTAGTCAGTGAATTGAAATGCGCCCTAGGCTTTGAAATAGTTTATAAAGTTGTGTAATATTATATATATATATATATATATATATATATATATATACACACACGCAGTGCCTACAAGTGGTATTCAACCCCTTGCAGATTTAGCAGGTTTGATAAGATGCAAATAAGTTAGAGCCTGCAAACTTCAAACAAGAGCAGGATTTATTAACAGATGCATAAATCTTACAAACCAACAAGTTATGCTGCTCAGTTAAATTTTAATAAATTTTCAACATAAAAGTGTGGGTCAATTATTATTCAACCCCTAGGTTTAACCCCATAGCGACGGCCTAACGTCTCAAGACGTCGGAAAAACAGGGTACTTATTCTGTTCCGACGTCTTGAGACGTCAGGCCGGAAAAAGCTTGTAGCGCCCCCCAGTGACGAAAAATCTCGGGGGTTTCAGCTACCGGAGGTAGCTGAGACCCCCAAGATTATGAATCGGGGTGTTTTTTTTGGACCCCGTTAATGCGATCGCCGGTATACACCGTATACCGGCGACAACATTAAAAAAAAAAAAAATGGCCGGTAAAATTGATTTATTTCTCATCTGACGTGATCAAACATGTCAGATGAGAAATAAATATAATCCTCTAGTGCCCCCAAAGCCCCCGGTACCGGAGAGTCCCCCCACCACCCCTACCCCCCCTCTGGAAAATCCAAGATGGCGCCGACGCGCGCTGAAAACTGCCGCCGCCGTCGGCTCTGCATTCATTTCCCTCCGATCTGAAATGATCAAACATTTCAGATCGGAGGGAAATGTCCTCCCCCTGACCCCTCCTCCGGTACACCGGAGATCTCTGGTCCCCGGAGCCCCCTCCGGTTCTCCAGAGCCGCCTCCCTCCTCCCCCCTCCCCCCTCCGGAGCGTGGAAAATGGCGGCCGCATTCATCCTACTCTTTCTGCCGCATGTGACACATCACATGCGGCAGAAAGTTGTCCCCAGGTCCCCCCGTCACTCCCCGGTCACCCCCCCCAGCCCCCGGTCATACGTTACCTGGCTGCTGGTGCTCCGGCCCCGCGATCACGCCGCCTCCTTCTCTTGAATGCTGGCGGCGCATGCGCAGACAGCGGCTGTCAGCTGGATCCCTGCAAGCAGGGACGCTGACGTCGCTGCTGCAGTAGGCTGCTCCACTGTGGACCGGGGGAGGGTGAGTGCAGTAATCTGCAGACACACTCCTCACATGGAGAGCCTGCTGTTCTAGAAAATGGGGGGTACGTTCTGTGAGCGTGCCCCTCATATTCTAGAATGAGGTTACTGCAGGTCACTCTGCCCTAGGTTGGACCGGGGCAGTGTGAGTGCAGTATTCTCAGATTACTGCACCCACACTGCTCATGGAGAGCTTGCTCTTCCAGAAAATGGGGGATACGTTCCCTGAACGTGCCCCCCATATTCTAGAAGATCCAGAGACGGCGTGGGACCTCAAAAATGGATTACAGCGATCGAAATTTATTTATTTACAATAAATTGGTAAAAGAGGAATGTTTCGGGGAGTTTTTTTTCAAATAAATTTTTTTTTTGTCTTTATTTTTTTCTATTTCTTGACTGGGTTAGTGATGTCGGGTATCTGTTCAGATGCCGTGACATCACTAACCCCAGGGCTTGATGCCAGGTGACATTACAGCTGGTATCAACCCCATATATTACCCCGTCTGCCACCGCACCAGGGCGCGGGATGAGCTGGAGCGAAGCGCCAGGATTGGCGCATCTAATGGATGCGCCACTTCTGGGGCGGCTGCGGCCTGCTATTTTTAGGCTGGGAAGAGTCCAATAACCATGGCTCTTCCCACCCTGAGAATACCAGACCCCAGCTGTCTGCTTCACCTTGGCTGGTGATCTAATTTGGGGGGACCCCACGTTTTGTTTTTTTTTAAAAAAACGCCTGGGGAGCCCTCCAAATTGATCACCAGCCAAGGTGAAGCTGTCAGCTGTGGTTTGCAGGCTACAGCTGTCTGCTTTACCCTAGCTGGCTATCAAAAATAGGGGGGACCCCACGTCGTTTATTTTAATTATTAATTTTTTGGGGGGCTAAATACAAGGCTAGGCACCCTTTAGTGCCACATGAAAGGCACTAAAGGGCGCCAGCTTAGAATATGCAGGGGGTGGGACGTTATATTTGTTTGACATCTATCCATTCATCCATTGTAGCATTTTAGGCTGTGCGCCCACAATCGGGATTTGCAGCGTTTTGGGCGCGGAGTGTTTTCCCTGCGTCCATAACGCTGCATTGTGCAGTAGAAGCACAGTGGAAGGATTTTTAGAAATCCCATGCCCAATGTGCTTGCCCAATGTACTTCTCTTCTCCGCAGCATAAACCGACCTGTGGCGGCAGCTTCCCGAGCCTCAGCATGTCAATTTATGCTGCGGAGATGAGTGTTCTCTGCAGGTAGCATAGAGCTCCACAGCGGCCTGAACCCAAATCGTGGGCATGGGCAGCTGCGTTCTCCCGTGGACAACACTCACATCTCTGCAGGAGGCTGACACTGTGTACTAGACGCCGTGTCGCTGGATCATGGCCACATAGCCTAAAAGTGAGACATTTGTTGCTACAGCAACATTTTTGTGAAGTACCTGTGGATTCAAAATGCTACTATACTCCTGAATAAAATCCAGTTTCCAAAATGGAGTCACTTGTGGGGGGTTTCTAATGTATAGGTACCCAAGGGGCCC
Organism: Anomaloglossus baeobatrachus; assembly: GCF_048569485.1. NCBI lineage: Eukaryota > Metazoa > Chordata > Amphibia > Anura > Aromobatidae > Anomaloglossus > Anomaloglossus baeobatrachus. Next base: position 218,760,224 of record NC_134354.1, read on the forward strand.
TGCAAATGTGACATGGTGCCCGCAATTTATCTCAACTTTTCCAGAATTCAAATGGTGCTCCTTCCATTCCAAGCCCTCCCATTTATCCAAACAGAGGTTTTTGGCCACATGTGGGGTATCCCTGTGCTCATAAGACATTGGATAACAACCTGTTGGGTCCACGGTCTCTTGCAAAAGTGAGAAATTTGATGCTGAAGCAACATTTTTGTGAAAAAAATGAAAATGTTCAATATGGCAACCTAAGCTTATCAAAATCTGTGAAGTATTCGTGGATTCAAACTGCTCACTATACACCTAGATAAAAGCCTTGAGGTGTCTTGTTTCCAGAATGGAGTCACTTGTGGGGGACAGCCACTGTTTAGGCACCTCAGGGGCTCTCCAAATGCAACCTGGCGTCCGCTATTGATTCCAGCCAATTTTGCAGTCAAATGGCACTCCTTCCCTTCCGAGCCCTGCTGTGCACCCAAACAGTTGATTTCCACCACATATAAGGTATTGCCAAACTCAGGAGAAATTGCACAATAAATGTTATGCTGAATATTTTCCTTTTACTCTTGTAAAAAAAAAAGCTACCTGGTTGAAATAACAATTTTGTGGTAAAATGTTTTTTTTTTTTTTCATGGCTCAACGTTATAAAATTCTGTGAAGCACCTGGGGGTTCAGGGTACTCACCAAACATCTAGATAAATTCCTTGAGGGGCCTAGTTTCCAAAATGGGGTCACTTGTGCGGGGTTTCTGCTGTTTAGGTACCTTAGGGGTCCTCCAAATGTGACATGGTGCCCGCAATCTTTTTCAGCCAAATTTCCTTTCCAAAATTCAAATATTGCCCCTTTCGTTCCAAGCCCTCCCATTTGTCCAAACAAAGGTTTCAGACCACATGTGAGGTATCACCACGCTCATAAAAAAGTGGTTAACAAACCTTGAGGTCAAATTTTTGGAATTACCTCTTGAAAAAGTGAGAAAATTGATGCTAAAGCAACATTTTTGAGAAAATTATTAAAATTTTCAATATGACAACGTAACGTTAACAAAATCTGTGAAGTACCTGTGGATCTAAAATGCTCACTATACCCCTAGATAGAATCCTTGAGGGGTCTAGTTTCCAAAATGGTGTCACTTGTGAGGGATTTCTTCTGTTTAGGTACCTTAGCGGACCTGTAAATGCAACATGGTGCCCGCAATCTATTTCAGCCAAATTTGCTTTCCAAAATTCAAATATTGCTCCTTCTGTTCCGAGCCCTCCCATTTGTCCAAACAGAGGTTTCTGATCACATGTGGGGTATCGGCGTGCTCATAAGAAAGTGGGGAACAAGTTTTGGGGTCCATTTTGTTGTGTTATTTCTTCTAAAAGTGAATAAATTTGGGTTAGAGCAACATTTTTAGGTAAAATTTAATTTTTGCTTTTTTTCATTCCACATTGCTTTTGTTCATGTGAAGCACCTGAAGGGTTAATAAACTTCTTGAACGTGGTTTTGAGTACTTTGGGGGGTGCAGTTTTTAGAATGGTGTCACTTTTGGGTATTTTCTATCATCTAGGCCTCTCAAAGTCACTTCAAATGTGATGTGGTCCCTAAAAAAATGGTTTTGTAAATTTTGATGTAAAAATGAGAAATCGCTGATAAACTTTGAACCCCTCTAACTTCCTAACAAAAAAAAATTTTGTTTCCAAAATTGGTCTGATGTAAAGTAGATAAGTGGGAAATGTTATTTATTAACTATTTTGTGTCACAGAAATCTCTGGTTTAACGGTATAAAAATTCAAAAGTTGAAAATTGCAAAATGTTCAAAATTTTTGCCAATATTCAATTTTTTTCATAAATAAACGCAAAAAATATTGTCCTAAATTTGGTACTAACATGAAGTTCAATATGTGACGAAAAAACAATCTCAGAATCACCAGGATCCGTTGAAGCGTTCTAGAGTTATAACCTCATAAAGTGACACTGGTCAGAATTGCAAAATTTGGTCTGGTCATTAAGGTGAAAATTAGCTCCGTCACTAAGGGGTTAATATTTTGTGGAATAACCCTTGTTTGCAATTACAGCTAATAATCGTCTTTTATAAGACCTGATCAGGCCGGCACAGGTCTCTGGAGTTATCTTGGCCCACTCCTCCATGCAGATCTTCTCCAAGTTATCTAGGTTCTTTGGGTGTCTCATGTTGATTTTAATCTTGAGCTCCTTCCACAAGTTTTCAATTGGGTTGAGGTCAGGAGACTGACTAGGTCACTGCAACACCTTGATTTTTTCCCTCTTTAACCAGGCCTTGGTTTTCTTGGCTGTGTGCTTTGGGTCGTTGTCTTGTTGGAAGATGAAATGACGACCCATCTTAAGATCCTTGATGGAGGAGCGGAGGTTCTTGGCCAAAATCTCCAGGTAGGCCGTGCTATCCATCTTCCCATGGATGCAGACCAGATGGCCAGGCCGCTTGGCTGAGAAACAGCCCCACAGCATGATGCTGCCACCACCATGCTTGACTGTAGGGATGGTATTCTTGGGGTCGTATGCAGTGCCATCCAGTCTCCAAACCTCACGTGTGTGGTTGGCACCAAAGATCTCGATCTTGGTCTCATCAGACCAGAGAACCTTGAACCAGTCTGTCTCAGAGTCCTCCAAGTGATAATGAGCAAACTGTAGACGACTAGACGAGCCTTGACATGACACTTTGAAAGTAAAGGTACCTTACGGGCTCGTCTGGAACGGAGACCATTGCGGTAGAGTACGTTACTTATGGTATTGACTGAAACCAATGTCCCCACTGCCATGAGATCTTCCCGGAGCTCCTTCCTTGTTGTCCTTGGGTTAGCCTTGACTCTTCGGATAAGCCTGGCCTCGGCCCGGGAGGAAACGTTCAAAGGCTGTCCAGGCCGTGGAAGGCTAACAGTAGTTCCATAAGCCTTCCACTTCCGGATGATGTTCCCAACAGTGGAGACAAGTTGGCCCAACTCCTTGGAAAGGGTTTTGTACCCCTTGCCAGCCTTGTGACCCTACACGATCTTGTCTCTGATGGCCTTGGAATGCTCCTTTGTCTTTCCCATGTTGACCAAGTATGAGTGCTGTTCACAAGTTTGGGAAGGGTCTTAATTAGTCAGAAAAGGCTGGAAAAAGAGATAATTAATCCAAACATGTGAAGCTCATTGTTCTTTGTGCCTGAAATACTTCTTAATACTTTAGGGGAACCAAACAGAATTCTTGTGGTTTGAGGGGTTGAATAATAAATGACCCTCTGAATAAACTTTTCACAATTTAAAAAAAAAAAAAAAAAAAAAGAAATAACATTCTTTTTTGCTGCAGTGCATTTCACACTTCCAGGCTGATCTACAGTCCAAATGTCACAATGCCAAGTTAATTCCGAATGTGTAAACCTGCTAAATCTGCAGGGGGTTGAATACTACTTGTAGGCACTGTATATATATAATGAGAACTTGAAATTTATCTTGAAATGATGTAATAAATCCTATTTCATCTTCCAACAGCCTCTTGTCATATTTAACATGGCTGCAAGCCCTATTTAAATGTTATATGCCTCCTCAGTAACCAAAAACTTCATGTAGTTTAAAACATTTAATAAAAAAAAAAAGAGGAATTAGGTTTTCCTTCACCAGAAATAACAGTTCTATTTTAGCCATTTTTTATTTAAGGGCATTCATTAAAATAACCATCTCAAACTGTGGTAACAAATTTTAATAATTGTACTTAACCCTCAGAGTAAATTAATTACTATGAACGAGCCCCTTAGTGGACGTACAGTTTCTTTCAGGGCAGCTGTACTTAATGCTTTCACACTACATGTACCCGATGACAAACAGTATTAACAAAACACAAGGAGGAAAGAAGATTCCAGCCCTTCAGATTCATCTGACCCTGAGAGAAGCAACTGCTGACTGTGTTGCTATTCAAACACTTAACCCATTCTAGATCTGCTTGAAAAATGTCAACAAAATATTGGTTCATCTCATTCGAAGACCGCAATCGCTGGAGGGGGAGATCATCGGTGGAAAAGAAGGGAATTTTGTTTACTTACCGTAAATTCCTTTTCTTCTAGCTCCAATTGGGAGACCCAGACAATTGGGTGTATAGGCTATGCCTCCGGAGGCCGCACAAAGTATTACACTAAAAGTGTAACGCCCCTCCCCTTCTGCCTATACACCCCCCGTGCGCCCACGGGCTCCTCAGTTTTGGTGCAAAAGCAAGAAGGAGGAAAAAAATTATAAACTGGTTTAAAGTAACTTCCATCCGAAGGAATATCGGAGAACTGAAACCATTCAACATGAACAACATGTGTACACAAAAAAACAGGGGCGGGTGCTGGGTCTCCCAATTGGAGCTAGAAGAAAAGGAATTTACGGTAAGTAAACAAAATTCCCTTCTTCTTTGTCGCTCCATTGGGAGACCCAGACAATTGGGACATCCAAAAGCAGTCCCTGGGTGGGCAAAATAATACCTCGTAATAGAGCCGTCAAACGGCCCCTTCCTACAGGCGGGCAACCGCCGCCTGAAGGACTCGTCTACCTAGGCTGGCATCCGCCGAAGCATAGGTATGCACCTGATAGTGTTTCGTGAAAGCGTGCAGGCTCGACCAGGTAGCCGCCTGACACACCTGCTGAGCCGTAGCCTGGTGCCTCAAAGCCCAGGACGCGCCCACGGCTCTGGTAGAATGGGCCTTCAACCCTGAGGGAACCGGAAGCCCAGCAGAACGGTAAGCTTCGAGAATTGGCTCCTTGATCCACCGAGCCAGGGTTGATTTGGAAGCCTGTGACCCTTTACGCTGGCCAGCGACAAGGACAAAGAGTGCATCCGAGCGGTGCAGGGGCGCCGTACGAGAAATGTAGAGTCTGAGTGCTCTCACCAGATCTAACAAGTACAAATCCTTTTCACATTGGTGAACTGGATGAGGACAAAAAGAAGGTAAGGAGATATCCTGATTGAGATGAAAGGGGGATACCACCTTAGGGAGAAATTCCGGAACCGGACGCAGAACCACCTTGTCCTGGTGAAACACCAGGAAAGGGGCTTTGCACGACAACGCTGCTAGCTCAGACACTCTCCGAAGAGAGGTGACTGCTACTAGGAAAACCACCTTCTGTGAAAGGCGTGAGAGAGAGATATCCCTCATTGGCTCGAATGGTGGTTTCTGAAGAACCATCAGCACCCTGTTCAGATCCCAGGGTTCTAACGGCCGCTTGTAAGGAGGAACGATGTGACAAACCCCCTGCAGGAACGTGCGTACCTGTGGAAGTCTGGCTAGGCGCTTCTGAATAAACACAGAGAGCGCTGAGACTTGTCCCTTAAGGGAGCCGAGCGACAAACCCTTTTCCAATCCGGATTGAAGGAAGGAAAGAAAAGTGGGCAAGGCAAATGGCCAGGGAGTAAAACCCTGATCAGAGCACCAGGATAAGAATATCCTCCACGTCCTGTGGTAGATCTTGGCGGACGTTGGTTTCCTGGCCTGTCTCATAGTGGCAATGACCTCTTGAGATAACCCTGAGGACGCTAGGAGCCAGGACTCAATGGCCACACAGTCAGGTTGAGGGCCGCAGAATTCAGATGGAAAAACGGCCCTTGAGACAGCAAGTCTGGTCGGTCTGGTAGTGCCCACGGTTGGCCGACCGTGAGATGCCACAGATCCGGGTACCACGATCTCCTCGGCCAGTCTGGAGCGGCGAGGATGACGCGGCGGCAGTCGGCCCTGATCTTGCGTAACATCCTGGGCAACAGTGCCAGCGGAGGAAACACATAAGGGAGCTGAAACTGCGACCAATCCTGAACTAAGGTGTCTGCCGCCATAGCTCTGGGATCTTGAGACCGTGCCATGAACGTCGGTACCTTGTTGTTGTGCCGGGACGCCATGAGGTCGACGTCCGGCACCCCCCAGCGGCAACAGATCTCCTGAAACACGTCCGGGTGAAGGGACCATTCCCCTGCGTCCATGCCCTGGCGACTGAGGTAATCTGCTTCCCAGTTTTCCACGCCTGGGATGTGAACTGCAGAGATGGTGGAGGCCGTGGCTTCCACCCACATCAAAATCCGCCGGACTTCCTGGAAGGCTTGCCGACTGCGTGTGCCGCCTTGGTGGTTGATGTATGCCACCGCTGTGGAATTGTCCGACTGAATTCGGATCTGTTTGCCTTCCAGCCACTGCTGGAACGCTTTCAGGGCAAGATACACTGCCCGTATTTCCAGAACATTGATCTGAAGTGAGGACTCTTGCTGGGTCCACGTACCCTGAGCCCTGTGGTGGAGAAAAACCGCTCCCCACCCTGACAGACTCGCGTCCGTCGTGACCACCTCCCAGGATGGGGGTAGGAAGGATTTCCCCTTCGATAATGAAGGGGGAAGAAGCCACCACCGAAGGGAAGCTTTGGTCGCCTGAGAGAGGGAGACGTTCCTGTCGAGGGACGTCGGCTTCCTGTCCCATTTGCGTAGGATGTCCCATTGAAGAGGGCGCAGGTGAAACTGCGCGAAAGGGACTGCCTTCATTGCTGCCACCATCTTCCCCAGGAAGTGCATGAGGCGCCTCAAGGGGTGTGCGTGACCTTGAAGGAGAGATTGCACCCCTTTCTGTAGTGAACGCTGCTTGATCAGCGGAAGCTTCACTATCGCTGAGAGGGTATGAAACTCCATGCCAAGATATGTCAGCGATTGGGTCGGTGTCAGATTTGACTTTGGAAAATTGATGATCCACCCGAAACTCTGGAGTGTCCAGAGTAGCGTCGAGGCTGTGTTGGCATGCCTCTTGAGAGGGTGCCTTGATCAGGAGATCGTCCAAGTAAGGGATCACCGAGTGACCCTGAGCGTGGAGGACCGCTACTACAGTAGCCATAACCTTGGTGAAAACCCGTGGGGCTGTTGCCAGGCCGAACGGCAGTGCCACGAACTGCAGGTGTTCGCTTCCTATGGCGAAGCGCAAGAAGCGCTGGTGCTCTGGAGCAATCGGTACGTGGAGATAAGCATCTCTGATATCGATTGATGCAAGGAAATCTCCTTGGGACATTGAGGCGATGACGGAGCGGAGGGATTCCATCCGGAACCGCCTGGTCTTTACGTGTTTGTTGAGCAGTTTCAGGTCCAGGACAGGACGGAAAGACCCGTCCTTCTTTGGGACCACAAACAGGTTGGAGTAAAAACCGTGACCCTGTTGCTGAAGAGGAACAGGGACCACCACTCCTTCTGCCTTCAGAGTGCCCAGCGCCTGCAGAAGAGCATCGGCTCGCTCGGGAGGCGGGGATGACCTGAAGAATCGAGTCGGGGGACGAGAGGTGAACTCTATCTTGTAACCGTGAGACAGAATGTCTCTCACCCAACGGTCTTTTACCCATGGCAGCCAGGTGTCGCAAAAGCGGGAAAGCCTGCCACCGACAGAGGATGCGGATTGAGGAGACCGAAAGTCATGAGGAAGCCGCTTTGGTAGCGGCACCCCCGGTGGTCTTTTTAGGACGTGACTTAGACCGCCATGAATCAGAGTTCCTTTGAACTTTCTGAGGCCTTTTGGACGAGGAGAATTGGGACCTGCCCGCGCCCCGAAAGGACCGAAACCTCGACTGCCCCCTCCTCTGTTGGGGTATGTTCGGTTTGGGCTGGGGTAAGGATGTATCCTTCCCCTTGGATTGTTTGATGATTTCATCCAAACGCTCGCCAAACAATCGGTCGCCAGAAATTGGCAAACTGGTTAAGCGCTTTTTGGAAGCAGAATCTGCCTTCCATTCCCGTAGCCACAAGGCCCTGCGGAGTACCACCGAATTGGCGGATGCAACCGCCGTACGGCTCGCAGAGTCCAGGACGACATTAATAGCGTAAGCCGCAAATGCCGACGTCTGAGTGGTTATGGACGCCACCTGCGGCGCGGACGTGCGCGTGGCTGCGTCAATTTTCGCTTGACATGCTGTGATAGCTTGTAGCGCCCATACGGCTGCGAATGCTGGGGCAAAAGAAGCGCCGATAGCTTCATAGGTGGATTTCAACCAGAGCTCCATCTGCCTGTCAGTGGCATCTTTGAGTGAAGCCCCATCTTCCACTGCAAGTATGGATCTAGCCGCCAGTCTGGAGATTGGAGGGTCCACTTTGGGACACTGAGTCCAACCTTTGACCACGTCAGGGGGAAAGGGATAACGTGAATCCTTAAGGCGCTTAGAAAAACGCTTATCTGGACAATCATGGTGATTCTGGACTGCCTCTCTGAATCAGAGTGGTCCAGAAACATACTCGGTGTACGCTTGGGAAACCTGAAACGGAATTTCTCCTGCTGAGAAGCTGACTCCTCCACCGGAGGAGCTGAGGGAGAAATATCCAACATTTGATTGATGGACGCAATAAGATTGTTCACTATGGCGTCACCATCAGGAGTAACAAGGTTGAGAGCGGCCTCAGGATCAGAATCCTGATCAGCTGTCTCCGCATCATCCACCAGAGATTCCCCCCGCAGAGACCCTGAACAATATGAAGATGTCGAGGGAATTGCCAAGCGAGCTCGCTTAGTCGGTCTGGGGCTGGGGTCTGTGTCAGAGCCCTCAGCCAGGTATCTATGAGAATCCCCGGGGGGACATTGTTGGTCCAACTGAGGGGGGCCAGGGAACAATGATTCAACAGTGTCCCTGTGCTGAGATACCGGTCTGGACTGCAAGGCTTCTAGTATCTTAGCCATAGTCTCAGAGAGTTTATCCGTAAAGACTGCAAACTCCGTCCCTGTCACCTGGATAGTGTTAGCAGGTGGTTCCCCCTGGGCCCCCCCTAGCAGAGGCTCCGGCTGAGTAAGTGCAGCAGGGGCCGAGCAGTGCACACAGTGAGGGTCAGTGGAACCTGCCGGTAGCGGCGTCGTACATGCGGCGCAGGCAGCATCGTAAGCCTGTGTTTTGGCACCCCTGCCTTTTGTGGGCGCCATGCTATTGTCTTCCCTGAGCACACAATAGGGTATATAGCCAGAAATCAACTGTGCACCATACAGTGTAAATAAACATATAATTTATAATTACACTTCTGCACAATGGGGCTAGCACCACAGGTGCTGCTTACCACCCGCTTAAAGCGGTAGTGAGGCCACCAGAATCCCTGCCTGGGTCTCCCAGAATATGTCCCCCTCTGCAGCGTCCGAGGAGCTGACAGGAATGGCTGCCGGCGTCCTGAGGAGAGGAGGGAGCCGTGGGCGTGACCCAGAAAGTGCGGGAACTGGAGCCCCACTGTGCACAGTGAGGAGGGTGGAGTATGCAAAGCATGCTCCAGCCCTCATTGCTGCTCGTCCCGAACAGCGTCCCGCCCTTCCCCTGCCTGTCAGGGCTGGGGGTGGGAGGAAAAGAGACTAGGCCGCAAAAGCCGGGGACTCGAGTAATAAACGCGGCCGCCGTAAAAGCGCGGCCGCGCGGAAGTCCCCGGCGCACTACAAGTCCCAGCCGCGCCTCAGTGTTAAACATGGCAGCGGCGGTCAGCGCGGTCGTCCCCAAACACAAACACACTCAGCGACGCTGAGTGTGTAATGGCACATTTAACCCGGTCAGCGCCGCGGTCCCCGGTGCACTAGCACACCCAGCAATGCTGGAGTGTTGCTGTGCGCGGTCCCCACGGGGACACAGAGTACCTCCAAGTAGCAGGGCCATGTCCCTGAACGATACCCGGCTCCTATCCAGCAGGCTCCGCAGGAGTTGTGGATGAAGCACGGTCTCAGTGCCTGGAGACCGATAGGATCCCACTTCACCCAGAGCCCTAAGGGGGATGGGGAAGGAAAAACAGCATGTGGGCTCCAGCCTCCGTACCCGCAATGGATACCTCAACCTTAACAACACCGCCGACAAGAGTGGGGTGAGAAGGGAGCATGCTGGGGGCCCTATATGGGCCCACTTTTCTTCCATCCGACATAGTCAGCAGCTGCTGCTGACTAATCTGTGGAGCTGTGCTGTGCATGTCTGCCTCCTTCGCACAAAGCAAAAAACTGAGGAGCCCGTGGGAGCACGGGGGGTGTATAGGCAGAAGGGGAGGGGCGTTACACTTTTAGTGTAATACTTTGTACGGCCTCCGGAGGCATAGCCTATACACCCAATTGTCTGGGTCTCCCAATTGGAGCGACAAAGAAATAGAAGGAACAAGGTGAAGAGGAAGATCTGCAATCCAATGGCTTGATGCACTCAAGATAACAGTGGAGAAGACCCTGGTGGACCTATCTAGGTTGCACAAGATCCATCTTCCTACAGAGCTTTCATCCATCAAGTTGTCATAGTTCGAGATTGAGCTGAAGCCCGTTCAAAGAAAAGAAGTTTGTTTCATTGTTTTATCAGAAGCTTATTGATGGTGATTTTTTTTCCACCAAATTTCCTAAAAATAAAATAATTTCTAGATATGGGGTAGCCAAGTACCGCATTTTTCGCTTTATAAGACGCACCTGATTATAAGACGCACCCCCAAATTTGGTGAAGGAATAGAGAATTTTTTAATAAATGGGGTCCGTCTTATAATGCCAGTGTCCGTTTAACAAATAATATAGGGTATATGTCCCTCATAGCCCCCTCATCCTAAAATTAGCCCCCTTAATCTGGATATGGCCACCTTATATTGAACACGTCCCCCAGTGATGCCACATTTCCCCTATGGCTGGCACACATCCTCTATGGCAGGCAGACAGGCCCACTGTGGCAGGCAGACAGGCCCACTGTGGCAGGCAGACAGGGCCACTGTGGCAGGCAGACAGGGCCACTGTGGCAGGCAGACAGGGCCACTGTGGCAGGCACACATCACCCTCTGTTACATATCGCCCCCATGTTGCTGCTTTTAGTATAATAAACTCTTTACCTTCTGCAGCACAGTCCTGTCTCGTGTGTCCCTCCTCGGGGTTGAACTCCTCCTGTCTCCTGCACTTCCTAGTTCTAGTGGAGGTCATGTGATCGGGACAGCAGAGAGAGATATCTCTGCATGCCTAATCACAGCCAGCAGGAGGGAGACGGGCAGACCTGGAGGAGGTGAGTAAAGAGTTTATTATTTTACTATGGGTAGCACGGGAGGCCATATCTAACACAGGGGGAGGGGGGATCCTGTGCAATCAAAGGTAAGCACAGGCAGATAATATGCACAGCTCCCCCAGCCCAGCAGTTTCAGCACCACGCTTCTGATGGACAGCGGCTGTGCATATTATATGAGCGGGAGCAGGAGATCAAACGCTGCCGCTCCCAGCCCCAAGTAGTCCCCAGCACCGCTCCAGAGCTGCCCGCACCTCCACTGGACTCTGTATGTGTGTGTGATATATGTATATATATATATATATATATATATATATATATATATATATATATATATATATATATATATATATATATATATATATATATATATATATATATATATATAACCCCCCTCCCGTATATTCGGATTATAAGACGCACCCCCTAATTTCCCCCAAAATTTGGGGGAACAAAAGTGCGTCTTATAAAGCGAAAAATACGGTATATCCTGAAAGAAGCCTTTAATTCAACTAGGCACCTAAGCTAATCCAAGTGTCATAAGAGGGAAAATGAAAATAAGGTACAAACAAAAGCAAAGGGTGATAGATTCAAATATCGTTTAAAGAGGATGTCCACTACTTGGACAACCCCTACTCATTCCCCTTATTCGGTCCCGTAAAAATAAATAAGCCTATACTCGCCTCAGATGCGGTTGCAACAATGTCTGAAGTTGTATTCCTGGGACCCACGTAACATTGTTACAACACGCAGGCCCCGTGAACAATCAGCACCCAGCTTCCTCCTCTCCACCTTTGTACATTTGAGCAAGGTGAGAGCGCTGCCCTGACTTCCTGTTCAAACCTTTGAAGGTGGGGAGGAGGAACCGGGTGCTGATTATTATGCCACACTGACACCACGACCAATGTGACTTTTTTTCATTTTTTTTGGTATTGAAAAAAAAAATAAAAAAATTTGAAATTTGTATTTAAAAAAAAAAAAGTTTGCTTTTGCAACCATTTTCGAAGACCTGTATCGTTTTCAATTTTTGGGGATATAGGGCTATCTGAGGGCTTTAATGATACACCCAAACATGGTATGTGATGCCCTAAAAGCCTGTTATTGCATTTTATTTCAAGGTTGCAGTGGCCCCCCCCCCAAAATAACTCTGGTGTTTTGGTTTCTTTTTTTTCTTTTTCTTGTTACGCTGTTCACTGATCGTATTTTTAGAACTTTCACGAATGCAGCAATGCCAAACATATTTTAACTTTTAATGGGGCAATTTGAACTTTTTTTAAAAGAAATTTCATATTTTTAAAAACTTTTTTTTTTCACTTCATCTGAATACTTGTGCTAAACATAATGGTGTACTAGAATCACAATCTCCTATGAATGCCAGCATTGAGCTTGCTCTCAGTGGAGGATCGTAATGACAGGTACGGGGGTCATCAGTTGACTCCTGCTTGTTAGGACAACCCCATGGCACCCTGGGATCACATCAAGGATGTGCCAGTAGTAACGTGTAACTACGTGCCTGCCCCCCCCCCCACCTACCAGCACGTTTTACATATCACTGTCAAGAGATTCACAGAGACATTTAACAGGTAATAGCCACCAACAGAGCCACATGATGACTGATTAAATAGCAAATCTTTTGGAGTTTTAAATGGACCATTGACTCAAGCTAGTTAAATAAAACTATAGACCATATTCGCTAAACATTCCTAGTGTTATTTCTCTTGTCTTATATGTATTTTTAGGATTAACATTTTTAGACAAAATAAACATTTGTTATACTTCAGATATTTTTATGCACTTTAATATTTTATGTAGAACCCTTCATCCTTTGTGCAAATTCATCGAACGCTAGGGCCTCATTCATACATCAGTATTTTTGCATCAGTGTTTGTATAGCAAAGCCAGAAGTGGAGCATTACAGAGAAAACTATAATTGAAAGATTGACACAGTTCTGTGTTTTGGAGACACGCCTGGGTTTTTGCATACAAAAAAAAAAAAAAGAAAAAAAAAGAACTGATGGGATATAGATCAAAAATACTGATGTGTGAATGAGACCTAAGGCCACGTGTGCACGTTCAGTATTTGATGAGTTTTTTACTTCAGTATTTGTAAGCTTAAACCAGGAGTGGGTATATAATGCAGAAGTGGTGACATGTTTCTATAAAGCGAGCTTTACACGCTACGATATATCAAACGATATGTCGTCGGGGTCACGTCGTAAGTGACGCACATCCGGCATCGTTTGACATATCGTAGTGTATGACAGCTACGAGCGAGTGTGAACGAGCAAAAATACTCACCTTATCATTGCTCGTTGACACGTCGCTCATTTTCTATAAATCGAACGTCCGGTTGTTCATTGTTCCCGAGGCAGCACACATCGCTCCGTGTGACACCCCGGGAACGATGAACACAGCTTACCTGCGTCCCGCTGGCAATGCGGAAGGAAAGAGGTGGGCGGGATGTTTACGTCCCGCTCATCTCCGCCCCTCCGCTTCTATTGGCTGGCCGCTGTGTGACGTCGCTGTGACGCCGAACGTCCTTCCCCCTTTAGGAAGAGGATGTTCGCCGCCCACTGCGAGGTCGTTTGGGAGGTAAGTACGTGTGACGGGGGGGTTACGACTTTATGCGACACGGGCAAGAAATTGTCCGTGCCGCACAAACGATGGGGGCGGGTGCGATCGCACGAGAAATTGCAGCATGTAAAGCAGGCTTTATACTTGTCTTGATTGCGCAACTCCTGATATTGGCTTAGAAATCGTGAGGTAAAAAACTCACCAAATACTCACCGTATGGACGTGGCCTAAGATGCTTTTTATTTTAATGTATTCGTATACAGCTGAACAGGGGTTGTGATTCTTGGTTATGTCACTGCTTAGTCAATGGTGGTTTCCTGATGTACCTGACGAAGGAGATAGATCAGCTCCGAAATGCGTTGTCAATATAATCTAACCTTTTAACCTAGGTCAGTTAAGTCAATTAATTATTATTTGGATATGGCAGCACTCTAGTGACACCACTTATTTTGCAGTCCATTTCCTCATCTCTTTGTCCTGGTTCAGCAGCTATCAGGGTCTTCCATCAAGTGTATAATAGTGTTATGCCAGTCTGTGCACAGCCTCAACTGATGAGCAGCTCCACACATCTTACCTTATTTTTGATTACTAATCCACATTCAGTTGATCTTGAATATCCATTTGTTTCCCTTTGACAAATTAAAAAAAAAAAAAGTTCACTCCAAAGCATAAGGCTAAGTTCACACTTCTGTTTTGCATAAGTCACAATACGTCGCCTTGAGGAATTACGGTATCCTGCAAAATATTTTACAGGAATCCGTTTTTCCCCATAGGCTTCTCTTAGCGACAGATTGTGACTTATGGCTTTGTGTTGCTTCTGCCGCGCGACAGATCAGTCGTTTACTGACTGCCCGTCAGGAGGGAGCAACGCTGAATGTAATGTTTTTTTGGGGCGGCAAAAAAATGCACTCCGCAGGTGTCCGTCGCAATCCGTCAAGAGCTATAATGGATGTCTATGGTGCTGGATTCCGTCATGCTCTACTGAGCATGCCCAGCATGTTTGGCACGCCCAATGGGCTGTCCCAAACACAAACGGATCACTACGGATCCGTCAAAAAACAGACGCACAGCGGATGTAACGGATTCGTTTTTTCAAAGGATTCCTGTGAATGGAATGCTGTGAAATAACACATCCGTTGCGTCAGTTGACATAAAAGAAACTACAAAATGGATACAGCCGCACACTAAATGCCATCAATGTATAAGGGAATTCTGGTACTGCATTACTGCTATGTGAAAAAATGAGATTTTTAGTTTATGAATTGGCCAATGCATGTAAGCCCGGAAACCAAACGGCGAGGTAAATCTCAATATTCCGTGTCCCTAACTAAAATGGGACAGCCGCACACTAGCTGCCAAGACATGGAGGTTAGTCCAGATAGTGGCATTTCAAGTTAGATTTTGAGTCTAGCTGCCCAGACATGGATGTTTTAACCTAGATAGTGGCATTTTAGTTAGGGACCCGGAATATTGAGATTTACCTTGCAGTTTGGTTTCCGGGCTTACATGCATTGGCCAATTCATAAACTAAAAATCTCATTTTTTCATATAGCAGTAATGCAATACCAGAGTTCCCTTATACATTGATGGCATTTAGTGTGCGGCTGTATCCATTTTGTATTTGCTAGGTTTTTTCAGCTGGCACCTATACACACTTGTAGGATGTGCAGGTCAGTCTTTTGAAATATTTGACATAAAAGAAACGACGGAGCTGACGGATTTAAAACAACGGAAGTGTGAACTTAGCCTTATGATTCATGAAAGGTCTCCGGAATTCACTAATGGTTTTACCTATGCAATTCAGTGGCCACTGACATGTCGCTAGGTATACATAACCTAGATAAAATCATTATTCCGAATCACAATTGTGTTTATTATATTTTTCAAAGTAAAGTACAGTCCCCCAAGGACACTGTCCCAACTAATGAAGTGGAGAAACACAACAACCTGAAGTCAGTGGCCTATGTAAGACGTCCACATAGCCACTGTTACAAAGTATTAAACACTATTGTGCTGTTCTACCAGCCTAAATGCAGATTGGCACACAATGGGGCACAGAAACTTCCCATTGAAGGTCTACTGAGCAGATACAAACTGTTCCTTAAGGCTACTTTCACACTTGCGTTGGACGGCTTCCATAGCATTGCGTTGTGTGACGGATGCAACGGATGCGTTGCATATAGTGGCACAACGGATCGTACAAAACAACGGAAAGCTTTTTTTTTATTTTATTTTCTTCTTTACAGTTTACCGGCAGCCGACTATTATGAACGATCAGCTGATCGCTCTCAATAGCCGGCGGCCGAGCGCTCAGCTGAGCGCTCTCAAATGCCGGCGGCCGGGCATGCCGGCGGCCGGTCGCTCTCACATGCTGGCGGGCGCTCAGCTGAGCGCTCTCACATGCCGGCGGGCGGGCGCTCAGCTGAACGTTTGGCCACCGAAGGACAAAATAAAGTTTGTGATTTAAAAAAAAAAAAAAAAAAGCATGCGCAGTGAAATCCTACGGATTGCGCTGCTCAAAAAAAGTTACATGCTGCGTTTCTTCCGCCCGACGCAGCGTCAAAATAACGACGCTGCGTCATCCAGCGGATGCAACGCTGACACTTGCGTTACAGTGCGTTGTCCATACAAGTCTATGGAGAATAGCGCAGTGCGTTAACGGACTGCGCTATTCTCCATAGTGACGGACTCCGCTGAACGCAAGTGTGAAAGTACCCTTAGCGGAAAGAAAAAAAAATAATGTCACAGCACATGTCCCAAAGGAATTACAGTACAGGAGTTACGTGCCATAATATGTGCACAGTGCTTCAGAATAACAAAAATCCTTGGAATAATATTTGCATAAATTCCAGTCCATCCATTGTCTTAAGCCACTTTAAGCTTTTTTGGTACACATCCAGGAAAACAGTGGGAATTTTGCAGAAGGAGCAAGTGTGAATCCAAGCGCAGTGAGGTTGTGACAACAAATATGTTAAAGGGAGTCTGTCACCCCCAGAACTGAAACTGAACTAATTAAACATGCATGTAGGGGACGTAGCCCCTATAAAAACTATACTGATACTGTATATTTTAGTAATTTGGTTTAATATAAATGCAACTTTATTAGATATGTAAATGAGGGGACTTCAAGGGCATCCCCCACACCTTCCCTTATGGTGATTGACAATGGTCATTTTGGAGTGATCTGATCCAAATCACCAACCCTACAGATACTGAGGCTGCAGAGGCCAAGAGCGCACACATTGTGTGTAAGAGCGCCATGATCCCTTTCTTGCGCGTAGTGGTCACTCGTTAGGCTAGGTTCACATTTCCATTGTTTTGCATCAGTCACATGCGTTGCTTGACGCTTGTGACTGATGCGTTGTACAACGGATGACAAGAATTAGAATTCATTGTCGGACTCCGTTGTAAAAGAGAGAACGATCAGCTGATCGTTCACAATAGCCGGCCGGCTTTTGAGAGCGAACAGATGATCTCCCGGCGGCCGGCTAATGAGAGCGATCAGCCGATCGCTCACAGGTGCTGGCCGCCAGGTGATCAGTTGATCACTCACGGGTGACGGCCGCCGGGTGATCAGCTGATCGATCACAGGAGCTGGCCGCAGGGTGATCAGCTGATCGTTTGGCCACCGAGAATGTGTGCGGGGGTCGGAGTGTGGGGTGGGTGGAGCCGAGTGAGGCCATGGCGCTGAGGACGTCAGTGCCTGTGACTGCATGGCTTGGGACAGGTGAGTGTGAGTGTGTGTGCGTGCGTGTGTGTGTACATGTGGAGTGCGGGAGGGGGCGAGGCCGAGCGGGGTAGTGTCGGGCTCCCTGCACACGTAGCCAGGGTAAATATCGGGTAACTAAGCAAAGCACTTTACTTGGTTACCCGATATTTACCTTGGTTACGTGTGCAGGGAGCCA
The DNA here is from genome assembly GCF_048569485.1 of Anomaloglossus baeobatrachus. Taxonomy (NCBI): domain Eukaryota; kingdom Metazoa; phylum Chordata; class Amphibia; order Anura; family Aromobatidae; genus Anomaloglossus; species Anomaloglossus baeobatrachus. Next base: position 218,777,640 of record NC_134354.1, read on the forward strand.
GAGAGAGCATGCACAGCAAAATGCTACAGATTGCGCTGCTCAAAAAAACGTTACAGGCTGCGTTCCTTCCGCCCGGCGGTCAGTCATTCCACAACTGATCAGTTGGGCGGAGGATGCAACGCAGCATCATCAGTCACAATCCGCCGCTCATACAAGTCTATGGGAACAACGGAATCCGCCAAACGGATTCCGTTGTTTACCAGAGCCGCGGATTGAGACTGATAGAAATTGACAGAAATGTGAACCTAGCCTTAGGCACAAGGTTACAAAATAGCAGGCAGCAGATGCTGACGAGAGACATGAGAATGCACAAAATATCCATGTGTGTGCTGCCATCACTCTCCCGTGTAGCAGCCAACACACAGGATCAGACAGCAGCGGATGGCCGCTACACACACAGGGAAGATGACGCTCCCGTACACATTGACACTGTGCATGCTCTTGGCCCTTGCAGTTTCTGTATTTACAGGGTTGGGATTTAGATCAGGCATTGCTCCAAAGCGAGAGCAGTCAGTCACTATAAAAGGAGGGGCAAAGAAGGGATATCTGACGGGGCAGAACAGTGCACCAAAGTCCTTTCAAATGCATATATAATAAAATAGTTTTTATTTAAACAAGATTAATCTAGAATAACAGGTTTTTTTAAGATGGGCTAACAAAGTGTCTTATACGATTGTCTAAAAAGTTCAATTATTATTTTGGAGATGACAATCTTTCTTTGATGTAATCTCGTAATCCTTAAGCCCCCGTCACATTTAACAATTTACCAGCGACCCCGAAAACGATGCGACCTGATAAGGATCGCTGGTAAGTCGCTGGGAGGTCGCTGGTGAGATGTCACACAGTCATACCTTACCAACGACGCAGTAACGATGAGCGACCTGTATAGGAGGTCATTGTTAGATGTCAAACACAGCGATGTGTCCTTCCCAGCAAAACATCACCTTTGAAGAAAATGGTACGGACCCTTCAGCAATGACTAGCGATCTCACAGCAGGGGCCGGATCGCTGCGTCACAGCAACGATCTCGTTAGCTATCTCGTTGTGTGTGACGGGGCCTTTACTTTCTTTGAGTTTATAATTTAAGATGGTGGAATCCTTAGCTAAATCCTCTTTGACACGCGACCTTTCCCTTGTCCTTTATATGTAACCTTGACGTTTTGGACCTTTTGAGAGTTAAGCCAAAACGCCTATTTTTTTTGTGTCTTATGCTGTCATGCTACATTTTAAAAGGCCAAAATCTCTCACTATGATCATTCAACAGGATCCAATGCTCCACCTTGTGTTGTCTGCAAGCGCCAAAATGTTATTTAAACAGTATGTAAACAAGATTTAGATTCTGTATTAGAAGGACAGAAGTCCAACCATGGAATCACAGAATACTACATAAATCAGGAAAGTAAATAGTGCTTAACACTAGAAGTCCCAGGAATTTCGAGCTCCATAGGATTCCAATGGTAGAAATTTCAAATGACCCCTCTCTGGGACTTCTAGTGTTAAATGGCATTTATATTGATTGAAAATGTGGACTTGAATGACAACACAAAGCTACCAGAATACTGGACAGATACGGAATGTAGTCATGGGGGAAGAGGAACAGAGAGCTTAGCTTGGATCTGTGACTCGAAACATGGATACCCAGACATAAGGCTACAGTAACATTTCCACATACTTGGTGTTCATAGTTGCTTTATATAAAGCTTTAAAAGTTTTCCCCATAACAGCCCAAGACTCAGAATTCTCCTTAGGCTGCGAGCCCACGATCAGTATTTGCAGAGTTTTGGATGCAGCACGCCTCAGCTGCGTCCAAAACGTTGTGTTGTACAGTAAAAGCACAGTGGATGGATTTCTAGAAATCCCGTGCCCAATATGCTTCTTTTTTCCGCAGCAAACACTGATCTGCCGTGAGTCTTTCCAGACCGCAGCATGTCAATTGTTTCCTGCGGAATCACATGCGTCCTCCGTAGGGAGAACAGAAGCAGGAGACCACAGCGCACTGAACCCAGATTGTGGGCACAATCAGCTGCGGTCTCCTGCGGAGGAGACATGCAGCCCTGCCGGTCTGAACGCAGCGAGTCCTGCTCGTGGGCAAATATACTTAGAGTTCATATAATTTCAGACGTCGTTTTAAAGCCGTGGTATTTAGCAGGAACGCTACACATGTTTGCATGAGCAAGTATCTTACAAAAAAAAGTAAAACTGACTTTATATTTCAAGTCTTCATTATATTACAACAGGTTACAAAAAAAATGAAGAAATAAGTAAAATGTATATTTTAAAGACATCAGAGTTATGGATCATATACAGAAAGTGTCACTCCGAGTTGCATGGCTTTACATAAATCTATAGTTCAGTTTAATGTTATATGAAATGATTAAGTATGTACAAATACATAAGGACAATACATTTTACATTTCATTGTTATAAAATACTGATCTAAACAAAAGGTTAGTTTAACATAACCCAGTATATGTGGCCATCTTTGTAAGCCGTAAGAGTAAGGCAGACGGTGAGCAACTACAAACCCATGTCAACAGTTTGCTATCGCGAACGTTATCCTTTTGGTCCTTATACCCATTAGTTGTGTTTCAATAGAACTCAAGCCAGAACGACTCAGAAAGGCAAGTATCCAGGCTCTCAAGAATTGTAAAGGCCATCATGTAGTTCTTCTTAAACATTTGGATGGGGGTGGTTTTGTGAAAGCGGCAAATATTGACTAATAATTATCAAAGGACATAAGCAATAATTGGCTGAACACAGTGCATCAGGCATCATTGCCAGTTCAATGTAAAAGGGACTGCTCCCCAAATAAGACATAATGAATTATAGTGGTATAGCCCCAAAGTTATTAAACCGCACGGCAAGTGGTCACTACATGACGTAAATCCTTGAGATGAAGTGCAGCCATAAAAGAATGCAAAGCAACCATCTTCACATCATACTCGTTGTTTAACCACTCGAGTACAAGCATCAAGGTCATTTCCTTTGGGGTTAGAGCTTTCCAACAGGTGCAGTTAACATGTTGGCCCACATGGCAGCAGTTGTGTGGTAAGTGTGCACACAGTGATAAGACCATCCATGAACGAGGTAAATGATTTGTCAAGTGGAGTTTCTGTTACAACAGTCTTGTGCAGGTGGCATGCCAGTTTTGGTCTTCTTGTGGAGTGCAAGACCTCCAGTGCTTTGGCCAAAAATTTCTATAAAATGAGAGTTGATAAAAATTTAAGTAGCCATAAAATCTCTAAATACAGATTATCACAGCACAAAATCAGTATTTATCACGGATAATTATCCCTTACCAGATTACATGAGGGAACAAGGCAATCTAATGCAGCCCTGGTTACTGTCTTCATTGCTATCAAGCTTTTTCATCCTGTACTGATGGATTTCACGAACCAGAGTATAAAAAGCATCTTCAACACCCTGGAGAGAAAGTTTGCATGGAAACCAATGAGACTCTGTGACAACTATATTAACAGAATACAGGCAGAGGCTGAAATAAATATCAAACATGTCACCAACTTTCTAAGTGAATATATTTCTAAAGGCGCTCTTGGCATGAAATGCTTACCAGATGTCACTACTAACCCATCCAATCCAAAGAAAGAAATCAAACTGTAGATGTCCATAAATTAAGTTATGAGTAATAATGAGAGAAAGATAGATTTTTGTGTACTCACCGTAAAATCTCTTTCTCTGAGTCTTCATTGGGGGACACAGGACCATGGGTTATGCTGCTGTCACTAGGAGGCTGACACTAAGTAGACATAAAAAGTTAGCTCCTCCCCAGCAGTATAACCCCTGAGCCGGAGGCGGACTCAATCAGTTTAGTGCACAAGCAGTAGGAGGAGAACCAAACAATCTTAGATAAGACAAGGAAAAAAACTATAAACCAATTAGACGTGCGAACAATGGCCTGGGAATAAGGCCACTGAGGCAACAGACATGTAAAATGTAACCCAAAAAACACAAGTAGGGTGGGTGCTGTGTCCCCCAATGAAGACTCAGAGAAAGAGATTTTACGGTGAGTACACAAAAATCTATCTTTCTCCATCGTTTCATTGGGGGACACAGGACCATGGGACGTCCAAAAGCAGTCCGTGGGTGGGAAGAGAACCATCACCGTAGATCGGTAGGAAACCGCTTCCTCCTGTCGGGCTTGACCCAGACCTACAGATACCTACCCTGTTACAGGCGTGCTACTGCCGCCCACAAGGATAACGGCAAGACTGGCCTCTGCCAAAGCTTGGGTGTGAACCTTCTAGGAACTAGTAAGGTCTGCCGACTAGACCATGTGGTGGCCCGGCAGACATCGGACCATCGACGTCTGAAGTCCAATCATCCAGGAGACTCCCCCTGGACGGTAGAAAAAAACGGCGGAGGTCCGTCTTCCATGCGATAGACTTCACCTATGGCGGCAAGGATCCATGTGGGAATCTTAGCCCTGGGCGCCGGCATGCGCCTCCTGGAACCGGGTGAAAGGATGAACTGTCCTGAAAAGATGAACCGACTGTCGGTGAAAACCGAATAGTGCGGTCCAGAGGGCACAACTACTGAGAGCTCACACCAGCTCAGGAACGAATTAGGCCCCTTTTCAGGATGAGAAGGTACTAGGACCGAACCCGAAAACCCAATCTCCTTATCTGGAAGGAAGGCGGGCTGCCTTGTACCGAAAGGAGGGTAGTGGCCGGAGCACCCCCCTTTGCCCTGCTGGAGGACCCGGAACAAAAGGGGGGAACAAAGGCAACAAGAGAGAGCTGTCCGCCCTGATGCCCCTTGAAAAAAGGAGACGGCCACGACGAGCCCACCTATCCAAAACAGGTGGGAGTAAGAAGCACTCGGAAAGGTTCAAACCGAGAGCCGTGAAGTGAACCCATCGCTAGATTAAGGTCCCACGTTCCTAGTGGACGGTGATGCCGCCGAGCCAGATGGACGCTTCTCTGTGTGAAACTCTTGATCGTGGAACGAGAAGTGATACGTCTCTGAAACCGGAATGACCGCGTTGACACCTGGCCCCTAGAGGGACGCGCTAGAAGCCGCATCCCGCTCTGACTGCCAACCTGGCAGTAGTGCAGGAAGGAAGAGAGAGAGAGAGAAAGAAGAAGTGCTCCTTACACCCCGGAGGAACTCCACCCGTGTGGTAATACATCTTCGAGGGAACCGGCTTCCCGGTCTACACATTGTCTGTATCCTTCTTGCCAATCGACCTGTGCGAGCTAGAACCCGGGATCCGCTATTAAGGCCGTCAAACTTAGGGCTTCTAAGTCCTGGTGGAAGAGAGGGCCACGACCCGAAAGAACTGGACGGTCTGGAAGCGCCACATGGCATCTGCGAGTGGATTGAGTGAGTTCTGTGAGCTATGCTCGCCTGGGCCCCTCCATCGGCACCTTCTGCCTTGGTCCATCTTCAGAACGCTCGAGATCATGGGAAGCCGTGGGAAGAAGTCCGAGAGAATGAACTGGCCTCACGGCCGGCCGAGGGCGTCGTCACCTAGCGCAGAGAAGGGGGCACCCTAGACGCGCCGTTGACTAGAAAGCTGGATCGGGGGCCAATAGGACCACTACTGGACGTCTTCTTTCGTCGTAGATCTGGCTGGAGACCTCCCTGTTGAGGAGCCAATTGCCTAGGCGAGGCCCTTCCTGCTGAGAACAAAACGGCCGCCTAAACGTCCACGGTAGGGATGTGTACTGCCGAGATTAGAGCGCGACAAGATCTGGCCGGAGCAAGAACTTCTTGACCTGTTCCTTTGTCATGACACTTCCTGCGCCTCCCTGGTGGATGATGCACGCCACCGCTGTGGCATGGTTCGACTGGAACCTGACCGGGCAACCTCGCCCCAGTGAAGAAAAAACGTAACCGGTCTAACCGGATGGATCTGAATTCTGGAATGCTGAAGGGGAGACCACACTCAAGGGGTGTCCCTCGGGACCGAGCTGTGGAAAGGTGGGCACGCCCACCCTAGCATAGGAGACTGGTAACGGCTGATGCTATTCTCCAGAGGAGACGGAGAGGGGATCTTCCCAGGGAACGGTTACGAAGACTGGTCCACTAGGAGGGGAAAGGCGGGTCCCCGGGACAAACGGAAGCTATTTATCTCCGTTCTTCTGTGGGGACCTCTGGAAGGGCAAGGATGTAAACTGGTAAGTGTACCGCCGCTATCACCTCCACCAACCACTGCGGACTCGCCTACCGAACCCGACCTGGTGCGGGAAAGAGAACTACTCCTGCGTGAAGAGTAACTTCCCTTGGGCGGTCTCGAATAACATGCCTAAAGGGATGATCTACCGGGCCGGTAGATCAACTACCCTAGTAGCGAAAAGGTGACGATGACGGGTCTAAACCCCGATACGAGGATCCTTGACGGAAGAAGTCTGGACCCCCAGGTCGTTTATGGGCGGAGTGACCGTAACGGCCCTGCAGAGTAGGATGTGCAGGAACAGACGCCCAGACCCCCGTAAGCGCTCTTAAAACTGGAATTGGCCGCTGCAATGCAAGGCGGAGGGACTGTCTAAGAGCTAGAGGCGCCGTGACTGTTGCGGGTCGAACGGACTGGACAGAGCGTGAGGCGACGATCCTGAGCGTCTGGGCCGATGCTGGGAAGAGAAGTGCTCTTTCCTCATGTAGCCTAGGGGAAGATGTACGCTTCCCTCACGTAGCCTAAGGGATCCAGTGGACTAACCTATTTCCGAAGGGACGGTCACCTAAAGGCGGAAGGAAAGTCAGCGACTCCTTAGATGTCCTCTCCGCGTTCCAGCTCCTGAGTCAGAGGCCTCGACGGGAGTCACACTGGTGCTACAGGCTCAGGCCGTGCAGCTGGTAAAACGCCAAGGCTATGATGAGAAGGTACTTACCGCAGAAGTCCACCAGTTCTGAATCGGCAGAGATGGAATGTAGTCCGCTGCGTAGGGTGTCCGTGTAGTCCCTGAGAGCCGTCACGTTAGGGATGATCAGCTAAGAGGAAACCAGGCGGGTGGATGACAGGGGGGCATGCCCCTTCTCCCCGGAGCCCCTTGGAGAATGGATAAAGACAATAACAAAATTTACCGCTGGTAACGTCCTGTCTGGATGGTGTCTGTGAAGGAGCAGTAACTCTGCGAACTATTGGATGACCACTGCAAACATCATGGGTCCGCTAGGAAAGTCTTAAAGGAGACCTGTGTGCTCAGAGAGAAGAAGAGAACTATCCGTGCTCTTATGGTCTGACTCACCGTTTTCTCCCAGCTAATCGCCATGCGTCGAACCTCGGCGCCTGCTCGGAATCCAGCAGATGGTGGTACGTCTGGGTCATCACCAGAGAGGTCGGAAGGCTCCTGGACGAGCGGGAATTTTTGACCTGGGAATGAAGGAAAAACCAGGGGGAGGCGCCGAAGGCGAGACCTGGCGGGTCCGCTTCGAGCAGTGGATGAGGTCCCTGGTACGGGACTCACCTCCCCCGGTGCGTGCCGGAGAGAAAAGGACTGTCCGTACCTTTAAGGCTTGACTCACCATCCTTACCAGGCTATTAGTCCTGCGCCAAACATCCGGGTCCTCCTGCTCGAAGTCCAGCAGAGGTGGAACGCCTGGGCCATCCCCCAGAGGTCGAAAGGCTACCAGAGGAGAGGCAGTCTGGACCTGGGGATTAAGGTGAAAACTGGGGGCGCAGACGACGAGACCTGGCGGGCCCGCCTTGGGCAGAGGAAAAAGGTCCATGGTACGGGACTCATCTCCCCGGTTGCGCCAGTCTTGCGGATGGTACGACAGAGCGTCGGCCGGGGACGCAGCGCATGCGCACCCACCCGAGGGACGTAGGCGAGGGGATGTAGGGCCTGAGACAGGGCGCTAACCCGCCGGCAGGGGCGGGATACAGGAGCGTGGAGTGCCAGGGGCTGCGGTAGCTGTAAACACTAAAGTAACATCATTTGGGTAATCCACAACAGAGGGAACAGCCCATACTAACTGTATCCCTGATACTACCCAAAGACCCCGAAGGAGTGCTCATAAGAGTTAATAAATATATATATAAATCTACCTTTACATATTGAAATAAACTGAGCCCAGGAAAAAGAAAAAAACAACCACTATCGTTAAATGAAGGTGGCCAATTTTTGGTCAACTTTTCCCCAGATATGAGGGTTGCTGCAGCCTCAGCAATCCGCAGAACAGGGGACTGCTATAATCCCTCTTTTCTACTTTTTTTTTTTTTTTTGTTATCTAAAATGGATGCTGAGGAGGCTGGAGGCGGGCCTAGGAGAGCGGGAAAAACCCCTCCATCGCCCCCCTGTGATGCCTGGGGCTGGGAGGGGGGTGGCGACCGAGCGGCCGGCGGCCAATAGCGCTGCGGCAGGAGGCGGGCCTAGGACGCCGGGGACAGGGCCGAAGCCGGGACCTAAATTTTTGAGCTGCCCGAGCAGGGAAGATACCGACCGGCTGCCCTGCCAGCGAACGGAGCGGCGGCGCAGCCGCGATGACCGGAGCCGTCCGGAAGTTCCGTGCACGCCGCTGCACTCTGCAGCCCGATGTGGATCGGGGCGTCCGGTGACTAGGCCCAGACCGGGGCCTAAATTTCGCCGCCGGCCGAGGAGGGGAAGGTAGGAGAGGGTGTCCTACCTGGTCGGCGGCGGCTCCCCTGTCCAGTGTGCAGGCGTGGAGCTCTGCACCTGTTCCTGTGTGCTCCGCACCCTGGAGGAAAGGCTGCGGCACCAGGGAGAAGAAATAGGAAGGCAGGGAGGTGGACGCCAGTGGGGGGTGGGGGCCCCCTGTAAACGTAGCAGCGCTGCGGGCCCCAGCATACATCCAGACGCGCTGCAGAGGTCCAGTCCCTGCTGTATGCCCCTTACACCCTTTGGGGTGATACCGCAGGGTGAATAGGGGGTGCCCCGGAAGGTTCTGCCCCGCGTGCCGACCCGGGAGTGGTACCACGGAAATTGGACGGGGGAGAGGGCCCGACGTCTCAAGCCTCTGCGACCCAGGGGAGTGGTACCCACACGGGCTGCGAGAGCTGAGGTAGAGAAACGATACCTGTAGAGACAAAAGTACCACAGATGAGAGCGACGAGCGTCGCCGAGAAAAAATTTAAAAAATACGCAAAAAAATCAAGTGGCTGAAGAGGGCCCAGCCGGCCCACATCAGCCTCCTACGACACTAAGCAAAAACTGATTGAGTCCGCCTCCGGCTCAGGGGTTATACTGCTGGGGAGGAGCTAACTTTTTATGTCTACTTAGTGTCAGCCTCCTAGTGACAGCAGCATAACCCATGGTCCTGTGTCCCCCAATGAAACGATGGAGAAAAATAGTATTGAACACATGAAGAGGCGTGCAAAAAGTCACGGAAATTCATGACACCAGCTGAAATCTATCAGTAATTAGAATGCAATCCTGCCACTTAGTGAAAAATAATATCAGCTGGTTCAGCTGATGACCTATAAAAAGGTGTCTCATTAACAAGGTGCCACGTAAGAAACATCTCATGATGGGTAAAACAAGTGAGCTGGCTCAAGACCTTTGCAACCTTATTGTTACAAAATATTCTGATGGCTTTGGTTACAGAAGAATGCTGCTGAAGGTTCGAATGAGCACTGTTTGGGCCATAATCCAAAAGTGGAAAATACATAATTTCACCAAAAACAGCAGGAGCAGGTACAAATTTAGAGAGGAGTGCAAAGAATTATCAAAAGAGCTGTCCAAGAGACAAGGATCATCAATCAAAAGCTACAGAAGACCTGGAATCAGCAGGTACCATTGTTTCAAAGAAAACAATAAGTAATGCATTCAACCTCCATGACCTGTATGCACGCTCACCACACAAGACTCCATTGCTGAATAAAAAGCATGTTCAAGAATGTTTAGGCTATGTTCACACTAGATAAATGATTTTTCTTAAGAAATTTCTTGAGAGTTAAGGATTAGTGCACCTGCGTTAAAAACGCACCAATAACGCAGGTGCGTTTTTCATACGTTTTCGTTGCGTTTTTCATGCGTTTTCGGTGCGTTTTCTTTCAAGTTGGTCCCTGCATTTTTTAATGCCTTTACAGCAATAAAGCACATTGAAAATAAAAAAAAAAAAATAGATAATACAGAGATAGATATATGATAGATAGAGGGATAGATAGATAGATATAGATATTTAGGGGAATAGAGTATAGAGGGATAGATATAGATAATAGATAGAGGGATAGATATAGATAATAGATAGAGGGATATAGATAGATAATAGATATTTAGGGGTATAGATAGATAGAGGGATAGACAGAGGGATAGATAGATAGACAGATAGACAGATGATAGATCGACAGAAGGATAGATAATATAGATAGATAGATAATAGATAGATATTTAGGGGCATAGATAGATAGATAATATAGATAGAGGGATAGATAATATAGATAGAGGGATAGATAGATAGATAGAGGGATAGATAGATAGATAGATAGAGGGATAGATAGATAGATAGAGGGATAGATAGATAGAGGGATAGATAGATAGAGGGATAGATAGATAGAGGGATAGATAGATAGAGGGATAGATAGATAGAGGGATAGATAGATAGAGGGATAGATAGAGGGATAGATAGAGGGATAGATAGATAGAGGGATAGATAGATAGATAGATAAGATAGATAATAGAGGGATAGATATTCCAGCTTTATTTATGACGTTTCCCCCCACACAGTGCACTTCTCATGGCCGGTAATGTGTTCACATCAGCGGCCGTGAGAAATGTCCTGTAGTTACCCGCAGCCTCGCTCAGGAGCCGCATTCAGAACTCGCTCACTGACCCGTGGAGAACTGTCACACGCGGCTGGAGCAGGGCTGGAAGCGCCGGGGGACATCGCTGTGGATTACGTCGGAGCTGTGTCTGGGAGGGGTTAATACACTGGAGAAAGAGGGGCTTTTTGTCTTTTATTCAAAATAAAGGATTTTTCGGTGTGTGATGTGAGTGTTTCTTTACCTTTACTTTCAGATTAGTGACGGCGTGTCATCGACACTGCCATCACTAATCTTGGACTTAGCGGCAGCTATTAGTTGCCGTTAACTCCATATTACCTGGATTGCCCCAGCATCACGGCATCTGGAGGAGCCGGTAACACGCCGGGACTGCCGCATAATGGATGCGACAGTCCCGGGGCAGCTGTGGCTGATATTCCCAGCTGCGGGAGGGGGAGGGGGCATTAACCCTGTCCCTCGCTCTCCCCAGCCTGAGAATACCGGGCCGCCGCTGTGTGCTTACCCGGCTGGAAGGTAAAAACAGAGCGGAGCACACGCTTTTTTTTTCTTTTCTCCTTCCTCTTCCTGTCCTAGTGACATCACTTCCCTGCAAAACGCAGGGCAGGGATGTACACTATGTCCCGAAAACGCGGGAATAACGCGGGAATAACGCAGGTATAACGCAGGAATAACACACATCACTTGCTACCTGCGTTATTCCTGCACTATTTCATGATTACATTACAGTCAATGGAGTGAAATAACGCAGTTAGCTGCAGAAAAGAAGTGACATGCTCATTCTTTTTCTTAAGAAAATCTACTGAAAGAATTTTCTTAAGAAAAAAATGCAGTGTGCGCACAGCAAATTTTTTCCCCATAGGTTTTGCTGGGGAATGTCTGCAGAAAGGTTACAAGAATTTCTCAAGAAATTTCTGCAGCAAAAACGGACCAAAAACGCAGGTAAAAAACGCAGTGTGTGAACATAGCCTTAAAGTTTGCTCAACAACATTTAGATAAGCCTGTTAAATACTGGGAGAATATAGTCTGGTCAGATAAGACCAACATGGATGCTTCATTACACACCATGTTTGGGAGCCAGAAGGCACAACATATTACCCCAAAAATACCATACAAACAGTAAAGTTTGTAGGTGGGAATATCATGGTGTGGGGCTGTCTTTCAGCATAGGGCATTGGCAAACTTCATGATTGAATGAAGGGTGAATGGACAAATATACAAAGACATTAATAAAAATCTGCTGCCTTCTACCAGGATGATGAAGATGAAACAAGGGTGGACATTTCAGCAAGACAATAATGCCAAACACACAGCCAAGGAAACTCCAATTGGTTTCAAAGAAATAAATATAGCTGCTAGAATGGGCCAGCCACTCACCTGACCTGAATTCAATAGAACATTTATGGAACTAAAGCTCAGAGTTCATAGAATGAGCCCATGGAACCTTCAGGATTTGAAAAGTGTTTGTGTGGAAGAATGGGACAAAAATCACACCTAAGAAACGCATTTGACTAGTTTCTCTGTACAGGAGTCATCTTGAAGCTGTCATTACTAACAAAGGCGTTTGTATGATTAAATAAACTTCATTAAGTGTGTTCAATACTTTTTTCCTGTGTCATTTCTCATTATTACACATCACTACATTTATAGTCATCTATGGTTTGATTTCTTTGAATGTCTGAATTGGATGGGTTGTTACCAACTTCTGGTGAGAAAATAATGTCAATAACACCTTTAGAAATATATTTAGTTAGAAAATTGGTGACGTGTTCAATACTTATTTCATCTGCTGTATGTATTGTAGAAAATTTTTCAACGCTTGCAAGAGATTCATAAAAGGTGAGCTCATACCTGTCTTGTTTTTGCTGATGTCTCAACAAATGGGATTCCGTAACTTCTAGCCAATTCTTGGGCTTGCTTGGTGTCCACAGTTCTGGTCGGGAGATCACATTTATTACCAACAAGTACCATAGGAACATCATCTGAGTCTTTTACTCTTTTTATCTGCTCCCTAAAAATAAAAGAACAGCCATTTATAACATATAGCTTGCTCTAGTGGTAAAGATTCTGGGATTCAAGAGGATTACAAAACCATATTATGTGGTTATTTATACATGCAATGCCTTAAGGCACTACAGACATGAAACCAGGGCTGTGGAGTCGGTAAGCCAAACCTTCGACTCCGACTCAGACTCCTCAATTTCTCTTGCACCGACTGACTCTTACATATATTGCTTATAGTTAGGTGAAAAATTTATTGTAGTACGTGAACATGTGTATGTGAACATCAGACATTTAATAATTTTTATAATACAATAATCAATATATTTGGATAGAACATAAAATATATTTATTGGATACAACTTTAGAACACAAAAAACTGTAATAAATTGTAAATATGTAATACACTATGCAATATACAGTAGATTACATATATATCTTGTGTGTATTTATCTTGTGTGTGTATATATTACATATTTACAATTTATTAGTTTTTTGTGTTCTAGAGTTGTATTCTAATGAGTATATTTTATGTTCTATCCAAATACATTGATTATTGTATCATAAAAATAGTTAAATGTCTGATGTTCACATTGTACTACAATAAATTTTTCATTTAAATATAAGCATTATACTAAATGTTATTTAGTAAAATATTCAGCACATTCTGCATTGGACTACTGTCCCCAATTTATTATATATTTTAGGAGTCGGAGTCGGAGCATTTTATACCGACTCTGACTCCACCAAAATGAGCTCCGACTCCGACTCCACAGCCCTGCATCAAACATGAAAACACAGGCGGCACTGCAGTAGTGGAGCCTAATGGTTATCTTTGAAACCCTTTTCCTATCCTCAAAATACAAAAACATTTACCATCACTCTTATCTCGACTTACTACTAATCTTCCCCTCACTTAATTCTCCCCTCTCTAATCTGTCCTGAATGCAGCAACCAAGCTCATATTTATGTGGTGCAGCCACTACACTGATACCTCTACCCTGTGCCAGTTCTTGCACTGGTTGCCCAACCTCTTTAGAATATAAATGCTCACCCACACAACTCTCCAGTTGTGCACGACCCTACAAATCATCTCTGAGCACACCTGTGCTCTCTGTCATGTTAATGACCTAAGACGATCATCCTTAATAATCCGAATTTTACCACTCCAGTCTCAAAGACTTTTCTCATGCTGCCCTAGTTCTCTGCAATGCACTACCCTGAACAATTCAATTAATGCTCAGTTTTAAGAGTGCCCTAAAGAAGAAGGGAATTTTGTTTACTTACCGTAAATTCCTTTTCTTCTAGCTCCAATTGGGAGACCCAGACAGTGGGTGTATAGCTACTGCCCTCTGGAGGCCGCACAAAGAACTACACTTAAAAGTGTAAGGCCCCTCCCCTTCTGGCTATACACCCTCCCGTAGGGGTACAGATTCCTCAGTTTTAGTACCAAAGCAAGAAGGAGGAAAGCCAATAACAGTTTCAAAAACAAATTCAATCCGATAACATGATCGGAGAACTTAAGAAACAACATGAACAACATGTGCACCCGAAAAACGAAACCCTAAGAACAAATAGGGCGGGTGCTGGGTCTCCCAATTGGAGCTAGAAGAAAAGGAATTTACGGTAAGTAAACAAAATTCCCTTCTTCTTTTTCGCTCCTAATTGGGAGACCCAGACAGTGGGACGTCCAAAAGCAGTCCCTGGGTGGGTAAAAAGATACCACATGAACGGGCTGTCAGACAGCCTCTTCCTACAGGTGGGCCACCGCCGCCTGAAGGACCTGTCTACCTAGGCTGGCATCTGCCGAAGCGTAGGTATGCACTTGATAGTGTTTGGTAAACGTGTGCAGACTCGACCAGGTAGCCGCCTGGCACACTTGCTGAGCCGTAGCCTGATGCCGCAATGCCCAGGACGCACCCACGGCTCTGGTAGAATGGGCCTTCAGTCCAGATGGAATCGGAAGCCCAGCAGAACGGTATGTGTGAAGAATTGGTTCCTTGATCCACCGCGCCAGGGTGGATTTGGAAGCTTGCGATCCCTTATGCTGACCAGCGACTAGGACAAAGAGCGCATCAGAACGGCGTAGAGCCGCCGTGCGAGAAATGTAAATCCTGAGTGCTCTCACCAGGTCCAACAGATGTAAACCCTTTTCAAATTGGTGAACTGGATGCGGACACAAAGATGGTAAAGTGATATCCTGATTGAGATGAAAGGAAGAAACCACCTTGGGAGAAAACTCTGGAATTGGACGCAGTACTACCTTGTCTTGGTGAAACACCAGGAAGGGAGATTTGCAAGATAACGCCGCTAGCTCGGACACTCTTCGAAGAGACGTGACCGCCACAAGAAAAACTACCTTTTGTGAAAGCCGAGAAAGGGGAACCTCTTTCAAAGGCTCGAAAGGCGGCTTCTGGAGAGCAATGAGAACCTTGTTCAGATCCCAGGGTTCCAATGGCCGTCTGTAAGGAGGAACGATATGACAAACTCCTTGGAGAAAAGTGCGTACTTTAGAAAGCTGTGCCAAGCGCTTCTGAAAGAATACGGATAGCGCGGAGACTTGACCCTTAAGAGAGCTAAGCGACAAGCCTTTTTCCAACCCAGACTGCAGGAAGGAAAGAAAAGTTGGCAATGCAAATGGCCAGGGAGAAAACCCTTGAGCCACGCACCACGCTAAGAATATCTTCCACGTTCTGTGATAGATCTTAGCTGAGGAAGGTTTTCTAGCCTGTCTCATTGTGGCAACAACTTCATGAGATAAACCTGAGGCCGCTAGGATCCAGGACTCAATGGCCACACAGTCAGGTTCAGGGCCGCAGAATTCAGATGGAAAAACGGCCCTTGAGACAGCAAATCTGGACGGTCTGGTAGTGTCCACGGTTGGCCTACCGTTAGATGCCACAGATCCGGGTACCACGACCTTCTTGGCCAATCTGGAGCGACGAGTATGGCTCGATGGCAGTCGGACCTGATTTTCCGGAGAACTCTGGGTAACAATGCTAGAGGTGGGAACACATAGGGGAGTCGGAATTGCGACCAATCCTGAACCAAGGCGTCTGCCGCCAGTGCTCGGTGATCGTGAGACCGTGCCATGAAAACTGGGACCTTGTTGTTGTGTCGTGACGCCATCAGATCGACGTCCGGCGTCCCCCAGCGGCAACAGATCTGCTGAAACACGTCCGGGTGAAGGGACCATTCTCCTGCGTCCATGCCCTGGCGACTGAGAAAGTCTGCTTCCCAGTTTTCCACGCCTGGTATGTGAACTGCGGATATGGTGGACGCTCTGTTTTCCACCCACGTCAAAATCCGTTGGACTTCTTGAAAGGCTTGGCGACTGCGTGTTCCCCCTTGGTGGTTGATGTACGCCACCGCCGTGGAATTGTCCGACTGAATCCGAATCTGTTTGCCTTCCAGCCATTGCTGGAAGGCTCGCAGGGCAAGATAGATTGCCCTGATTTCCAGAACATTGATCTGCAGGGTGGACTCTTCCAGAGTCCACATCCCCTGAGCCCTGTGGTGGAGATACACCGCTCCCCACCCTGATAGGCTCGCATCCGTCGTGACCACTGCCCAGGACGGGGGAAGGAACGACTTTCCCTGTGACAATGAGGTGGGGAGAAGCCACCAACGCAGAGAGTCCTTGGCAGTCTGAGAGAGGGAGACAGTCCTGTCGAGGGACGTCGATTTCCCGTCCCATTGGCGTAGAATGTCCCATTGTAGAGGGCGCAGATGAAACTGCGCGAACGGGACTGCCTCCATTGCTGCTACCATCTTTCCTAGGAAATGCATGAGGCGCCTCAGTGAGTGCGACTGGCTCTGAAGGAGAGATTGCACTCCAGTCCGCAGCGAGCACTGCTTGTCCAGTGGAAGCTTCACTATCGCTGAGAGAGTATGAAACTCCATGCCAAGATAAGTCAGAGATTGGGTCGGGGTTAGATGAGACTTTGGAAAGTTGATAATCCACCCGAAACTCTGGAGAGTGTCTAGTGCCACCTTCAGACTGTGTTGGCATGCCTCTTGAGAGGGTGCCTTTATAAGCAGGTCGTCTAGATACGGGATGACCGAGTGACCCTGCGAGTGCAGTACAGCTACTACTGCTGCCATGACCTTGGTGAAGACCCGGGGGGCTGTTGCCAGACCGAAAGGTAACGCTACGAACTGCAGGTGTTCGTCGTGTATGACGAAGCGTAGGAAACGCTGATGCTCTGGTGCGATCGGCACGTGGAGATACGCATCTTTGATATCTATTGATGCTAGAAAATCTCCTTGAGACATTGAGGCTATGACGGAGCGTAGGGATTCCATCCGGAACCTCCTGACTTTTACGTGTCTGTTGAGCAACTTTAGATCCAGGACGGGCCGATACGATCCGTCCTTTTTTGGGACCACAAACAGATTGGAGTAAAAACCGTGACCTTGTTCCTGAAGAGGGACGGAGGTCACCACTCCTTCCGCTTTTAGAGCGGCCACCGCCTGCAACAGAGCATCGGCTCGGTCTGGTGGGGGAGAAGTTCTGAAGAAACGAGTTGGCGGACGAGAACTGAACTCTATCCTGTACCCGTGAGACAGAATATCCCTCACCCAACGGTCTTTGACGTGTGACAGCCAGATGTCGCCAAAGTGGGAAAGCCTCCCACCGACCGCGGGTGTGGGAATCGGAGACCTCAAGTCAGGAGGACGCCGTTTTGGCAACGGTTCCTCCGGCTGCCCTTTTTGGGCGTGACCGAGACCTCCAAGAATCTGAGCGTCTCTGGTCTTTTTGAGTCTTTTTTGACGATGCGAATTGGGACCTGCCCGGTCCTCGAAAGGACCGATAACCAGACTGACCCTTCCTCTGTTGGGGTCTGTTTTGTCTGTGTTGCGGTAAGGATGAGTCCTTACCCTTGGAGTGTTTGATGATTTCATCCAAACGCTCTCCAAACAATCGGTCACGAGAAAAAGGCAAATTGGTTAAGCACTTCTTGGAATGAGAATCTGCTTTCCAATGTCTCAACCACAGGGCCCTACGCAAAACAACGGAGTTGGCTGACGCCACTGCCGTGCGGCTTGTAGCGTCAAGAACAGCATTAATCGCGTACGACGCGAATGCCGCCATTTGCGAGGTCAATGGTGCTACCTGCGGGGCAAATGCACGTGTGACGGAGTCAACTCGCGCAAGCCCGGCTGAGATAGCTTGGAGTGCCCATACGGCTGCAAAAGAAGGCGCTAATGACGCTCCAATCGCTTCATAGATGGATTTCAGCCAGAGCTCCATCTGCCTGTCAGTGGCATCTTTAAGTGCCGCTCCATCTTCAACTGCAACCAAGGATCTAGCTGCAAGCCTGGAAATTGGAGGATCCACTTTTGGACACTGGGTCCAACCCTTGACCACCTCAGGGGGAAAAGGATAGCGTGTATCTTTAAGCCGTTTAGGAAAACGCCTTTCAGGATAAGCGTGGGGTTTCTGGATTGCGTCTCTAAAGTCAGCGTGGTCCAGAAAAGTGCTTAAAGTACGCTTAGGGTATCTGAAATGGATTCTCTCGTGCTGCGAAGCTGACTCCTCCACAAGAGGAGCTGGTGGGGAAATATTTAACATCTTATTGATGTTAAATATAAGATCATTAACTATGGCGTCACCATCTGGTGTATCTAGATTGAGAGCGGTTCCAGGATCAGAATCCTGATCAGTTACGTCCGCCTCATCACCCATAGATTCATCTCGCTGGGATCCTGACCATTGAGATGAATGTGAAGGCCCGTCATAGCGAGCCCGCTTAGGCTGCCCGGGGCCATCGTCCGAGTCAGAGTCTTCACCCTGAGGTGTATATGCCCGTCCCGGAGCTTGGAGCTGAGGGGGACCAGGGGGCAATGATTGCACAGTGTCCGTGGCCTGAAGTACAGGCCTAGCTCGCAATGTGTCAAGAATTTGTGACATAGTGAGAGACATTCTGTCAGCAAAAGCTGCAAACTCAGTGCCTGTCACCTGGACAGCATTCACAGGTGGTACACCCTGGGTCACGTCCAGCAGAGGCCCCGGCTGTGCAAGCGCCGCAGGGGCCGAGCACTGCACACAATGGGGGTCCGTGGAGCCTGCCGGTAGAAAAGTCCCACATGCGGTGCAGGAAGCATATAATGTCTGTGCTTTGGCACCCTTGCGTTTTGCGGACGACATGCTGCTGGCTCTCTGAATGTGAGAGAGTCTATAGCCAAAGGGCGACCAGCGCTATGTAATACCAAGTATTTGTAGCAACAAAATACTAAGAATACTACTGGCACAAGAGGGGGTGAGCCCTGAGGGCTGCTTACCGCCCGCTGAATAGCGGGTAAGAGGCGAAGAATTTCTTGTCTGGGTCTCCCCGGCTCCCCTCTGCAGCTCAGCGTGTCAGCAGGAATGGCTGCCGGCGTCTGTGGAGAGGGGCGGTCCGTGGGAGTTCCCAAACAAAAGTGCGGGAAACAGTGTCCCCTCTGTGCCGATTGTGAGGGCTGGAGTATGTAAAAACGACTCCAGCCCTCAGCGCTGATGCACTGGCCAGCGTCCCGCCCCTCTCCTGACTGGCAGGTCTGGGGGCGGGAACGAACGGGAGCAGGCCGCAAAAGCCGGGGACTCGAGTTATCAGCGCGGCCGCCGTAAAAGCGCGGGCCGCGCTGAAGTCCCCGGCGCACCACAAGTGCCAGCCGCGCCGCAGTCCCAGCGGCCGGCATGACCGATTTCTAGATGTGGCCAGCGTCCCGCCCCTCTCCTGACTGGCAGGTCCGGGGGCGGGAACGAACGGAATCAGGCCGCAAAAGCCGGGGACTCGAGTTATCAGCGCGGCCGCCGTAAAAGCGCGGGCCGCGCTGAAGTCCCCGGCGCACTACAAGTGCCAGCCGCGCCGCAGTCCCAGCGGCTGGCGCGACCGATTCCTGGAAGTGTGCCTGCTTCAGCTAAGCTGAATGAGGCCATGGCACAAGCGCCGTAGCGCTGATGTCCCCCGGCGCACTACAACACCCAGCATGCTGCGGTGTGAGCGCCTGCACGGGGACACAGAGTACCTTGAGGATGCAGGGCCATGTCCCTGATGTACTCCGCTCCATCCAGCATCTTCTCCAGGGGCTGTAGATGGAGCCCGGTCTCAGTGCCTGGAGACCAGTAAATCCCACTTCACCCAGGGCCCTGTAAAAAGGGATGGGGAAGGAATCAGCATGTGGGCTCCTGCCGCCGTACCCGCAATGGGTACCTCAACCTTACAAACACCTCCGACATACAGTGGGGTGAGAAGGGAGCATGCTGGGAGCCCTGTTTATGGGCCCTCTTTTCTTCCATCCGACATAGTCAGCAGCTGCTGCTGACTAAAAACAATGGAGCTATGCGTGCGTGTCTGACCTCCTTGCGCACAAAGCTAAAACTGAGGAATCTGTACCCCTACGGGAGGGTGTATAGCCAGAAGGGGAGGGGCCTTACACTTTTAAGTGTAGTTCTTTGTGCGGCCTCCAGAGGGCAGTAGCTATACACCCACTGTCTGGGTCTCCCAATTAGGAGCGAAAAAGAAACCATCTTTTTAGTCAGGCTCATCATATCAACTCACTAAACTAACTGATCTTAGTTCTCCCTTGTCCTCATCTATTCAGAACGTGGTCCTTTCTTAACAGTTCCCCCCTACTCTATGCACTCAACACTTAATGTCTGCAAATACACCAGCTCATGCAGCTTTACATGTATAGCCTCATGTATTAAAGATGGCCGGAAAAAACAATACATATAACATGTTGACATATAATTATTATATGGTAGATGGTGTAACTACTGAAAACTCTCAAAATCAAAAGGCAAGACTTTAAACTTGAAGCTCATATTTGAAAACTCTCCAAGTCAAAAAAAGCACCCCATTACCTTTTTTCCCCTAAACCTTTATAAATGTTAATTATCAGCGTGTTAATACACTGCCTGATCACCACCTTCTTCAGTAACCAGCGTCGGTCCGCTCCTCTTCCGAGTCATGTGATAGCAAGATAGGGTCTCTAATATTATACTGCTCTTTGTGTGAGCCAGAAGTGGCTTTTACAATGAAAGCCAATGATGTATGTCTCTGACACTCCATAGACTTTCATGGCAAAAACTACTTCTGGGTCAACAGAGCAGCACAATGTGATCTGGAGAGTATGACTCACAAACACGTGACTCCTAAGAAGCAAAACAGTGAGTGTTTTAACCCATAATAACATTTATACAGGTTAAGGCCGGTTTCACACATCCGGCTTTTCGCCGGTTTACCGGATCCGGCGCTCTCCCATACAGACAATACAGTACAGTGACAGCGCTGTAACTTCCGGGTCACATGCGCCGGTCACATGACAGCATGTGACCGGCGCTTGTTGCGCTGTCACTGTACTGTAGTCACTGTATGGGAGAGCGCCGGATCCGGTAAACCAGCGAAAAGCCGGATGTGTGAAACTGGCCTCAGAGGGAAAAAAGGTAATGGGAGTGCTGCTTTAAAGGTAAAAGTGCGCCTGCGCAGGACCTCACTGTCGACTAGTGTAGATGACGTAGAACGCGATATCCACACTAGCTTCAGGAGGACAAAGATGGCCAAAAGAGGATGTGCGGGACCCGGAGAAGCCCATCCGACCAGTCTGCTCCACACCGACTGTTAGGTAAGTATTATGAATATCCTGTCACAGGTTCCCTTTAAGAAACCAACTCTAGGCACATTTCTTGTTACCTATATAGAAGGATAACCCTGCTAAGGGCTCATCCTGCCCTCTCCTAATAACATAGTTTGTATGTGAGATCTGGCTCCTCTATGCATTACAAGAACATTTATGAATGTCCACCATGCAATGCTAATTATTACTCCACATAGGAGGCTTCCCAAAAAGATAAGAGCTGATTGCTGTCATTTATGGGGCATTTACAATGCCAGATAATTACGAACAGAATGCGCGTTTCATGATTATTTTGCCATGTAAACAGGCTGCAATCAGCCAACAAATGAAAAAGTATGAGAAAACAAATAGCAACAGCAGAAGAATTTATTAGCAGTTGAGAAGTGGGAAAAAAGACCCAGAGGACAATATGCCTTCACTATGTGGGGAAAGTAACTATAGTCTTTGCGTCCTTTGAAAGCTGTAGTGAGGAAATGAGCTTTATACACAGTCACGTCACACTCCACACCCTAAGCCGACAGAGGTGGCCACCAGGGAATCATTGACATGCTTTGAAATAGGCAGGCTTAAATATTTAATACGGTTGTGCGTTACCTATAGGAATTAATATCCGCAAATGATTTGCTATTGTTGATTGCAAACACGCAAAGGAAGCCTTCCCCTGTGCGCATATACTGGTCTCGCATTGCACTGTACTCTTCTTGACCCGCAGTATCTAAGATATCTAGCAAGCAGGTCTCCCCATCAATCACCACCTGCTTCCGGTAAGAATCCTACAAGGAGACAAAGGAAAAACAGTTTACATATGAAGAAACAGATCGTACAGATAGTTTGCTTAATTCACTGACATGCAGAACACCACTACTTCTATCAAATCTGACAAAAGGCAACATCTGTATGGAGTCTGTATATTCTTAGGCTATGTGCACACGGTGCGTTTTTCTCGGCGTTTTTGCGCGTTTTTCGGGTGCGTTTTTGGCCTCAAAACTGCATGACTTTGCTTCCCCAGCAAAGTCTATGAGTTTTCATTTTTGCTGTCCCCACACAGCGTTTTTTTTCAGCTGCGTTTTTGTGGTGACCACAAAAACGCAGCATGTCAATTATTCCCGCGTTTTTCACTGCGCTTTTCATCCATTGAGTTCAATGGGATGTTGAAAGACGCAATGAGAAACGCAAATAGCTGCGTTTTGGTGCGTTTCTAAGACCAAAAACGCAGCTATAAGCGCAGGAGGTGGGTAGTAAAGTGACGTGTACAGGAAGAGGATTCCTTCTGTCAGTATAGACAGAAGCATGAATCCTCCCGGTACCGTCACCGCTGCGTCCACCTCCCGTCCTGTGCATGTATGCTGCCGTGCGGCGCCATGTACAGGCAGGAGGTGGAAGCGGCTGCGAAAACAAAAGTTAACAGTAGAATAAAAAAAAAAAAAGTTATACTCACCTGTCTGCAGCCTCGCGGTGCCATGCCCGCTCCCAGCTCCTGTCACGGTATCGCCGCTCCCGCTCCGGCTGTGTGCAGTCTCCCCGGGGCAGGACCTTGCTTGCAGGACCTGGCGATGGATCACCTGATGCAGTCACCTGACGCATCAGCTGATCGAGTCTCGGGCTGACGCGGGCGCCCGGCCGGTATCAGCGGATGCGTCAGGAGACTTCATCCCTGATTACCGGCAGCTGCTGCAGCGATCGGACAGGATCAGACTCCCGCCCCATCGCTCCGGGAGCTGCCGGTAATTCAGCACATAAGTGAGTATTATTTTTTTTTTTTTTCTACTGATGCATCTGCTGATTGTATAATCGGCTTTTATACAATCAGCTGATGTGTGATGGGATTCACATCCTTTAACCTGACACATCATCTGATCGCTTTGCCTTCCAGGAAACCGATCAGATGATATTGGATCCTGATTGGACGGCGCGGGACCCTGACCCAGGATTACTGCGGAGGGGGGTTTATTTCAATAAAGATGGAGTCACTAATTGTGTTGTGTTTTATTTCTAATAAAAATATTTTTCTGTGTGTTGTGTTTTTTTTTTATCTTTACTAGAAATTCATGGTGGCCATGTCTAATATTGGCGTGACACCATGAATTTCGGGCTTAGGGCTAGCTGATAATATACAGCTAGCCCTAACTCCATTATTACCTGGCTAGCCACCCGGCATCAGGGCAGCCGGAAGAGTTGGATACAGCGCCAGAAGATGGCGCTTCTATGAAAGCGCCATTTTCTGGGGTGGCTGCGGGACTGCAATTCACAGCGGGGGTGCCCAGAAGGCATGGGCACCCTGCACTGTGGATTCCAATCCCCAGCTGCCTAGTTGTACCTGGCTGGACTCAAAAATGGGGCGAAGCTCACGTCATTTTTTTTTTTAAATTATTTCATGAAATTCATGAAATAATTTAAAAAAAAAGGGCTTCCCTATATTTTTGGTTCCCAGCCGGGTACAAATAGGCAGCTGGGGGTTGGGGGCAGCCCGTACCTGCCTGCTGTACCCGGCTAGCATACAAAAATATGGCGAAGCCCACGTCATTTTTTTTTTTTGGGGGGGCAGAGAAATCCTGCATACAGTCCTGGAAGGAGGATGCTGAGCCTTGTAGTTCGACAGCTGCTGTCTGCTCTCCTGCATACACTATTGGATGGAGGATGCTGAGCCTTGTAGTTCGACAGCTGCTGTCTGCTCTCCTGCATACACTATTGGATGGAGGATGCTGAGCCTTGTAGTTCGACAGCTGCTGTCTGCTGTCCTGCATACACTATTGGATCGAGGATGCTGAGCCTTGTAGTTCTGCAGCTGTCTGCTCTTCTGCATACACTAGTGGAGAATGAAGAACACATTGAAGAAGGAAATGACATCAGACCTTTTTTTTTTTTGTTCACTGATAAAAAACGCATAAGGACGCAGTGAGCAAAAACGCAGCAAAACGCAGCAAAAAAACGCACCAAATCGCGGCAAAACGCGTGCGTTTTTTGCCGCGTTTTTTCGACGCAGGTGCGTTTTTAGCGGCCAAAAATGCACAAAAACGCAGCGTCAAACAAACGCAGCGTGTGCACATAGCCTTACAGTGATTGTGTGGGATTCATCTTGGTGCTCCGACAAGCGAGTCTGAGCTTTTTTACCCCTTTATATTAACACTAGAAGTCCCAGAGAGGGGTCACTTAACATTTCTACCATTGGAATCGTATGGAGTTCGAAATTCCTGGGACTTCTAGTGTTAAAGCACCACTTCAGCTTTGCAGTTTTTGGTCAGTGCTAGAGTGGTGCTTCTAAGCTCTCTGCCTCTTGCCTAAAGGCCCTGTCACACACAGAGATAAATCTGCGGCAGATCTGTGGTTGCAGTGAAATTGTGGACAATCAGTGCCAGGTTTCAACAATATGTCCATGATTTCACTGCAACCACAGATCTGCCAAAGATTTATCTCTGTGTGTGACAGGGACTTTAGGCTATCTGCCCACTGGGAAAGCGTCTTGCAGATATATCCGCAGGACATTCCGCAGGAGATCCCAGAAAACCGCAGCACAACTTTGTCTGTTTCAATGCTGCGGTTGTATTGTGGAATGTCCTGCGGATATGCTGAGGTTGTTCTGCATTGAGGATACAGTACCATGGCTTCAGCACTGCATCCTCAATGCAGAACAAGTGCTGCAGTGATCGGGGAATTCATACTTACCTCCATCACACGCAGTACTTCACTTTCCGGCCGTGTCTGTCTGCACATTGCCGGAGAAGGTGGATGGGCCAGAAGTAGTTCCGGCTGTCACATGACCGGAGCTCATGCAGGCCCCACCCACCTCCTGCTGTCTGCTCTTGGCTCCACTGCGCTCCTCTGCACCGGAGGAAGTGACTCCGGTGTCTTCTATCAAGGCAGGTAAGTATAGAGATCGTGTGAAAAAATCCGCAGGAATAATTGACATGCTGCAGATTTTTCCGCAGAGAAATCCACATTATTTCCGCTGTGGAAAAAAATGCAGCATGGGCACAGCAGTTCCAAAATGCCATAAAAATGGCTGGGAACTCGCTGTACTGCGGATTTTTTAAAAATCCGCGGAATTTCCGTGAAAAAAATTGCGGCAAATTTTCCGCAGCGTGGGCACATAGCCTTATACTCCCCTCCGATGTTGTCACCATTTATTGGTGATGCTCCGGTCAGTCTCCAGCAGTTTGTGACCTGCCGGATCACTCCAGTGTTTCATGAAGTGAGCTGGAGGTCACTCCTCAATGCAATCTATGAGAGCCTAGTTGCGGGCTCTCATAGACTTTCATTGAGAACTTTGGTCGTAACTTATGACTTTGGCCAGTCAGAAGTTGCAATCACAAGTTGGTGCTGCATTAATGGAGCAGCGCCAGGAAAAGGTACAGATGCCCGAGGACAAGTATCGGACTGGGAGTAGGGACCCTAAACTAGAAGCACCACTCTAGAAAAAAAAAAAAAGAACAAAAAATGCTGTAGTGATGCTTTAAGTGATTTGGAGCTGCCTAATCTTTCAAACACCAAGAAGACCTATTTTAACATGTTTAGGGTAGCCTCTAGTAGCACCAATAAAGAGAACTAGTGTAGTGACCGTGCCCATGCAAATATTACTCATATCCTTGGTCAATTCGGCTGATTGTAGACTGTACCTCAATAGTAGGATCATATTCATCCACAAAATGGTTCTGTATAAGCTGTATCGTTAAGGCACTTTTTCCAACACCTCCAGCTCCCACCACCACCAGCTTATATTCAGTCATTTCTGTAGAATGGCTCCCTGCAGAAAAAAGATATCAAATTAAGAAAAGTTACTAAATAATTTTATATTAATATATATCATACATCTTGTAATATTTTATAATATTAAATAGGCCTGATCGCAGCCATAAGAACAAGGGAACAGATCCCTTGGTCTTCCTCGCAGTGGTCAGGAGTGGCTGATGCGCTATGGTTGCACGTACTCACTGTAGCTCCATTTAGAGAGTCTATGGGACTACTGGACATTCAGTATCGCACTCAACTGAATAAAGACCTTAACATGTAATGCTCTGTTCACATTATATTTGCAGTCTATGCCAGAGATGCTGGGAGAAGCCTGCATTGTATTCCAGTGTACAGATAACCTCTCAAAAGAAGGATATAACACCAATGATCGATAATAATAAAACCTCCGATATGTCAAAGTATATTTCTTTAATTGCCTCGGTTGAGAACTGTTTTTGGGCTACTATATCCCAGTGCACAGGCCTACAGTGGGATAAATTACTAAATTACTATATATCTTTCTATACAATGCAGAAGTCTAGTATATTATACTAAAATGCTAATAAAAAGCTGAAGCATACAAGCAGTGACACTTAGCCTCCTTCAGGTAGATGGACAGCTATGGATATGATTGGCGTATATGCAAAGAGCTTTTGCCTCCACATACGACTAACTTGGCTGCAAACAGGTGGTAACAATCTGACATGCACCATGGAAAAATATTTCCAAAAAATATATAGTGTATTATTTGGATTATAATATGCACTTTTCCTCCCAAAAATTAGGGAGGAAAATGAAGGGTGCGTCTTAAAATCTGAATGTAGATTACAGGGAGGTGTAGAATGAGCACTGTGCTGGCTGCGGTGGGCACTCTATGGAGCAGGGCTGTACTGCCTGCAGCGGGTAAGATGCTGTGTCAGCAGTATGGGGCTGTACTGGCTGCGGCAGGTGAGATTCTCTGTCGGCAGTGCGGGGTTGCGCTGGCTGCGGTGGGTGCTGTGTGGAGCAGGACGGTGTGGCGGGTGAGATGTTTTGTGGCGGTGCAGGGCTGCGCTGGCTGCGGTGGGTGCTGTGTGGAGCAGGACGGTGTGGCGATCTTCAAATAATGGCGCCAGGAGTCAGCGTGTGCGCAGATGGAGCTTGAGTCGAGAGCTTAATCGGCGCAGGTGCCAATTCCCAGTGGCATTATTTGAACATCACACCGCCGACAGCTGCACCGCTAGCCACACAGCAGCCAGCATTGCCATACCCCATTACCCCTCCTGCCTCCGGTGACCCCCACTGCACCACTGCTGGCGCCGCCCTACTGTAAGACACCAACGTCCACCGGAGTATAAGATGCACCCCATTTTTTTTGTCCTTTTTTATCTCTATATTTGGGTTGCGTCTTATAATACGAAAAATACGTTATAAATTTTATCATAGACCTAATAGCAAAAGTAATTAATTTTCTTGTGTTGTTTTCTTACTATGAGAGACCATAAGAAATAAGAGAATGGACTTACATAGCAACTTCCCTGCAAAGAACGATACAACCAGTGCCAAGTCATTTCCCAAAATGTGCCCGTCCGTCTGTTTATAAAAACAAGATTGTAGTTATGGAGAAATGTAACAACCAGTAAAATGAAACCACAGACATTAGTCTGCAGGCTTCCTTCTCTGTATGAGACGCACGTGAACTACTCAAATCGCACCGAAAGGGAGATTCTTGGAGCGGCTCTGGGGCCTCCTTCATATTCACAGGAGCCACACCTAACTGGTGGCCTGGGAAAAGCACCTGAACGCCAGGAAGGAAGCAGCAAGAAAGGAACAGACGCCTTCTTCTGGCAGATCTTCTCATCCCATAATATAACTCTCAAAGTCCAACTAGTCAGTGCAATCACCACGTACTGTACTTCTGTCTGTAAGAAGCCATGACGACACTAGTAAGAGCCTTTACTGAAACGTACAGGCTGCAGGGTTAATCAGATGAAACAAGAAAGGTGAGGCAAGATGCAGAGGAGGACATTCTCCTGCCCTCCGCCAGGTGAATGGCGCTTTATGCGTACGTATAACATTTAATTTTCAGTTAAAATGGCCATACGGGGCGTGTTTATTATTACAAAATGTGTTGTAGCTTTGATTGATAATGTTAATTTTAGCACATAATGTACTGAAGGGAAAAAAAAAAAAAGGAAAAAAATTCCAAGTAAAGTGAAAGTGTGAAAGCATGGTGAACAAAAGCATACCTTCAGTTTTGATATTGGATCTTTGATTGCAGAAAAAAAACAAAAACAAAAAGGTCCAGAAATGTGTGCGTCCTGTGATTGATGTGTGCAATAGGATAGGCCTTTGTAGATCGGGTCCTCTGTGTATATTCCTCCTCCTGCGTACTCTATGGTGTGCCCCCTTTATTTAAATATCTCGCTGTTGTTGCTGCTGTTGGCGGCGCGTGCGCATTGCTACAGTAATAATGTCTTCAGTAAAATAGCGCTAGAGTCCACACATTCGTGCACTGTGATCGCCAGTGCCATTGGAGAAGACAATGGAGCGGCAGGGGCGTGTGCGTAGGTGAAAAAAAATAAAATATATATCAGTCTAAGCATGCACAGATGCCGATCACAGTCTTCACCACAGTATTTTCAATAAAATGGAGCTGGAGATCTCAGTACGGAAATGCACGGAATCCGCTGCCATTTTAATGAAGACATCAATACTGTAGTAATGCACACGGGCCACCAACAGACGCAATGGCGGAATGAAATTTAAAAACAGGAAAGGACGCACATCATAGAGGATTCAGGAGGAGGTATATACACCAAGGACCAACCCACAAAGGTCCACACCGCTGCACACGTCAATCACAGGATGCACTAATTTGTGGACCTTTATGAATGTTTATTTCTGCAATCAAAAGATCCAACATCAA
The DNA here is from genome assembly GCF_048569485.1 of Anomaloglossus baeobatrachus. Classification (NCBI taxonomy): domain Eukaryota; kingdom Metazoa; phylum Chordata; class Amphibia; order Anura; family Aromobatidae; genus Anomaloglossus; species Anomaloglossus baeobatrachus. The sequence continues at coordinate 218,806,598 of NC_134354.1, forward strand.
ATCTGAAGGTACGGTTTTATTCACCATGCTAGTGCCAGTACGGCACTGCCTTTACTTTATATGGTGAAGTCCTTGTGTTTTAGTTCCCTTTAATATGAGCCTAAAGATGCTCTCTCTCCATAGCCATTTAAACAGATTTTCCAGATCACATTGCAGACGTCAGAGAGGAAAAAGGTGATAGGATCCACCAGGATATGAAGGTAATGGAGGAGAGATGTCACGGAAGATGAGACATACACATGACGGCAGACTACCTACTGGGTATGGAGACTCAGTTCCTGAACCAGTCCATATACCCACACCTAATTTAGGATATACTTTACCAGCAAGGGGTTAAAAAAGAATGTGTCATCAGAAAATGACCTATAGTTTAAATCAGATTTATAAAAGTTTTTCTTTCTTTTTTTTTTTTCTTAAGGGTATGTGCGCACATCTGCGTTCTGGTTGTCAAATAAAATGCAGCGTTTTGACACCATGTACGTTTTAAAATGCATTAAAGATGCATGATGGATGCAGTTTGGATGCGTTCCGGATGCTTGCACTCCCACAGACAGAGGGAAAAGCAACCAAAAACGCACAAAAGAAGCGACATGTTGCTTTTTAGAACGCAGCGATTTTGTCAAATATTTGGCATCCAAAACGCTGCGTTTAAAAAAAAGCAACGTGCGCATGGAATTTGCTTAATTCTCAGACTTTGCTGGGGATGCACAACGCATGCATTTATGCTGCAGTATAAAACGCTGTGCAAACGCACATAGCCTAATTATTACTGTTTATTTAAAAAGAGCAATTTTCACACTCTCTGCTGGGCTTATTACTAGACACATTCTCCCTGTTCTATACAGGAGATTTTTTTTCCAGCAATCTCATCATTACAGACAGAATCAGGACGAGCGATAACGCCTATATACAATAGATAAAGGATCCACCATGTACATCATCCTCCTCCCGCTGACTTCCCAACGGCTGCTGAAAACTGGGCATGAACACATCTATCCAAGGCAATATGGTCAGAATAATCTATGGCAGCTTATGCCTCATATGCAGGCATGCCTGGTGCCTCTTCTGTCTGTGGCACAAAGCACTCATGTTTCACCAGGTCTACTCATCAGAAGAAACCCTGGGAATGTCAGCAGGTCGGAGGCAGCTCACAGGGTTCCTCGAAATCAGTTCATCTCTATTCATAGTATGAAAAATGTAAAAAACATTTTTTTAAATATATTCAACATAAAAACCTGATTGAATGGGTCAGCATGCTTTCATATGACGTGTATCCTGCATTTTCCCCCTTTCTCTTGAGCGAGCTGATGGGAAGTGACTAGCTGCTCTCCATTAGTCAGCACACAGAGGACCAGCAGCATCCTGGAGGGAATAATGCAGCAATCCTGAGCTGTGTATTCAATAGAGGGACAGTTCAGCACAATCTTTCCGAGTCTCTCTCTTCCTCTTTTCTGACTCCTCATTTCTGAATATAAAATGCAGTGAAACCTGACGTTAGAGACAAGCGGATCTATTCGCGGGGCTCTTGTCCAGTAGCCAGGTTAGTGTTACCTGGCAGCTAAACTGGCGGCCTGTGAACCGCTCACCTTCCGGAGCGGCTTTTTATTAGCCAGTGCTTGCATGACAGCATCCGTGTGTCACCCGCAAACATGACATCTCTCCAGCCTTGACATATCAATGGTGTCCTCAGCACAGTAAAAGATTGGAGGGCCGAAACGCGTAGTCTGAGGAGACTGACTAAATATATCATGAATTTTTGGGTTTCATGTAAATAAAGATAATTTGTAATTTCTGCATAACGTTTGGTGATCCCATTTGTCGCACACCATCTTTCTCGTTTTTTTGGATTATATCATATAGGTATGTGCCTTTGGCTTGATCCCGTTTACCTCAGCCGTGGTGCCCTCATATACCCTTCTCTTTGATTTTACTTTAATTGAATAAAGCGTCGGTTTTTATCATTTATTATGGAGATTAGCTGGATTATTTCTGGCTGCTGCTTTATCCATGTCGGGCTCCGAAGCATTCACTGGAGACACCCTCCGGTGTGGTGAGCTGACGCATTCTATATATTTTTATTTCTTTTTAATAAAATGAAAGAAAAACTAAAGATATAACTAACATCATTTACATTACATACTCATGTTAGGATTATACAATATACAGTACATAGGGGTGGCTTACCACAAGAACACCTGAAGAAGCACATTACCCCCTAAAATGTAGCCACAGAGAGCCTGTCTGTCAAAGGCTTGATCAGTCAACCACTTCCCCTCCAAATACATGTTCAGCCAAATGTACATGTTTGGTTCGTCGTTTGTGGAAGTTTATCGTCAAGGAGGGCATAAAGGTCATTTAGTCAAGCGCCTAATCCTTTTCTCCCCTACTTCAATGATCAGGAGAGAATAACACATTAGATGGATAGTTGACTGGCCTCCTTTACTATAATGTGGATTTGGGCTTTTAACTTCAGTCATATTAAATGGCCCATGTTTCTTGCACAAGCAGTCAACATTTAAAGGTCTAACGGGGAACATTTCTCCTTCCGGAGAGTGCCAAGCAGGCATAAGGAGACTTCAAATAGCATCTTTAGAGATCCCTTGAACTGTATCGCCACCTGTGGAGTGTAGCAATCCTAAAAGTCAATATCGACCCTTTAACGAGCCTTGTCCTGTGACTTAAGGTATCGTCACACTAAGCGACGCTCCAGCGATCCCACCAGCGATCTTACCTGGCAGAGATCGCTGGAGCGTCACTACATGGTCCCTGTGAGCTGTCAAACAGGTAAGATATCACCAGCGACCAGCCCCCAGCGACGCGTGGAAGCGATGTTGTGCTTGGTAACTAAGGTAAATATTTACCTTGGTTACCAGCGCACACCTCTTAGCGCTGGCTCCCTGCACTCGTACCCAGAGTACACATCGGGTTAATAAGCAAACCGCTTTGCTTATTTACCCGATGTGTACTCTGGCTACGAGTGCAGGGAACCAGCACTGACAGCCTGAGAGCGGCGGACGCTAGTAACCAAGGTAAATATCGGGTAACCAAGCAAAACGCTTCGCTTGGTTACCCGATATTTACCTTGGTTACAACTTACCGCAGGCTGTCAGAAGCCGGCTCCCTGCACATTCAGATCGTTGCTCTCTCACTTTCACACACAGCGATGTGTGCTTCACAGCGGGAGAGCAACAACTAAAAAATGGTCCAGGACATTCAGCAACAACCGGCGATCTCACAGCAGGGGCCAGGTTGTTGTTGGATGTCACACACAGCGACATCGCTAGCAAGATCGCTGTTGCGTCACAAAAACCGTGACTCAGCAGTGATGTTGCTAGCGATGTCGCTTACTGAGACGTGGCATTTAGGATAAAAGCCGATACAGAAACTCCATTTACAGACGTGCAAAGCAGGAGATCTGATTTGGCTAGATGAGAGGCCCCTGAGTGTGGTTCTAAGGGGGAACTTCTCTTCTTTTCTGAAAAAAACTACAGTTAGGTCTAGAAATATTTGGACAGTGACACAATTTTCGCGAGTTGGGCTCTGCATGTCACCACATTGGATTTGAAATGAAACCTCTACAACACAATTCAAGTGCAGATTGTAACGTTTAATTTGAAGGTTTGAACAAAAATATCTGATAGAAATTGTACACATTTCTTTACAAACACTCCACATTTTAGGAGGTCAAAAGTAATTGGACAAATAAACCAAACCCAAACAAAATATTTTTATTTTCAATATTTTGTTGCGAATCCTTTGGAGGCAATCACTGCCTTAAGTCTGGAACCCATGGACATCACCAAACGCTGGGTTTCCTCCTTCTTAATGCTTTGCCAGGCCTTTACAGCCGCAGCCTTCAGGTCTTGCTTGTTTGTGGGTCTTTCCGTCTTAAGTCTGGATTTGAGCAAGTGAAATGCATGCTCAATTGGGTTAAGATCTGGTGATTGACTTGGCCATTGCAGAATGTTCCACTTTTTTGCACTCATGAACTCCTGGGTAGCTTTGGCTGTATGCTTGGGGTCATTGTCCATCTGTACTATGAAGCGCCGTCTGATCAACTTTGCGGCATTTGGCTGAATCTGGGCTGAAAGTATATCCCGGTACACTTCAGAATTCATCCGGCTGCTCTTGTCTGCTGTTATGTCATCAATGAACACAAGTGACCCAGTGCCATTGAAAGCCATGCATGCCCATGCCATCACGTTGTCTCCACCATGTTTTACAGAGGATGTGGTGTGCCTTGGATCATGTGCCGTTCCCTTTCTTCTCCAAACTTTTTTCTTCCCATCATTCTGGTACAGGTTGATCTTTGTCTCATCTGTCCATAGAATACTTTTCCAGAACTGAGCTGGCTTCATGAGGTGTTTTTCAGCAAATTTAACTCTGGCCTGTCTATTTTTGGAATTGATGAATGGTTTGCATCTAGATGTGAACCCTTTGTATTAACTTTCATGGAGTCTTCTCTTTACTGTTGACTTAGAGACAGATACACCTACTTCACTGAGAGTGTTCTGGACTTCAGTTGATGTTGTGAACGCGTTCTTCTTCACCAAAGAAAGTATGCGGCGATCATCCACCACTGTTGTCATCCGTGGACGCCCAGGCCTTTTTGAGTTCCCAAGCTCACCAGTCAATTCCTTTTTTCTCAGAATGTACCCGACTGTTGATTTTGCTACTCCAAGCATGTCTGCTATCTCTCTGATGGATTTTTTCTTTTTTTCAGCCTCAGGATGTTCTGCTTCACCTCAATTGAGAGTTCCTTAGACCGCATGTTGTCTGGTCACAGCAACAGCTTCCAAATGCAAAACCACACACCTGTAATCAACCCCAGACCTTTTAACTACTTCATTGATTACAGGTTAACGAGGGAGACGCCTTCAGAGTTAATTGCAGCCCTTAGAGTCCCTTATCCAATTACTTTTGGTCCCTTTAAAAAGAGGAGGCTATGCATTACAGAGCTATGATTCCTAAACCCTTTCTCCGATTTGGATGTGAAAACTCTCATATTGCAGCTGGGAGTGTGCACTTTCAGCCCATATTATATATATAATTGTATTTCTGAACATGTTTTTGTAAACAGCTAAAATAACAAAACTTGTGTCACTGTCCAAATATTTCTGGACCTAACTGTATTTCCACTTTTTAAAAGGCGATAGCCAAAAATAATGGAATGCAGCTATACAGTTTTTGCAGGTATATGTTGTAATATCGGAGGCCACATGCCCCATATAGCACCATCAGGAGCAGCTTGTCACAAATGTCACCTGTTCTGGGAACATCTGGAAATATTTACATAGGTATGGCCGAAATATTTTGACATTTTGCTTGTATAAAAGGTGCATAGTGTAGGTTACAGTTAATGTTCTCCTTTCAATTCTATACAGATTTCATCTTTTTTGGGTGATATTAGTCTATTGTGTATGAATGTATTTAGTCATGACCACCTACTAGATCTCTATTTGTTAAAAAGACCTCAGTTGTATTACCATGGCTTACCTTTAGGATGCACCATCCCATGCCCCCATATACAAATGTGGCATTTTTAAAGCACCATTCCAGTGTCTTGTTTTTTGAGGGGTAGGGGGATTCAGCGCTGGAGTGGCGTTTTAAAGATAAATCCCCTGCCCCTGTTATTATACTCCCCTGACACCATCTTCACCCTTTTTTTGTTGCTACTCTGGTCCCACGGCACTATCTTGTGAGTTTAACTTCAAATGGCCGGAAGTCAGAAGTTACGTCACAAGAGCTCAATGTAACTATGAGAGCCAGATCGAGGCTTTCCTAGAGTTGGATTGATTTTTAACCTTGGCACACTATGAAACATTGGAGTTGTGGGAAGGTCACAAATCAACAGAGACCAATGGGAAAAAAAGATGAAGATGGTGGCAGGTGAGTATACCACAGGGGGCAGGGGACTTATATTTACAACATCCCTCCAGCATTGAAATACAAAAACAAAATGCTGGAGTGGTGCTTTAAATGTTGTGCTCTAGTCATTCATTTGTAAACCTGCCTGATGAAGGGACAACTGTGCTCTAAAAACCTAATATAATTTTTCTGATTAACCAATAAAAGTATAACTCAAATAGCACTAGAATATGTGTCTTATTTGCATACAAGTATCTAGAGAATATTTGTCTGTAGAAGGCAGATTGTACCTCTCTTCAGCGAACAATGAGTGTCTGCATGTAACAGTGAAGCATGGTGGAGGGTCCTTGCAGGCTTAGACCTGGAGCTCAGCAAATGGAGCCAGAGATTTGGTCAGGTTTAATTATGTCCTCAATAATGAGAAATAGAGGCAGATACTTATCCATCATGTAATATCATAAGGAAGGAGTCTTGATGGCGTCCATATTTGTTCTGCAGCAGTACGACGAGCCCAAACATACACCCAGTCATTACAGGGGCTGCCCAGCCTTCTAATAAGTCTATCATCAATATGTTAGGCCTCCTTCACACATCTGTGTTTAAACACATGAAAAAATGGTACCGTGTAATCAGAGTTTTGTCCATTTGTCCATTTTCACCATCATTGTGTCATCAGTGTTTTTTCATGGATGGATCATTAAATACCTAAATTACAACACTTCTATACTTTGCAATGTTAAAACCGTACAGCAGATTGATATAGGCCATCTGTGTTTCATGAACCCATAGACTTGTACTGGCCATTGTCATCTGTGCTGATGATAACAAAAACGGACATGTGAAGAGCCCTATAGGTTATAATGGGTACATAAAAATCAATTACGGAGGGAAAAAAAACGAAAAAGGGTCATTAACAATTATACATTTTATTGATTTAAAAACTTGACAAAAAAATTTGGGAGAAATGGGGCGTCACACGCACTATAAAATACACACAATGTGCCAGAATCCTAATAAGTCCAATATACACAACGGTACATGGCTATATAATGTCACATACAGAGGTAAACAGCAAAGATAATTGGGCATATATCACACAATACATCTGATTGTTTTTCTTTTACAAGTGGTGAGGAAAAGGGTATCTCCACTCCACATATGAAGACTGCCAGGTATCAATGATATCACAGCAAATGAAAGGAAGAAAATAAAAAATAAAGTGCAGAAAGATATACCCCTCCATATTGCTGCTACTATAATAGTATCACTGAATACATGTATGATAGTATAGTGCTATCAATTGCCACAGCCCTAAGGTATATATACTCCTGGAATCTTTATTGCCAGTAGATGCTATAGCCATATGACTCATTAATAGCCAATAGTAACAGTATTGTTGTCAAGATACATACATGTTATCAATATGAAGATACATAAGTGTACATGGAAGTAATCAAAAGGTATTACCAGATCTGGACCCAGGAGCAATGTGCTTACGGCGCCCACCCCAACACGCGTTTTGGCATCTACCTTCTAACCCTCAAACACCCCCTGAGGAAGTGACGAAACATGCGTTGGGGTACAGGGACACCAGATTCACAGACCGAATTGCTGATAACCCACCTTAGAGGTAATTTGATGCTTTTAGTCTGGCTCGTCATAGATTACAGGTTCAGTGATACTAGTCCGGCTACATTTGTCTCCTGTTAATTGGTGGTTTGCATTATTTGTGTTATTGTGGTTTTTGTTGATGCCTCTTCAGAGTGAGGTCCCCTACTGTTATGTCCTATGTATTTATTTCAATAAATTGATGTGCATTTATTTTCTAGTTGGCACTATTTGTTTAAATCCCTCCCTCCACTGCACTTGGCTTATTACTGGGAGGGGAATAGACACTTTGATATTCAGTTTTCACTAGCTGACTTCATTATCTTGTGGACAATTTTTCATGATTATTTATCTGTGCCGAGTATCGTAATATGGGGGGACCCTACACCAATTTTGTTATTTTTACACCAATATACATACACAGACAGCATGTGTGATTGGAAGCAGTCAGACGCTGTCACACAGGGTGGGGGCGCTGTCTGAATGCAATCAGACGCTGGGACTGTCAGTGGGTGGGGAAATCTTTAAAGCGGGAGAGGAGAAGGGGTTAACGCCGCGCATTTGCCAGACAAGATTTAAAACTGTTGATTAAAATTTCTTTTATTCCATAGGTCTACACGTTTTGAGGTATGGAACCTGTTCCTCAGGACTAAAATATCAACAATACATCAGTACAACAATACATATGCACTGCTTTCCCCACCAACAATACAGTGGGTGGGGAAAACAGTGCACATGTATGAAGGATAATGAGTGGCCCCATAAGTCGTCTGAGTGCACCGGAAGTAGTGTTACAGCCGTGCCGGAGACTGGCAAGTATAACGTGCCAGCTTTTCCCATTCTTTCTTTATTTTTCCTTTATTTATTTTTTTAATTACCTGCATTTCCAGATAGTTACCCGGAGTTCCCTGAAAACTCCAGGCCCGGGGTCGGTGCACGTACTTTTGAATCCGCGCAGATCTGGATTTTTACAGTCTGAGTCCGCCCATCACAAGTAGTCACACCAAATATTGATATGATTTCTCTTTTGTTTACTCAATTTGCATGTACTTAATAAAAGTAATTTTTTTAAACATTCTTACTTTCCAGACGTTTTAAGCAGATATGGAAAAATGCTGCACAGTATTATACAGTGGGGAAAAAAAGTATTTAGTCAGCCACCAATTGTGCAAGTTCATTCTCATGCTGACACACCCAGCCACTACCTATGATGCCAAGTGCAGGCCGCTCATCTTTTTAAGTGGGAGAACGTGCACAATTGGTGGCTGAATAAATATGTTTTTCTCCCCCAGAGAGTGTGTGTGTGTGTGTGTGTGTGTGTGTGTGCATATAATAAATATATATACACACACAGACACACAGACACACAGACACACTTAACAAAAATATAAACGCAACACTTGTTTTAGCTATCTTTTCATTTTTCATGAGCTGAACCCTAAGATCTAGGCAACACCTGTGAGGTGGATGCATTATTTCAGCAAAGGAGAAGTTCTCACTAAGGCCCTGTGCGCACGCTGCGGATTTTGCCACGGATTCGCCGCAGAAAATGTGTCTAAACATTGCTGCAGTCATTCCCCAGCAAATCCTATGGGTTTTAAAAAAATGCTGTGCGCACAATGCGTTTTTTTTTTTATACCCGCGGACTTTACGCTGCGGAATTAGTCTATGTGCCCACGGGAGCTTGTTTCTGCGGATTTTGCAGCGGAAAAAATGCGGATTTTTCTGGATTTTCCAGATAAATCCGCAGGTTTTAGCATGTACAGTCACTCCCCATGTTATCCTATGGGACATGGGGAGTGCTGTGTCCATGCTGTGGAAAGTGCGGCTGCCGAACATGCTGCGGATTTCTGCATCCGCATGTATAATTGCATGTCAATTATTCATGCGGAATTACCTTCGGATGTGCTGGCCCTCCGCTATGGAGATAAGAGGCCGCATGTTTCCCGCAGCTATTCCGCTAAAATCTAGCAGCTAAAAATAGCTGCGGACGCTGGCGGGCAGCTGCGGGAAACATGCGCTCGTACCTGCAGATACATCCACAGGTACGAGCGCCCGTGGGCACATAGACTTAATGAGCATGTCACTTCTCGGTACCTGCGGTTTTTGCTATAGAAAATGGTAAGAATCCACAAGGACCAACTTGCGGAAAATCCACGGCAAACCGCATGTGGATTTCTTTGCAGTTTTGGTGTGTTTTTTTACCGTAGATGCGTGATTCTTTAAGAAGGTCCGGATTTTTCTGCAGAAAAAGGCACTTTCTAGTGCGCACATGGCCTTACACTGATTTATATAAATTTGTGACAATATTTGAGAGAATAAGGCCTTTTGTGCACATAGAAAAAGCCTTAGGCCGGTTTCACACTTGCATTGAACGGCATCCGTTGCTATCCGTCGCCTTGAGGAATTACGGTAACCATTGCAGGAAACCGTTTTATTCCTCATAGACTTCTATTCGGTACGGATAGGAACGGATGGCCTTGCGTTGCATCCGTCAGTCAACGCTGCGTTGCATCCGACTGGCGGATGGAACGCTGCATGTAGCGTTTTTCTGTAAGTGGCGGAGTGTCAAAAAAGCGCAACCTGCAGGATTCCGTCGGCGTCCGTTGTTTTTATAATGGACGCCTATGGTGGCGGATTGCGTTAGAATCAGTTATTTGACGGATTCCGTTAACATAACCGTCTTTACACAACTGCCGCATGCTCAGATGTGTAAAGTGCAGAAATAAAAAACTAACGGATTGCGTTATTTTGTACGATCCGTTGCATCAGTCACACAACGCAATGCAACGGATGCCATTCAATGCAAGTGTGAAACTAGCCTTAGATCTTTGAGTTCAGCTCAAGAAAAATGGGAGCAAAAACAGAAGTGTTGTGTTTAGATTTTTGTGTATGTGTTGAATCTCCATAGATTGTAACCAAGCAGTGCTTACTCACACAGCTGCACATACACGGTTACTAGCCAGGCACAGTGCTCTAGCCATCACTGCATTGTACAGAGGTCACAGCGGGGAGCCACACCCTTCTAACATTTCCTATACACAAACTTCTGCAAATTCACATAAAGGACATCCCAATTGTGATCCCAGTGGGAAGTCTCGGGAAGCCAAACATCTCATTCACAACTTGTGCAGAGTAACTGCACCAATACCATCAGGTAGAGAGACACATGCAGAGTTTGTATAGTTCCACTTTTTGGTGCAAACATACAGTAGCTTCACCAGATACAAGCTGGTTTGTAGTTAGAACCTATAGGGTCACCATTATGCATTATATGGTATTGTCTCTCTAAACATACAATTTATCCTATTTAAGTCTGTCAGCTGCACCCCACTATACCCCCGCCCCATTAATCTTAAGGGGGAGAGAGACAGAGAGGGAGGGGGAGAGGGGGGCAGAGAGGGAGAGGGGGGCAGAGAGGGAGAGGGGGGCAGAGAGGGAGAGGGGGGCAGAGAGGGAGAGGGGGGCAGAGAGGGAGAGGGGGGCAGAGAGGGAGAGGGGGGCAGAGAGGGAGAGGGGGGCAGAGAGGGAGAGGGGGACAGAGAGGGAGAGGGGGACAGAGAGGGAGAGGGGGACAGAGAGGGAGAGGGGGACAGAGAGGGAGAGGGGGAGGGTTGGGAGAAATATAGAACACTGGGGAGGCTGAGGGCATAGACATCACTGGGGGGTAAATACATCATTGACGGGGAGCACAGACATAGCTGGGGGGGCATAAACATTGCTGGGGAGGGCTGAGAGGAATATACAGCACTAGGGAAGCAGCAGGGCATAGACGTCACTGGGGGTACATACATCACTGGGAGTATATACACATCACTGGGTTGCACAGACAAGACTGGGGGGCATAAATATTGCTGGGGTTATATACATAGCTGGGGGCAGACAGCCCTGGGGGATGCCGGAGGGACACAGACAGCCCTGGGGGCACAGAGAATGATGGTAGAGGCTGAAGGCACAGACAGACCTGGGAGAGGCTCGGGGCACAGAGATCACTGGGGAGACTGGGGGGGCACAGCTCACGGGGGGGGGGGGGCACAGATCACTGGGGAGACGGCACAGAGATCACTGGGGAGACGGCAAAGAGATCACTGGGGAGACGGCACAGAGATCACTGGGGAGACGGCACAGAGATCACTGGGGAGACGGCAAAGAGATCACTGGGGAGACGGCACAGAGATCACTGGGGAGACGGCACAGAGATCACTGGGGAGACGGCAAAGAGATCACTGGGGAGACGGCGCAGAGATCACTGGGGAGACGGCGCAGAGATCACTGGGGAGACGGCGCAGAGATCACTGGGGAGACGGCGCAGAGATCACTGGGGAGACGGCGCAGAGATCACTGGGGAGACGGCGCAGAGATCACTGGGGAGACGGCACAGAGATCACTGGGGAGACGGCACAGAGATCACTGGGGAGACGGCACAGAGATCACTGGGGAGACGGCACAGAGATCACTGGGGGCGCTTGGAGGCAGTTAGAGAACTGGGGGAGGCCTGGATCACTGAGTGCTGGAGGTGGCTGCGGGCACGGAGAGCACTGCCAGCGCGCACAGAGAGGAGCAGCTTCCGCCGTCCACAAGGAGCCACCGCCGGGTACAGGGAGCTGCCACTGACGCCGCCGGGTACAAGGAGCCGCCGCCGGGCACAGGGAGCCGCCGCCGGGCACAGGGAGCAGCCACCGCCGCCGGGCACAGGGAGCAGCCACGAACAAGGAGCCACCGCCGCCGGGCACAGGGAGCAGCCACGAACAAGGAGCCACCGCCGCCGGGCACAGGGAGCAGCCACCGCCGCCGGGCACAGGGAGCAGCCACCGCCGCCGGGCACAGGGAGCAGCCACCGCCGCCGGGCACAGGGAGCAGCCACCGCCGCCGGGCACAGGGAGCAGCCACCGCCGCCGGGCACAGGGAGCAGCCACCGCCGCCGGGCACAGGGAGCAGCCACAGCCGCCGGGCACAGGGAGCAGCCACCGCCGCCGGGCACAGGGAGCAGCCACCGCTCGGGGGCCGCAGGAAAAGTCGTCGCGGGCCGCATACGGCCCGCGGGCCGGAGGTTCCCCACCCCTGCTATAGATACACTCCGGTTAGGTGTGCAGTAAGAACAGGCTAAACCACGTGTGGAAATCCCGGCTAGGTCATGTGCTCACAGTGAGTAACTGCAGCAGAATTTTCTGCAGCAAATGTCAGGGTGACGTCAGTAGTGCTGTAGGGGGAAAAAAGCGCAATAGGGTCTTACCCGGTCCACGGACGATGTTGTGGAAGACCCTCTGCAGCCGATTTTCTGGGGCCGCTGCTAAACCACATAAAACCACTCACATGCGATCATAGGGGGTTGTGACTGGCACAACCCTACCAGGTGAGTATCTCTTTACAGCATCTGTGGTTTTTAGCGCGGCATTTAAAACCGGTTTTCTATTTGATTTATAGGGTGACGTCAGGAAAGATGCTGGGTAGAAAACGTGCATTGTTATTCACATTTACTTCCCCCATTGTTTTGAAGGAGTGAGAAACACTGCAAAGATAACAAGAAATGACGTGCTGCAGATTTGGGAAAAGAACAAAACACTGATGCTTCAACTCTACAAGGAAAAAATAGGCAGCACATGCATGAACGTCTGTCCTATGTCACTTAACTGCTTCAGGGTTCGGAAACTGGAGTAATTAGAGGAATTAACATGCTCATTCTTTGGGCGACTTTGTTCAAAAACAGCTCTCTCTTTACAGTTGAAAATTAAGGAAAAGACGCTGATGGTGGAGCTGCTACAAAAAAAGACTGAAAAACCCCTGGCAAAGCCGCTATAGTAAAAAGAGCACCAGCTTTCTCCTTAAAGGGGTTGTCCAAAATTGGGGTCACTAAATGTGAGTACAGACTTGCGAATCCTCACAGTGAGCAAAGTGCGCACTGTCAGGATTCTCCAGAGCTGAGTGCGGGTGGTCATACTGCCAGCCATATTCTCACTAGATTGTATCCGGCCTCGCTCAAGTCACTGCATTGTGTGAGGCTATGCACTACTAGTGGGCAAGTGATCGCATGTATGCAAATCGCACGGCTGCAGTCACGCGCCAGATAGATGACTAATAGGTGAGAATAGACGTAGAGCAGACAGCCTATGGCTATGTGCGCACAGTGCATTTTTCGCGGCGTTTTTGCGTGTTTTTCGGGTGCGTTTTTGGCCTCAAAACTGCAGGACTTTGCTTCCCCAGCAAAGTCTATGAGTTTTCATTTTTGCTGTCCGCACACATCTGTTTTTTTCAGCTGCGTTTTTGTGGTGCCACAAAAACGCAGCATGTCAATTATTCCCGCGTTTTTCACTGCGCTTTTCATCCATTGAGTTCAATGGGATGTTGAAAGACGCAATGAGAAACGCAAATAGCTGCGTTTTGGTGCGTTTCTAAGACCAAAAACGCAGCTATAAACGCAGGAGGTGGGTAGTAAAGTGACGTGTACAGGAAGAGGATTCCTTCTGTCAGTATATACAGAAGCGTGAATCCTCCCGGTACCGTCACTGCCGCGTCCACCTCCCGTCATGTGCATGTATGCTGCCGTGCGGCGCCATGTCTGGGCGGGAGGTGGAAGCGGCTGCGAAAACAAAAGTTAACAGTAGAAAAAAAAAAAAAAGTTATACTCACCTGTCTGCAGCCTCCCGGTGCCATGCCCGCTCCCATCTCCTCTCACGGTATTGCCGCTCCGACTGTGTGCAGGCGGCCGGGAAACCTCCGATGGATGCAGGACCTGGCGATGGATCACCTGATGCGGTCACCTGACGCATCAGGTGATCGTAAGTATCGCGGTGACGCCAGCGCCCGGCCGGCTTCACCTATCAGCGGATGCGTCAGGAGACTTCATCCCTGATTACCGGCAGCTGCTGCAGCGATCGGACGGGATCAGACTCCCGCCCCATCGCTGCAGGAGCTGCCGGTAATCAGCACATAAGTGAGTATTATTTTTTTTTGCACCGATGCATCTGCTGATCGTATAATCGGCTTTTATACAATCAGCTGATGTGTGATGTGATTCAGGCACTTGATCCTGACACATCATCTGATCGCTTTGCCTTCCAGCAAACCGATCAGATGATATTGGATCCGGATTGGACGGCGCGGGAACCTGACCCAGGATTACTGCGGAGGGGGGTTCTTTATTTCAATAAAGATGGAGTCACTAATTGTGTTGTGTTTTATTTCTAATAAAAATATTTTTCTGTGTGTTGTGTTTTTTTTTTATCTTTACTAGAAATTCATGGTAACCATGTCTAATATTGGCGTGACACCATGAATTTCGGGCTTAGGGCCAGCTATTCAGCTAGCCCTAACCCCATTATTACCCGGCGAGCCACCCGGCATCAGGGCAGCTGGAAGAGTTGGATACAGCGCCAGAAGATGGCGCTTCTATGAAAGCGCCATTTTCTGGGGTGGCTGCGGGACTGCAATTCACAGCGGGGGTGCCCAGAAAGCATGGGCACCCTGCACTGTGGATTCCAATCCCCAGCTGCCTAGTTGTACCCGGCTGGACTCAAAAATTGGGCGAAGCTCACGTCATTTTTTTTTTTAAATTATTTCATGAAATTCATGAAATAATTTAAAAAAAAAAAAAGGGCTTCCCTATATTTTTGGTTCCCAGCCGGGTACAAATAGGCAGCTGGGGGTTGGGGGCAGCCCGTACCTGCCTGCTGTACCCGGCTAGCATACAAAAATATGGCGAAGCCCACGTCATTTTTTTTGTTTGGGGGGGCAAAGAAATCCTGCATACAGTCCTGGAAGGAGGATGCTGAGCCTTGTAGTTCGACAGCTGCTGTCTGCTCTCCTGCATACACTATTGGATGGAGGATGCTGAGCCTTGTAGTTCTGCAGCTGTCTGCTCTTCTGCATACACTAGTGGAGAATGAAGAACACATTGAAGAAGGAAATGACATCAGACCTTTTTTTTTGTTCACTGATAAACGCATAAGGACGCAGTGAGCAAAAACGCAGCAAAACGCGTGCGTTTTTTGCCGCGTTTTTTCGACGCAGGTGCGTTTTTGTGCGTTTTTAGCAGCCAAAAACGCACAAAAACGCAGCGTCAAAAAAACGCAGTGTGCGCACATAGCCTATGGCAGTTTTGTGCACTCAACTTTCTCATGGCAAGTCAATACAGCATTTTTATCTTTCCTGAATCATTAACACAAGGTAGTTAACACACACACATTATATATGTATATATATATATATATATATATATATATATATATATATATATATATATATATATATATATATATATATATATATATATATATATATTATATACGCATACAATAACACATTCAGAAAAGTGGCAATAACTCAGAGCTCATTCAGACCCACCAGTAGGGCTGAGCGGATATGGACTGTAAAACTCCGGATCCGCACGGTTTCAAGCTCTCTGAGTGCCGGACCCGGACACGGGATTCCGGGTGCATGATCCGCATTCGGCAATTAAAAGTAAAAATAAACAAAAGAAGAAATAAGTTAGAGTTTCATACTTACCGAGACTCGGTGTTATGGCGATACACTGCTTCCAGGTCGCGCTTCACTTCCTGTACATACACACAGCTTTCTGTGTTTTCCACACCCACTGACCGTCCTCTTGTCTGTGATTGGTTGCAGTCTGACACGCCCCCAGCCTGTGACAGTCATCGCTCATTGCGGCTCAGTCATAGTCATAGGCTACACTCAGAGCTGGCAGTCTTTTCTATTGCTGCTCGCTCTGAGATGTAGCAGAGCTGGATGTGTCGTCATGGGACCTCGTGTGGATTATGCCGGAGCTGCAGGCTATTGGGGGTTAAGAAAGTGGTGAAGGAGGGTGTGTGTTTGTATTTTATTCCAAATAAAGGATTGTTCTCTGTGTCTGTGATTATTTACATTCACTTACAGGTTAGTGTGATGCAGGTATCCCATAGACGCCTGTGCCATCACACTAACCTAGGGCTTAGTAGCAGCTGTGCGCTGTTACTAACCCCTGATTAGCAAGATTGGCACCGCTCCAGGACAACGGGAAGGGCCGGTATCGCACCAGGATTGTCACATCTAATAGATTCGGCAATACGGAGCCGCTGTGGGCTGGAATATACCAGCCCCCAGCCGGTGTTATCATGGCTGGGAATAAAAATTGGGGGGGGGACCACACGTCGGGGTTTTTTAAATTATTTTTTTAAATAAAAAAAAGCCGCATGCGGTTTTTCTTAAGCCGCAGTCACACTTGCGAAGGACTCCCGCGAGTCTGACATTGCAGCACAGCCGCACACTTCTGACAGGAGCATTCATGTGTTTCTAGGTACATGCACACATATTCAGAGAACGGCAGACTGTGCCGGGTGAGGTCATGCCTGGCACAGCTGCATACTTCTGACAGGAGAGTGCATGTGTTTCTAGGTACATACACGCTCATGTTCAGACAGTGGCAGGCTGTGCCGGGTGAGGTCATGGCAGACCCGCACTCTTCTGACATCACCGGCACAGCCGCACTCATCTGACAGGAGCGTGCATGTGTTTCTAGGTACATGCACACTCACCATACCGACCCGCAGACACTTACACTGTTTTCCCCGCCCACCGGCCGTCCTCTCGTCTGTGATTGGTTGCAGCCTGTGACAGTCTCTACTCCAGTCATTGCGGCTCAGTAATAGGCTACACTCAGAGCTGCCGGTCTTCTCTATGGCTGCTAGCTGTGACATGTAGCAGAGATGGATGTGTCGTCATGGGACCTAGTGTAAATTACGCCGGAGCTGTAGGGCTGTGCTGGGGGTTAATAAAGTGGTGAAGAAGGGTGCGTTTTGTACTTTCTTTATTCCAAATAAAGGATTTTTCTGTGTGTGATTATTTACATTCATTTACAGGTTTGAGATGCAGGTATCTGATAGATGCCCGGCCTGAGCCATCACAACCTAGGGTTTAGTGGCAGCTGTGCGCTGCTATTAACCCCTTATTACCCCGATTGGCACTGCTCCAGGCCAACGGGAAGGACCGGTATCACACCAGAATTGTCACATCTAATAGATGCAGCAATACAGGGCGGTTGCGGGCTGAGAATACACCAGCCCCCCAGCCGGCTTTATCATGGCTGGGGATGAAAATTTGGGGGGGAGGGGGGGGGCCGGGGACCACATATCAGCTTTTTCTTTCTTATTTAACACACAAAAAAAAAAAGCCGGAGTCACACTTGCGAGGGATACACTGCATTCCCCGCCCACCAGCAGTCCTGCCACCTGTGATTGGCTGCACTCAGCTGACAGTCAGGGTGGTGGCGCGTCTAACTGCAACCTATTACACTCGCCGGTGGACGGGCAAAGTAGTGAATATTGAATTGTCGGCTCCGGAAGGTAAAAGCGTGACCCGGAAGGAGTGTGCGGCCATGACAGCGCCTGGGTGAGTACGCTGCGCTCGCTCCTACCCCCCTATCACCTCCACAAACATTTTTAATCTCCAGATTCCGGTCCCCATTGACTTTCATGGGCACCGGATTCTGGAGAGGATCAGACTCTTTAAAATCTGGCTGTGATCCGCCGGTCCCGGTTTTTGGCGTCTTCGATCAACTCTACCCACCAGTCCTAATACATTTACTTTACCTCACATCTTAATAGACTTAAAGGGAATCTGTCAGCAGGTTTTTGCCATCTAATCTGAGATCAGCATGATGTAGGCAAAGAGATCCTGAATCCAATGATGTGTCACTTAGATGACTGGGTGCGTCAATTCTGACACAGAATTTTAGATTTAGCAATGCAGCAGTGCTGGGAAAGCTCTCCCTGCCCAGACCAGACCAGACTCTGTATGTACAATGTCTATAGACAGGGAGCTGCTTATCAGAGACAGGGCGTGTCAGACTAAAAGGCACAAACCAATGGAGTCCAAGTAATGATAAGGTCCTGGTGTTAAAACAATCATTGCAAGTAAACAAGGAGCTGGTAATCTAAAGATAGCACTGAGGCATTGTTTTCTAAACCCTCTATACTTTGGTATTGTTTACTTTTGGTGCTTCTATGTCATTCTTTACAGGGCTTAAAAAATGGTGCAAAAAAAGTAGGTCCTGACCTAAATGTACATAGAAGCCATCGACAAAACTGCTGGAAAAAAAACTGTTGTGAAAAGGAACCTTTATAAGCATAAAGCCTGGGGCTGCACCACTGAGGAATCTCAAACAAGTCCCATTATGCTTTCTGTCAAGGTGCTGATCTTTTGGGCCAATTTTTTTTTTTTTTTCATAGGGAACGTGACCGCAAAAAAATGAAATAATATACATTTATTTTTCCCCTTCAGTCGTAGTAGTAATCTGTAGGTAAATAACATTTTAAACACGTGGAATGACTTCAGGAAGAAAAGATGTCAGGAAAAGAGCAGGGAGATTACAGTGAGCTCGCTGAGTAGAGAGCCGACTGCAGCACGGCGCTCCGCTGTCCCGCCAGTCGCACAGCACGGCGCTCCGCTGTCCCGCCAGTCGCACAGCACGGCGCCCTGCTATTTCTACCAGTCGCGCAATACAGCGTTGCACTATTCTGCCAGTCACGCAGTGCGATGTTCCGCTAAGGGGATGTCTGCACGCTGCAGTTTTGTCGTAATCACAAAAATGCACCCAGTCGCACAGTGCAACGCTTCGCCAATTCCGCCAGTCGCACAGTGCAACGCTTCGCCAATTCCGCCAGTTGCACAGTGCAACGCTTCGCCAATTCCGCCAGTCGCACAGTGCAACGCTTCGCCAATTCCGCCAGTCGCACAGTGCAACGCTTCGCCAATTCCGCCAGTCGCACAGTGCAACGCTTCGCCAATTCCGCCAGTTGCACAGTGCAACGCTTCGCCAATTCCGCCAGTTGCACAGTGCAACGCTTCGCTAATTCCGCCAGTCGCACAGTGCAACGCTTCGCTAATTCCGCCAGACGTAGACCATCAGCGGAGCGGAGGTGAAGCCGGCACATCTCGTTCAGGATGAGGCTCTGCGGACCCCCTGCTGGAATCAGTGGTACTCCCAGTGGATGGACCCCAGGAAATCATTTATCCCCGCGACAGAAATCGATATTTGGGGAAATTCCTTGTAACTAGATCTACAACATAGAAAGCTATTACTAAGTTCAGTCGCACTGGGAAGCCGCCTGAGCCGGGCACTGCAGGAAGGGGCACAGGACCGCGCACTCCTCCTGCACCCCGGGCATTCCCAGCCCCCTGTCCTGCAGGCACTGTGCCCCCTGCGCTGCGGCTTTCGTGGCAATGCGACTTTTCCCTCCGATTTTGCCTTTCCACCTGCACAAAGCTCTGATCAGGGCTGAACCTGGCGCCGCCGGTCCGGGAGTGCAGGCTCCCCTCGGCTCAGTATACAGTGCTGTCCTCACAGGCGATAGGATTCCCGGGATACGCGGAAACACGCGCGAAGTGGAGACACTCACCCTCCTCACCCGGCGCTGCGCCCCGCTCGGTCCATGCACCGGTCACTGTCCCTGGACTCCCGGCCACTCACTCTGTCCGGGCGCACCCTGCGCCCTCCTCCCCCCGCAGCCGCTTCCGCGTCCTCTGCTCCAACCCTCGCGAGATCTCCGCCCTCCGCTCACCTCGCCCTCCGACCGCTTCTGTGAGGACGGGGCTGCGCTCAGCTTACCACATGGGAACAGTCTGGCGTCATACATGTGGAGCATGACGACTCGGGGGTCCGCACCGAAATGGCATACATGTATTGGGGGCAGGGGCGTACATAGAAATCATGGGCCCTATAGCAGCAGCTCTAATTGCCCCTAACAAAAAAGAAAAAACTATTCAGCTGAGGAACATAAGAGCGTGTCTCACAACATTGCTGCCCGCACATAGAGTAATTATCCTCTCAGTGAAGCCCCTAGATCCCCCTTTCACTGCAGCCACAAAGTATAAGCAAACAAACGTGCCCCACAGGGAATTCCCCCACGGTACCCTCCCATGCACAGTATAGTGACCGTGCCGCACCCCACCCCCACCCCCACTTAGGCTAAGTTCACACTTCCGTTGTTTTGCTTCCGTCGCCTTGAGGAATTACGGTATCCTGCAAAATATTTTGCAGAAATCCATTTTTTCCCCATAGACTTCTATTAGCGACGGTTTGCGAAAGATGGCCTTGCGTTGCATCTGTCGCGGGCGGAGGAGGAGACGCTGCGCTCACCCACTGCTCGGGTCCGGCTGCTGCTGCTGCTCGGTGGTGGCTCGAGCGGTGGGCAGGATCCCGGGGACTCGAGCGGCGTTCCTCGCCTGTGAGTGAAAGGGGGTGGTGTGGTTTGGGGATATTGTCCGTGACGCCACCCACGGTTGTGGTGAGGTTGTGACACCACCGCTGCTCTGGACGGGGATCCCGGGAGCGATGACAGGGAGCAGCTTGGATGTTGGCTCTCCCCTCCGTGGGTAGGGGGGGTTGGTTGTCCGGGGCCCCAGTGAGGGTTAGGGATGACAGGCAGGTTACGGGGCCTGGTGAAGTGCAGGGTCGCGGGGGCAGCGCGGTGCCGCACGGCACGGTGGTACTCAGCCAATGAATAATACAAAGTCTCCGGTAAAACAAACGGCTGGATGGACGGGTCCCACAGACGGCTGCGGTTGTTCTCCCGGTAGGTTGATGGTGACTGCCTTTCCCTGCTCCTGTGTTGTGTTTACAGTTCCAATGGCTTCCCACCGGTAACCCGCTCCCCAGCTTGGATGGATGCTGAGGGAGCCCCTTTTGCCCGCAGGCTCTGGCCCTGGGAACTGTAGCCTTGGCGGTGACTGTGTTTCCCTTCACGGTGTGAGCTGTTGCCTTCAATCGGGTCTTGACTGCTGGGAAACCCCGGAGGTTCCCTTCGCTAACGGATTTGACCAGTTTTACGGCGACTCCTAGCCTGGTCGGGGTCCGTAGGCCCTGCCGAATGGTGCTGGCTTCTCTTCGCTCTCCGATCCGGTACCGTCGGGCCACCGCCCGTCCCCGGTCCTTACGGTTCGCTCCAATCAGCCTCTCCTGCAGACGGTCACCACCGTTTGCCAACCTTGCTGTATGTGCCGGGGCCACGCACCCGGACACAGTCAGGCTGCTCCTCTACCACTTCACTTCTCGAACTCCAAAATTCATCTCTCCCCGACCCCTTTTCCCGCCTCCAGGACTGTGAACTCCTCGGTGGGCGGGACCAACCGCCTGGCCCACCCCCTGGTGTGGACATCAGCCCCTGGAGGAAGGCAAAAAAGATTTGTGTTTGACCTAGATGTGCCTAGCCGGGGTGTGGGGTGTGTTGTTGCAGTACCTGTGACGTCCTGGCTTGTCCAGGGCACCACCCATCCACCGCATGACGGATCAGTCGTTTACTGACTGAGGTGGGAGCAACGCTGAATGTAACGTTCTTTGGAGCGGGAAAAAAAACGGACTCAGCAGGTGTCCGTCGCCATCCGTCACAAGCTATAATGGATGTGTATGGTGCTGGATTCCATCATGCTCTACTGAGCATGCCCAGCATGTTTGGCACACCCATTGGGCTGTCCCAAACACATACAGATCACGACGGATCCGTCAAAAAAACGGACGCACAATGGATTTAACAGACGTGACAGATTTTTCACAGGATTCCTGTGAACGGAATCCTGTGAAATAACTCATCCGTTGCGTCAGTTGACATCTAAAAAACTACGGATCCGTCGTTGCGTTGCAAAAACGGACCTGACGGATTTAACACAACATAAGTGAGAACTTACCCTTAACTACCCCTGGAAAGTATGATGACCAGGGGTGGGATTCAGCCGTTTCTGTCCAGTTTGGGTGAACCAGTTGTTAAAATAGACGGCTTCGGCGATCCAGTTCTCTGTATTCATTTGTGTTAGCGACCCATGACGTACTGGGTACATCATCACTCCCTGGTACTTACGGACCCATGACGTACCCAGTATGTCATGGCAAAATCCTGGTCCCGAAGCCCTAATGACTGCAATCGGTTTACAAGAAACGAATATTCAAGGAGGAGGGGACCTCTGCCTGATCTCAGGAAGGGTGATGCCTCCTCCCTGGACTTACGGAGGCTGTGATTGGCTGATGAACGCCGCTCAGCCAATCACAGCCACTGTAATGTTTTAGCCATTGAAAATGACTGAAACATTGAAATCCAGCCATGATCAGTGCAGCAATAGCACTGATCAATGGCTAGAACTGGGTGACCTCTGTTTCACCCTCCCCCAGCTCTGATTGGAGAGATCGGCCTTGTGAACGATCTCTCCAATCACCGTGGATCTGGGGCCGGTGACCGCTCCCCTCAGCTTCACTCCGTCCGTGGAAGGTGAGGAGAGCAATCCCTGTGCGTGCCCCATCGGTAAGTTATAGCCACTGCCCCCGATCAACCGCCACTGCCCCCAATCTGCCACCACCCTCCTCCATCTGCTGCCCCCCCTCCATCCGCCACCGCTCTCCCACATCAGCCGCTGGCCCCCTCCCCTGATCTGCTGCCCGCTCTCTCCCATCCGCTTTATCTGCTGCCCCCTCTCCCACCTCTCACCCTCCCCGATCTGTTGCCTCCATCTCTTGCCTCCTTCATATGCTGTGATCCTGCAGCCTAGATCCATCCTGTAAGGTAGCTATCCCCAATCTCACCTCCCACTCCCCTTCCACCCACCCCACTCCCCCCCTCTTCCTCCGCCGCTCCTGCATCCGTTGCGCCCTTTCCCATCCTCTGCCGCTCATCCATCCGCTGCGCCCTCTTCCATCCTCAGCCGCTCTTCCATCCGTTGCACCCTCTCCCATCCTCCGCTGCTCCTCCATCCACTGCACCCTCTCCCATCCGCCACCCTCTCACATCCACCGCTACTCCACCCATCTGCTGCTCCCCTTCATCTGCTGCCCTCCCATCCTCCGCCGCTCCTGCATGCTTTGCGCCCTCTCCCATCCTCCGCCGCTCCTGCATCCGCTGCGCCATCTCCCATCGTCTGCTGCTCATCCATCTGCTGCGCCCTCTCCAATCCGCCACCACCCTCTCCCAGCCGCCGTCCTCTCACATCCACCGCTGCTCCACCCATCTGTAGCTTCCCTTCATCTGCTGCTCTCCCATCCACCGCCGCTCCTGCATCCATTGCGCCCTCTCCCAACCTCCACCGCTCCTGCATCCATTGCGCCCTCTCCCATCCTCCGCCGCTCCTGCATCCATCTCCAGTCCTCTGCTGCTCCTCCATCTGCTGCACCCTCTCCAATCCGCCGCCCTCTCCCATCCACCGCTGCTCCCCTTCATCTGCTGCTGCCCCCTATCTGCTGCCTCATCGATCTGTCTCCATCTCTCCTGTGATCCTGCTGCTGTTCTGATTCATCCTGTAAGTATTGTTCGTAACTCTTTTCTAACTATCCCCAATCCCACCTCCCATTCCCTCTCCACACACCCCCCGCCCGCCCGCTTACCGCCGAAAGCTGAACAGTTATGTGATTGGCTGATCAGGTACGTAATTGTTGGAGTTTTTGCTTTTTTTGTGCACCCCAAATAAAAAAAAGAAAGACAAAACTTGAACAATTTGGTACATGATCAACAAGCGTCCTGCAGCCGTACTCCACTTTGGACAGGACTTCTTTTTTCCATCCCACCTAGTCCCCCCCCCCCATTTTTGCAGCACATCCTTGCGTGCGTCCTGATTTTTTTTATGCCATGGGGGGGTCTAGTTTCCAAGACGGGGTCACGTGGGGGAGCTCTACTGTTTCGGCACCTCAGGGGCTCTCCAAACGCAACATGGTGCAGCTAACAATTCCAGCTAATTTTCTGTTCAAACTGTCAAATGATGCTTCTTCCGAGTCCCGCCGTGCGCCCAAACAATGGTTTTTCGCCACATATGAGGTATCTGCGTGCTCAGAAGAAATTGCTTTATAAATTTTGGGGTCCATTTAATCCTGCTACCCTTGTGAAAATGCAATATTTGAGGCTAAATTAAAGGGAACCTGTCATCAGAAATTTTGCTTTAAACCTGAATGTTTCCCCCTCTGCAGCTCCTGGGCTGCATTCTAGCAAGGTTCCTGTTGGTTTTTTGCTCCCTTTTAGACCAAATATAATACTTTATAAAGGTGTACCTTTTGGGATGCAAATTTTCTAAATTATCCATGGGGGCGGGCTCTCTGGTGTCCGTTATGTCCATCCTGCCGATTTACGACGTCCCCCAACGAGATTATGGGCGGCGCTGTGATTATCATTGCAAGTGCCCACCCATAATCTAGTGCACGCGCTTTCCTCTCTGCCTCCAGCGTTCTGCGCAAGCACTGGCCGTAACCGGTGGTGTCCTGCTCCGATCCTCCCATCTATTTCCTGCTACAGGGAAAGATGGGAAAGAGAGGACGTGCGGTCATCTGGCCAGCGCTTGCGCGGAACGCTGGAGGCAGAGGGGAAAGCGCGGGCACTTGCGATGACAACACAGCGCCACCCATAATCTCGTGCCTGCGCAAACGTCACCAGCGGTCACACTGTGCACGTAGTGCACAGTCCCGCTACAGTGGCACTGCACATGCGCCGGACCACGGGCTCACTGGGCGGTATCCTGGAAGTATGAAATGCTCGTTGGGGGACGACGTAAATCAGCAGGAGGGACATAACGGACACCAGAGAGCCCGCCCCCATGGACGATTTAGAAAATTTGCATCCCAAAAGGTACAACTTTATAAAGTATTATATTTCGTGTAAAAGGGAGCAAAAAAACAACAGGAACCTTGCTAGAATGCAGCCCAGGAGCTGCAGAAGGAGAAACATTTAGGTTTAAAGCAAAATTTCCGATGACAGGTTCCCTTTAACATTTTTGTTGCAACAAGTAAAATGTTCATTTTTTCCTTCCACATTGCTTTAGTTCCTCTGAAGCATCTGTAGGGTTAATAACGTTCCTGAATGTGGTTTTGAGTAGCCTGAGGGGTGCCGTTTTTGGAACTGTCACTTTTGGGAGCTTTTTTGTCATGTGCACCTCTCAAAATCACTCCAATGTGATGTGGTCCCTAAAAAAAAAAAAAAAGTGGCTTTGTAAATTTTGTTCTAAAAATGAGAAATTGCTCATAAATTTTGAACCCCTATAACTTCCTTATAATTTTTTTTTCCCTCAAAATTGTGCTGATGTAAAGTAGACATGTGGGAAATGTTATTTATTAATTATTTTGTGTCATGTCTCGCTGGTTTAAGAGCATAAAAATTCAAACTTTGAAAATTGCATAATTTTCAAAATTTTCACCAAATTTCCGATTTTTTTTTCACAAATAAACGCAAAAAATATTGTCCTAAATTTATCACTAACATGAAGCCCAATATGTCACGAAAAAATAATCTCAGAATCACTGGGATCTATTGAAGTGTTCCAGAGCTATAACCTCATAAAATGACACTAGTCAAAATTGCAAAAAATGGCCTGGTCAAGTGCGTCAAAATGGGTGTGGTTATAGAATGGGTGTGTTTTTTCAAATGGGTGGGGTTTAGAGATTCTGTTAAAAATTTGAATCCCACCCCTGAAAATGACCCCAACACAGTATAATCCCCACAAGCCCTCCACACAGTATAATGCCCCCACACCTCTTCACACTGTATAATGGCATCCAACACAGCCCTCATATAGTCCTCCATAAAGTATAAAGGCTCTATCATAGCCCACCAAATATTATAATGACTCGCAGTTAGCCCTCCTAATATTATCATGGCCCCCACATAGCCTTCCATATATTATAATGACCCCCCATATAGCCCTCCAATTATTATCATCGCCCCACATAGTCCTCTATATAGTACTATGCACCCCCAAAGTCTTCCATATAGTATAATGCACCCGCCATGGTCCTTCATATAGTATAATGGGCCCTAAATAGTTCTCCATATATTGTAATGCACCCCATAGTCCTTCATATATTGTAATGCACCCCCATAGTCCTTCATTTATTATAATGGACCTGCCATAATCTTTATATTATATTTCACCCCATAGTCCTCCAAATAATAGTATAATGAACCCTCATAGTCCTCCATATATTATAATTAACCCCCATAGTCCTCCATATATTATAATTCACCCCCATTGTCTTCCATATATTATAATTCCCCCCATTGTCTTCCATATATTATAATTCCCCCCCATTGTCTTCCATATATTATAATTCACCCCCATAGTCCTCCCTATATTATAATGCACTCCATAGTCAATTCACAGCTGGCATCAACCCCATAAACCATTAACCTGATTGCCATCATACCAGGGCAATCGGGAACAGCGGGTACAGTGCCAGAATTGGCACATCTAATGGATGTAACAGTTGGATTGGTGTTTCTTAGGCTTCAAAGCTTCTCCTGGACATGTCTCAGTGTGGATTGATTCCATGGACATGAAGGTGGTTCTCATGGACACATGGTCCCTATGAAAACAAAGAGGTGTGAAGATCCCCATTGATTATAATTAGCATGCATGTCAATGTGTCACCAGTACATGTGAAAATGGATATCGACTGAGACGCCGGATGTGCGTCACTTTCGATTTGACCCCACCGACATCGGACCTGCGATGTCGTAGTATGCAAAGCCCCCCTTAGTGCAACAACAAGAAAATGGAAGAAATACAAAATGAGTGTCAATCGAAATCGATCAGGGCTCCATGAAACATCTAATCTTGTGGGGTATCCAGGATCATGAGGAAGGTGAGAGATCAGCCTAAAACTATACAGGGGGAACTTGTTAATGATCTCAAGGTAGGTGGGACGACTGTCACCAAGAAAACCATTGGTAACACATTACATCGTAATGGCTTAAAATCCTGCAGTGCCCGCAACGTCCCACTGCTCAAGAAGGCACATATGCAGGTCCATATGAAGTTTTCCAATGAACACCTGGATGATTCTCAGAGTGATTGGGAGAAGGTGCTGTGGTCAGATGAGACAAAAATTGAACTCTTTGGACTTAACTCACTGTGTTTTGAGGAAGAGAAATGCTGCTTATGACCCAAAGAACACTGTCCCCACTGTTAAGCATGGAGGTGGAAAATTATGTTTTGGGAGTGTTTCTGTGTTAAGGGCACAGACTACTTCACCGCATCAATAGGACAATGGATGGAGCCATGTACCATAAAATCCTGAGTGACAACATCCTTCCCTCCGCCAGGACATTAAAAATGGGTCGTGGCTGGGTCTTCCTGCACTACAATTACCCAAAACATACAGCCAAGGCAATAAGGGAGTGGCTCAAAAAGAATCACATTAAGGTCAGGGAGTGGCCTAGCCAGTCTCAGTCCTTAATCCCATAGAAAAATTATGGAGGGAGCTGAAGCTGCGAGTTACCAAGTGACAGCCTCAAAATCTTAATCATTTAGAGATGATCTGCAAAGAGGACTGGAACAAAATTCCTCCTGACGTGCACAAACCTCACCATCAGCTACAAAAAACATCTGACTGCTGTGCTGGCCAACAAGGGTTTCTCTATCGTTTCATTGGGGGACACAGGACCATGGGTTATGCTGCTGTCACTAGGAGGCTGACACTAAGTAAACAAAAAAAGTTAGCTCCTCCCTAGCAGTATACACCCCGAGCCGGAGGTGGACTCAGATCAGTTTTTTGCTTAGTGTCGTAGGAGGCTGATGTGGGCCGTCTCGGCCCCCCTCAGCCATTTGGTTTTTTTTTGCGTTTTCCTTTATTTCGGCGCCGCTCATCGCTCTCATACCTGTCTTTTTTTTTTCTGCAGGTATTCTCTTTACTCATCCTCCGCAGCCCTGTGGGTACCACTCCCCAGGGTCGCAGGGGCTTGAGATTTCGGGCCCTCTCCCCCGTCCATCCCCGTGGTACCACTCCCGGGTTTGCGCGTGTGGGCAGATCCTCGTGGGCACCCCTGATTCGCCCTGCGGTATCACCCCAAAGGGCGTACAGGGGCATACAGCAGGGTCGGGACCTCCGCAGCGCGTTTGTAATCCGATGGGGCCCTCACCGCTGCCTTCTCCTGCAGGGGAGCTCCTTACCCTCATCCTGATGTCCACTTCCCTGCCTCAGCACGCTGCTCCCCCGGAGCCCGCAGTCTTCCAGGACGGGGGCGCTGCACACAGGCAGGGGCAGAGCGTCCTGCCTGCTCCGCATCCATCGCTGGGCCCGGCGGTGCCGAGATCAGGTAGGACCGACCTTTCCTACCCTCTTCCCCTGGCTGCTCCAAAATTTAGGCCCCGGTCTCGGCCTAGTCGCTCCTGCGTCCTAGCCATGCCCCCCCGCTGCAGCGCTATTGGCCGCCGATCGTCAGGCCCAGTCTCCTCCCACCGCTCAGCCTCCTGGCTTATGGTGGGGGCTGTGGATACTCCGGTTTTTCGCGCCTGAACGCTGCTCCTCCCCCAGCCTCCTCCAGCGTCCCCTCGCCATTTTAGCCTGTTCCTGGTCCCCTGAGGCTGCAGCGCGCCGGCGTTCTCTCTCTCTCTCTCTCTGGCCAGCTCAATCCTGGACTCCCTCTTCTGGACTGGTGGGCAGCACACAGGACCTGGGTAAGCTCTGCTCCTAAGGAGTAGCCCTCACTAGGTAGCGTTCACTTAGTTTAGGGACGAGTTAACCCTCTCCTGTCTCCTTCCTAGCAGCCATCAGGGAGAGTACCTTTTCCACCATGCCTAATGCTAAGTCCACCCGACCCAAGCAGGCCCCTTTTGCCTTATTTTTTGCATGCTCCTCCTGCAAAACCAAATTTACCCAAGGCCAGGATGCCCCGCTATGCTCCGACTGTTCTGCAGACTCGCAGCCTCCGCAGGACTCCTCGGCCGACGCTTCTGATACCGCAGCTGCCGCAGCGCCAGATGCTACAGGGCCCTGCGTCCCGCCCCCCCCCCCCCCCCCCGACTGGCTAGCGTCCCTGTCCCAGTCCGTAGATTCCCTCTCTGAGGCTTCTCGGACCATCGTGCAAGCACTGCGCCTGCTGCCGTCGCTCGCCCAGACTCCCGCAGACCCGACGCAATCGCCTCCGGAGCAGGTGAGCCCCGTCGCAGGGACCTCGTCGGCTGCTCAGAAGCGGACCCGCCAGGTCTCGTCTTCAGCCTCTTCCCAGGTTTCACCTTCATCCCCAGGTCCAGACTATCATCCCTCCCGGGAGTCTTCTGACCGCTCCGATGATGATTCAGATGCAGCACCACTGCTGGACTCAGAGCAGGCGGCTGATGTTCGGCGCATGGTGAATAGCCTAGTAGAAGCAGTAAACCAGACCCTAAAGGTACAGGTGGACCCCGTCTCCTCCCAGAGCATCCAGGTCTCGTGTAAGCGGATGAAGCGGGCCCAGAGCGCATTCAGCGGACATCCAGAATTCGCTGAGTTACTGCGCAACCACAGGCAACAGCCGGACAAGGTATTTACCAGCGGTAAGTCCATTGATTTGCATTATCCCTTTCCCGAAGGTCTTCGAAAGGAATGGGCAGGCTCCCCTGTGGTCGACCCCCCAATCTCCCGCCTGTCTTCTCACACAGTCCTTCCACTCACTAACGGTACGTCTCTCAAGGACCCCACGGACCGTACTATTGACAGGTTGGCCCGTTCCGCCTTCGAGGCAGCGGGCACATCCCTCTCACCGGCCTTTGCCTCGGTTTGGGTTGCGAAGGCACTGATGTCCTGGGCGGACACGCTACGCTGCGGACTCCGCGCCATTTCTGCCAATCCGGATCTGGTCCACATCTCCTCGCAGATTTCTCGCGCGGGTGAGTTCCTGCTCAACGCAGCCCTGGCATCTGCCAATTGCGCGGCCCAGGCCTCCAGCAACAATATGGCCATCCGTCGAGCCCTCTGGCTCCGGTCCTGGAACGCGGATGCAGCCTCTAAGAAGTCACTGACTTCCCTGCCCTTCCTGGGGGAACGTCTTTTCGGAGATAAGCTGGACCAGTTGATCTCCGAGGCGACGGGAGGAAAGAGTACATCCCTCCCCCAATTTCGCCCCAAGCGCGTCCAGAATCGGCGCCCCACCGCTCGTTTCCGGCCCTTTCGCAGCTTCAACTCCCCTCCCCAGCCTCGAAAAAGCCGCTCTCCTCCGAGAGACAGGAGGACCCCGTCATTCAAGACCAATCCCGCCTGGCGTTCACGTCCCCGCCAGTCCACGAAGTCCTCTTCCGGTTACCGTCGACGCTCCTCCAAGTGACTCGCGGTCGGCGCGCAACAGCGCCAGACTCGTGGGAGGGCGTCTGTCTCGTTTCCAGCATGTGTGGATCCCACTGACCGCGGATGCCTGGGTCAGAGAGATCATCGTCTCAGGCTACAAAATAGAATTTGATTCAAAGCCACCGAGACGTTTTTTCCTATCTCGCCCTCCCGAGTCTCCCGCGCGGGCTCGCGCGTTCTTTCACTCCATAGATTCCCTCTTCCAAGCCAGAGTCGTGGTACCAGTCCCTCCCGCAGAACGTTTCAAGGGGTTCTATTCCAACCTTTTCGTGGTCCCCAAGAAGGACGGCTCTGTCCGCCCCGTCCTCGACCTAAAGCTTCTAAACAGGTCGGTGAGGCCTCGGCCGTTTCGAATGGAGTCACTCTGCTCCGTGATCGCGTCCATGGAGGTCGGTGAATTCCTGGCATCGCTGGATATTCAAGACGCCTATCTTCACGTCCCTATAGCCACCTCTCACCAACAGTTCCTCCGCTTTGCGATAGCGGAGGATCACTTCCAGTTCACGGTTCTTCCTTTCGGCCTCGCATCCGCCCCCAGAGTCTTTACGAAGATCATGGCGGCTGCCATGTCCGTCCTACATTCCAGGGGTGTTATGGTCATTCCGTACTTGGACGATATGTTGATCAAAGGTTCTTCTTTCGATGAATGTCGTCTTGGGGTTCAGGTCACGATCGACACCCTTTCACGGTTGGGGTGGCTGATCAATCGGAAGAAGTCCTCTCTGACCCCGGCCTGACGGATCACCTTTTTAGGCATGGTATTTGATACCACCCAAGGGCGAGTTTTCCTCACACAGGAGAAGATGTCCTCCCTGCAACGAGGCCTCCACGTTCTCCGACGTCAGCGCCAAGTTTCCATCAGGTTCGGCATGCGAGTCCTCGGTCGTATGGTGGCGGCGATGGAAGCGGTACCCTTTGCACAGTTCCACCTCCGGCCTCTCCAGCTGGCCTTGCTGAGGAAGTGGGACAGATCTCCCTTTGCTCTAGACCGCAAGTTTCATCTTTCGCCGGAGACCCGCCACTCACTTCGTTGGTGGATCAATCAACGCAACCTCGCGACAGGAAGGTCATTCCTCCCGCTCCACTGGAAGATAGTGACCACCAACGCCAGTCTCCAGGGCTGGGGGGCAGTGTTCCGGCATCACACGGCGCAAGGACGATGGGCACCGCGGGAGAGTTGTCTCCCGATCAACATTCTGGAGATAAGAGCCATCCGGCTAGCCTTGCAGCAGTTTCTGCACCTAGTACAGGGTTGCCCGGTCAGGATCCAGTCAGACAATGCCACGGCGGTGGCGTACATCAACCACCAAGGAGGCACAAGAAGTGTCGGGGCGATGCGAGAAGTCAAGAAGATTTTGCACTGGGCCGAGTGTCATCACTCCCTGATCTCAGCGGTACACATCCCAGGCGTGGACAATTGGGCGGCGGACTTCCTCAGCAGGGAAGGCCTCGCCTCCGGCGAATGGTCCCTCAACCGGGAAGTCTTCAACCAGATCTGCGACAGATGGGGAGTTCCGGATGTGGACCTAATGACCTCCCGGTTCAACTGTCAGGTTCCGCAATTTGTAGCGCGGTGCCGCGACCGCTTGGCATTAGGAGTCGACGCCCTCACCCTGTCATGGAGCCAGTTCAGTCTCCCGTACATCTTCCCTCCGCTCCCTCTGATCCCGAGGGTCCTCAAGAAGATCAAGGCAGAAGGAATTCCAGTTATTCTGGTGGCTCCGGACTGGCCCAGGCGAGCATGGTTCGCGGAACTCACTCAGCTCCTCGCAGACGCTCCGTGGCGCCTTCCAGACCATCCTGATCTTCTGCAGCAGGGACCTCTTTTCCATCAGAACTCAAGGGTCCTAAATTTGACGGCCTGGCTATTGAATCCTGGGTTCTAGCTCAGGCTGGTTTTTCTTCAAGGGTGATACAGACAATGATTAGGGCCAGCAAGCCATCTTCATCAAAAATATATTACCACACGTGGAAAGTATTCTTCAGGTGGTGTGAAGAACACAGCATTTCTTCTCCTCTCGCCTTCTCCCTTCCTTCCTTATTGGCATTCTTGCAGTCAGACCTAGATGCGGGTCTCTCGCTCGCCACTCTAAAGGGCCAGGTATCGGCTTTGTCAATCCTGTTTCAGAAGCCACTGGCCTCTCGCCCACAGTTTAAGTCCTTCATCCAGGGAGTTGCCCACCTGGCCCCGCCGTATCGTCGGCCTCTAGAACCGTGGGACCTTAATCTAGTCCTAGGGTCACTTCAGGGTCCTCCCTTCGAGCCCTTGCGGGATTCTTCCCTTTCTCACCTGTCTTGGAAGGTGGTGTTCCTCGTTGCCATCACTTCTATTCGAAGGACATCAGAGCTGGCAGCTCTCTGTTGTCGTGCCCCCTTTTTGGTTTTTCACCAGGACAAGCGGTTCTCCGGCCAGATCCCTCCTTTCTCCCAAAGGTGGTCTCCCCGTTCCATCTAAACGAAGAAATTGTCCTTCCGTCCTTCTGTCCTGGCCCCTCTCACAGCTTGGAGAGGTCCTTGCACACCCTGGACCTGGTGCGCGCCTTCAGAATTTACGTCTCCAGGACCGCGCCGGTCCGTAAGTCGGATGGTCTGTTTGTCCTTCCTTCTGGTCCCAAGAGGGGTAAATCGGCATCCAAAGCCACAATTGCCAGATGGATCTGTTCCGCCATATCTGAGGCCTATTGGATTCGGGACAAGTCTTCGCCGCGGGGGGGTAAGGGCGCACTCTACCCGGGCAGTGGGAGCCTCTTGGGCGATTAGGCATCAGGCGTCGGCCGACCAGGTCTGCAAGGCCGCCACCTGGTCTAGCCTGCATACCTTTACTAGGTTCTACCATGTTCACACCCAAGCATCGGCAGATGCTAGTTTTGGGAGAAAGGTCTTGCAGGCGGCAGTTGCACACCTGTAATAGGGTGACAGCATTCAATTATGGTACAAGCCCGCCGAGGGAGGTCTTTTTTTTTCTTCCTGTCTGCGGTGATTATGTATTCCCACCCAGGGACTGCTTTTGGACGTCCCATGGTCCTGTGTCCCCCAATGAAACGATAAAGTAGGATTTTTGTGTACTCACCGTAAAATCTCTTTCTCTGAGTCTTCATTGGGGGACACAGCACCCGCCCTGCTTGTTTTTTGGTTGTTTAATTGCATTTGCCTGCCATTTTCAGCGGTCTTATGTTCATAGACCACTTGTTCGCACGGCTGCATTATTTTAGTTATAACTTTGTTTTATGTATGGTGATTCTGGTACTCCTCCTACTGCTTGTGCACCAAACTGATCTGAGTCCGCCTCCGGCTCGGGTTGTATACTGCTAGGGAGGAGCTAACTTTTTGGGTTTTATACACCCTAAAATCTTGTTTGCTTTAGCAGCTGCTGCTTGACATTGAGCACTGCTGCTCAGCTTATTTGTAATGAGAATACCCAAGTCCTTCTCCTGTTCTGTAGTCCCGAGCTTACTTCCATTTAATGTATACGCAGTTATAGGATTACTCCGTCCTAGGTGCATTACTTTACATTTATCAACATTAAATCTCATTTGCCAAGTATCTGCCCATTCTGACATCTTATCCAGATCTTTTTGTAATATTGTACTATCAAGGTCAGTTTTTAATATCCTACATAGTTTGGTCTCAATGAAGAAAAAACAAAAAGCCAGCACCAAATGTGCACTTCAGCACTAAACATTCCAAACTGTACTTATTATAAAAATTTTGAGATTTTTGGCAAAAAATTGCAATTTCTTGAGCTGCCTCGCCACGTCACGGCAAATCTCATTTGAGGCAGTCCTACACTAAAATATTTTTATAAAATGTGCCATACGGCCTCACATATGAATGGTAGAACTGCTCTTAGCAGCACTCACCTGGTCTATTTCAATCCCGTACCCATGACTGAGTCATGGCTGTGGGCGGGACAGGTCCAAGCAAATGCTGCATAAAGTAAAAAGCCTGTTGACAAGGCCTGATGACTTAATGTGAACAGTCACCAACCGCAAAAATCTAGACAGATGGAATACATCCCCAAAATATAAAAATATTTTAGTGTAGGACTGCCTCAAATGAGATTTGCCGTGACGTGGCGAGGCAGCTCAAGAAATTGCAATTTTTTGCCAAAAATCTCAAAATTTTTATAATAAGTACAGTTTGGAATGTTTAGTGCTGAAGTGCACATTTGGTGCTGGCATTTTGTTTTTTCTTCATTGAATTGGTCGGTGGTTGACCTCCACCTTGCTATGCACCCCAATTTGGGATGTATGCCATCTGTCTAGATTTTGGCGGTTGGTGACTGTTCACATTAAGTCATCAGGCTTTGTCCACAGGCTATTTACTTCATGCAGCATTTGCTTGGACCTGTCCCGCCCACAGCCATGACTCAGTCATGGGTACGGGATTGAAATAGACCAGGTGAGTGCTGCTAAGAGCAGTTCTACTATTCATATGTGAGGCCGTATGGCACATTTTATAAAAATATTTTAGTGTAGGACTGCCTCAAATGAGATTTGCCGTGACGTGGCGAGGCAGCTCAAGAAAGTGCAATTTTTTGCCAAAAATCTCAAAATTTTTATAATAAGTACAGTTTGGAATGTTTAGTGCTGAAGTGCACATTTGGTGCTGGCTTTTTGTTTTTTCTTCATAGTTTGGTCTCATCAGCAAAGACTGACACTTTACTATCAATCTCATCCACAAGGTCATTAATAAAGAGATTAAAAAGAATCGGTCCTAGCACAGATCCCTGTGGCACCCCACTGCTGACTATAGCCTATTTAGAGAATGTACCATTTATGACTACTTTGTTTCCTATCTTTTAGCCAATTCCTTACCCAGTTGCATATAGTTTCCCCTAGTCCTTGCTTCTGGAGCTTTAGTATAAGGCTATTATGTGATACAGTATCAAATGCCTTTGCAAAGTCCAAATAAATCACATCGGCTGCATTACCAGTATCCAGGTTTGCACTTACCCCCTCATAGAACCCCAACAGATTGGTTAGACACGACTTATCTTTCATGAATCCATACTGTTTGTCAGTTATTATATTATTTTCTGCAATATATTTTTGCATGTCATCCCTTAATATCCCCTCAAAAACTTTGCATACTACTGATGTCAGGCTTACTGGACGGTAGTTGCCTGGATCTACCCTCTTACCTTTCTTAAATATCAGTACCACATCAGCAATCCTCCAATCCTGAGGCACCAACCCTGTTACAAGAGAATCTAAAAAGATGAGATACAGCGGTCTGTCGATTACGGAGCTCAATTCCCTCAATATTCGTGGATGAATGCCATCTGGCCCTGGGGATTTGTCAATGTTTAATTTACTCAGACGTAGGCGTACTTCATCTTGTGTTAAATTAATTATATCGGGTGGTGAACTTTGATTTTTCATTTGTTGAATGATCCCTGGTACAGTCAGTTCCTTGGTGAACACAAATGAGAAATGCCTATTTAATATCTCAGTCTTTTGTTTGTCCTCTATAACTAACATGTTATTATATTTTAAGGGGCCAATACTATTCTTTGTTTTCCTTTTGGCATTAATGTGTCTATAAAAGATTTTGGGATTTATATTAATATCATTGGCGATTTTTGTTTCAGTAGCTAGTTTTGCTTGTTTGATTTATTTTTTACATTTCCTATTGATATCTTTATACTTCTGAAATGCTATTTCTGTATTCTCAGCCTTTAAGATTATAATCACCCTTTGTTTTTGTTTTATTATACTTTGTACAGTCTTATTTATCCATAGTGGTTTCTTTTTATTCCTGGACATTTTATTAGTAAATCAGCAATCCCAATTAGTTAGTGTGCAAAATAAGCATTAAAATATACTCCTTTATTAATATAGACCTAAAAAGAGCAACGTTAATTACTCTAATACATACAAGTCAGATTCAAAAAGCCATCACTATCTAAGGTGAAAACACCATGGCCACTTAGATTAGCCAATTAAGGACATACCCGCGAGGGGTCCTATCTAGTGATGGCCACAAGGAAAAATAAACACAAGAAAAAAACCAAACAAACAAAACCAAAAAGTGATGTTGCTGTGAGCAAAGGACAGTGGTCCAATTGACAAAAAACACAACATAAGAAATAATACCTAAAAAAACAAATCAGTATGCATTCATCTTTCTGACAGTGGTCAGTCATACAAATACGTAAATACGCAATATATTTTTAGGTATTAGAAAATGAATGGTCTCACCCAGTCCTTTTTCGTGTGAGGTCATGCAGTCTCTTGATCCCGAACAGTAGAGTCGTCCACCATATACTGACCCTACCACTCCTTGGGTACAAAAAAAAGAAATGACTGCTGCCCCGAGCTTCCGTCCTCACAAGGACGGACCACAACTAGGTCTCAAGCTGGACCCCTATGCTGACCCTGATGACATCCCAACATCCCGACGCGTTTCGTCACTCAGACTCCTCAGGGGACATAATAATTGTCAGTCAGGTCCTTGTTGCCAGCCCTCACCAAACCATAGTGTCAGAGATTCTGGCGTGGCCAAAACTGGGGTCATTTAAACATATGAGTCATATCGTTCCTCCAATCAGGAGGTACAGCTCACCTGATGTTTATTTAGTAAAGATAATGTGGATCCTGCCATGTGGGTTTGGTTCAGGGCTGGCAACAAGGACCTGACTGACAATTATTATGTCCCCTGAGGAGTCTGAGTGACGAAACGCGTCGGAATGTCATCAGGGTCAGCATAGGGGTCCAGCTTGAGACCTAGTTGTGGTCCGTCCTTGTGAGGACGGAAGCTCGGGGCAGCAGTCATTTCTTTTTTTGTACCCAAGCAGTGGTAGGGTCAGTATATGGTGGACGACTCTACTGTTCGGGATCAAGAGACTGCATGACCTCACACGAAAAGGGACTGGGTGAGACCATTCCTTTTCTAATACCTAAAAATATATTGCGTATTTACGTATTTATATGACTGACCACTGTCAGAAAGATGAATGCATACTGATTTGTTTTTTTTAGGTATTATTTCTTATGTTGTGTTTTTTGTCAATTGGACCACTGTCCTTTGCTCACAGCAACATCACTTTTTGGTTTTGTTTGTTTGGTTTTTTTCTTGTGTTTATTTTTCCTTGTGGCCATCACTAGATAGGACCCCTCGCGGGTATGTCCTTAATTGGCTAACCTAAGTGGCCATGGTGTTTTCACCTTAGATAGTGATGGCTTTTTGAATCTGACTTGTATGTATTAGAGTAATTAACGTTGCTCTTTTTAGGTCTATATTAATAAAGGAGTATATTTTAATGCTTATTTTGCCTGGACATTTTATTACCAGAGGGTATACGTTTTTTTACAGGGCTCTAGTAGTATATCCTTAAACTTACCCCATTTATGTTCAGTATCCCCAGTTATCATGACTTTGTCCCAATCTACACATTTAAGCTCTTCCCTTAATTTGTTGAAATCAGCTTTCCTAAAATTCCAGGTTTTAGCATTTCCTCTTTGAAATGTTCTATTGAATATTACGTTGAAGCTTACCATATTATGATCGCTGGTGCCAAAGTGCTCCCGGACCTGTAGATCTGAAATTGTATCCGGTCTATTTGACAGGACCAGATCTAGCAGATTATCTCGCCTTGTCGGTTCATCTACCATCTGAGAAATCTCAGATGTGGGGGTCCGTCGGACTCTAGTTATGCCACTGGTGTGGGAGGCACTTATAAAGTGTGGGGGGGGGCCTTATACAGTATGAGAACTAATGTGGGGGGCTGTTATTAATTGTTGCAACTACTTTGGGAGCACTCATACAGTGTGGCGGCTACTATTGAAGCCATTATACAATGTGGGGGCTACTGTGGGAACAATTAACCAGTGTGTCATGTATTGTGGCCATTATATAGTGTGGACAATTGATTTTGGGGAGCTGTAGGGCTATCATACCATGTATAGGGGAGGTGTAGAGGTATCATACTGTGTATAAGGGAGCTATGGGAAGATCATACTGTGTATAGGGAAGGTGTAGGAGCTTCATACTGTGTATAGACATCATTATTATAAGGTATAGGAAATATATTGGTGACATTAAGAAAACAGTAATCTACATATCAGAAAAAAAATGCTTCACTTTACAAAACAGTTTTTATTGAACCAAAATAATTTCACATGCAAAATAGACACCAAAATATGAGCAAAAATTAAAAGTGCTTGACATTAGACTGTCATTGATACGATTTTTCAGGGTTGTCCCATATAACATCCAACAGTAATCTGCCATCATTGAGTCATTCCAAAAACCCTGGTAGTGGTGGTCAAATACTTTAACACTAGAACTACTGGACTCGTGACACCTATATAGAAATACATAGTGCAAAGTAGTCAAAATGACTACCTCATTAGTTCTAGTGTTAATGTCCTGGTGAAACCGCTCACCTTGTTCATCACTTACATCCCCAAGATTTTGAGGGAAGAAATCTAAATGTGGATGTAAAAAGTGCATTTTCAGAGACAAGCGACATCCAAGACACTGGTATACATTTAACAGTTTTTCAACACCAACATATTCTGGAGATTTATTTTTTCCTAAGACGTTTTCACAGATCCACTTGACGCTTTTCCAAGATCTCAATTCCTTATCATTTAGAGTTCCTTCACACACATCATCCCTCATAAACTCTCTGATCTGAGGACCAACAAATACCCCTTCCTTCAGTTTTGCTTGTGAAATGATGGAGAATTTCTGGGAAATGTACTGTAACTCTTCTGAATTTGTCTTTGCCATGGCTTTCACAAAGTTTTTAATCAATCCCAACTTTATATGTAGTGGAGGAAGAAAGATTTTTGTTGAAGCAACTAAAGGATTATGTTGAACATTGTCTCTACCTGGAGCATAGATGTTTATCTCTCCCCAATCACAACGAACATAATGCTCTACTGTATTTCTACTGTCCCATAAACACAAGAAGGTGCTTATATTGTATAGCATCCAAAACAACTGACAGATTTTCATAACTTTCCTTTAGATGACATGAGTGAGCAATAGGGATTGATGGTTTCATATTTCCATTGTGAAGCAACACGGCTTTCAAACTTCTCTGGGATGAGTCAATAAACAGTCGCCAATCTGCAACAAAATACTCTTGATTCAGTTCTTCAAAGAGGCCATTCACATTGTTACAGTACACCATTGGTCCATCAACTGTGAAAAATTGTATTAAAGTGTTACTTCTGTTTCGGTAATAACACACTAACATCATCATGAAGAAAATTCTTCTGTTTCAACCTAGATCCAAGAAGTTCAGCTTTATCTTTTGACAATGAGAGGTCTCTGATGAGATCATTTAACACCTTCAGCCACAAGCCTATTTTGACCCTAAAGACCAGGCCACTTTTTGCAATTTTGACCAGTGTCACTTTATTAGGTTATTACTCTGGAAAGCTTCAACGGATCCCGGTGATTCTGAGACTGTTTTTTTGTGACATATTGGGCTTCATGTTGGTGGTAAATTTAGGCCGATATTTTTTGCGTTTCTTTGTGAAAAAAACGGAAATTTCGCGAAAATTTTGAAAATTTTGTAATTTTCAAACTTTTAATTTTTATGCTCTAAAACCAACGAGATATGACACAAAATAATTAATCAATAACATTTCCCACATGTCTACTTTACATCAGAACAATTTTGGGGAAAAAAAAAATTAAGGAAGTTATAGGGGTTCAAAGTTTATGAGCAATTTCTCATTTTTACAACAAAATTTACAAAGCCACTTTTTTTAGGGACCACATCACATTTGAAGCGATTTTGAAAGGTCTACATGACACAAAACACCCAAAAGTGACACCATTCCAAAAACGGCACCCCTCAGGCTACTCAAAACCACATTCGAGAAGGTTATTAACCCTTCAGGTGCTTCACAGTAACTAAAGCAATGTGGAAGGAAAAAATGAACATTTTACAACAAAATTGTTAATTTAGCCTAAAATATTGCATATTCACAAGGGTAACAGGATTAAATGAACCCCCAAAATTTGTTGGGCAATTTCTTCTGAGCACGCAAATACCTCATATGTGGCGAAAAACCACTGTTTGGGCGCACGGCAGGACTCATAAGGGAAGGAGCTTCATTTGACGTTTTGAACAGAAAATTAGCTGAAATCGTTAGCTGCACCATGTTGCATTTGGAGAGCCCCTGAGGTGCTGAAACAGTGGAGCTCCCACACATGTGACCCCATTTTGGAAACTAGACCCCTCATGGAATTTATCTAGATGTTTATTAAGCACTTTGAACCTCTGGGGGCTTCACAAAAGTTAATAAAGTTGAGCCGTGAAAATAAAAAATTTACCCCGAAATTGTTACTTCAACTAGGTAGCTTTTTTTTCACAAGGGTATCAGGAAAAATTGCACCATAAAATGTATGGTGCAATTTCTCGTGAGTACACAGATACCTCATATGTGGTGGAAATCAAATGTTTGGGCGCACAGCAGGGCTCAGAAGGCAAGGAGCGTCATTTGACTTTTCAAACGCAAAATTGTCTGGAATAATTAGCGTATTTCACGTTGTGTTTGGAGACCCCCAGAGGTGCTGAAACAGTGGAGCTCCCCCATATTGTAAACTAGAACCCCATGGCATAAAAAAAAATCAGGGCACACGCAAGGATGTTCTGCAAAAAGGGGGGGGACTAGGTGGGATGGAAAAAAGAAGTCCTGTTCAAAGTCGAGTACGACTGCAGGACGATTGCTGATCAGGTACCTAATTGTTCAAGTTGTTGTCTTTTTTTTTTTATTTGGGGTGCACAAAAAAAAGCAAAAACTCGAGCAACAATTACGTACCTGATCAGCCAATCACGTAGCTGATTAGCACTTGGCGGCAAGCGGGTGGGGGAGGAGGGGGAGAGGGAGTGGGAGATGCGATTGCGGATAGTTAGAAAAGAGCCATGAGCAATACTTACAGGATGCATCAGAACAGGGGCAGATGGGGGGGGGGCGGCAGATGGGGGAGGCAGCGGCATATAAAAGGAGCATCTGTGAATGTGAGACGGCGGCGGCTGGGATAGGGTGGCAGCGGATGGGAGAGGGCGCAGTGGATGCAGAAGCAGCGGAGGATGGGGGGAAGGAGGTGGGATGGGGGGGAAGGGGAGTGGTAGTGGGAGGCGAAATTGGGGATAGTTACCTTACAGGATGGATCTAGGCAGCAGGATGACAGGAGATAAAGGAGGCAGCAGATCGGGGAGAGTGAGAGGTGCTAGAGGGAGCGCAGATCAGGGAGGGTGAGAGGTGGAAGAGCGGGCAGCAGATCACGGGGTTGACAGGAGAGTAGAGCTCAGATCACGGGGGTGACAGGTGAGCGGAGAGCGGGCAGCAGATCACGGGGGTGACAGGTGAGGGAGCGCACATCACGAGGGTGACAGGTGAGGGAGCGCACATCACGGGGGTGACAGGTGAGGGAGCGCACATCACGGGGGTGACAGGTGAGGGAGCGCACATCACGGGGGTGACAGGTGAGGGAGCGCACATCACGGGGTGACAGGTGAGGGAGCGCACATCACGGGGGTGACAGGTGAGGGAGCGCACATCACGGGGGTGACAGGTGAGGGAGCGCACATCACGGGGGTGACAGGTGAGGGAGCGCACATCACGGGGGTGACAGGTGAGGGAGCGCACATCACGGGGGTGACAGGTGAGGGAGCGCACATCACGGGGGTGACAGGTGAGGGAGCGCACATCACGGGGGTGACAGGTGAGGGAGCGCACATCACGGGGGTGACAGGTGAGGGAGCGCACATCACGGGGGTGACAGGTGAGGGAGCGCACATCACGGGGGTGACAGGTGAGGGAGCGCACATCACGGGGGTGACAGGTGAGGGAGCGTACATGACGGGGGTGACAGGTGAGGGACCGCACATCACGGGGGTGACAGGTGAGGGAGCGGGGAGCACGGGGGTGACATGTGAGGGAGTGGGGAGCACATCACGGGGGTGAGGGGGAGGGGCGGGCAGCACATAATGGCGGGGAGGGGGCGGGCAGCACATAACGGCGGGGAGGGGGCGGGCAGCACATAACGGAGGGGAGGCTGCAGGCAGCACATCACACAGGGGAGGCTGCAGGCAGCACATCACGGA
The DNA here is from genome assembly GCF_048569485.1 of Anomaloglossus baeobatrachus. Taxonomy (NCBI): domain Eukaryota; kingdom Metazoa; phylum Chordata; class Amphibia; order Anura; family Aromobatidae; genus Anomaloglossus; species Anomaloglossus baeobatrachus. The sequence goes on from NC_134354.1 coordinate 218,849,200, forward strand.
GGTGAGGGGGCGGGCAGCCGATCACGAGGGTGTGGAGGCGGGCAGCACATAACGGAGCCGAGGGGGCGGGCAGCACATAAGGGAGGCGAGGGGGCGGGCAGCACATAAGGGAGGCGAGGGGGCGGGCAGCACATAACGGAGGCAAGGGGACGGGCAGCACATAACGGAGGCGAGGGGGCAGGCAGCACATAACGGAGGCGAGGGGGCGGGCAGCACATAACGGAGGTGAGGGGGCGGGCAGCACATAACGGCGTAGAGGGGGCGGGCAGCACATAACAGAGGCGAGGGGGCAGGCAGCACATAACGGAGGTGAGGGGGCAGGCAGCACATAACGGAGGCGAGGGGGCAGGCAGCACATAACGGAGGCGAGGGGGCGGGCAGCACATAACGGAGGGGAGGGGCGGGCAGCACATAACGGAGGGGAGGCTGCAGGCAGCACATAACGGAGGGGAGGGGACGGGCAGCACTTAACGGAGGGGAGGCTGCGTTAATGGAGGCGAGGGGGCGGGCAGCACATGACGGAGGCGAGGGGGCGGGCAGCACATAACAGAGGGGAGGGGGTGGGCAGCACATAATGGAGGGGAGGCTGCAGGCAGCACACACGGAGGTGAGGGGGCGGGCAGCCGATCATGAGGGGGAGGCTGCAGGCAGCACACATGGAAGTGAGGGGGCGGGCAGCCGATCACGAGGGGGCGGGCAGCCGATCACGAGGGGGCGGGCAGCCGATCACGAGGGGGCGGGCAGCCGATCACGGGGGTGAGAGGTGGGGGTGCGGGCAGCCGATCGGGGAGAGCAGTGGCAGATGGAGGAGGGCGGCGGCGGATCGGGAGGCTTTTCGCCGGTTTGATACAGTATAATGGCAGCGCGGCAACTTCCGGGTCCTATGCTCCGGTTACATAACAGCATGGTACCAGAGCTTGTCGCCCTGCCATTGCACTGTATACACTCACTGTGCTGGCGTGCTGCAGTGCAGCACTGACAAGTGAAGCTGAGGGGGGCGGTCACCGGCAACAGGTCCACTGTGATTGGAGATATCGGTCACAAGGCCGATCTCTCCAATCAGAGCTGCTGGAGCTGGGGGAGGGTGATCCAGTGAGGTCACCCAGCTCCAGCCAATGGCCAGTGCTACAGCTGCACTGGTCAGGGCTGGATTTCAATGTTTCAGCCACTTTCAATGGCTGGAACATTACAGTGGCTGTGATTGGTTGAGCGGTGTTCGTCAGCCAATCACACCCTCCGTAGGTCCGGGGAGGAGGCACCACCCCTCCTGAGGTCAGGTACAGGTCCCCTCCTCCCCGAATCTGCGGTTTGTGATCGCACTCACCGGGGGCTCCGGTGCCGTGATTCCGCCATGACGGAAAGATCCGTCATTGGTCTTTAAGGCCCAGGGCACCATGACAGATCTTTCCGTCCATGGTCGTGAAGGGGTTAATTCACGTTGAGTAAAACATTCTGGCTGCTCCATCAGGTACATACTCATCTTGACTTGAGGTCTCCATGTCTTCACCAGTAGCTTCGGCTCCATAGTCTTCATATTCTACTTCATTTTCATCCAATCCAGACAACAGTGGTACCGGAATTGGCAAGGTACCATCATGTGGAACTGGCCTAATCACAGATTCAAGTTTAGGGTAATTAATCTTATGTTTTTTCTTTGTAGAAAAGCCCTTCAGTTTGACAAAACAAAAGTAGCAGTCAGCACTATGATTTTTGGGTTCTCGACAAATCATGGTACCAGCAATTGCCATAGCCACTTTCCTCATATTCAACCAGTCACGAAGACCAGTTGAACAACTTGAGCATATCACATGAGGGGCCCAGCATACATTGAAAAAGCAGAAATATTGTAATAACAAAAATACTATCTCAGAAACTTTATGTGATAGAAAAAGACTAAGCATATTTTTGGAATCAGCACATCAAACTCCATAAAACAGACATATTACCTTGCTGATGATTTTTTTTGTGTTGACCAGTGTTATTGTTATATTACTTTCTAGGAACAAAATATGGACACTTTTCTAGGGCACTTGCACAGGATAATAATATTGTATCTTCTAGGAGGCAATTTTATTATCTAGAGGGCACAAAAGTGCAATATTACTATGTAAGGAGCACAGTGGTGGCATTACTATGTGGGGCAGTTAGAGGAGCACTGTTTTTGTGGAACACAACAGGTGCAGTAATAGGGACATGTATGGCAGCAGCAACTCAGTATTGGGGCATCAGAAGGATGAAGAGTTTGTGCAGGTTGGGAATAGATGGGGACAGTGCTGGAAGTGTAAGAAATCAGATGTGTCTTTGTTGTAAGCTCTGTAGATGAGTTGTGGCTGGAAGACGTTGTCATATCGGTCTGAGCCAGATGGAAGAGTCGAGAAAAGTGAACAATTCCATCCGAAAAACGTCAGCTGTAAGTCACTATCTATAACTGCACTGTAATCTCTTGTATGTGCTGCAGGACTGACATCTAGCAACATATAGTCCCCATATAGTGGCAATATCTGTGCCATCTGCTGAGGTTCCACTATACCCACGATTAGTCTGTGCTACCGAAGTTATCATTATCATGGTTATCTGGTTAGGGGCCCACTCAGGTGTTTCGCTCCCTCCCCCCCCCCTTCCCGAGCTTCATCCCAAGCTAAAGCTTTGGGTGCATTATACCATTTGTAGCTCTATGCAGCTGCATTATTCTATATGGAGGACTATAGTGTGGGCATCTGGGGAACTAGGGTGACATTATAATATATGGAGGCTTAGTATATGGATGACTATAAGATCTACATTATAATATATGGAGGGCTCTGTGGGGCCCATTATACTATATGGTAGACTATGGGTGTGCATTATACTATATGAAAGACAATGTAGGCCCTTTTATACTAAATGGAGGTCTTTGGGAGTGTGATATGCTCTATGGAAGGCAGTATAGGGCTCATATTCTACGAAGGACTATGGGGGATGCATAATACTATGGAGGATTATGTGGACCAATTATAATATATATAAAGCTATGTGGAGACCATGATAATATTAAGAGGGCTATCTGTTGGCCATTAAAATATTTACCGGGCTATGACGGAGGAAAATACGAGGAGCAAGTGAAACTCCAAAGGGCATAGCTACAAATTGAAAATGCTGGATTGAATTATTTATTAAGACAGGTACCCTTAAATATATTTGATGATGTGGTTGGACAGGGATGTGATAGTATGCATCTTTTAAGTCTAAAGGCCCTGTCACACACACAGATAAATCTGCGGCAGATCTGTGGTTGCAGTGAAATTGTGGACAATCAGTGCCAGGTTTGTGGCTGTGTACACATGGAACAATATGTCAATGATTTCACTGCAACCACAGATCTGCCAAAGATTTATCTCTGTGTGTGACGGGGCCTTAAGACCAATTGGGAAAAAGAAGTTTTCTGACTGACTTAATCGACTCCATTTTGAATGGTCGATATTTTAGGAAAAGGTTTAGTTTTTTTAGATTGATTATTGTTCTGTAAGGCTATGTCCGCACTTTGCTTTTTCAACTGCAGCGTTTTAATGCCAAAATGGATGTGTTCTGCTTTTCAAGTGTGTCGCCCTGGACAAGCCAGGGGACACAGGTAACAACACACACCCCCACCCCCAGCAGTTCACAGCAGACATTCCCAAAGTGACCTGCTTTCTGCCTCGGGCTCAGACTGACACACCAGGTGGGCGGAGTCAGGAGATGGAGACGCCCACCCTGGAGTGAGCTGGCCTGAGGCAGGAAACAAGCCCAGTCAAGTCCTAGGAGAGGAGGAGAGAAGGTCTGCAGAGAGGCAGACATAGCCAGGGGCCTAGGTTGGAGCCTAGGGCCTCGTACAGAGAGTCCGGCAGACGGTAGTGGCCGTCTGCAGGGAGCCGGGGAGACAGCTGGTGGAACCGCAGGTAGCCGGGGCTGGGCAGTGGCCCCCCGATACTGAATCGAGGAGCCAGCTGGAAGCCGGAGTGCAGGAGAAGAGTGCACGGAGGTGGAAGAAAGGACTTACACCACCAAACTGGGTCAGGGGAGAAACAACAACCGCAGCCGTCTGTGGGTACCCGTCCATCCAGCCGAGTGTTTTACTAAGAACTGTGTCCTGATTTCTGGCTGAGTGAGTACCACAGTGCCGCAAGGCACAGCGCTGCCCCCGCGTCCCTGCGCCCACCAAGCCCTGCATCTCCCAACTCATCACTGGGCCCCGGGATCACCAACCCCTACCCACGGAGGGGCAACACAACAACTGGCTGCTCCATACCATCCTTCCCGGGAACCCCATACAGAGCAGCGGTGGTGCTAACAAATCACCACAACCGTGGGTGGCGTCACGGACAATAAACAATCCCCACACCCAAAACAAACCCCCTTTCACTCACGGGCGAGGAGTGCCGCTCGAGTCCCCGGGATCCGGCCCATCGCTCGAGCCACCGAGCAGCGGCAGCAGCAGGCCGCAGTGCCTGCCGGACCCGAGCAGCAGAGGGAGAGCGCGGCGTCCCCTCCTCCGCCCGCGACACAAGCATAGTCTATGGGAATTTGGGTTTCTTGTGCTCACTATGCTGTTCAAGATGCTGCCTTTTTGTGGCAGAAATTTGGGCAAAAACTCTGCTTTGCGGTTCTAAACGCAAAGGGCAAAAACAATTGACATGTTGCTTCTTTAAAAAGCAGAGTTTTTGCCCAAATTTCTGCCACAAAAAGGCAGCATTTTGAACAGCATAGTGCGGACAAGAAACCCAAATTCCCATAGACTATGCTTGAAAAGCAGAACACTTTGGCATTAAAACGCTGCAGTTGAAAAAGCAGGTAAAAAGCACGTAAAAAGCAAAGTGCGGACATAGCCTAAGAGCCATCTGGTTTTGTAACCAGAAAGAGTGGAGAGTAGAACCCTTGGCCCCTTTGAAGGGCAGGGACCTCTACTAGGACCCGTTTTTGCACTAGAGTGAGGACTTCAGTCACTAAAACGTTATGTTGTTCTGACGTTTTCCTAGTAGGGGTTAACACAAAAGATTGTGGAAGTATGGAAGTAAATTCTAAGTGAAGACCGTCAAAGATGACATTGAGGATAAAGGAACTACAGGTAATGGTCTTCCAGATGGCACTGTAGAAACGGAGTCTACCTCCCACAGGGAGGTCAATGTTACTGTTGTTTTCCCCTGAATGATGTACCACCAAACAGGGAACCCTTGGAACCTGAGGTGCGATGGTCATATTTTTCACGGCGCTCTGACCTGTTGGACTGGAAATGACGCTTTTTGCAGGATTTCCTAAAGGTAGGAATGTATGTGTTAGGGAAACCCTTCTTATTATCCCCTGCTTTAGTTAGAATATCGCAAACTTTGGCCCAAAAAGAATCTCACTCTGACAAGGGAGCGTGCACAATTTTGCTTATGAAGACGTGTCCCCCTTCCATGATTTTAGCCACAGTGCCTGTCGAGCAGCATTAGACGATCCCACAGATCGGGCCCACAAAGATACAGAATCTGCAGAGGCATCAGCAAGGTAGTCCATTGCATCCTTCAGGAGTGGGAGGGACGAGAGTAACTTATCTCTAGAAGAACCAGACTTAATCTGCTTCTCTAACTGGTCTACCCATATCGATAGCGACCTAGCTGTACAGGTTGCTGAAATAACAGGCTTTAGTGCTACGGCCGAGGCTTCCCAAGTCCTTTTCAAGTAAGTATCAGTTTTCCTATCAAAAGTATCCTTCAGGAAGCCCATATCCTCAAATAGAAGTGCAGACTTCTTAGAAGATTTTGCCACTGACACATCCACTTTAGGCACTTTACACCATCGAGAGAGGTCATCATCATCAAAGGGATATATTCTCTTAGGAGAGGATGGAAGAAACCCCCTATTATCCTGTTTCTGCCATTCTTTCCTGATTAGGGCCTTAATTGTATCTTTCACTGGGAAAGATTTACGTTTCTTCTGGGATAACCCTGCGAACATTGCATCTGCAGTAGATTTAGTGGGTTTGGTATCCTGAATCCCCATGGTGGAGCGAACAGCCCTGACAAGGCCATCCATCCCCTCCAGAGAAAAGCATGATCTCCCTGCTTCATCTGAGGAGGAGGAAGAACCATCAGAGGAAGAAACGTCCAACCCGACTTCAGAACTAAGGACTGAAGAGGAATCGGGACGCACAATTTTTTTCCTACGCATTTTCAACCCTTTTAACGATTTTAAGGACGACTGAACCGCAGTACGGATAAGTTCCCTAAGGTCTGCTGCTAGGATATAGGATGTAGGGGCTTCTTCCCGTACAGTCTGTTGGATACAGGGCTCACATAGTCATTTTTTATAAGAGCTGCACAGTGTTCAGGCACACAAAGGGCATTCTTTATTTCTTCGGCGCTCCATTGGGAGACCCAGACGATTGGGTGTATAGCTACTGCCTCCGGAGGCCACACAAAGTATTACACTAAAAAGTGTAAGGCCCCTCCCCTTCTGCATATACACCCCCCGTGGGATCACGGGCTGCTTCAGTTTTCATGCTTTGTGCGAAGGAGGTCAGACATCCACGCATAGCTCCACTGTTTTTAGTCAGCAGCAGCTGCTGACTATGTCGGTTGGAAGAAAAGTGGGCCCATATGGGGCCCCCAGCATGCTCCCTTCTCACCCCACTTTTGTCGGCGGTGTTTGTTAAGGTTGAGGTACCCATTGCGGGTACGGAGGCTGGAGCCCACATGCTGTTTTCCTTCCCCATCCCCCCTCGGGGCTCTGGGTGAAGTGGGATCTTTCCGGTCTCCATGCACTGAGACCGAGCTCCATCCACAGACCCGGAGAACCTGCTGGATATGGAGCTGGGTATCGTCAGGGACAGGGCCCTGCTACATTAAGGTACTCTGTGTCCCCGTACACATCGCGCACACACACACCAGCATTGCTGGGAGTGCTAGTGCGCCGGGGACAACAGCGCGGAGCGCTTGTGCTATTATTCACTGCAGCTTAGCTGAGTGAATTTATGTGTTAGAAACTGCCGCGCCGGCCGCTGCGGGGTGTTTTACACTGTGGCGCGGCTGGGACTTGTGGTGCGCCGGGGACTTCCGCGCTGGCCGTGCACATAGGACGGCCGCGCTTATTACTCGAGTCCCCGGCTTTGCGGCCTAGTTTTCGCTTCGTTCCCGCCCCCAGCCCTGCCAGTCAGGGGAGGGGCGGGACGCTGTACAGAAAGTCAGCGCCGAGAGCTGGAGTCTGCTTTGCATTCTCCAGCCCCCTTCACTGGACACAGTGGGACGCCAGTTTCCCGCTCTTGTCTGGGGCACGCCCACGGCCCGCCCCTCTTCACAAGACGCCGGCAGCCATTCCTGCACGCAGTCTGGGCTGGAGAAGGGAGACAAGCTCTGGGCAACCAGTCACAGGATTCGGGCGACCACACACCCGCCTTTGTGCGGGCGGTAAGCAGCACCTGAAGTGCTGACCCCACTAATGCCATTTGTACTTTATGCCTAGATGGCTAGACTACAGCAGCAAAAAGCAAGGGTGCTAAGGCACAGGCTTTCTAGGCTGCTTGTATTGCATGTGCTGAAGTGTTCATTTGTACTTTATGCTGGTATGCTATACACTGCACTGTACGGTCGCTATTCTTGGCTATATACTCCTAGATGGCTGGACAACAGCAGCAAAAAAGCAAGGGTGCTAAGGCACAGGCTTTCTATGCTGCTTGTACTGCATGTGCTGAAGTGTTCAGTACGGTCGCTATTCTTGGCTAATGCTTCTAGATGGCTAGACAACAGCAGCAAAAAAGAAAGGGTGCCAAGGCACAGGCTTTTTATGCTGCTTGTACTGCACGTGATACTGTTCCACACGGCAGGTTCCACTGTCCCCATTGTGTGCAATGCTCCCCTGTAGCACTTGGTCAGCCGGGGTCTCTGCTAGAGGTGGCCAAAGGAACCACCTGTGAACCCTGTCCAGGGACAGGGACGGAGTTGCAGTTTCGGCTGATAGATTGTCTGTGACTGTGACTAACATCTTAGAGACTTTGCAGTCCAGACGGACCATGGGCAATGTTGATACAATGCTCCCTGGCCGCCCTCATTTGGAACAAATCAGTGCTCCGGGGGGGTCCCATGCATCCCAGGGCGCAGGCTCTGACACGGACGACAGTCCCAGACAGTCTAAGCGAGCTCGCTGGGAGCGGCACTCGGCTTCATCACTGGTTAGGGTCCCAGCAGGACTCTCTGTATGATGAGGCAGACGTAGCTGATCAGGACTCTGATCCTGAGACCGCTCTCAATCCGGATACTCCGGATGGTGACGCCATAGTGAATGATCTCCTAGCGTCCATCAAGGGAATGTTGGATATTTCTCCCTCAGCTCCTCCGGTGGAGGAGTCAGCTTCACAGCAGGAGAAATCCCTTTTCAGTATCTCAAGCGTATTTTGAGTACTTTTCTGGCCACTCTGACTTCAGAGAAGCAATCCGGAAACACCACACTTATCCAGATAAGCGTTCTCCAATCGTATTAAGGATACACGTTATCCTTTTTTCTCCCTGACGTGGTCAAGCGCTGGACCCAGTGTCCAAAGGTGGATCCCCCAATCTCCAGGCTTGCGGCTAGATCCATAGTTGCAGTGGAAGATGGGACTTCACTTAAAGATGCCATTGACAGACAGATGGTCCTCTGGTTGAACTCTGTCTATGAAGCTATCGGCGTGTCGGTTGCTCCGGCATTCCAAGCTATTTCAGCTGGTCTTGCGCACGTGGACACTGTCACATGTACATCTGTGCCGCAGATGGCGTCCTTAACCTCGCAATGTCTGCATTGCGACTTACGCTATTAATGCTGTCCTGCACTACGAGCCGTACGTCAGTGGCGTCCGCCGACTCCGTGGTTTTACGCAGAGCCTTGTGGTTGAGGGAATGGAAAGCAGATTCTGCTTCCAAAAAAGTGCTTAACCAGTTTGCCATTATCTGGTGACTGACTGTTTGGTGAGCGATTGGATGAAATCATTAAACAGTCCAAGGGTAAGGACTCAATCCTTACACCAGCCCAGATCAAACAACACAACAGAGGAAGGGACAGTCGAGGTTTCGGTCCTTCCCAGGCTCGGGCAGGTCCCAATTGTCCTCGTCCAAAAGGACTCAAAAGGCTCAGAGAGGCGCAGATTCCTGACAGGCTCAATCACGTCCAAGGAAGGCAGCCGGAGGAACCGCTACCAAGGCGGTTTCCTCATGACGTTCAGCCCTCTCTCTCCGCATCCGCGGTCGGTGGCAGACTCTCCCGCTTTGGCGACATTTAGCTGCCACAGGTCAAAGACCGGTGGGTGAGAGACATTTTGTCTCACGTGTACAGGATAGAGTTCTGTTCTCGTCCTCCGACTAGATCTTCAGAACTTCCTCACCTCCCGACCGAGCCGATGCTCTTCTGCAGGCAGAAGGAGTGGTAATCCCTGTTCCTCCTCAGGAACAAGATACGGTTTTTACTCCAATCTGGTTGTGGTACCAAAAGACGACGGCTTTTTCCGTTCCGTTTTGGACCTAAACCTGCTCAACAAGCACGTGAAAACCAGGCGGTTCCGGATGGAATCCCTCCGCTCCGTCATTGCCTCAATGTCTCAAGGAGATTTCCTAGCGTCAATAGACATCAGGATGCTTATCTCCACGTGCCGATTGCTCCAGAGCACCGGTGTTGACTACGTTTCGTTATTGAAGACGAGCATCTTCAGTTCGTAGCCCTGCCCTTCGGTCTGGCGACAGCCCCACGGCTTTTCACCAAGTTCATGGCAGCAGTGGGAGTAGTCCTGCACTCTCAGGGTCACTCTGTGATCCCTTACTTGGACGATCTACTTGTCAAGGCACCCTCTCAAGAGGCATGCCAACACAGCCTGAACGTGGCGCTGGAGACTCTCCAGAGTTTCGGGTGGATCATAAACTTTTCAAAGTTAAATCTGACACCGACCCAATCGCTGACATATCTTGGCATGGAGCTTCACACTCTCTCAGCGATAGTGCAGCTCCCGCTGAACATACAGCGTTCACTACAGACGGGGGTGCAGTCTCTCCTTCAAGGCCAGTCACACCCCTTAAGACGCCTCATGCAGAGGCAGTCCCTTTCGCGCAGTTTCATCTGCGTCCACTTCTATAGGACATTCTTCGCCAATGGGATGGGAAGTCGTCGTCCCTAGACAGGAACGTACCCCTTTCTCAGACGGGCAAGGACTCTCTTCAGAGGAGTCCACCCTTCAGATCAATGTTCTGGAAATCTGGGCAGGGTATCTTGTCCTGCAAACCTTCCAGCAGAGGCTGGAAGGCAAACAGATCCGAATTCAGTCGGACAACTTCGCAGCGGTGGCATACATCAACCACCAAGGCGGAACACGCAGTCGGCAAGCCTCCCAGGAAGTCCGGCGGATTCTGATGTGGGTGGAAGACAGAGCATACACCATATCCGCAGTTCACATCCCGGGCGTAGAAAACTGGGAAGCAGACTTCCTCAGTCGCCAGGGCATGGACGCAGGGGAATGGTCTCTGCACCCGGACGGGTTTCAAGAAATCTGTAGCCGCTGGGGGAGGCCGGACGTCGACCTACTGGCGTCTCGGCACAACAACAAGGGCCCGATTTTCATGGCGCGGTCTCACGATCAAAGAGCTCTGGCGGCAGGCGCCTTAGTTCAGGATTGGTCGCAGTTCCAGCTACCCTATGTGTTTCCCCCTCTGGCACTGTTGCCCAGAGGGCTACGCAAGATCAGCTCCGATTGCCGCCGCGCCATCCTCGTCGCCCCAGACTGGCCGAGGAGGTCGTGGTACCTGCATCTGTGGCATCTCACGGTCGGCCGACCGTGGGCACTACCAGACCGGCCAGACTTACTGTCCCAAGGGCCGTTTTTTCCATCTGAATTCTACAGCCCTGAACCTGACTGTGTGGCCATTGAGTCCTGGATCCTAGCGTCTTCAGGATTATCTCAAGACGTCATTGTCACCATGAGACGGGCTAGGAAGCCGACGTCTGCCAAGATCTACCACAAGACGTGGAAGATATTCTTATCTTAGTGCTCTGCTCAGGGAGTGTCTCCCTGGACATTTGCATTGCCTACTTTTCCTTCCTTCCTGCAATCTGGTTTGGGGAAAGGTTTGTCGCTCGGCTCCCTTAACGGACGAGTCCCAGCGCTGTCTGTATTCTTTCAGAAGCGCATAGTACGACTTCCTCAGGTACGCACGTTCCTGCAGGGGGTTTGTCACATTGTCCCTCCGTACAAGAGGCCGTTAGATCCATGGGATCTGAACAGGGTACTAATTGCTCTCCAGGAGCCGCCCTTTGAGCCTCTGAGGGATGTTTCACTTTCTCGACTTTCACAGAAAGTGGCCTTTTTGGTAGCGGTCACGTCTCTTCAGAGAGTGTCCGAGCTAGCAGCGCGGTCATCCAAAGCTCCCTTCCTGGTGTTTCACCAAGACAAGGTAGTGCTGCGCCTGATTCCGGGGTTTCTCCCTAAGGTGGTATCCCCCTTTTCATCTCAGTCAGGATATCTCCTTACCTTCCTTTTGTCCTCATCCAGTTCATCGATATGAATTGGATTTGCATTTGTTGGATCTGATGAGAGCGCTCAGAATCTACATTTCCCGCACGGCGCCCCTGCGCCGCTCGGATGCACTCTTTGTACTTGTCGCTGGTCAGCGCAAAGGGTCGCAGGCTTCCAAATCCACCCTGGCTCGATGGATCAAGGAACCAATTCTTGAAGCCTACCGTTCTGCTGGGCTTCCGGTTCCATCAGGGCTGAAGGCCCATTCTACCAGAGCCGTGGGTGCGTCCTGGACATTATGGCACCAGGCTACGGCTCAGCAGGTGTGCCAGGCGGCTACCTGGGCGAGTCTGCACACCTTCACCAAGCGTTATCAGGTGCATGCCTACGCTTAGGCGGATGCCAGCCTAAGTAGAAGAGTCCTGCAGGCGGCGGTTGCCTCCATGTAGGGAAGGGCTGTTTTTACAGTCCAAACTTGAGGTATTAATTTACCCACCCAGGGACTGCTTTTGGACGTCCCAATCGTCTGGGTCTCCCAATGGAGCGCCGAAGAAGAAGGGAATTTTGTTACTTACCGTAAATTCCTTTTCTTCTAGCTCCAATTGGGAGACCCAGCACCCGCCCCTGTTCCTTCGGGATTTTTGGTTGTTCGGGTACACATGTTGTTCATGTTGAATGGTTTCAGTTCTCCGATGTTCCTTCGGATTGAATTGTTTAACCAATTATTGGCTTTCCTCCTTCTTGCTTTTGCACTAAAACTGAAGCAGCCCGTGATCCCACGGGGGGTGTATATGCAGAAGGGGAGGGGCCTTACACTTTTTAGTGTAATACTTTGTGTGGCCTCCGGAGGCAGTAGCTATACACCCAATCGTCTGGGTCTCCCAATTGGAGCTAGAAGAAAAGGAATTTACGGTAAGTAACAAAATTCCCTTCTTTTCTGCTTTGTTGAACACTTCCTATGGACCTAAACACAGTTATAGACAAGAAGGGGGACATTAGCTATTGGAGTACTTTCACGAAGATCACTCACCAATAGCAAAAGATACGGATACCGGAGCTGGAGACGAGGTAATCATCTCGCGGATTTTAGAGGGTTTAAATCTGACTTGATCCTCCTTCCTTTTTCGACCTGCAGTAGTACTTCTGGAGTGACTATCTGCACTGCTGCTCTTCCTCTTGTGATCCTGGGATGGATCCTAGGATGGTTCCCGAGAAGGATCCCGGGGTTGTGGAGGTTGCGGGCTGTCCATAGCTGCAGAGGGCAGTAGCAAGCACTGCTCTCTCAGGGTTCAACTCCATTTTAAAGGTGGAGGACCCCACAGCCCCTTCCAGCGTCGCCTCCTCCGGATCCAATACCCCGGAAGTGCTCCTGTGCATTTCCGGGGCACTGCTGCGGTGACCATCCAGCGCTCATGCGCAGTCAGTCACATCCGGGTCACCCTCCCCACGCGTGCACGGCTGCCAGCCACAACCTGGAAGTGCCATCACAAACACTCGTGCAACGCAGCAGGGGGAGCACCCGCCCAACTGCGCACCACACTAACCCGGGAACCGCGCGCATTCACCAGGCGGCCATGAGGGAAGCAGCACTTACCCTCCCGCAGACGTGGTTTCTCTGGCGGCCTCACCCGGACCAGAGCCAACCAACGCAGAAACACTAGGAAAATGAAGTCCACCACGGGAGCTCCACCAACCGTGCTTCCAGACCCAGAGCTCCGCCGTTCCCTCAGACACCGCAAAGACAGTACTGGAGCCCAGGTACCTATAGGTTCCGATCCATCAGGACAAGAAACCAACTGATGGAGAGGGACCGCCCTTTTTTTATCTGTAGGTTTTCCTGTCCTGGAGGGGCGGATCCCTCTCTCAGTGGGTGCTGTCGTGGCGATAGGAAAAATATAATAACCATGTAGCTATCTTAAAACAAGACTTTATTTGGTTAGGTGTATGTATCTCATACCTTGAGTTTCTGTATGTACAATGCAGTGCAAAAGTATTCGGCCCCTTTGAATTTTTCAACCTTTTCCCACATTTCAGGCTTCAAACAAAGTATGTAAAACGAAATGTATTGCTTATTTTAAACTTTTGTAAAAAAGAATAAACTGAAAAATGGGGCGAGCCCCTTTACTTTCAGTGCAGCAAACTCACTCCAGAAGTTCATTGAGGATCTCTGAATGATCCAATGTTGTCCTAAATGACTGATGATGATAAATATAAGCCACCTGAGTGTAATCAAGTCTCCGTATAAATGCACCTGCTCTGTGATAGTCTCAGTGTTCTGTTTAAAGCACAGAGAGCATCATGAAGACCAAGGAACACAACAGGCTGGTCCGTGATATTGTTGTGGAGAAGTTTAAAGCCAGATTTGGTTACAAAAAGATTTCCACAACTTTAAACATCCCAAGAAGCACTGTGCAAGCGATCATATTAAAATGGACGGAGTATCATACCACTGAAAATGTACCAAGACCCGGCCATACCTCAAAAATGTAATCTCAAACAAGGAGAAGACTGATCAGAGATGCAGCCAAGAGGCCCATGATCACTCTGGATGAACTGCAGAGATCTACAGCTGAGGTGGGAGAGTCTGTCCATAGGACAACAATCAGTCGTACATTGCACAAATCTGGCCTTTATGGAAGAGTGTCAAGAATAAAGCCATTTCTCAAAGATATCCATAAAACGTTTTGTTTAAAGTTTGCCACAAGCCACTTGGGAGACACACCAAACATGTGGAAGAAGGTACTCTGGTCAGATGAAACCAAAATCGAACATTTTGGGCACAATGCCAAACAATATGTTTGGCGTAAAAGCAACACAGCTCATCACCCTAAAGACACCATCCCCACTGTCAAACATGGTGGTGGCAGCATCATAGTTTGGGCCTGCTTTTCTTCAGCAGGGACAGGGAAGATGGTTAAAATTAATGGGATGGATGGAGCCAAATACAGGACCATTCTTGAAGAAAACCTGTTGGAGTCTGCAAAAGACCTGAGATAGGATGGAAATTTGTCTCTCAACAAGACAATGATCCAAAACATAAAGCAAAATCTACAATGGTATGGTTCACAAATAAACGCATCCAGGTGTTAGAATTGCCAAGTCAAAGTCCAGACTTGAATCCAATCGAGAATCTGTGGAAAGAGCTGAAAACTGCTGTTCACAAACGCTCTCCATCCAACCTCCCTCAGCTCGAGCTATTTGCAAAGGAAGAATTGGCAAGAATTTCAGTCTCTCGATGTGCAAAACTGATAGAGACATACTCCAAGCGACTTGCAGCTGTAATTGCAGAAAAAGGTGGCGCTACAATATATTAACTTAAAGGGGCCGAACAATATTGCACGGCCCAATTTTCAGTTTTTTGGGGTTTTTTTTATGAAAGTTTAAAATAAGCAATAAATTTGTTCAACTTTACAATTCTGTCCCACTTGTTGTTGATTCTTCACCATAACATTACATTTTTTATCTTTATGCTTGAAGCCTGAAATGTGGGAAAAGGTTGAAAAATACTATATATTATATATATATATATATATATATATATATATATATATATATATATATATATATATATATACACATATATACACACACACACACAATTTTTTTTAATAACATCCCCCACATTAGAAATGATTGCTGTGATTGCTCCAAGATCAAGGCAATCTTCCTGTTAATCCTGCGCTTGCGCACTACATGTCTTCTGCTTGGGCATGCACACTGAATCTGGCTATAGGTCCCCAGATTCATTATGCCCTGTGAACATTGCTCTGGGCTTCTGACGTCACTTCAGGAGCGCACACGCAGAGCCGATGGGACATTGCCGTGACGTTGGTTCAGTCACGGCAATCATTTCTTATGCGGGGGGAGCAATTTTGCGGTTTTTATTTTTTTTTTCCAAGAGCCATAACACTAGCCATAAGTTTTTTAAATTTTTTTTTGCTGATTGAGTTGTACTTTTGAATGACATCATTCATTCTGCATTGGAAAACAGGAAAACAAGTTCCAAGTGCTGTGAAACAGCAAAAAAAAGTGCAATTCCACAATTTATTTATTTTTATTTTTTTTTTAATTTACCATTTTCACTATATAGTAAAACTGATCTGGCATTTTGATCCCCCAGGTCAGTACGAGTTCTAAGATACAAAACATGTATATAGTTTTATTTTTCTAATTTGTGCAAAAAAAATTCAGAAATTTGTCAAAAAAAAAAAAAAAAAAAAAAAAAAAAAAAAGGAATTGCACTTTTGTCGCCATTTTCTGAGACCTCTAGTGTTCTCATTTTTCTAGATCTGGGGCTCAGTGACAGCTTATTTTTTGCATCTTGAGCTGACAAACCATTTTTGGGCAGATGTGATGTCTTTATCACCTCTTATTGCAATGTTGCGGCAACCAAAGAAAACATAATCCTGGTGTTTAGATTTTTTTCTGATTATGGCCTTTATCGATCATATTAATTTATTTTATATTTTGCTAGATTGGGCATTTCTGAATGTGGCAGAACCAAATGTGCATTATTTATTTTTGTTTCATTTTCAAGGAGGCAAAAGGGGGCGATTTGATTTTTTTTTTTAAATCTGCTCTTTACAGCACAAATGTTAATCTCCAGTGAATGCCAGCGTTCACAGGAACTGTCATGACAGTGACAGACGTCATCAGCTGACCACCGACTCTCATGACAACCCATCGGCACCCCATGATCAAACACGGGGAATTTAACTAGTTAACAGGCGCACGTGGATTGGATATCCACCCCAGTCTGTTAGCTGCACGTCAGCTGACATGTCGAGAAAACATGTGGGCTTGCCGTGCAAGCCCGCATTAAGCCCATGTGCCCACGGGAGCTTTTTGCTGCGGAGTTTGCCACGGAAAACCTTCAGATTTTTCTGGATTTTCCAGATAAATCCGCAGGTTCTAGCATGTACAGGCACTCCCCATGTTACCCTATGGGACATGGGGAGTGTCTGTGTCCACGCTGCGGAAAGTGCCGCTGCGGAATCTCCTGCAGAGATCCCTCAGCCGCACCTAACTGCATGTCAATTATTCATGCGGATTTACTTGCGGAGATCCCGGCCCTCTGCTATGGAGATAGAGGCCGGGACGTCCGCAGGTAAATCGCGTGAAAGTCCGCATGTTTCCCGCAGCTATTCCGCTGGAAACTCGCAGCTAAAAATAGCTGCGAATGTCGGCGGGCAGCTGCGGGAAACATGCGGCCGTACCTGCGAATATATCCGCAGGTACGAGCGCCCGTGGGCACATGGCCTATAAGGACAGACACAACCTATGACATACTGGCATGTCATAGGTCGTGAAGGGATTAAAGGTGCTAATGACATGAATTTATTACATGTTGGTAATCCATCTGATCCACACAAATAAATCAAAATATAAATATCCATAAATGTAGTGATGTCTAATGATGAGAAAGGACGTAGGCAAAAAGTATTGATTACGCCTACTTAAGTTTATTTACCGTAATACTTTGTACAAATGCCATTATTGGTGATAATAGCTTCAATACGCCTCCTTTATGGAGAAACTAGTCGTATTCATTGCTCAGGAGTTATATTTCCCCTTTCTTCCACACAAGCACTCTTCAAATCCTGAACATTCCTTGGGCTCCTTCCATGAACTCTGAGCTTTAGTTCCTTCCATATATTTTATATTGGATTCAGGTCAGGTAATTGGCTGGACCATTCTAGCAGCTCTATTTTCTCTCTGAAACCAAATTG
Source organism: Anomaloglossus baeobatrachus (assembly GCF_048569485.1). Classification (NCBI taxonomy): domain Eukaryota; kingdom Metazoa; phylum Chordata; class Amphibia; order Anura; family Aromobatidae; genus Anomaloglossus; species Anomaloglossus baeobatrachus. Next base: position 218,866,390 of record NC_134354.1, read on the forward strand.
AGTTTTTTTGGCTGTGTGTTTGGGATCGTCTTGCTGAAATGTTCACCTTCATTTCATCTTTATCATCCTGGTAAATGGCAGCAGATTTTTATCAAGAATGTTTAGGTACATTTGTCTATTCATCCTTCAATTACATGAAATTTGCCAGTGCCGTATGCTGAAAAACAACTCCGTGCAATACTGTTCCCACTTTCAAACTTCACTGTTGATATACAGTGCTTTTTAACCTCCAAACATGGTGTTTATTAGCCATCCATAGAGTTTAATTTTAATCTCCTATGACCAGACTATATTTTCCCAGATTTTAACAGACTTGTCTAAATATTGTTGAGTAAACTAAATACACTTGAACATGCATTTTGTTCAGCAATTGAGAATTGCGTGGTCAGAGTGCATACATGCCATGGAGATTGAGTGCATTACTTATTGTTTTCTTTGAAACCTTTGTACCTACTAATTCCAAGTCTTTCTGTGGCTCTCCACAGGTGGTCCTCAGCTCTTGAACATCTCTTCTGACAATTCAATTCACCTGTCTGAAATCTTGAGCACCTGGTCGTGGCCGGTTTGGCAGATGCGGCGCACACCAGTACAGTGTATACAGTACAATGGCAGCGCAACAAGCACCGGTCATATGCTGTCATGTGACCGGAGCATGTGACCCAGAAGTTTCAGCTCTGCCATTGTACTTTATACACTGTACTGGCGTGCGCCGATTCAGGCAAACCAGCGAAAAGCCGGATGTTTGAAGCTAGCCTTAGGGTGAAATTATGCTCTTTCCACTTTCAGATTATGGCCCTAAGGCCATGTGCAAACGCTGCAAATTACACACGGATTTCGCTGCAGAAGATGTTTATAACATTTCTGCAGTCCTTCGCCAGCAAAATCTATGCGGATAAAAAAAAAAAATCCTGTGCGCACACTGCGTTTTTTTTTTTCCCTTGCGGATTTACCCACGGAATTTCTGCTGCAGAATTAATGTGCATGTCACTTCTTTTCTGCAGGTTCCTGCGGTTTTGCCATTGGTTATTGTCAAAAACCCGCAGGGACCAAGTGGCGGAAAAAACACAGAAAATCCGCAACATAAAAACCGTTAAAACCGCATGCGGAATTTGCATACTGATTTCTGCCGCGGGTATCTTTGAGAGGGTCTGGAATTTTCTAAATATTCCATTTTCTAGTGCGCACATGGCCTAACAGTGCTCACAGGAACCTTCAATAATTTAGAAATTCTTTTGTAACAAAATGCAATCAAGAATCTTTTCCAACAATAAGGTGGTGAAGGTCTTGAGACAGCTCACTGGTTTTACCTGTCATGAGAAGTTTCTTTTGTGGGACCTTGGTAATGAGACATGTTTTTATAGGCCATCAATTGAACTGATATTTCTCACAGAGTGGCAGGATTCCTTTCCAATTACTGATAGATAGCTAGGTTGGAGTCATGATGCCACATGGCTTTTTGCACCTATGTGGTCAATACTTTTTCCCTATGTCATTTCTCATTACAAATCACTAAATTTCAGAACATCTATGCTTTGATTTTCTTGCCTGTGTAGATTGCAGTTGTTGTTACAAAGATCCAGTGAGACCTTAACAATAGCACCTGTAGACAAGGGTCTACGTGTTTCTGGCAAATAAATGCCCTTATCTGACTATGTGTTTTGGGGGTTTTTTTTGCGGATGCTGGAATTTTTTTTAATTTTTTTTTCAGGGTTCCCTAGGATGCTTTTTTTTTTTTCCTTTTCTACTTAAGTTTTTCTTGTACCTTTGTTTTTATTCCTGTGTCCCCCCCAGTGCATTCAGCTTCACATAAAATGTGCAGTACTACTGTATTTGCTAAAAACTCATTTCCCATCAGCATTTGGTGACATTCATTCACACCACTCTCCCTTCTCCTGTGCGCCTAAGTAACACCACCTAAAATGAAATATCCTCAAGTTAATCCAAGTCTAGAATTCACCTTCTGCTTATTTGTGTACTGTCTGCTCCTGTACAGCAACTTGTCTAACTAATTTTAATCTTTTACCTTCTATATCAGTGTAGCTGAAGTGTTTTATATCATTAGCTGCTTCTAGCAGCGCTCCATTGTCCTGCACTCTTATAGAAAGGCAGTGCTGAGCTGTGATTTTTGCAGACAAATTGGCAATCTTAAAGGGAAGATGTCGTCCAAAAAAATTTTTTTTCAATAACTGAAAAAATGTAAAGTATTAATGTTTAGTTTAGATATTTGTTTTTAATTGAGCAAAATATAAAAAAATTATTAAAGTTTGATATTTTCCACTCTGAAAAACACAAGGGGAAGCAGCTTCTGAAATCCTACTGTAGAAATAGCTCACATTACAGCTGCAGTCAAAGTGGGCAGAATCTGCCCTCCTGTGTGATGTCACAGCCCCCTCCCAATCTGGGTGTTTCCAAGGGATAAGAGAGAATGAAATTTAGGGTACCTTCACACTTAGCGATGCAGCAGCGATCCGACCAGCGATCTGACCTGGTCAGGATCGCTGCTGCATCGCTACATGGTCGCTGGTGAGCTGTCAAACAGGCAGATCTCACCAGCGACCAGTGAACAGCCCCCAGCCAGCAGCGACGTGCAAGCGACGCTGCGCTTGCACGGAGCCGCCGTCTGGAAGCTGCGGAGACTGGTAACTAAGGTAAACATCGGGTATGGTTACCCGATGTTTACATTAGTTACCAGTGTGAGCAGGGAGCAGGGAGCCGCGCACACTGAGCGCTGGCTCCTTGCTCTCCTAGCTACAGTACACATCGGGTTAATTAACCCGATGTGTAATGCAGCTACATGTGCAGAGAGCAGGGAGCCGCGCACACTGCTTAGCGCTGGCTCCTTGCTCTCCTAGCTGCTGTACACATCGGGTTAATTAACCCGATGTGTACAGCAGCTACATGTGCAGAGAGCCGGAGCCGGCAGCACAGGCAGCGTGAGAGCTGCAGAGGCT